>NC_090022.1:89182890-89803202 GCF_037176765.1 Anolis sagrei | reverse complement strand
GTGGTAAGTGCTTCCTGCTGATCACCTTGGAAATATGACACAGAATTTCAGTAAGGCTAATCCATTTTGTGACCCGTTGATTCTTTCTTTCTCAACCCTCCTTCTCCCCTACCCTTGAAGCACCTTCATTATTGATACCTGGGTGAACATGAGCTTTTCCCATCTCTCTTTATGACTCCCATTGCATATTTCATGAGTTTAAATTGAAACATGCACAACATCCCCAAACATTTTAATGACCTTCTATACTGGATTGACTCATCAAACTGAACATAGGCCTCCTGTGGTATTTTTCACAAGCATATTATCTGTTAGGGAGATATAAACAGCAGGGATGAGTTTGTCTCAGGGCAGGAACCCCATAGAAGGGTCAGATTTTCCATTTAATTTCTTAGATGTTGAAGCTTGCACTGATTATGCACGTGGATTTGTTCTGCAGTGTGGGGTCAAAGCAAGTACAAATCTAGAGACAGAACATGGAAAATCTGATTATAAAGAGATATGATGAAGCATCTTGCTTTCCTTGGTATCTAGCTTTGTTTTACATATATTGAGTTGCATTTGCACAATAAATGTCACCCCAGACAACTCATTCTAGTAAACCCATGACCTTATTTCAATATTTGCCCTACTTACTCTGAAGTATATACTGTACAGCAGAGTATCCCAGAGTATCCCCAACCTTACAGTAATTCCTAACATTTTAGTGATAATGATCTTGATCTACACCATAGAATGCATCTAAGCTGTATAATTAATGTAGCTTGACACCATATTAACTCCCATGGCTCAGTGCTATGCAATCATGGGAGTTTTAGAAACCTCTGCAAAAGACTGTGAGTGTCTCACAAACTACTAATCCCTGTATTCCATAGCATTGAGTCATTGCAGTTAAAGTGGTGTGAAAACATGTTGATCCTGCAGTGTAACTGTACCCATAATTTTTATAGGAAGAGCCACTATGGGAAGTAAATTAGATTTCTAACTTGAGCTACCATTAGCCATTGCAATGTCAAGTAGACTGTTTTACAGAATCAATATCTTGACAAGAATCCTGTTGATGATGTACATACACATAACCTGGGGTTATGCAACAAGTGATGAAGCTTCAATGCAGGTGTTTTGCTTTTATGTCTTGTGGCCATATGTAAGCCACCCTGAGTCCTTTCAGGGAGATGGTGGCAGGGTACATCAATAAAGTTATTATTATTATTATTATTATTATTATTATTATCATCATCATTATTATTATTATTTCTACAGAGGGTATTCAGTACCCCCTTATGATATTCATTCACCCACAAGTATTCTCCTTTGATTGTGAGATGAAGGGAAAACCAAAACATAGTCAGAAGTACATCGTCCTCTCAGTTTGTCAGTGTGTTTACTGTGAATCCAGAAGGCAGCAACTCCTATTTCCTCCAAGCGGCAAAAGCATAAACAAGGGCTTCTCTGGGCGCCACTAAATAGCTCTGGGGTTACTGATCGGCACTGGAAGACTGCCCACTGTGGACAGGATCATTCAAAAGAACATTGTAGATAGAATATTGTATATCAGCTGGATCAATGTTTTTTGGCTACATTATTCCAATATTGAAAGACAATCCAATATCACAGTTATCAAGCCTCATTTGAAAGTGTTGACTTTCACCTTTCAGTCCTTTGGTGATTTAAAACCTGATCTAAAGAACCACCCAACTTGCTATGAATTTGCCTGGTTCCTGAGATCTGCAGAGGAGGCCATGAATCATTCTAGCTGAGCCACACCCCAGTCTTCCTTTCTCTCTCCACTGGTGTGGCATTTGGATGACCCTGCCCACTGCCTCTCCTTTAACCCTTTCCTATTTAATTCTATGGCACACAGCAACTGAACATACTAGAGAAAGAGATTTGCGGAGAATTAATCATAATTTATAGGAGTTGGAGGAGGGGACTGGGGATGCCTGGGTTATTTGAAAAAGGCATTGTTTGTTTTTGGATGTTAGGTATTCTCAGTTTGATGTGCGTGAACTACAATTCCCAGAAACATGGGTCAATCTTCCTCGAAACTTGCCAGTATTCAGAGTTGGCTATTTTGGGTCTGTGTGCCAAGTTTGGCCCGGATATGTCATCTTCTGGCTGCAGTGCTCTCTGGATAAGAGTGAACTACAGCTTCCAAATTCCAAGGGCAGTCACCCCCCAAACCCGTTTGTATTCACAGTTGGCCATGTTGGTTCTGTGTGCCAAGATTGGTCCAGATATGTTGTCAGTTGGGTTTAGTGCTCTCTGGATTAGGATGAACTACAACTCCCAGATTCCCAGGGCAATTTCCCCAAAACACCTGTCCGTATTCACAGTTGGCCATGTTGGACCTGTGTGCCAAGTTTGGTCTAGATCCATCATTGGTAGGGTTCAGAGGGCTCATGGAATATAGGTGAACTATAACTCCCAGAGTTAAAGGTCAATCACCCTCAAATCCACCAGTATTCCCAGTTAGCCATGTTAATTTGTGTGCCAAATTTGGTCCAGATCTGTCATCAGATGGGTTCAGTGTTCTCTGAATACGGGTGAACGATAAATCCTGGATGTCAAGGTGAATCACCCCCAAACCCTGCCAGTTTGCAAAGTTGACTGTGTTGGGTCTATGTGCCAAGTTAGTTCCAGGTCCATTGTTGGTATTCAGAGTGCTCTTAGATTGCAGGTGAACTACACATCCCAGTCCCTCCAACTCCAATAAATCATGGTGAATTCTCCCCAGATTTCTTTCTCTGGTATGTTCAGTTGTTGTGTGCTGTAGAATTGAATAGGAAAGGATTAAAGGAGAGTCAGTGGGCAGGGTCATCTAAATTCCACACCAATGGAGAGAGAAAGGAAGACTGGGATGTGGTTCACTGTAACCTGCAATGTCCTTGGAGGAGGGCTTTGGTGACTTCTCAGCACTGTGGTTTAAAGCAGTTCTTGGAAGTTAGAGGCTGTCCGTGTAAATGGACACCTCTGCCACATACACACATACAGATTTTCACCCCCTTGGAAAGTGGCAGAAATGAAACTTATGACATTTCTCTTTCTGTTGTTTATAGCATTTTGACATATCTTTTCTATGAGAGTCATGAAATACTGCTGCTTGCCTTCTACTCCTCAGAAATACAAGGGATGGGCAAGGTTTCTTCACTTTTAGAAATATCTCAATGTACATCTTTTTCAACATGCTGTTGCAGAGATTTCCAATTTCTTTCAATTTATACACTAACTCGGTGGCATTAGGGTGAAAGGTGAGTTAATAATGCTGCAGCTAAATAGATAACCGAGTGAAAGAAGTCACAGATTCAGTCACTGGCACTTCCAGTTAGGGCTGGGAAAGACTCCTATTTAAAAGCTCACAGGACCACGGCCCTATTGTAGATAACGCTGAGCTGTTATCATCTGTAATGCCTTAATATTTAGGAAACATTGTAAAAATATTTAATTATTATTAATATTTAGGTAACATTGCAAAATAATATTGGTTTATTTAATTATTAGGTAAACGAATATTATTTTGCATTGTTTCCTAAATATTAAGGAGTTACATATTTAAATTAAATTAAATGATAAATAATATTACTTTGCTATATTACTCAAATATTTCAGAATGCCTTAAATAAAATGGTAAATTGAATTTTAATTTGACATTTAATTTAATGCATTTTAATTTAATGCATTTTTAATATTTTTAATATATGCCTTAAATATATATATATATATATATATATGCCTTAAATGAAATGGTAAATTAAATATCAAAATATTATTTTGCAATGTTACTTTATTATTACTGCATTATTTTTAGAAATACATTAAACAGCATATTAACTGCTAGAAATACATTTAAATTAAATTAAAAATAAATAGTATTTTGTTGGGTTTTTAAAATTATATTTTTATTCAACACTCCAAAAAGGATATTATTTACATAAAGAGAGGTAGAACAACATGATAAGAGAGAAAGAGGGAATTACAAATATATATATATATATATATATATATATATATATATATATATGTTATTTAAACCAAATATTGTGAAATTATGGTTACTTTATTGAAGTGACACACCACCTGAATTATGCTAGGTTTTTTGGCGAATTTTGACACACCACGCTCAAAAGGTTGCCCATCACTGATCTATGGCCTGCCTTTACCAAATACAACATCTGTGTTTCTAAATAGCTCTGATATTAGTTAACATTGTAGAAAACAACAGCTTATAGAGCAGAAAAGCAAAGTAGTACGTGGCTAAATAAACTTGGAAATTGAGTAGAACCAAATTACAGGGGCAAGAGCTGTCTTAATACTGGAGTTTCTGGAAACAGGAGGATAGCCCCAGTAGTGTAGATTGGGCAGGGACAGGGCTATAAATCCTTTGCTGCCCCATTTTTTTCAGATGTCTTTAAGATGCCTATTTGCTTTTTCTCCATCCAATTTCTCCCTTTGCCTTCAGCTTACTTCAGTCATTGTAAATTCCAAGCTCTTGTTGGGTTAGCAATGCCATGCAGAACCTGAAGTCAACAACACTGAAAGCAGCTCAGGGCAAGGTTACCACACACAAAAACCCTTTAATCCTTTATTACCCTGCCTGAAGGGTGAGTTCATTGTATCACTGGAGGCTATGAAATGTACATGCCTAACAACAAAATAAGGGCAGAGGAATTACTTTGTTGTAGTATCAAAGGTATTGAGTGTCATCTGATAACTTTGGCCTGGTGATTCATCTCTGAAAATGTATCCACATGCAGTGGGATTATGTAATGCCATTCTATTGACAGAATTGCTTCTCCCAGTGTAACTAGGAGGTGGAGAAGGTGATCCCCCTTTCCTGTGCATCCCCCATACATACCTATAAACGCTTACTGTAATGGTTTGAGTCCATGAAAAGCTAGCAGTGGACAGGCTCTGCACTATTATAAAGCATTTTGTTACAGGAAACTCGGAGGGTGCCATTTAATGAGTCAGGTTGTATTTTACCTGGCTAATGTGGGTTTCTATCTTTTAGGTGATATATTGTAATATTTTATTGTATTTTGTACATTTTGTTAGCTGAAAAAATGGAAAGGATTCATGCTGACAAATAAACCACATCCAGAATCCAAAAAACACATTGGTTACATCATTATTAAGCCAACCAGAAAGCACGCGTAGAGAGAGAGACACAGAGAGAAAGAGAGAGATGCTAGCATGTGAATCTCATCAGCTTATTTGTCAGATGAGTATTGTATTAAGTTCATTTAACATTGTTGTACTCATCAGCTTTAAGTCACATTTAATATCTGTCCAAAGTGGATGAAACTGCATACTGCTGAATGCTTTTTCAATTAAAATGGCCACATTTGAGTATAAACAATTTATCAGTTAATCAATCAAGTGAAACCTTTAATCATACAGGGATTTAGTAAAAAGCAAGCTGAGATGTGTGGGATTCATGCTTCAGGCTTTAATAACCCTTGGATATGAAAAAAAACAAACCCAAATCCATGATTAGGCAATATAGTTGGGACGTGGAGTTGTGATCTCTATTGAGGGAAATGGCCAGGTAGCTGGAAATCAAAGATAATGGGAAATTGTTTGCTTCAGTGATATCCAAGTTAGATATCCCTACCTTTAGGAACTCCTTCACCTTAACCAGATAGAATGTCTTGCCATTAGCACTACTACAGAGTAGATTTGGAGGCAAGTAAGTCCATTCAGCCAATATGAAGAGAAACTCATCAGTCATCTCCTATTATTTTGTTAATTTTACAGGGACATTTGTTCTGCACTCACTACTCTTGCTGTGCAACAAATCGCAGGCCAATGTGTTTACTATTTAAAGTATCTAACAGAGGGTAGAGACTCACAGATCACTTTAAAAGTAGCTAAGTTTTGTGCAGTTATTAAATTAAGGGAACAAGTTGTGAATTGGATATGATAATGTTTTAGCTTACATATTTAAATTATATATATATATATATATATATATATATATTCAACGTATTTTAGTCCATAGCTTTCAATTATGTTCTGTTTATATTTTCAGTGTTTTAGATATGTTGTAAATGTTGATGTTGTCATTGTATGTTTCTGTGTTGAACTTCTGGTTTGTGACCAAAATAAATTAATATAAAGAAGAAGTAACATTAAAAATTTAAGTCTTTGCAGCTTGTGACTACTACAACATCCCCCTTTCTCCCTTCATGAACTGTGCGCCATGCTGACATGATGAAGGAAGCAGCAAGCATCAAAAACTAGAATATTTTTGGAAAAGGGGATGCTTTTCAATTATTTCAATAAAGACATTTTATTAGAAAAGTACTTATTCTTTTTTCAAAATGCAAAAGGGGATAATAATTATTGGAAGCACACATGGAAACAAATATATATAAATGAATCAGAGAAGTGTTAAGATTTTGTACATGGCCTCATGTCCTGTCAAGAAATAGAGGCATTGCACTTTTGTTTCATGTCTGAAAAAGCTACTTTGACAAGGAATGTCAGTTGAAGACAATGTGATCTGTTTTTTTTTTAAAAAAATCCATTGAGAATATACTGTACAGTTCTGGGAAAACTATTTATTTTGAAAACATTCCACTCCAAGAAAGCAATTTAACCCCAAGTCACATTTAATGACTGTCTAACTTGGACAGTGTTTTGCACACAGCTATGTGATCATGTTGAATGAAAGTCTCTTCAGTGAATCATCAGATTTGAGGATTTGATAAACTGTTTCTCATTTAATTAGTCAAGAGAAAAACTTAATTATATACAGAATTTTGTAAAAAGGAAGATGAAGTACCATAGCATTCAAAGTGCAAATGCTTCAGTGGATGTTTGGATGCCAGCATTGGGACACTTTTTAGAGAGCTGACATTTCAGTCTTATTGTGCATTGAATTTTTTTATGATGGAGGAGTCATTACTTGAGATTGATAAATTAGTCTACGCTACTCACATTGGTTCATTTATACGTCTGTTTTATCCTTTCTTCCACATTATTGCTTGTAAAATACTTGAATTAAATTTCACAATATTAATATAGAATGCATATCTAAAACATATTTTAAGAGAGACAGGGACATAGTAGTTTGAGCATCAGATGACTCTGGATCATAAGGATTTGAAACTCCCCTCAGTCTTTGCTCTCCTCAACCTCAGAGGATTGCAAAGGGAGAGCTGAACAAATCTTACCAAGAAACCCTGTGATAGGGCTGCCTTAGGATTGCAATAAGTTGGAGATGACTTGAAGGCACACAACAACAATAAAATATTTTACACATTTTTCTCTATATGTCATCTTTAAACAGACATTTGTAAATCAATTTTGGTATGTTCTTGAACTAACAGCTGTATCAAAATACTTAATGAAGTGAAAGATCCAGTTTGCACAATTGTGGTAGTGCAGATTAGATAATTCTCCATCACAAATATCAAATGCCATAAGTGTTCATAAATGTCAATTTTGCAAAGCATGTCTATGCATGTTTTCTCTAAGCTAAGATTTTTGTTCGATGAAACTATACCAGGTGAGTCTCCAACTGAAATATATGGGAAGATTTTTTCTTACAAATATTGGCAGCTCTTTTAATAGTTTTTCAATAAATACCAATGGGTTTGTCAACAACCATTTCGTATTAGTGATTTATTTTCTCAGATCCAGTAAATAAATCAGCAAAAAACCAAACAAACCAGCTGCTACTGGCCAGAATAGAAAGGCAAAACTGAATAAATAAATAAACAGTCCATGCCACTGTGAAAAAATACCCACCCACCCCCCCTCCCCCCAATAGCAGACAGGCCGAAAAGCAGTAGTCTCAGCCATTTAGAAAACCACATCAACCTTCTTGACCTGTATACTGAAGATTTTTTTTCTGCCTATACAGCAGCATCTTTGAGTTAATTATGATCTGGAATGTGGCCATCCGTGGTATTATTAATGCACTTGCCAGATTGTATAAAATGGGATGGGATATCCATGGAAAATTCCTCTGTGTTTTCAAAAGAAGACAACTTTGGGAATACTATGAAATGCAGATTAACACAATAGGGGAAGATGACTATATTCATATCTTAAATCTCCAGGATCTTTTTTCTTCAACCTGATTTCCCCTTTTGAAACAGAAAGAGATTGATTCAACCACTCTATCCCAACACCTTATACTTATAATGTTACAGAGTGCCTCAATGTCTATCAGTAAACTTTATCACAAACATTTTCACCGTTCACTTTAAGTAGTAACCTTAAGGAAAATGAGAAGCTTCCCAGGCCTCATCTACACTAACGGAAAACGTTATGTTGCTGTAGGAACATATGACATATGGTTTTTTTAATGTTGGAAGTGCTGCTTTTCCTTGGTGTTTGGAGAGTTCTTTCTCTTTGAGATTGTTAGCCGTCTTGAGTTCCCATGTGGAGAAAGACAGGGTGTAAATAAAGTTAATAAAAATAATAATTTGAGGATGATGCTGCTGACTTCCCTGCCAAGCACCTCCCTGACCAAGCTCCACTGGGAAAATTGCTTGCCTGTTAGGTGAAATTGCCACTGCCTTCAGCAAGAACAAGTTGTCCAGCTATCTGATCAATGATGAGGTGTTGCCCAGTTGACCTCCCCCCCCCCCCCCACTAGTCATCACTGGCTATGACTAGAAAGTGGGGGGAGTGGCACAGAGAGGATAAAAACAATGTGTGGCTATTGATACAATTTCAGACCAGCATATTATAAGTATGTGTGTTGTTAATGGGGTGGAAACAGCGCAGTTCCAGGTGTACTGAGATTTAAAAAGCTGGTAGTACATACAGAAAACGCACAAATATTTTGAAATTTTAGTATTTTGGATGATTACATTAATGCTAGGTCATGAAGAAAGATTATGGGAGAGAAATGTCAATTTTTGGTAGGACACCTATAAGAATGCCCCTTACTCCCCATCACTGAAATGATTCAACCTGGGCTAATTTGACAGCTCCTATCCCACTTGTTTTTTAAGAGTTTTTTTTTTTCAGTTAGATCCTTTTTCCTGATTCCCCTGCATTGTGGAAAGGACTCCATCATAAATTGTACATTCAGTGGATTAGAAATGTTTTAAAATAGGGGGAGGGGCATGGGGAAAAGGTCCTATGATCTTATACAGCCAGTCACCGAGTTACAAACTATAGGTTTTTTCTTAAATTGAGTTTGTGTGTAAGTTAGAAATAGTACATTTTAAGTGTAGCTCTAGCCACTTATAAGCAAGCTTTGGATACCAACCCTGTGGTGTTTGTTTTGCTCCTGTTCAAAAGATTTTACCTCACTTTCTGTCCCTATGATAATTGGATTTTGAAAAAAATGGCTTGTTGTAGAGCTTCACTCCTTGTTGCAGGTATGCCTGATGATTCTATTTCCCAAGATCTTCCAGTGCCTCAAACAAAGGTTTAGTGAGCCCATAATAGACGAGGATGCTTCTGGAAGGTGCACTGAGAATAGGCTGCTGGAGAAATATATGGAGATCCTGCTGCAATTGCTTGTATCACAACATCTTATGACTGTTGGCCTCATCAGATGGGCTGATTTGCCTGCTGTATGCTACTTGCTCTCTTTTTAACTCAGAACCCATTACATAATACACAGGGTCTTCTGTCTAGGCTCCATGCCAAAAGGAGAGAGGCTTCACGTGTTGTCGTTTGATCAAAGGGGGGAAGCCAACCAGTGACACTTCTCCCTTTGGGATGGGGATCTAGGTAAGTCAGGTGATGTGGGGGCGTGGAGCAACAAATTTGTGGAACCCCACAGATTCATCATGATGCATGGTAAATCCACTACCCTTTGTAATGAGGTCCTGTGAGAACACTTCAGATGTCATTTCCTAATGACCCAATCTGCAGTGCCTTTGCTTGAGGTTCCAAATATGAAGTGGCACAGTTTATTAATAGGAAGCTAATAGAAAGTCACTGGTGATTATATGGTTTTAATGATTTTTACATGGTTTTATAATGTGTGTTAAATGTTTTTAATTTTGTTTTATGACCATTGTGGCATCGAATTTTGCCAGTTGTAAGCCACCTTAATCCTCCTCTGGGCTGAGAAAGGTGGCATAGAAATGCTATAAATAAATAAATAAATAAATAAATAAAATTACACATCCTTGAAGCCGTTGGTGACTCCAGAATTCTGCAAAAGCTCCAGAGTATTCAGTGATCTATGTTAATGTGGTTCAAGGTCACATTAAGCAGTCTTAACCAGTGTTACACTATTATCAGTTCCATCCATCATGGAACAGCCCCTGAGCTGATTGCTCTCCCTGTCCCCAGCTCAAAGTACCAGTAAAGGTACACCTCTGGTATTTTTAATGCATCCTGCCATCTATTTCTGATCTCCATATTGCTGTCACAAGTGTTCTCTCCAGAGTCCATTCTGCCTCCTTTCTATGCCAAATAGTGCTAGTGACTTCTATGCCTGATAATACAAGTGCCTCACCAATTTATAACTGCCATGATTCCATAGCATTGAGTCATGGTGATTAAAGTGATGTCAAACTGCATTAATTCAACAGTGTAGATGTACCCCTACAGAATTCAAAGGAGTTTATGTCCAAATAAACATGCATACAATAGTCTCTGCTTGATATAATTGATTGGCATCAGCTGGTAGCAACCTGGACTTATATTCTTGACATTTGAAGGACATATTTGTCTAGCTGTTTCATATTTCCAATCTAAGTCTATCTTTCATATCGCTAATAAGAAATGTGACTCTATAGCACTTTGAAATCTGTAATGCCAGATCTAGCATTTTATAAATTGCATTCTGCCAAGTACTTCAATTTACCTGAGATTTCTGATAACCAATTTGATAGACTGAAGAACATTTTTAAAGAAAATATATGTAAAGAAAATTGCACTTTTGTTCATATTTTCTAGAAATGAGTACAGCATGTCTGCAACATATTAGCTGATTTTGTTCTGCAAATAGATGTCTTACACAAAGATAAAACAATGCTTTGTATTCTGAGAGCTCACATTGTTTGCCTCAGACTTGTTCATTAATTTTGAATATTTTAAAGTATTATATTTAAAATGTCAGCTAACAGCATTGTGGCATTGGTTTCTTCCATTTCTTGAATTTATCAAACACCTCTTTCATAGCACGGAACTATCACAGTTAAAGTGGTGTCAAACTGCAATATTTGTATATTGTGGATCATCTCTAAGTATTCATGATCTGAACCCAGATGACATAATAATGTTTTTCATATATCTCTTGCAATTTAATCAGTTGATACTGATTTTTAAAAAGTTAGGACAGGCTCAGTCCAAAAAACTTTGAGATTTTCAGTCTACAAAAATTATACTTTTGTCCACTTATTAGGAAGAAATGTTTTCAGGTCTCAACCTTGACACAGAAAAACCAGTGGCTTTGTGTGTCTTTCTCTTCCTCCTCCTCCTCTTCTTCAAAGGCATGTCTGGGCAGTATGTAGTATGAATGCGAGCACTAAGTACCACTTTCAGTCAGTACCTTGAATTGTTGATGGCAAGCCTGTTGAGTGGAATTGTTATTAGCATAGTATTTTTCCTGAATACAAGGAACGGTTTTAATAGAGGTGAATTACCATCATTATAGCCTTTTATGCTAGGCTTGTGACAAAATACCATGTAGATGTTTCAAGACTAAATTTGTGATACAGCCTGTAAAATGCATACATTTCCCACAATTACTATAAACCAAAACAACAAATATGTCACTCTAATATAAAATAAAAATAATATTATGTACACACATCAAGCAGCAAAAATCCAACAAAATATTTCAGACCAGTGGGGAAATTATGCAGGTGTTGTGCTATTAAAATGTACTCAATTACTAGTCTTTACACATAATCTTTGTAAATTTGGAGAGAAACAAGTTTTGGTACTATTTCAGTAAAATGGAAATTGTTTGAACACTGGAGAATATTCTATCTGTGGTTTGATTGGACCAGTTCTACCATTTGTCAGAAGTGGGTGGCATTCAGAAATGGCAGGGAATTTTAAAAATTCAATTTATTACTACAGTGTTTGTTGGTCAGGCAATTGAAGGTAACAATATTCCTCAGGCAAAGTGGAAGACCTGAGGAGATGGGATGTCCAATGAGGAAGATTTCCTTCTGCTCACATGGTGGCCCAATGCTCCTTTACCATTGCTTGCTTTCCAGCAATAGGGTCAACAGTGAGGCAGACTATGAAATTGTTGAAGGCTTTCATGGCTGGAATCACTAAGTTCTTGTGGGTTTTTTCGGGCTATATGGCCATGTTCTAGAGGCATTTCTCTTGACGTTTCGCCTGCATCTATGGCAAGCATCCTCAGAGGATGCTTGCCATAGATGCAGGCGAAACGTCAGGAGAAATGCCTCTAGAACATGGCCATATAGCCCGAAAAAACCCACAAGAACTTAGACTATGAAATTGCTCAGAGCATGTCAGAGAAGCTGTGGATCTGCCAAATCATAAGCTCTTTTCGGAGTCTGACATTTGCCAAGCAGTACTCAAAACAGTTCCAGTCCTAGAGCTAGTCTATGGGAAGGTGCGTAAAAGCAGTGAAACTCTTGCTCTGAATGAAAGACAACGTACAAAGAAATAAATGTGTGGGGAATATAGAATGAAAAGCCATACCTCCTGCACACAATTTGGATGGCTTAGCTCTGTGGCTACATGGAAATAACCTGGTTCCATCTTTTCAGTCTGTGTGTATGAAAGAGAGAGAGAAAAAAGCTGTGATGTGGCTGTTTATTATGAAGGTATACTTGCTGTTTTTCTGCATCAGTAAATAAAATGTTTTGAGTCATCCCTGCTGAGATTCAGTGCTTGCTTTTATGTATGTTGTAATTCTGAGAACACAGATCAGAGTAAGTACACATATTTTGTGTGAGGACTATTTGGGGCATAAGCATATTGTCTTATTTCCAGGTTTCCCCAAAATGATACTTTGTAGGAGTATTTGACTACAACCTTCATTACACTCATAAATATACTTGCTAGGAAGCTGTAATGCAGAGAGCAGAACAGGATAATATCATCAAATTAAGGCAGTGATTTCAAGCAGCAGCAATTGAACAATAAAGGGCTATGATACACAAACAAATTTACTTACAAGGAGCAAGCACAATTTCCAAATTGGATCTTCAGTGCTGTAATACTCAGTCTAGCATAATAGGTAAATCAACATATGACCTACTGATGAGCCCAGGGAAAGTGTGATGGCATCAGCATCCCATCTGGACAGTGGACTGGTCCAAATTGGACCTGATCCCATTGTTCATACCACCCCAAAGCCTCAGGATATCCCATAGTTTCCAGAAAAGTCTGGAGTATCCCATGATTTTGCCTGAAGCAGGAAAAACTGATTTTGGACAATGATTCAGAATGTTTTGCATACCTTTAACTTGAAATCACCAAAAGTCTGCTATCTATCCCAACATTTTTTTACAAATGTTAGCCTAAGTGCAAATGTGAAGACTTTTTTTGTTTTCTTTTAAAGGAAGAGGGAATACAGATTTATAAAATGTTTTGAGGCACCCAAAGGGTGCTTCCAGACATATCTAAAACTCATGCTGAAACAGATTAAAGTAACCCACTTTGGCACAAGTTCTAGTCCCCATCCCCCAAGCAACTCTCAGGAGTTGCTATAGAGAATAATAATCAGGATACCACGAAGCCACCCCAAGCCCTGAATATAGCCCCTAAAACATACTGAAAAGGGTCCCTGGCAGCCATGAAGCCTCTCCTCATATCATCCTGAGTGGAATAAATGACCCCTGAGGAGATGGGAGGGATGAGAAGGAAAATCCTCACGTACTACTCAGGATGATTGATTAGAGACTTCATGGCTGCCAGGGACCCTTTTCAGTAAGTTTTAAATGGGAAATTTGGAGTTTGGGGGAAGGCTCCTCTGGGCTTTTCAACAGCCAAAGAAGTGGAATGACTGTGGAGACTGATCCCTGGGATTGTGGAAGCAGTCCTGGTAGTCAGTCCCCACAGGTCCAATGCCTCTTTGGGCTGGATCTTTCAGTAAGATCCAGATCAAATCGGGTATTTAATTAATGTGGAGTAAGCCAGGAGACGCGACATTAATTCACTTTTATCGGAGGTGTTGTTTGGACGTCTTCTGTAAAAGCAAAACAAGTCTTGCTTTTAAGGCCTGTCTGGAAGGGCCCTAAGTAATTGGTGGGTTAGATCCAAAATCATACTACATCCTTCAGTTTGGTCCCATAAGACACCTAATTTTGGTCACTCTAATCAAACATTTAAGTTTGTGTACGCTAAGAGAAAGATAGGCAACAGACAAATGTTTAACTGATAATACAGATTGAATAAATTAGTATTCTTTCCTCTTTTCCTTCAAACAGACATGGACAAACCATTCCTTTAGAACATTACATAGCTAGTTCATTGTTCACATTGACAAGCAAGAAAAATGAAAGAGTAAAAGTGTGCATTAATACCTTGATATTGTTTTGTTGCAACAATATTACAATGTTTTAAAATTTGCAGTTTAAACACAGTGCAATTCTACATGCAATTTGTTTGTTTACAATTTGGGTCTAGAATATTAAACAAAATTGCATTCTGCTACCTGTCCTTTATTTCTAAAAAAAAATGCTAAGAAAATTACCAAGGGCTGCTCTCAAATACCAAGAGGAATGTACTTGTTACATGTTTTCATAATATTTACAGAGTACAATTTCTTATACTTTGGCTCAATCACTTTCACTCCACCCTCCTTCATGTGCTCTTACATTTCTTTCTTCTACTTCCTTCTGACATTTGCACTTTTAGATTCTCAATTTCAGTAAATCTCTATGCCCTTTCGTTATGACATGTTGCCTATTATACTATGTTGTAGCTTCTGAGGAAAAAAAAAACCTCAAAATGGCTAGAAAATGTTCATGAACCAGAACAACCATCAGATATCTGCAACAGTTGTTTGGAAAATAACAGGCCACAGCTGCTGGCTAGTTATTCTTTCTGAAAGTAATTTGTGTCTTTTCAGATACATCAATGACATTACCAATATTTGTTGATTCTGACAGTTCTGAGGACCTCATCATATTGAAGTTTTCTTCCATTTCTACATACATCAAAGACAAAATCCCACAGAGCCCATCAAAAGACACTGGACTTTGCTTGTGGGACTCCATCTCCACAGCATGTAGAAACAGATGGGCAGAAATTGACTTCACTCCTTTCTTTGCATGTAGAAATGCTTCTGGTATTTGTCCTTGGAATGAAAGTGGAGGATTTGTCTGATTACTTTGAGATGTTTCAGAGCCATCATAAACACCCTTATTAGGTCCTACAAGTTCAGGTATGGATAAACTACAGCCTATGGACTGGATGCAGCCCATTGAGCTTTTCCCGTGGGGTCCTCTGAATTAGCAGCATTATCACTTCCCTCCTGACTTCTGTGCTGGTTCGGCAGCAGCAAGTACTGAGCAGAAGTCGGCGTTGGTGCACAGGCTCTCTTTCTATCTGTGGCCTTGGTGCTCTCCTCTTCTTCCCCTTCACCTGCTTCTCCTTTCACACTGTGGAAAGTGGTGGGCTTCATGTACATATTGGTCCTTTTTTTCTTGCCACCCTTGCTGCCCTGGCCATTTTTTCCTCGCCATCCTGCCCCTATTTTTCTCGCTACCATCATTGACCAGACCTCACTGCCCAAGCCCTTTTTCCTCACCTTCCTCATCATGCTGACCCCTTTCCCCTTGGCTTCCTTTCTTCCAAAACTCCATTTCCCTCCCACCACTCAGGGAGTACTCTGTGTTTTTCCTGCATGGCAGATGGGAGATGAAGCCCCTGGGGTTTTTCTTATCCTGTTTGTTTATTTATTTATTTATTTATTTTTATTACAAAGTCTGGGTGGCCATCTGTTGGGGGTGTATATTGGTAGTGCTGATTGTGCTTTTCCTGCATCACAGAAGAAGGTTGGACTGGATGGCCACTGGGGTTGCTCCTCGTCCTCTTCCTCCTCCTCCTACTACTACTACAGAGGCTGGATTGCCATCTGCCAGGGGTGCTTTGTGCTTTTCCTGCATGGCAGAAGGGGATTGTGGCCTTCCATTGAAATATTGTTAAGTTTATGTTGGTTAAAATTTTAAATGTTGTATTATAATTAATGTGTATTTTACAGAAATGTTTTGATCAGTATCTTTTGTGAACTGAGTTTTAGTGTATCTTTGTAGAATTTTAGATAGTATTTGTGTGTTTTTAACTGTGCTGTGACTCGCCTCAAGCCATAGGGAGAGGCAGAAAGGCAGGTAAGAAGTAAAATTGTTGTTGTTGTTGTTGTTTTCTTTTTCTTCTTCTTATTTTCATTTTTTTTCTTTTGCACTACAAACGAGATATGTGCTGTATGCATAGGAATTTGTTCATTTTCCCCTCAATAAGTTCACACAAACATTTTGTTGAGATTTGTATAAGTAAAGTATATTCATGATTAATTATGAAATCAGGATGACTAGACAAATCTCAATGACTGATGTAACCATGGAACAATCCAGATTCTGATGCAGCTATGCAGTATTCCCAGACAGCAGGGATGAAGTAATGTAATAGTTGATTGGTTAATGTTTGTATAAATTGAGACAGCAAATTTTTGTTGCTTTTTGTTGGAGAGAAATACGGCAAAGAATTTGTTGTGAGTAGAAAGAAAGAGAGATTGTGTTATTGTACAGACTGTTTATGTATCGCTGAACTACAAGAGATAAAGACTTTCTGTTTTGGAAAGATACTTCTGCTGTCTGTGTGTCTGCTGTTTAGATCAGGCAAATTCCAGATTTGCTACCAGAGCTAACTGTACATGGACTTCATGCTAAGGTAAAAAAAATACCTAACACATTCTTCCTCTATATTCTACTGACCTGGCCTGTCTATCAAATTTTAAAACACGATGCAGTCCCTATGTCAAAAAGAGACTGATAATTTAACTCCCTTTGAACTTAGTATAGGTTCTAATTGTATATCTGATTTTTAGTATATAAGGTCTTTATGGAGGAGAAATATGGATTCTTTATAGTCAGTTGTATAACCTGACACAAATATATAGGAACATCATTATCCCCGGAGATGGCCACAGACACTGTCCCCAACCTATGACAGTGCTAAGTTAAGGACAATATAAATGGCTAAAACCCATTTTTGATAGGTATGTATAACAGAAAAAGGAGCTGTCACTAGGAGATACACAGTTAATTAATGGTGCATAATAACAGAAGAGTGTTTGCCATTATTCATCTACCTTCTCCTGTCCCACCCCTTAAAATTAACTACTGTAAAGTAAGAGGAAAATGGAACAAAAGTAAGTCCTGGGCAAAGAGCCATAGATTTTCACAAATTGTAATGACCTCTCCTCATTTCTCAGGCTCAGCTGCTCTTACACCTGGGAATACGTGCACAGACCTTTGCACTGTGCAATGGAATTAGCTATTTTCAGAAAATCATGTCAAGCTGCTTAGGAAAGGAGGATCCAGGAGGAAACATTTGGGGATTAAAAGTTTGCTTCATGCATACAACTGGACTTTAGTGTATTGTAAGCCACAGCTGTTACATGAAACATAAGAGCTCATGGGCAACGAGATGAAGATAAAGTCATAAAGGCACAGCTGCAGCTCTCTGTTGTTTACCTAGAGCTACCTCTGTCTTTCCCTTGTCACCTGACTGTAGCAGGAGTCAGAAAAAAAAACCAGAGGGGTTGATCTGTCAGGTTGTTGATAGTCCAGATGCCATTTGGCTCATATCCTTCAGTTATTATATATCAGCAACCATTACAATTGTTTGTAGCAGAAGAAGCTATGGCATGATTTCAAACTGTGAGAGCTGTTCAGCAGTGGAGCTCTCTGCCCAGAGAATGGTAGAGGCTCCTTCTTTGGAGGCTTTTAAACAGAGGCTGGATGGCCATCTGTCAGGGGTCCTTTGAATGCAATTTTCTTGCTTCTTGGAAGGGGATTAGACTGGATGGCCCATGAGATCTCTCCAACTATATGATTCCATGATTCATCTAATTTCTTCCATACCTCCCTGTGAAATCAGTTCTCCATTGGTTGGTAGGGTTGCCAAAGTGAAAACTGGAGCTGTCTACTCTGAATGATGTGAAGAAAAAGGAATTTCAGCAAGTGTTCTTACTTGTTTGTGTGATAACGAACGCCTGCTGAATATCCTGCTTCTGTACAACCATTAAAGATATCGGGGCCATCTCCAGTTTGCGGACTGGCAATGCTATATGGCTGTGAGAATTTATTAATGCATAGCGTGAAGTAATCCCCTTGGCCTGTCATGAAAGGACAGAAAATTGTTCGTTATTTAAATATGTGGTTAATTCAATGTTATTCAGCAAATATTTCATTCAAAAAATAAATATGTACTTGTGAAATAAAATAAACAGATCAAGTAGACTATGCATAAGTAAACAAAAACATTTCAAAACTTATATACACTTAAAGACTTCTTCCAAAATGCATCCATTTTTTCTCCAGCTTCCACTTTTCTTATGATCTCCATTTTGTTAAATCAATGCTTTAAAAAAGTATCTGAGAGGGAACTGAACAGGCAAGCTACCTGCTCTCCCTTTTTCTCTCTATTGTTCTCTGTAAGGGGCCCCTTCCACACTGCCCTATATGCCCGAATCTGATATCAGATTATCTGCTTATCCCAGGTCATATGGCAGTGGTGTGGAAGGCGCCATGGATTCTAGAGGCAGGTAAGTGTTATTTCTCTTTCCTGTTTTAGGCAGGTATACACAGCTACCCTTAGAATAGCCTACATTAGACTCTCACTCTTTACCAGAAAATGCTTTGTTTAGTCACTGTTTACTGATAATATGCCACTATGTCCTTACACTGGAATGTGTCTTTCATTAGCCCTCCTTGACCATTCTGCATATCCCAATTCTGATGAAATGTTTCTAGCTAGACAAAGGACTAGGGGGAAAACAGTATGGTGCTAGGGTTTATGTGTAAAAACCTCTTGTACAAAGGAACCCCATATACTTTGTTAACTGAGGTACAGCTATGAAGAAATGATAATAAAGTAACATTCTCATAGTTACATTGCTCTTGCACAACTGCGGTGACATATTTGTCTTTCTTATTGTCTACAAACTTAGGACTGAATACTTTTCTTTTCAGTCCCCTTCTTCTTTGAAGGTGATTAAGAACCTCATCACACTGAAGAGGTTCCCCCGTGCCAATTTGCCAGGCTCCATGACAAATCAGCTGCGTGGCTGAGCAATCCCAGCACCTCATGCTTTGCCTGGCTGACAGCGATGCTTTCCCATTACTTGTGGGGAAGTGTCGCCATGCGCTTGTACGTGCAGTCGCCCCATTGTTCCAAATGGAACACGGGGAGGATTCTGTGTTGGTGGCACAGCATCCTACTCCGCTGCTTCCCCAGTTGAGCAATGGAGCCTTGCTGGAAGTGAGGCGACGTCATGTGATGGGCAGCGTGGGCCTTTGTTGCTTAACTGGGATAGGAGAATCCTAGGATGCTAAATATTCCATGTGTGATGAGGTCCTTTATGATACCAATACATTTTGATGATAAATAGATTTTTTTTCATGTCAGGAGCAACTTGAAAAACTGCAAGTCACTTCTGCTGTGAGAAAATTGGCCGCCTGCAAGGATCTTGCCAAGGGGGTGCCTAGATGTTTTGATGTTTTACCATCCTTGTGGGTGGCTTCTCTCATGTCCTCGCATTGGCAGCCAGAGCTGACAGAGGGAGCTGGAGCTGGCAGAGGGAGTTCAAACCTGTGACCTGTGAGTCTTCAGACCTGCCAGCACAAGGGTTTAACCCTTTGTGCCACCGGGGGCTTCTATGATAAATAGATGATTATAGTCTTGCATAGCACCTCTAATAAACTGTTTGGATACATTGAGAAAAATATCATACCAGACTCTATTTTGGAGACTCGCTGTCCATAGTATATTTTACACTAATTTCTTTGAGTTTGTAGCATTCTCTGCACCACCACTACCAATTTTAAGCAGTAATAAGCCTATTCTTTTTCTCTTAATCTCTTTCACTCTCACTCCACACACAGACACAGACTCACTCCAAGAAGAATGATTTTTTAAAAATCACATTGTTAGTACTTTTGACTTAACTCATTTCAATATAATGTGTCCACCTTGGAGTATCACTGGTCATAGCACATTTTGTGTTTAATGTCTTTGACTTTATAATATTCATATATTCCTTTTCTGAAAAATAATAAGTGCTCTCTCTCCTTCATTGATTTTTCTCCAAGAAGAATGAATTAAGAACAATCACATTGTTAATGCTTTTGATTTGTATGACCTCTTTCATTGTGATGTGTTAGGCTCACAACTCGACTGCTAACTTCCATGCTTCAAATGAGAGCACAGGCAGTCCCCAAATTACAAACATTTAACTTACAAATGACTCATAGTTATAAATGAGGATGAAACAGCACAAAGTGAGAGAAATCTACCCCTAGGGAAGTAAATTCACTCCTGAAAGAGTTATCATGGAGACAAGGGGTATCCACTGAAGATTTCTCACCAATCCTTGTTTCCACAACAAACCATTTTTTTCAAAATCTAATTATCACAGAGACAGAGAGTGAGGTGAAATCTTCTGAACAGGGTACAGACAGCAAAAAAAAAACACCACGGGGTGTGTATATATGCACACCTCATGTGTGTGTAACATAATACACACACACAATTTGACTGGAGTTATACTTAAAAATGCACCTGTTCCGACTAACAAACAAATTCATTTTATGAACAAACCTAAAGAACCTATCTTATTCGTAACTTGGGGACTGCCTGTAAATGCAAAGAAAAGTGAGGTTGGGTTCCAGGACATCCCCCTCCCCACCCTACCCCCATAGATACCAATATCTGTGAGTTTTCAAGTGTCATATACAATGGCATTGTAAAATGGTTTCCCTCATATAAAATAGCAAAATACAAGTTTGCCTTTTGAAATATGTTTTTGAATATTTTCCTGCCATTAATGCTTTTTTTTTGTACCCCGCCTCCATCTCCCTGAAGGGACTCAGGGAAGCTTATATATGATACAAGATGCCTAAAAACAATGCCTAAAATAAACACACAGTACAATACAAAAAAGTAAAACCAATAGCACATAAGAACAATTTAAAACTCAAGAACAACACCCAATAACCTATGGTGACCTGCCATGGATGGTTAAACCCATGGATGCAGAGTCCATTGAGGTGGAGGCTAAATGTACCTCATTTTATCTCAATTTGGCTGAAGCCTAAGGGTTGTGGTAAACTGCCAAGACGCCTCTTAGTTGCAGCACAATTTTGATGCTTTAGCAAAAAGTGAAAAACCATTAAGGGAACAAACTGACAATTTCTCATACAAATTACCACAGTAGCATTGGCAACACAGGGAAGCCTCATAAGAGTAAAGCTGATGTCAGCAGAGCCCCCAACAAGATGGATATGCCATGCATTTTAGCAGTTAAAGAACTTCTTCACACTGGCTGCCAGAATTACCACACATCATGGCAAATCCGACAACCATTGTCAGAGCTCATGGGAAACCCATCGCCCCATGCCCCACATCACCTGGCTTACCTACAGGGTGATCCCATAGAGGAAGCATTGAACATCCGGCTTTCCTCCATTGCTCCAATGCAACATGGGAAGCCTCCTGTGTTGCCGCCTTGGCAGCATACTCCACTTTGCCACCTCTTAAAGCATGGAGCCCAACCGGAAGTAGCAGTACATCATGTTGGAGCTCAGCCTGTGATTGTGTCTAATGATCAGGGTGTTTTGGATGTGGGGAATGATGACAATGAGGTTCATGAAGGTAATGGTGTCTACAATGATACTGATGCAGAGAATGACCAGGTGATCCCTGTTCAAAGTGTATTTTCTCATGAGAATGTCCCTGAAGGGTCTCTATTTCGGCTGAGAAAGGCGGTATAGAAGTAAAGCAAATAAATAAATAAATAAATAGGGATGATGGTGTGCTCCCTGAATTGCTACCAGAGAATTCCCATGATTTGGAGCTTGAGAACAGCTTGGCAACTGGCCCAGCTGCAGAAATTAATGAGCAAATAGATAGACGGGATGTTATTATTCAAAATAGGAAAGTGGATCAGTGGCTCAGGTGTTCTGTCAGGCTCAGAGAAATAAAGATAAGGGATTCAAGGCTAAAGCGAAACCAATTTCTGCCTGCTCGGGACATAGCTTAATGAGGAGATAAAAGTCCCAAGTACAGGATCTGTAGTCAGATGAAGCATTGTTCGGAATCAAGTCAAGATCTCGTCCCTGTTCCTTGGAAGCCTTGCTTTGAAAAGATTCATGTTTAAGTGCCTTTGTTTCAAGGTTTTAATTCTTGGATTTTATGATTATGGATTCAGGTTTCCAGTTTTTGGATTTTAATATAGAAGTTTCTGCCTTTGTTTTACATGAACTTTGATGGACTAATACCCTGGACTATTTTGTTCTGGCTTATCTTCCTACCTAATTGGATTTACCTATTTCTTTAAAGTGCTTTTTACTTTAGTGCTTTTTAATTATCTTCAATAAACATATTGTATTTCTACTCAACTGTGTGGTGTTTAAAGTCAGAGGGCTTTTCCTGGTCTGAAGTGCAACAGATGTAATGAGAGCCGGTGGACTTCATGAATAAAGGGGAGGCAAAATGGAGCATGCCATCAATCCTTTCCCCATTTGATAAAGTAAAAAGTAGAATGCCAATTTCTTTGCTGGTTGACATCAGATACTAACTGGTTGGTCTTGTTTATTTATGTATCTCTTTAGTGTTTATTTAACTAATATCCCACCTGTGTCGTTGTCATCATCATCATTATTATTATTATATTTATACCCTGCTTTTTCTCTCCACAAAAGAGATTCAAAATGGTTGTAAAGGATCCAAGGCTTCCTGCAGCATTGAAAACACAAACTTCAATTAAAATTATACAAAAGCTAAAGAAACACTTTAATGATAAGTCAGTCAAAAATAAAAGATTAAAACAATATAAAAGTCAAAAGGGAAAGGGAAAGAGGGATGGGGTCAGAGTGGTCTTCTATAGTCTCCCAGGCTTGGTTCATCCATGATGCTGCACTTAGAATCATAGACTAATAGAGTTGAATGAGACTACATGAACCATCTAGTCCAACCCCCCGCCATGCAGGAAAAGCATAATCAAAATATCTGTGTCAGATGGCCATCCAGCTTCTGTTTAAAATTCTCCAGCTTCCAAACAGAGGCAGAGAATTCTACTGCTGAACTGCTCTTATAGTCAGGAAGTTATTTGCAAACCTTAATCTGGTAGTCCATGAGATGAGAGAAACTTGAATTTTACTAAAAGCAGAATAGAATAGCAAAGATTACTCTGATTTCCACTTCCTTCCTTTCTTTATCTTTAAACCATCAAGCTCTTCCAATTCATATTATAAAGGAATGCATAATTTTGCCTAAAATATTATCAAAAATGAACCAAACAAAAATATTAGTCCAAGGCCATGACAAAAAGGTACAGGTGCAGGGTGCATGGAATAGTACCCTCAAAGCAAACAAGAACTAAAAGGTAACAAACATAGGCAAGCTTCATGTTCACACAAAGAGCAAAAAACAATGTGACCTATCAATAATTACTTGGGAAGGGTCAAATTAGCCCTTTGAGTCTCCATAGCAGTTGATGGCAATTGTATCTAGCTCTCTCTGTTTTCATTTTTTTGCAGAAAAAGCAAAGAGGGCCACTTTATATGTTATATAATCCTTTGAGTCACTTAGCAAAAACTAAAGCCTTTCTACAAGAGAGTTATAATTGTCTTTTATCAGCAGGGGTTTCAAATATCTTTCTCTCAGGTCACTATACAAAGGGCAGTTTAGCATGTAGTGCACAATGTCTTCCACCTGACACTGGCTACAGATGGGCTGTTATTCCACCATGAGCTTCCAAGAAAGAAAGACATACTTAATAGCAAAAGACACGTGTATGGTGCTGATCTCTGGCAAAAAAAATTTTTTGGGGGGGGGGGGGGAATAACTAGTCTGCTACACCAGAAAGTTTGAGAAATGCTCGGTTAGAATAATAGACTTGGAAGAGACCACACGGGCCATCTAGTCCAAACCTCTGACAGGCAGAATACAATATCAAAGCACCCCCAACAGATGGCCATCCAGTCTGTGTTTAAAAACTTCCAAAGAAGGCGAGTCCACCACACCCTGGGCAGCATATACCACTGTTGAACAACTCTTACTGTCAGGAAGTTGTTCCTAATGTTTAGATGGAATTTCTTTTCCTACAGTTTGAATCCACTGCTCCATGTCCTTTTCTCTTGAACAGCAGCAAACAAGCCTGCTCCATTTCAATATGGCATCCTATCAAATATGTAAACCTGACTATCATGCCACTTCTTCAGATTCTCTTTCTCAGGCTAAAAATACCCAGCTCCCTATGTATCTCCTCACAGGGCTTGGTTTCCAGACCATAAAGCTATATGTTCTACACAAAATTAACCTGTTGGGGTGAAACTGTTCCATTCTTCCGGGGAGTGGGAAGCTTTAGAGATGCCATGGGATAAAGTCAGTGATGCCTACTCCTTCAACAAATGGCCATGAAATTAATATAAATGCACAAGTGTACGTTTTGCAAAATGATGTGTGTCTTTTGTTCAGAATTTTTCAGAGATCTCTGCAATGCCCTCTTATTTTATAAAGGTACGCTGGCTTCTAGCATCCTAAAGTGCTATTCTGTTCTTTGGTAATCCTAGTTTTAATCCTCATCTTTATGTCTTTGACGCAACATCCCAAAAATCAACCATATTTGTGAAATCAAACCCAAAGGAGAAAAATAACCTTTCTGTTACCAGGGGATGTATCAGACTGATACTGGTTTTGTTACTATTTTTAGTGATGATGGGGATATTTCAACAACTATGAATGAAATCTCTTTCCACCCTTTTTGAGAGAAGGAAGAGTTCAGAGTTCACTTGCAGCAGGTGTTCATTAGGAATATTTAGTTTCACTATATGTTTCACCTAATACCATTAACATTTTTGTAGCACCAAAAATGACTGCTTATGTGAATAAAATAACTGCTCGTTGTACTGGATGCCTGCAGTGTTAATTTTTTTCAAAAGGATAACTCTATACAGAACTTCTTGTGCCAGATCTAATTTTGCTGGAAAGGGGATTAGCGTTACATGGCACGCAATATGCAATTCCTTTATTTGTCAGTTTGGAGGATAAGACTTTGAGGAGAAACTGAGGGATTAGATGGATTTAAGGTTAAAATCTATTTTGAGTTATTGAGGGGTGTGCAGTGCAGGATTTACCATTGTGCTTAGGTGTGCTTAAGCACAAGGCACCATTGGTCAGGGGGGCCCATCTTGTTGCCAAATTTTTTTACAGTGGCTTTTGCTTATGTGGTGCCATTCTAAATTTGAAGGCATTCTGTTTGGAGTGATTCTATACATAATGATAGATTATGTACACTATGGGAATGTGCCACAAAGCAAGCAGTGTAGACTTACCAGACCGAAGGAAGGGGCTTCATAACTTAACTAGCACAGGGCCTCATTTGTCCTGAATCCTGAACTGGATATGTGTGTGTGTGTAGTGTGTGTATCTACATAGTGTTATATCCTAAGTTGTGGTTTTGATTATTAGAGGTAGAAGAAACACAGCAGGAAATTCAGAAGTGTTTGGAAGACTCGGTACCAAACTTGAGTCTCAAACAAGAACTCTGTTCAGGTAAATGAACATGCTACCTTCCCAGGAATGCAAATGAAGATAAATGAAACAAAGCAGACCCAGAGAGGAACAAGCAGAAAACTAGATGACCTTAAGCAGAACCCATGTCCAATTGTTTATGTATTTTTAATTTGCATTCAGTACACGTGTTCCATGCAGTGTTTTCTGGAGAAAATCACAAAGCACTCAAATTACTATTAGGCACTGGGTAAAATAAGATAGAGAATCTTAGAATGCATCTACACAGTTTGGGAAACCACCAAACTGGTGCACCTGCCCCAGGAGTGGCTTCACTGCTCACCTCCATCCCAGCAATGGCACCCAGGGGAGTAGATTTGTAAATATGCCCATGCACAAGTGCCCTTAGAGACGTCAAGAATGGCACTCAATGATGTTCAAGTGGCAACAGCAACAGGACCTTCTTTGGCTTTGCCTAACATGGTAGCTGTATAGATATACCCTTAGACTCTCTAGGGGTGAGAAAAGCGGTATAGAAATACTGTAAATAATAAATTAGACTCTACAGATTTTATGAATTTCAATTCACACAAATGCTTAGTATTGGCCATGCTGGTTAGCAGTATTGTGAAAATGAAAAGTCAAAAGTTCCTCACCCTTGGAGTTGGAAATAACCTTGCAATAATATTTACAACTTAAGCCTAGTCTGAAATATATGTAACATTTCCCTTGCTTATTTCTATCAGAATAAGGTACAGCAAAAACCAGTTATCACAGTATATTAATTATTTGTGAGTCTTAGAAACATCTTGCTGTATTCTTATATGATCAAAACACATATGGATTCTTAAATCATAAACATACCGGGCAAGAAATAGAATGTAATTTTCATCCTAGCTTCCAGTCCTTCCACCACCATGCTACTATAAGCCACCCTGAGTCCTTCTGGGGAGATAGAATGGGTTATAAATAAAGAGGATGATGATGATGATTATTATTATTATTATTACGCTACTACTACTATCCATGCTGGCTAAGGGATTCAGGGAGCAGTGGTCCAGAAACAGAATTTGTCTGAGTGTTGGTTAACAATCTTCTCTGGGAATATTTTAGCTGAGGTTTTGCTGAATCTAACCCCTTTACAAGCTCCTGTCAGAAAATTACACATAACAGGAGTCCTTTGTCAAATGGAGCCTATGCTGTGAAAGGCTCTTCTTTATTAACTCCATGGGGCACCAAGTACTTTGACATTTCAATTAATTTAACAGCTTGACTTTGTCTAGAACTACTCACAGAGTTTTGTCATTTTATTATGCAAATTATAGATGTGAATGTTAAACTCTTATATTCTTACTGCATCCAGCCACCGCCTTCACTTTATTAAGGCTACACAGGTTTTGAAAGTTCATTGATTAAAACAATCTGGATGTGAATACAGGACTAGGAAAGGATTTAGAAGGTAGATTAGTGCTACAGAAAATGGTAGGCTCTTAGCCAGGGCCAAGTTGGGATTGAGTGTGGACAGAATATTAGCTATAAAGCAAACTGGCCTGTTGTCCACATAAGTCAGTGACACCATCCTCCAGAGGCCATGAACCTGTTTAGGTGCATCACTCCTTACTTGTAGAAGCTGTGGGAGTAGAGTTCAGACAATTTAGTAGGCCCATTGGACTGTCACCCTTGTTGTCCTATTGCTCCCATCACTGTGGTAGTAAAGTTGGATAGCTCCTGACTGTTGCTGGGTGCCTTTGCTGACACAAACAATGGTAGCCTTGCAACCAGGGAGATTGTCCCCCTTCTCCTTTTTGCTGATGTCAGCAGAGGTGACTGGGAACCAACACCTAAGACCCATTATTTCAACAATGTAAAATTGTTTGTGTAGTAAAAAAAAAAAAAACAGACAGTTTTTCCCATTGCCTAAAAAAAAATTGCCTAAAATTTTTTACATACTCACCATAAGCTCAGTACATGCATGAGACTTGCGGAATTTAAAGGATAAATAATTAAAGTGAGTGCATAATATAGTCCAATGAAGGATGTGTAGGCAGAACCTTCACAAAGTAGGAAAACCCAGGAAAGGGAGTATCTTCATCAGATTTCATAGTATCATAGAATTATCGAGTTGGAGGAGACCACAACATCCATCATTGCAGTCCCCTGTCATGCAGGGAAAGCACAATTAAAGCACCCCTGACAGATGGCCATATGGCCTCTGTTTAAAAGCCTCCAAGGAAGGAACTTGCTATTATGTCAGGAAGTTGTATCTCCTTTCCTGTAATTTGAACCCATTGCTCTGAGTCCTAGTCTCCAGGGCAGCAGAAAACAAGCCTGCTCACTTTTCTTTATGAAGGTAATACTTTTTAAAATATTTAAACGTGGCAATCACATCTCTTAACTTTCTCTTTTGCAGGCTAAACATACCCAGCTATTTAAGCTGCTTCTCGGTTTTTTTTCATGTCCTCACCGTGGGACATTCAGAAACCCAATCTCAATTTCTCCCCCCCCCCCCCCCCATTAACTAGTAACAATGGGATAGGTAACCAATTTTCCAGAATTTTCCAGATCTATATGTGAAGCATTGCATAACTCCTGAAATTAATGGACTTATTTGACAGAAGCTAAACCAAGCTTGACAATGAATATTGCAAACTAATTTCCTCTTAACGCCCACCAAGTGATGTTAATGTAAACAATTCCGAATTGTTGTAGTCATGACATATTTTTTCATTTGCAAAAGCTGGTGTTAAATGCCATTCATTAGCTTGGGATATTAAATTAGCGGCCTCAAGTATTGAAAATTGTGATTTCATCTGTTCAATTTACTTTGATATAAAGTTTTACCTCTACCTAGTGATTTCTCATCGAGCTGTAATGTGAAAAGCCTTTTTTAACTCATTTATTATCATTAAAATAAATTTATTGTAGGAAACAGCTATGGTTTATTTAGTTACTGAATCGCAAAGTCTTTATAATAAGCCTAATGGGATAAAGCAAAGGCAAAACTAAAACCCTAAGGGTATCTTCTTCAATTTAGTAATAGGTATTTTATCTTCAAACAGAGGGAACCTAATTTGATCACTCAGAATTAGCCTGTGCATCATTCATGCAGCAGAATAAGAGGTTCCCCCTTCATCTCTGTAATGCGGTTAGGTTCTTATGCTTAGGAAGAAACAGTGATGCTCATCCACGTTAAGGACTACATCAAAACAACTTCCAATTCAGAGACACATAATCAGATATGTTTAAATCAATGTTTCATCAAGATCACCTACAATTCTATCTGATATTATGACTCAACTCACTGACTATGAGGTTCACTGTCCTCATTCACTGTCACTGGGGCAGTAATTCTGCTTTGGGCTTTAGTTGTTACTTTATAGGAGCTGTACAAAGTACTGACTTCTATCCTGAAATAGGAACATTTTAAATACCTTCGTTCAAATTAAAATCTAGGGCTTTTTTCATAGAATCATAAAACTATAGAGCTGGAAGAAACCACAAGGGCCATCCAGTCCAACTCTTTGCCATGCAGGAACCTACAATCAAAGCACTCCAGGCAGATTGCAAACTAGCTTCTTTTAAAGACCTCCAGAGAAGGAGACTCCATCACATTGCAAGATAGCATATTCCACTGTCAAATATCTCTTACTGTCATGAAGTTCTTCCTAACACATAGATGGAATATCTTTTATTTACCCAGCTTCAGAACGCTGTTCCTGCTTGAAGCGCCATGGCAACAAGCTATGGAATTCTGGCTTTTTTAATTTGGTGGGGCACTAAAAATAGGAAATCCTAAATGACAGAAGTCCATAGCAGGTCTAATGGGTGAACTTACCATTTTTAGATTTCATCTGAAATTGCCCATAGAAATACCAAGAGAAAGGACTTCTGGGTAAGGAATCAAAATGGATTGATGTTTCTGCTAGAGGATCCACAGCAGAGAAAGGTTCAATGATAAGATCGACATTTAGAGGATTAGATATGGCTGCCAAAACCCTCCTTGGACAAAAGAAGAACTCGAGATGGCCCACGCATACCCTGAAACAACATCCCACACATGAAAACCATTAAAATGTAGCACTCAGACACAGATGTGCAAGTATGTGTAAATTAATAAATTGACTGGAATATTAGAAATATTGTATGAACACTGAAATAGTGATATACTTTTTGCCAGAGAAAAATAATACAATTTGATAATTTTAGTTTTTTATGATTAGTTAACATAGAATAGAGGAAGAAAGGAATGTAATTTATTTTTGTGACAGAGGTATCAATACATTGCATACTTAATTAAATACTAAAAAGAATCAAAAGTCATATTTTAACTTCTTAGTGCCCGGTGGCGCAGTGGGTTAAACCCCTGGGCACGCAGGACTGAAGACTGACAGGTCGCAGGTTCAAATCCGGGGAGAGGCAGATGAGCTCCCTCTATCAATTCCAGCTCCTCATGAGGGGACATGAGAGAAGCCTCCCACAAGGATGATAAAAACATCAAATCATCCAGGCGTCCCCTGGGCAACGTCCTTGCAGACGGCCAATTCCCTCACACCAGAAGCGACTTGCAATTTCTCAAGTCGCTCCTGACACGACAAAAAAAGTGCTTTTTTGTCTTTCCTTTTTTGCTGTGTATTTTCTTATTTTACTTCTTTTTTAATTTCTGTATTTTATGGTATACTAAATATATATTTTAAAAAGAAATAAATAGAAAAACTGGAAAGTTTGCAATGCTGTTTTTGAAAGTGTAAACCCCAACCTAGCTCTTACTCAAATGACACCAGATTCTTTGTCAGTGGAAAACAAAAAAGAAACAAACAAACAAAAAAGTCAGGAACTAATATTTACAACATTTGAAATAATTTTAGAGGTTGGTCTAGGTTTTTAAAAGTCAGCTGAAGTCCAACTGAGTAGTTTTACTTAATAGTTGAAAAATAACCCATACACCCTTTCTCTCAAACACACACACACATGAAGATATTTGGATGATATTAAATGTTCTTCCTTAGTGTGAAAGAGAACTGAAATTATTAAAAGGGACAAAAATGTAGAATGGTGTAATATAAAAGGGAACTGGGACTCAAAAAGATGTCATTGTAGGCATCTACTACAGACATCCAAGCCAGGAAGAAGAACTTGATGAAGTCTTCTGCCAACAGTTGACCAAACAGGCACAGAGAAGAGATGTAGTAGTCATGGGCGATTTCAACTATCCCGATATTTGCTGGAAAACGAACTCGGCCAAGAGTACAAAGTCCAACAAATTCCTCACTTGCCTTGCAAACAATTTCATGGTCCAGAAGGTAGAAGAGGCAACAAGGGGATTGGCTACTCTTGATCTCATCCTAACAAATGCGGAGGACCTGATCGATGTGGTTGAAGTGATCAGATCCTTAGGGGCAAGTGACCATGTGCTCCTGCAATTTGAGGTACAAAGGAAGGCCGAAACTAAGACAAGTCAAACCCGCATTTTGGACCTTAGGAGAGCGGATTTCTGAAAAATGAAGGAAACGCTGAGCAGAATTCTGTGGACACAGATACTAAAAGACAAGGGAGTTACAGATGGATGGGAGTTTCTCAAGAGTGAAATACTCAAGGCGCAATTGCAAACAGTGCCAACAAAGAGAAAAAATAGGATAAGTGCAAAGAAGCCAGAATGGATGTCCAAAGAACTTCTAACTGTGCTAAAACACAAAAGAGACATGCACAAGAAGTGGAAAAAGGGAGAAATCACCAAAGAAGAATTCAAACAAATAGCCAACTCTTGTAGGGAAAAGGTCCGCAAGGCTAAAGCACAAAACGAGCTCAGGCTTGCCAGGGACATTAAAAACAATAAAAAGGGCTTCTTTTCATATGTCTGTAGAAAAAGGAAGAACAAGGAGGCAATAGGGCCTCTTCGAGGAGAAGATGGGGCAATGCTGACAGGAGATAGGGAAAAGGCAGTACTACTTAATGCCTTATTTGCCTCAGTCTTCTCACAAAAAGAAAGTCATCTTCAACCTCAGCAAGATGGAATGGATGAGGGATTAGAGGACATCCAACCCCAAATTGGGAAACAAGTCATCCAGGAATACCTGGCCACTCTAAATGAGTTCAAGTCCCCAGGGCCAGATCAACTACACCCAAGAGTATTGAAGGAACTAGCAGAAGTCATTTCGGAACCATTGGCAATCATTTTGAGAGTTCTTGGAGAACGGGAGAAGTTCCAGCAGATTGGATGAGGGCCAATGTGGTCCCAATCTTCAAGAAGGGAAAAAAGGATGACCCAAACAATGTATTTATTTATTTATTATTTAAAACATTTATATTCCGCCCTTCTCACCCCAAAGGGGACTCAGGGCAGAGCACAGCATATACACAGCAAACATTCAATGTCGAGACACAGATTCACATACAATACATAAACATTAAAAAACATTTGTCAAAATATTAAAATACACCATTTAATACCATCCTAGCCATAGGCATCAAATCCAATTGGCCCAATGACTTCCTCATTGTTGAATTCATGGTGTTTGCACTATATTCTGAATCTGACAGAATGAAAAAGCAATTGCCTCCTGGTCAGCCTCACATCGATACCAGGCAAGATTCTGGGGAAAAATTGTTAAGGAAGTGGCTTGCAAACACTTAGAAACAAATGCGGTCATTGCTAATAGTCAACATGGATTTATAAAAAACAAGTCATGCCAGACTAATCTGATCTCTTTTTTCAATAGAGTTACAAGCTGGGTAGATGCAGGGAATGCCATGCATGTAGTGTACCTGGATTTCAGTAAGGCCTTCAACAAAGGTCACTCATGATCTTCTGGCAAACAAACTAGTCTAATGTGGGCTAGGCAAAACTACGGTTAAGTGGATCTGTAATTGGTTAAATGGACGAACCCAGAGGGTGCTCACCAATGCTTCCTCTTCATCCTGGAAAGAAGTGACGAGTGGAGTGCCGCAGGGTTTCGTCCGGGGCCCGGTCCTGTTCAACATCTTTATTAATGACTTAGATAAAGGGTTAGAAGGCATGATCATCAAGTTTGCAGACCAAATTAGGAGGGATAGCCAATACTCCAGAGGACAGGAGCAGAATTCAAAACGGAATTGACAGATTAGAGAGATGGGCCAAAACAAACTAACAAAATGAAGTTCAACAGGGACAAATGCAAGATACTCCACTTTGGCAGGAAAAACAAAATGCTAAGACACAGGATGGGGGACTCCTGGCTCGAGAGCAGTACGTGTGAAAAAGATCTTGGAGTCCTCATGGACAACAAGTTAAACATGAGCCAACAATGTCATGTGGTGGCAAAAAAAGCCAATGGGATTTTGGCCTGCATCAATAGGAGCATAGTGTCTAGATCTAGGGAAGTAATGCTACCCCTCTATTCTGCCTTGGTTAGACCACACCTGGAATATTGTGTCCAATCCTGGGCACCACAATTGAAGAGAGATATTGACAAACTGGAATGTGTCCAGAGGAGAACGACTAAAATGACCAAGGGTCTGGAGAACAAGCCCTATGAGGAGCGGCTTAAGGAGCTGGGCATGTTTAGCCTGAAGAAGAGAAGGCTGAGAGGAGATATGATAGCCATGTATAAATATGTGAGAGGAAGTCACAGGGAGGAGGGAGCAAGCTTGTTTTCTGCTTCCCTGGAAACTAGGACGTAGAACAATGGCTTCAAACTACAAAAAAGGAGATTCCATCTGAACAGGAGGAAGAACTTCCTGACTGTGAGAGCTGTTCAGCAGTGGAACTCTCTGCCCCGGAGTGTGGTGGAAGCTCCTTCTTTGGAGGTTTTTAAACAGAGGCTAGATGGTCATCTGCCAAGGTGCTTTGAATGCAATATTCCTGCTTCTTGGCAGGGGGTTGGACTGGATGGCCCATGAGATCTATGACTCTATGATTCTATTAAACAAAGGACTCACAAATTGTGGTTTCTAGACATAATCAGGCCAGATGTTTCTAAAAGAAGTCAAAGGCTTCCTCACTGTTGAATTCATGGTGTTTGCACCATATTCTGAATCCGACAGAATGAAAAAGCTGACTGTCATGCAACTGCACTGGGCAGTGGTGAAATGAACAGAGAAAATCCCTTCAGAAAGTGGAGAAGTCCCCAAACACAGTTATTCATTTTAGCTGACATTTGTAAAAGAATAAAGGAGGAGATGGAAGGAAGGAAAGATGAAAGAAAGAAGAAATAATGTATGGGACTGTGATTTGAGGGTGGCATTTCATTTGTCTCATTCCAGGCAGTACTAGTTTCCTGCATGTTGTTTTCAAAGAAGAAAGTGGATGCGAAAGGTCACATACTCTTGTCACCAAATTTGTTTTCTCTCTCATTCTCTCTTTCTCAGAGTCATGTTTAGAATGGAACATTTCAATGTAATACATGGTAAGTTTCTTCCTTTCTTCTCATTTTTAAATGTTATTACCAAGATAGCACTATAATTCCAGAGTTTAATAAACATAGGACTTTATTACATGAGGTAGGCAAACTGGCACTGAAACAGGTGATGATTTCTATCACAGAACAACATACAAATTTTACTGCTCATTGGCCTCCTCTCCAGGATTAATCCATTCCCAACAACTGGTGGGCAAATCTGTCAGTAACTCACAATCCCACAATGTTGCCATCACCTACCTTTTGCAATAGATCCATTCTGCTTCTGTACCAGCATACTAGTAGTAAAGTGACATCATCCATTTCCCCTTCCTCCCTCATTCACTATTTCCAAGATCTTTTGCTGTTGTTTTTTTTTTAAAAAAAAAACGGTTATTTTTGCCTTTTTTGTTACCCATTACTGAAACTGCAAAATTGCTTTTAAAAAATTATGGAGTAGTGAAAGTACCGGAAAAGCAGAATTACAAGGGTATGCAAAAAATATGATCATGGGACCACAAATTGGTTATTCAGCACAATTGTGTTAATGAAGAGAGGTGTTATAACAAGGTGTATCCGCTTTCTATAATCACAGTACTGCCATGGAATAGCATTTTTGCGTGATAAAGTTTCTAGTGCTAGCAATGATTAAAGTTTGTAGCGTTAATAAGATAGTTGGGAAAATAGTTCCATCACCTTGGAGTGACCCTTTCACCCAAGACCATGTTTGGTGCATCAAGGAAGCTGCTCTAGGCTTGAAAGGAAAACTCCAAGGTGCTGAAACTTCTGTGCAAAATATAAAACTTGGATTTGATTTACCATTCCACTGATATCAGAGGCAGAAGATGTTACTGCTCTGGAGTCCTTTAAGTCACTGTTAGGGTGAATAAATACAAAGGAGCCTTGAACCAATTTTGATGATATGTCAGTGACTTCTTCATGAACAATAAAAACAGAAACAAAAAAAGATTAATAGTATGATAGAAAAGGGGAAGAAAGCAGAATGCAGATTAAAATGTATGGGCTATTTATATATAATGAATGATATTCCAGGTTTAGTGCAGAAAAGTTTGGTTAAGTTCCATTTATTAAGTGCTTCGATGAAGTCACCTAAAATGATTTACAAGAGGCTGAAAACAATTTATCAGAACATGTTCATTTTTAAACATACAAATGACAAGGTAAAATAAGAGCGTAGTAGGACAAAAGTGATTGGTTGGGTTTTGTTTGTCTGATCCCCCTCCCTTTCTATTATCTGTTTATATTTCTTCTCAGATAAATGTTGCTTTAAAAATGACAAAAATAACTTTAGAAAACAGATAAAGGAAAAAGTCATCCCAGGATAGATCTGAACAATGAAAACTGGGCTGTTAATCAATGGTTTGCAAAAAATGAAAAATCTTTATTTTGGTTCTAAAAGAGCCAAAACAGACACTGATACCAGGGGAGTCGTTCAGAAGTAAGGTGATATCCACCTTCTGAGAATCTCTAGGCTGGACCACCAAGAGTTCAGGCAGATTCATGTTCACAAAAGTGGTCCCTGTACCCCAAGCCATTCCAATTCATGACCCAAAGACAAACCCATTATGAAGTTCTCTTAGTAAGACTTATACAGAGGTGCTTGTCATTGCCTTCCTTAAGGGTGTGAGAGAGTGACCCAGTGGGTGTCCTTGATCAACGGAAAAGTCAACGAAATGCAGAAAAAGCTTATGTGAAAAACTGTACATGGCATATAAAGAAGTGAGGGAAGCATGGGACAAAGAGAAGCTGACAAATCATAACATAAAAAGGGACAGAGGGGAGGAGAATGAGCAATTTGTGGCACCAAAAGAATAAAAGAAAGGCTTTGGCAGAATGTTAACCTCTGAACAGTTTCCGAAAGAATGAAACATCTAAGGATGAAAGGAGCAATCAGTAGAAAGGTTTTCTAATTGAGTACTAGAGGTCTAGAGAGTCAGTCAATGACTCATATTAAGGTTTTAATAACTTTATTTGGGGGGGGGGAGAGGGTAATGAAATTGTAGAATATAATTCACAGCAAATCCACTTAAGCACACAAATAAAAATACAGTTTAGAACTGAGCACATACATCATTTTGTATGGAAAAGAAATGTAAGTGTCTCAGTCTTTCACAAAAATGCATTAAAATCCACAACTATTACTTTTACAGATTAGGACAATGGGGTGAGATCTAAATATTTCCAAGCAGTTTGTTCAAATATGCCTGTGCTCAGCCAGACAATGTTGGGGAGCCATATACTGATCATCTTTTTGTTTCTGGTCTGAATTTTTGTTTTGTTTTGTTTTGCTTCTGTTATGTTTTCTTTTCTTTTGCTGTTTTAGTTTTCATTCTATTAATTCTATTAAGTACTTTTCCATTTTTGTCAATTTCTTTTGTTGACTGCATTCTGCAGACATATATGGATACAAGATGATCTTTTAAATAAATAACTAATGTTGGTTGGGAAAAATGTACAATGGTGAAGATGATTTGAACAGGATTTTATGGTAAGTGTGGATTGCTTGTTAATATTTTAACGGTTTAATGCTTCGTCGTGGTTTTAATGACAGAAAACGTTTAATTTTTATATTTATATTTTAGTGCATTTAATGTTGGAAAGCTATATATTTCTAGGCTTGTGAGGCATTTTATGAAGGAGGAAAAAATCTCCTCAACAAGATTGGATCCACCTACATGGGCCAAATGAGTTGGTTCAGGAGTATGGTCTCTGTGGGGTCTATTTACCATAACAAGAGAAAAGACCACTTCCCATGTTAAAAAAGTTTTGGGATTTGCTGGAGATTCACTGAAGCTCGAGAGCTTGTTCCCATTTTGTACTGGTGTAAAACAGTTGTGCCACTTCCTATTCAGGAAGTAGCTGAGTCTGTTTACTCTACAATTCTCATTTCCCTGGACTTGGGCAGGCCAAGGGACAAGAGATGGTACGTACCTTGCATTGTCATTCTGAGCTTTGCAGTGCCCACCAGGCACAAAATTGTGGTGTTCATAGGTCAGTGCTTGTAGTGAAGCAAGCCAGAGTGAGAAGATAATCAGAGAAGGGAAAAGGGAAAGGGGATGCAATTCTTCCTTTTCCCCTCACTTCTGCCTCATCATTTTGTTGCCCTGTCCACCATCATTACACGTGCCAAGCAGAGACTAGTGCCAGTTTTGTTCCTGATGCAAAATCCTAAATGACAGAAACAAAGTAAGGGTGGTGGTGTGGGTCATAGCGACGTACCCCACTCCAGATCAGCATCACCATTTCTTGGCATATGTAGCTGTTCCCACTCACACATTTGAAAAACAGACAATACAATAATATCTACCCCTCTATTATGTATATTTCTAAAACCTTTCACAAATATTCTTCAGTCAATAGTGGCATTTTTAAAGGCTGTATATCAATTAAAATGCACATTAAAAAGTCCTTTTTTTGCTTCATTTTTTCCACACTCCTTATAATTTTATGTGTACCCATGTCTTACCTTTTTTCATAAATGAAAAATATCCAAATGTATTCCACCTGTTGTCATATCATGCATGTTTGAATATCTTCTGATATCAAAGATTAATAATCACTGGAGAAAGCAAGTGAATGTCATGTTTCATCCTGCAATGAAGGGAAGATAAAAAAGCAATTAACTTGAAGAGGAGGAAAATGTTTGTTCCATTTCCCTTGGGTCAGATTGTCAGCTGGAAATAAAGCACCCTGCTTATATAATTTTATGCCAGCAGAGAATATGATGTCTATCTTTTGAAACTCATTCAAATCCACAAGGTTTAAACATGATCTCCAAACTTATCTCCTTCTGCTTTAATAAAATAATACGTGTTTTAAACATGTAATGAAGGATGTCCATTGTTCAAAAGAAATAATGCTAACAAATAAATGGTAACATGATGAATAGCTACACCTTAACCCTAGAGAGATATCAAATATTAGTCTGTTTTTAGGTTCTAGTTGAAAGTAGTGTTTTTAGGTTGTTGGGGAGGAAAAATATTTCACATAATGTGCTTTCAATGTAAAAATGCTCATCTTATTTCCATATGCTATTGTTTTCTGCAACAGCTAATGATAGCTCAGCATCTCTTCTCCCCAGCATGGGAAGGGCCATATGAATTAACATATCAGGTTTAGCTGACATTGGTGAAGAATCTAAATCTTATTTTTAGAAATTATGTTTGGGGTGGGGGGGTTGATTCCCAATTAGGTTAGTTTAGCCAAGCAGAATCCCTTCACTGAATGTAGGAAAAACAAGTCACATTGTTGCTTCTTGTACTTTTATTCTCTTTCATGGCTACAATTAAAAATAATGTATTGAAATACTTACAGAACATAAATAAATACACAGAAAAATGCTTGTTTATTGTAGTCATCCATTTTGAAACTATTTCAGAAGAATGCTAGAACCTGCATTGTTTACATCAAAAATGATAAGCTATTATTGGCACACTTTAAAATGTTTTAAGCTTTTATTTAAAATGTTTTTAATTTTGAATTCCCAAACACTCTTGGATATTATTGTCAAATAACAGATTCTTGTTGGTGGCCTCTCAGTTAAAGAAGTTTTTATAAGTCTATCTCGTAGTAAATCTAATAATCATTAAGTACCCTGTCAAATTCTTCTGGCTCTTTTATTGTTTTCAAATTGGCTTTAGAAACTCTCAATGATCTGACAGCTTTTAAATAGGTCTTAAAGAGTGTGTCGCTGCTGCTAAAAATGCTGTTGTTTTATCACTTTAATAAGAGAGCATGCTTTAGATCTGCTCACCAGGGAAGAGTATCCTGAACTGTAGGTGATAATATCCCACACAAGAACAACACTGTGTAAGTCTGCAATACTTTATCCTTGCCACCAATTCCTCCTATTCTTGCAAACAATTTCTTGGGAAAAATTATTACTAATAAAGCTATCATTGACTGTAAGGCACAATCCTCTGGAATATACCACACGTGTGCAATTCTAATGCACACCTTTTTGGGCTAAATTGCTTAGCCAAAATTAGAGGGGGCATTATATTCAGTGGTTCATTAAAATAGTGCCTAAACTGGAGGTGAACAAAGGGGCAAACTGGCAAAGGGAAGAGGGAACTGGTGAGTGAAGGGTGAGCAGGCAAGCAAGGGGGCAGAAAAGAGGGTGAGCAAGCAAGCAAGCTGAGTAAGCAGGCAAGCAAGGGGCGAGGCAACCAGTGAGGGGGCAACCAAGCCAGCAAAGGGATGAACCAGTGAAGGAAAGAAGGAATTGGCAAGTGAGGGGACAAGGGAGCTGGGAAGCAAGCAGGCGGGCACGTGGGCCAGTGAGGGGATGAGCAAACCAGCAAAGGGGTGACCCGAATCCAAACTGGTGACCTTTCAGTCAGTGAGTTCAGCTGCCCAGAAATTTAACCCTCTGTTTCTTTCTATTTTCTTTCCCTCTTTTTGCCTTTTCTTTCAAGACTCCTTTTCCCCATTCCTTCTCATACCTTTTTCTATTATCTTTGTGCTGTGCATTACATTTGGCAGCCAATCCTTTCTTTGGATTGATGGTCTTGAAATTTGGCATGCATATTAGATTTGGAGGCACACTAAATTCATAGATGTTTTATAAAGCAGGGTAAATCCTTTGCTTTAAGGCCACAGAGCAGGTGTAGTAGCGAAGCACATCGTTTTCCAAGACAAAGACTTGTTCAACTTCTTGAGTGATTTGTCAAACACTTTCCAATTGAAGCAGTTGGCAAACTTATGACTTCTTAAATGATAAAACACCAACGGGGGAGGGTCCAGTGAGGTTAATTATTGTTATTTGCCTTTCCAAATGCAAGAAAAAATCATAGGGACTTTTACAATCAGGATAAATTCCAATAATTGTCATAGAAAAAAATCATCCTTGACAAGATTTTATTTAGAAATCTCCTGGAAGCAGAGAACACTTGAAATGGGAATTCCAGGCTAAGGCCCCTTCCACCAGGCCCATAGCCAGAAAAAATGGGGGGGGGGGGGGGTTGAAACATTTTTAGTGAATCATGAAGAGTAGATCCATACCACTAAACAATTTAAATTATATAATTCATTCTATATTTTTATATAGACTTAATTAAATCAAATTTCTGTTTTAGTTACAAAGTTTTTCCAGTTTAGCAAAGAAACTGAGAAGGGTTACACAAATTTGAAGCATTGTTTGGGGGGGGGACTTCAGACACATTATAATAATCGCTTGACAAGTAATACAACATAGTTTTATTTTGTTGAAACACCAGGAGATTATTAATAATTTCAAGAGCTCCCATGCCAAAGTCTGTAAGTTGTGAACATTTCTTTGTCCAGAGGTTATTAACTGAAAATTTCCATGCTTACTTGGTGCTGATTTAATTCATCATTATATTTCCGCTATCTTTTGCAGACAAAAGTGTAGTAGTATTTCGAGTCACAAGGAAGTAACCATAAAATGGAGGTAAGTGGTAAAATATCATAATTATTGTTGTCATCATCATCATCATCATCCTAATTTCTGAAAAATAAAGAAGAGACAAAAAAAGAAACTTATTTTCTTATAATGAAGTAATTTAGCAATCTGTGGTGCCTGACTCTTTCTAGAGGTTCATAAGGAGTTAGGAATGGAAACAATATTCATAAATATCCTCTCACAAAGGCCAAAATATGTGTTTCTCAAGCATTGGAAAACCTTGATGAGAAGCATCTTGGATTGATTAAAAAAACATTTGCACAAATTCATACAAATGAGTTTTCAGTGTGACAGTATTTACTGCATAGAAAATGAATAATGCAGTTTTCTGCACACAATATCATTTTATGGCATCCTGTGCTGAAAAAGCATAACATGCAAAAATAACACATATTATATCCCCAACTGTGAGAACTGTAGTTTTTGAACATTTGTTTGCAGGAAGAAAAATGCTAGAATTTCTCTTTTCTCTCTATGAAATTAAAATTAGTGAAGATCTACATCCCCACAAGCAGTGTCCAGGAACCAATGTGCTCTTTCTGTGTGGTTTCTGTAATGCTACTAGTGCTATCAATGAAAATGTGTTGGAATTTTGTGACAATAATTCATTTGCAAAGAATAGCTGTAGGTACTGAGATATTAAAATCTCCTATTATGAACAAATCTCTTTCGCATTTTTTCTTCTTTCCTTCCTTTAATCCCTCTTTCCCTCTTCTCTATTTGTGCTCATGAAAAATATTTGTAAAGCTCATTTCCATTGATATAAGGCTGAAAAATAGCCTCTGGTGGTAACTCCATTCAGAATCAGGTAGAAAAAGAGACTAATTGGGCAGAACCAATTAGGATAAAAATCTACAGTGTGTTTCACTCCACTGCCTGTGGAGATGTCTGATTCGGCAGCTGGGTGTCAACCTAAACGGGCTTATCACTGCAATGGCTTCCTCTAAGATAAAGGTAGTATAAATGAGATAAAACCTTGCTACCTTTTGTGGCATTGATTGATGACTGAGAATTTGATTTATTTAACAGTCTTCATAGCAGCAGCCTTAGGATTCATACTCATCTGTAAATGTTCAGAATGGCTTGAATGTTTTCTTTATGCAGGTTGAATGTCACCACTTGAAAGATTACTCCAATGTGGAAGTTTTTATACCAGGAGCTTTTGCCATTGGAGTTCTGTGAACACTCTCAGTTGAAAACTAGATTTTTTTCTTATTGCCTCCTTCTCTTCATTAAGTCACTCATTTGCTAAGACCAAAGGAGGTTTGAGTTAGCAGCTGACATTTCAGATGGAATATGTGCTTCTGAACATGCCATATTTGCTATGGAGTAGTATGTATCAATATGACTATTAGCAACATGCATGAGTTGTATTTTCCTGTAAAGGAGGAAAACTTGTTAACATACAGGTAAGAATCCCAAATGAGATCATTCAAGAAGCAACAAAGCAAAGCTATGTGTTCTATTTCCGGGCGCACAGCCATTCTTTTCAGGTTACATCTCATAAACAGAATCCAATAAGAAACCTACTTCTGGACTTTATTTATTTATTTATTTCAAACATTTGTACCACGTCCTTCTCAACCCCCAAGGGGGGACTCAGGGCAGCTTACAATCAGCAGCAATTTGATGCCAACACATACACCATAACAATATAAACACAGATTCACATTAATTAAAACGTTACATTATAAAATAGCCATAACATTACCATGTATTGAACTGCTTTTTCTGTCAATTTGTTGTAAAACTTGATGTTTTGGTGCATAATTTGTAAAATCATAACATAATTTGACATTTCATAGCCTTTTCCTTAATCCCTCCTTATTATCCAACATTTTTGCTTATCCAACATTCTGCTGGTCCGTTTATGTTGAATAAGTGAGACTTTACTGTACATATAACATTTTAAGCATCTTGGTGTAGGATAATAATAATACAATAAGCCTTTATTGGCATAACATGGCAGAGAGTATAAAAAATAGTACACATAATAAAAAAGGGCTTCTCGTTTGCTACACATTCAGTTTGCAGACTTCATTCAGGAATCTTGCCACTGGAAGGCAGCAGCTAAAGTCCTGGCAATTTAAAAGCAAAATCACTTTGTCAGAATCGCTGCGGTTCTTCAGTGAGTCTAAAACTTGTGTTAGCAGACTGGATCTTAGCTCCTGGTAGAGTGGGCAGTGCAGGCGAATATGCGGTATGGAGTCTAGCTGACCTGTGCTGCAGAGACAGACCCTCTTGTCGCTCGGGAGGCCATTGAGTCTTCCTCTATGGAGCGGCGATGGCATGATGTTAAATCTAGCCAGCATGTAGGCTCTTCTGTAAGAGGGGTTGGTGAGCTCTGTGATGTAAAAGGCTGGATTTCCCTGTGTGTATGGAATTGCCAAGTTAATAGGTGAGCAGGATTTGTTTGCCAAGCTCAACAATTGGTTGTGGTCCCTATCTAGCAGCCTCCTTTTGATGAGGGTAAAAATCTCGGGAAAAGATAGTAGGGTCAGGAAATCGCTGTCGTATCCCAATTCCCCGATCTTTGCTAGGACAGTTGAGCACCATTTGGAGTGGTGGAGTTCGCTCAAGGTGAGTTGAATCAGAGAGTCTCTGGGACTTTGATAGTGTATAGATAGCCAAAATTTAATGACGATTAGCCAGATAGTAGCCTCAATAGAATATTGCCCAGATTCAAGACAAAGAACTGCATACGGGACACAGTTGGGGGCACCATATAGTTTGTGGAGGAATTTCGAATGAAAAGATCTGATGGCGCTGTTATTGGGGGTTAACCAGATGGGTGCTCCATAGAGAAGTTGTGACATCGCCTTTGCTTTGAAGACTTGCAGAGCTAGGGGGATATATTGATTACCCCTGGAGTGGAAGAACCTCCTGGTCGCACAGCCACTCGATTTGGCCCGGGCCAGTGTATATTTTAAGTGGGTGGACCATGACAAGTTGTTGCTAAACCAGAGACCTAGGTATTTGAAATGTTTTACTTGCTCAATATAGTGGCCCTTTATCTTCCAGACTTGTCTTTTGTTGCTTTTCCCAAACGCCAAGATTTTGGTTTTGTCGTAGTTCACCTGCAGTTCGTTCGCCTCGCAAAAGTCAACAAATTTATGCAGGAGTCTTTTTAAGCCCACATGAGAGAGGGATAAAAGGGCTGCGTCATCCGCAAATAGCAAGAGGGGGACATGCTTTGGGCCAATCTTGGGGCTATGCCCGTCAACTTGAGCCAGGGCAGTAGGGAGATCGTGCAAAAAGATGTTGAAGAGGAGTGGGGCTAGTACACACCCTTGTTTGACTCCCTTTTGGACCAGGATCGGGTTTGACAGGCATCCCCTGTGGTCTTTCACCTGGCAGAGGTTTTGGTTGTGCAATTTCTTAATCAAGAAGAGGAGTCTTGGGTCTATGTTGAGGGCTGCTAGTTTTTCCCACAACTTTTCTCTGTTCACAGAGTCAAATGCCCCCTTCAGGTCCAAGAAGGCCACGTTTAGCTTATTAGGGCAATTTTTTGAGTATTTGTTGGCTAGGTGGGCCAAGATGTGAGTCTGGTCTAATGTTGATTTCCCCTTAGCGAATCCTGCTTGTTCTGGGCCAATTATGTTGTTTTGGTTGACCCATGATTCTAGCTTAGTTTTCAGGAGCTTGGCATACATCTTCCCTATTATGGAGAGCAGGCTAATGGGCCGATAGTTCGTTGGATCGTTTTGGTCTCCTTTTTTGAATATTGGGACCATTATAGAGGAGGTCCATGCGTTTGGCATGTACCCCGTTTCGTTGATCCTTGTGAAGAGGATTGCTAGTAGATTTGCCCACCACAGTGGGTTTGCCTTCAATATTTCAGGGATAATGGCATCGCTACCTGGGGCCTTATTTGTCTTTAGGTTGTGTATCAAGTCGATGATTTCCTGAGATGTAACCGGCTCCCAGCTTGGACCCACTAGCTCTCCACTGACCTCGTTTTCTTGGGGAGGGTTTATTCCAGCGAACACTTTCGAGAAGTGCTCGGCCCATCTCTCTAGGGAGATATCTGCTCTGGGTGGTTCCTGGGGGTAGTTTGTTTTGTTTACTATTGACCAGAATTTCTTGGTGTCGTTTGATTGTGATGCCTCCAGCAGCTGCTTCCAGTCAGCTATGATGCGTGCCTTATGTTTTTGGCCCATAAGGAGCTGGAGCTGTTGCTTAGACTCTCTAATTGTTATAAGAAGGAGGGTGTTTGAAGTGGTGCGATAGCCATTGTAAAGTGAGCGAATCTGTTTATTTATCATTATGCACTCTTTATCAAACCAGTTTTTTGGTTTGGCGGTAGGTTGCTTCAAAGTTCTTTGCCCGTCATATAGTTTCGAAGAGATAAATTTGACAAGGGATTCATACCCAATGATTGCCACCTCGCAATCTGAGCTTTCGATAATCCTAGCTTCCATGGACATCGCTTCGTTAGAGCTTAATAAGTTGAGGCACATCTCCTTCGTCCTTTCATTCCACTTCAGTCTAGTATGTTGTTGATGTGATTGTTCGGGAGCAAGGAGATTGCCTTGCTCTAAATCCAGGGTGAGGAGGAGGGGGAGATGATCACTTAGTAAATAGTTTCCTACAGCAAATGAGTCAATGCTGCTTGTCAGAGAGGGTGAGATCAAAAGATAGTCTATCACACTGGAACCTCTTGAAGACACAAAGGTATATTCGTCCGCGTTGGGAAATTGGATAAGCCCATTTAGCCAAAATAGGTTAAGCTGTGTGGCCATTTTGAGCAAGCATTTCCCGGCTTGGTTGCATACTTGGTCTTTAGAGTGTCGGGCTTCTGGAGTTAGTAAGGAGTAGAAGGGGTCTTCATCCAAGCCCTCCTCTCTCATCAGGTTTGCCAGGCTAGCCCCCACCCTAGCATTGAAGTCGCCCGCAATAATAAAGTCACAAGAGGGATTCTCGGACTTTAAGCCTAATATGAAGGATGTTAGTTTGTCCCAGTGGTTGGCTGTTTCATTTTTCCCCATGCTGCTTGGGATGTAGGTGTTGACAAGAACGATTTAACATTTTAAGCATCTTGGTGTAGGATAAGAGACACCCGCGTGGTACCTTAAAGAAGTGTACTACTTAAATAACACAGGGAGAAGGGGACTTCCATTACTATGGCTTCTTCTATACTGTCAAATAATCCAGGTTATTAAAGCAGAAAATCCACATTATCTGACTTTAACTTGATTATCTTAGTCTACACTGCCATATATTTCAGTTCAAAGTAGATAATGTGGATTTTATACAGCTGTCTACAAGGGGCCTAAATGGTTTCCCTCTCTCTGAAGCTGAAACATCAGGCAAATGACAAATTTGTTATTCTTTCCCAACTGTTTGGTAGCGAAGAGAATTCAGCCCAGATATTGCCTGCATGAAACCACTTTCAACCTATTTATTTATTTATTTATTTATTTCCTGTATTTGTATACCACTTTTCTCACCCCTGAGGGGACTCAAAGCAGTTTCCAGTATAGTCATGAGAAAATGTAATGCCAACATACACGTGAAAGAACCAAAATATAAAATCAAGCAATAACATATAACTGTGAATTAAACTATTTAAAACATATTACACCATAAAACATAAGCAACATTTAGACATTAAGACATAGAATTTTAAACATATTAGTATAAACATTAAAATCGCATATCCAAAATCATAATCTGAGGCCATTCCAAGTGTCAATTGCACATAATCCCTATTCATTTCTTGCACTGCTTACTAACCAAAGGTAACCAAACTCTTGGTCCCACAGCCATGCCTTTGTTTTTTTTTTCTGAAGGCCAAAATGATCTTAACAGATTAGAGAGATGGGCCAAAACTAACAAAATGAAGTTCAACAGTTACAAATACAAGATACAAATACAAATACAAGATACAAATACAAGATGGTTGCTAACTAATCTTGATTCCATGACCAGTTGGTTACATCGTGTATTTTATTAATTGTTGTGATCTTGCACTTTATGCCATTAGCACTTTAAACTACTTCTTTGTGCACTTAACCAACTATAGCACTTTAATTCGATTGATACAGCTAGTGTTGAATCAGGCCTCCATGACGCACTTTAGTTAACACCTTGGGTTAATTTAAGCCATCGCATTTATTTGTTGTTCTACTGTGTTGTGCTGAAATAAGTTTCCATCTGTATTTCAACAGCTTAACCCTGCCCTGACTGTGCTTAACAATTACTACTCATGCCACCATCTACTTCTTGGCATCTGTTAATTTGGTTGCTAATTGCATATGTGGGTAAGAAGAAATGGAATAGCACGAGGGAACTCGAATACAGCCTAACAGGACCGAAGACCACTTGGAAGGCAAAGCTATGGCAAACTGAAATTGTAACATGGCATGCAAACCGCAATGATCCTTGGTTTATTATTATAAGCATCAAATGCGTCATGGAGGAGGGAGAGGCTTCCGTTAACCGAGGAGCCCCCATAGAAGTCGTGGTGGGGAAGGGGAGATACGGGAAAAGGAGACCTTTAATTCGGCCTAGGGAACGTGGAACAACATTAGTAATCCCAAATCGGTCTCCTGATACGGTAAGTAGGTGTAACCAGGATGGCGGTCCCTCAGGATTGAAAGTGGTGCTGTTGAACGCCAGATCTGTCAATGGTAAAACAACTTTCATCCAGGATTTAATCCTGGATGAACGGGCAGATCTGGCGTGCATCACAGAGACCTGGCTGGACGAAGCTGGAGGTGTAAACTTGACCCAGCTTTGTCCACCCGGGTTCTCTGTGCAGCATCAACCGAGATCCGGAGGGCGGGGAGGCGGGGTTGCAGTAGTCTATAGAGATTCCATTTCTCTGACCAGGACCCCCATCCCGCAGTCAACAAATTTTGAATGCGTCCACCTGAGGGTGGGTGACCGGGACAGATTAGGGATTCTGCTAGTGTACCGTCCACCTCGCTGCACTACAGTCTCCCTACCTGAGCTAGCGGGGGTAGTCTCGGACCTGGCATTGGAGTCCCAACGGCTGCTTGTGCTGGGGGACTTCAACGTCCACGCCGAGGCTGCCCTAACGGGAGCGGCTCAGGACTTCATGTCTACCATGGCGACCATGGGTCTGTCCCAACAAGTATCTGGCCCCACCCACAGTGCTGGACATACATTGGACTTGGTTTTCTGCCAGGGATGGGAGGAAGGTGGCGGTGTTGAGGAGTTATCCATCTCTCCGTTGCCATGGACCGACCACCACCTGGTCAGCTTTAGACTTACTGCGCCCCCTAACCTCCACAGAGGTGGAGGACCTATTAAATTGGTCCGCCCCAGGAGGCTTATGGATCCGGAAGGATTCCTGACGGCTCTTGGGGATTTCCCCGCCACCTCGGTTGGTGATCCTGTTGATGCCCTGGTCGCTCTCTGGAATGGGGAGATGACCAGGGCAATAGACACGATCGCTCCAGAACGTCCCCTCTCAAGTAGCCGAACTAAACCAGCTCCTTGGTTTACTGAGGAGCTGGCGGTGTTGAAGCGAAAGAAGAGGGAACTAGAGAGCGTGTGGCGTTCGGATCCGAGCGAGCCAAACCGAACACGGTTTGTGTCCTTTTTAAGGTCATATGCCGCAGCAATAAGAGCCGCAAAGAAAACTTTCTTTGCGGCCACTATTGCGTCTGCAAAGAACCGTCCGGCTGAACTGTTCCGAGTTGTCAGAGGCCTTTTAAAACCCACCATTCAGGATGGGTGCCCTGATGACGCGGCAGCTCGCTGTGAAGCTTTTGCTCGGTTCTTTACAGACAAAGTCGCTTTGATCCGCTCTGGACTGGACACCATATTAATGGCAGTCTCTGAGGATGTAACACGAGCATCTGCTTGTCCGATTTTGATGGATTCATTTCAATTGGTTCAAACCAAGGATGTGGACAAGGTGCTTGGAGGAATGAGAGCTACCACATGCATCCTAGACCCCTGCCCATCCTGGCTTCTAAAGGAGGCCAGAGGGGGATTGGCCGAGTGGGTTAAGGTGGTGGTTAATGCCTCCCTTCGGGAAGGCATTTTTCCAGCCAGCTTAAAGCAAGCTGTGATAAAACCGCTGTTGAAGAAACCATCACTGGACCCCACTCAATTGGTAAACTATAGGCCTGTTTCCAATCTTCCCTTTTTGGGCAAAGTCATGGAATGTGTGGTGGCCTCACAACTCCAGGCATTCTTGGTAGACACGGATTATCTAGACCCGGCACAGTCTGGCTTTAGGCCGGGACATGGTACCGAGACAGCCTTGGTCGCCTTAGTGGATGATCTCCGTCGGGAGCTCGACAGGGGGAGTGTGTCCCTGTTGGTGCTACTCGACCTCTCAGCGGCCTTCGATACCGTCGACCATGGTATCCTTCTGGGACGCCTCGCGGGAATGGGTCTCGGAGGTACTGCTCTGCAGTGGCTCCGGTCATTCCTCGAGGGTCGGTCTCAGAAGGTGTCACTGGGGGACTCCTGTTCTACCCCACAACCTTTGTTTTGTGGGGTTCCTCAGGGTTCAATACTGTCCCCCATGTTGTTTAACATCTACATGAAGCCGCTGGGCGAGATCATCCGGAGTTTCGGGGTGCGGTGTCATCTGTACGCAGATGATGTCCAGCTCTGTCACTCCTTCCCACCCGCTACTAAGGAGGCTGTCGAGGTCCTGAACCGGTGCTTGGCCGCTGTGACGGTCTGGATGGGGGCGAACAAATTGAAATTGAATTCAGACAAGACAGAGGTACTCCTGGTCAGTCGCAGGGCCGAACAGGGTATAGGGTTACAGCCTGTGTTAGACGGGGTCGCACTCCCCCTGAAGACACAGGTTCGCAGTTTGGGTGTGATCCTGGACTCATCGCTGAGCCTGGATCCCCAGGTTTCGGCGGTGACCAGGGGAGCATTCGCACAGTTAAGACTCGTGCGCCAACTGCGACCGTACCTTGGGAAGTCTGACTTGGCCACGGTAGTCCACGCTCTGGTTACATCCCGCCTTGACTACTGCAACGCTCTCTACGTGGGGTTGCCTTTGAAGACGGCCCGGAAGCTCCAATTAGTCCAACGGGCGGCAGCCATGGTATTAACAGGAGCAGGGCGCAGGGAGCATACAACTCCTCTGCTGTACCAGCTCCACTGGCTACCGATTAGCTACCGAGCCCAATTCAAAGTGCTGGCTTTGACCTTTAAAGCCCTAAACGGTTCTGGCCCTACATACCTATCCGAACGTATCTCGGCCTATCAGCCCACCAGGACCCTAAGATCTTCAGGAGAAGCCCTTCTCTCCATCCCGCCTGCTTCACAAGTGCGGCTTGCGGGAACGAGAGATAGGGCCTTTTCTGTGGTGGCCCCCCGGCTTTGGAATGCCCTCCCTACTGAAATAAGATCAGCCACCTCGCTAATGGCATTTCGGAAAAAACTGAAAACTTGGATGTTCGAGCAAGTTTTCAACTAATTCCGATGTGATGATGTTTTGATCATGGACTAGCAATCAAGGATAACGAATTGGATTACGACTTTAACTATGAGATGTTCCGGTCTGTATTGGTGGCCCAATACTATGTATGTATATGTATGTATTTTTATATTTTATTTTATATTTTTAAAGTGAATATTGTATTTTTAAATATGTTGTAAACCGCAATGAGTCGCCACACAGGCTGAGATATTAGCGGTATACAAGTGTACTAAATAAATAAATAAATACTCCACTTTGGCAGAAAAAAATGAAATGCAAAGATACAGAATGGGGGACGCATGGCTCGAGAGCAGTACGTGTGAAAAAGATCTTGAAGTCCTAGTGGACAACAAGTTAAACCAGGTAGTGATTGGTCCATGACAAGAGAACTGTGACAAGTTCCTCCACACCACAATAACCACCGTCCCACCTTGCACAGAAAACAAGGTCCAAAGTGTGCCCAGCAGCATGAGTAGGGCAATAAACCACTTGGGACAGACCAAAGTGGAGGCCATGAAGTCCTGAGCCACTTCCGACAGGGCATTGCTTCTCTAACAAGATTTCTTTAGAGGACATTTATCTTTCTCTTAAACTGAGAGCATTTGACTTGCCCCCAAATAACCAGTAGGTTTTCATGGCAGAGCACTGATTTGAATCCTATTCTTTCGGAGTTATAGCACGAAACTGATGCCATGAAAGCCATGCTGGCTCTATGATATATGTGTGTGTGTGTGTGTGTGTGTGTGTGTGTGTAGGTATGCTTGGATTTTGTAGTTTGGACTTTTAAGCACACAGAAGGATTCTAGTGTCAGTTTTTCCAAAACAAATGGGCAATTGCCAATGATTTCAGCCAATTTTTAGCACTGATGTTCTGAGCACAATTTCTGAACAAGCTGCTCATTCAAACAAATGGCCTTTATCCAGAAAGAAAACTTTATTGATGGCAAATTTCAGATGAATGGCTGCAAAATGAAATGATTTTGTTCAGTCAAGGCCAACCATGGTTAATAGATAGTTTCAATGTACGGTATTATCTTTAGTTATTTGAATACTGTCCTAAATTTAGATACATTCATTAATGAAATACTTGCCAGGACCTCAACTTTAATTTGAATGGCAAAATAGAAACTGGGGAAAACCCATTATCTCATGAAGTATGTGTTTTAGGAATATAAATGTAATAAAGTTTTACTATTAAAGCTACCATCTGCTCTGGATAACATGTATGACATACAAAATTAAGTGGGAAATAATAAAAAGAGGATGTATTAAGTATTTCTTGCTGAAGAGTATATTGATATGGGATTCTACTTTAATCAAGAAATTGCCCTCAAACATTACCTTCAGATGACTTTTAAAGTATGTTTTTACTATAAATCTAGGATGGTTAGGGCAGTGGTTAAAGTGTGTGCTATTACCTCATCTTGCACTTTTTAAAGAATTATTCATATTGGTTTAACCTTGTACAAATAGCATTTTCTCTTGTATACTTAAATTGCTCCCATCTCCTAGATTCCTCACAGGGCAATGCTGCTTGCATGATATTTGTATCACTGAGTATCAACTTATGCAGATAAGATTCACTACAGTAGTAACAATGCTTATCCTTGTACTTCATCACACAAGATAATGAATCCACTTTAAATCCACTTGCTGCCTCCTGCAAAATTATTGAGTTTGTGGTTTAGGGAGGAGCCTTTAACAGCCTCACTAAACTACAAACCACAGAATTCTGCAGGAGGCAGAAGTGGATTCATTTTCTAGTGTGATAAGGTAGTTGGAGAAAAGATATGAGAGAAAGGGCATTAGAAGGCATCACTAGGTGAGAAGAGGCCTTAGTTGAGGGATTGAATGCATACTTTGCAAATAGTTCTCCTTTAGAGCACACTCGAGGGAACAATACTGATGAAATTACTTATTTTTTAAATAGTAGAAGTAGCCAAGAAGAAGCCCACCACCATGACCTTCTTTCTCCTCTTTCATCTGTCTAAATAAGCAGATTCTGTTTTCTCCCTTTTCAAACTGAGCTCTCTCTCATTCTCATCCTTCATCTACCCCCACCCCGACTCCCCAGTTCTTTGTCTTCTCTCTTCCATCCTCAACATTTTTTCTTTCTGGTCTTTTTGTTTTTTTCTACAGCTCATGGCCCACTATGCAACAGAATATTTGACTGTCTTGCTTTCAATGTTTTGAAGAGGTCAGTGAATATACAGAGAAAAGCAGTTGCTGTGCCTGATATATCATTTTCCCATGATCCTAAGAAATTAACATACAAGTAGAGGTCCTCTGATGAAAGACTATGGAAGGCCTGACTTTAGCTTTTTCACTATGTGTTAAGGAAATCTCCACACTATTAAATAAATTTTACACTTTAGGTTTTGGGTAGAAATATTTAATTAAAAATAATTATTCTGCTTTAAGGTGCAAATCATCCAAGAAGGCACATCCTCTAAGGTTCCTTTTGTCTATGTTCCATATTTGTCTAGGTTTCATAGTCTGTGAAATGTAGTGTCACATACATGTACTGTTTCTTTCTAATATAAGATCACAATTTATGAATAACACAACCATTATGCTATGCACTAGCACTTTAACCATTCTAACATCTTTGCAGCTACTCTTAAATGATGGCAGGATCATAGAGAAGCAAACTGGATTCAAAATAATTTCATGCTAAAGCATTTCGACATTTAAAAGTTTGCACTAATATGAAGTAAGCTAGAATGAACCATTAAATGTGGCTTTCACCAAGGTTAAAATCCAGATCTTCCTTCTTTGCAGGAAGATCATGTAGATGCAGATGTAGATTTCTGTGTTTAAAGCCCTGACTGGATGGGTCCTCAGGGGGAAGGTGGGAGATGTCTCATGGAGTGAGCACAATCAACTAATTTCCTGGGAGTAAGCCCCAATTTACTCTTATGTATGAGTACAAGTGTATAGGGAAAAACTATGGAGGGATTCTAAAATGGATACAGAATAGGGCTCCTCTAACTTTGAGTCAAAAAAGATCTTGGAGCACTGTGGGGCTCTATGAAATAAGAAAAAGGCATCTGTCCTCCTCACCTTCCAAACTTCAATGACACCAGCATGCTAATAGGGAGGAGACAATAGTACTTACAATACACAGATAGTGTTGCTGAAGAAAAACTGCAAATTGAGATGAAAAATAAACAAGTACTCTGGATCTCACTGGTGTATAAGAAAAGATTATCTAAAGCCTGTATGCCCATGGTGTATAAAGTCTCCTTATAGTGGCTTGCCTCAATGATAGCAAATTTTTCTGCAAATTTGGGTGAGAAGGCACCTGTGTGGCTCAAGAAGAGCTGTGTGTCATCATCATCATCATCATCATCATCATCATCATCATCATCATTATACTGACACAAAAATACAAAAATACAGTATGTCACAGCAAACGAGATCTATATGCTGGATTTCGTATCACAAAGTCGAACACTTCCCAAGCATCTAGGACTGTGTGATGTATTTTCGAATGATGTGCGCAGATCCAAGTAAGGTGGCCTTTTGCATTTGACAGATCATGATTTTGTCAATGTGTATTGTTTCCAAATGCCAGCTGAGATCTTTTGGCATCGCACCCAGTGTACCGATGACCACTGGAACCACCTGGACTGGTTTATGTCAGAGCCTTTGCAGTTCGATTTTGATGTCTTGATAACGGCTGAGATTATTATTGTTATTATTATTAGTAGTAGTAGTAGTAGTAGTAGTATCCTGCTTTACCTCCCAAAAGGGGGCTCAAAGTGGTTTAACATAAAAGCATTAACACTAAATTTTAAATATACAAATATACAAAAATTAAAACAGAGTTAAACAAAAGCAGCAGTAAAAAAAATCAAAACATATTCAAAGTTAAAAAACTTCAACTTTAAATGCCTGTTTGAATAAAAAAGTTTTAGGAACAATAATTTTTGTCTTGGGAACAAATTCCTGGTGCAGATTCACCCTCAGAAACACAAGTAGATAATATAAAATTATAGGCTCTGATATCGAATCAATACTCTTGTAGCTATATTTCTGAGGTATCTTTCAAGGCAATATATTTCCAATCTGGAAGAAAAACAATAATAAGCTCACCTTATTTCAACATGTCTCACTTCATGTAAACCTTAATACTAAAACTGACCCTTCTGCCCTTTTTTAATATTTGTAGTTCTACAAATGAAAGAGAAACACAAGCCATACTTTTGGGTTACAACCCTAAACAATGCAAAAGTAGTTAACAAGGAATAAGCAAGGTTTTGCCTATAGTTTTTCAAATGATGTATTAGGTATACGAGTATTATTTCTGAGGAGAAAAGGTAGGCATTTAAAAGATATGTGAATGAGAACCCTTATACTTGACCAGATTATGGATGAGTTAAACCATTTCAACTATGGGGGATTGCAAGTCCTGCAAGATGCAAGGCTTCCAGTGCAGAATCAAGACACAAAGCTCTTTTTCCACTTGTTTTCTTCAGTTTCTTCAAAATGTCTCTGCACAGAACAAGCAACATTTCCTTTGTGTAGCAGTAAGCATGAACACCGAACAAGCATAAAAGGATAGGCTGACCATTTAAGAAGATACAAAGGATCCATCTAAAAGGACTATTTATAGCAGTGAATGCAACAAGGCAATCTATTGCACATATCAACAGAAATGCACAAAAATTGGTCATGAAAATATACAAAATGTGATATGGGGGAAGTATTTTTTATCTCTGGGTTGTTGTAGGTTTTTTCGGCTATATGGCCATGTTCTAGAGGCATTCTCTCCTGACATTTCGCCTGCATCTATGGCAAGCATCCTCAGAGGTAGTGAGGTCTTTTAGAACTAGGAAAATGGGTTTATATATCTGTGGAAAGACCAGAGTGGGACAAAGGACTCTTGTCTGCTGGAGCTAGGTGTGAATGTTTCAACTGACCACCTTGATTAACATTTGATAGCCGGGCAGTGCCTGGAGAAATCTTTTGTTGCGAGGTGATTAGATGGCCCTGATTGTTTTCCCTCTGCTGTTTTGCTGTTTTAATTTCATAGTTTTTTTTAATACTGGTAGCCAGATTTTGTTTATTTTCATGGTTTCCTCCTTTCTGTTGAAATTGTCCACATGCTTGTGGATTTCAATGGTTTCTCTGTGTAGTCTGACATGGTGGTTGTGAGAGTCTACCCTATACCATGCAGCTGTGGACAAGCCTACATAGGGACCACAACTTAAAAAAATAATTCTGGGTATACACTCTGATAATAATATCCATTATCAACTAACCGGGATAAAAATTACACTCATTTCTTAGACCTATGTTAATTACACCATCCAGAGTAGAAGAGATCCAAGCAATCTTATCTCCAATGTGAAAATTGTTCACAACAGGCTATTAAGTAATCAGCATTTACTAATCATGAGCTGGGTCATAAATAATAGGTAATTGAACATGAAAATGTTCCAGAAAGGAAGGACATCATCTTCTGCTTTACAGGTGTCTCTTGCCTTTCTTATAAATGTTACCCAAAAAGTACTTTACGCACTATAACCTGAACAACTCACACCTGCTAAAATGTCTACATGTAAAGGGGGAAGATGTAGACAAAGGTGTTCTCTTAAGTGGGATTCATTTGCACAGTATTTCCTGCTGGCAAGATTTTGAAAACAAATTGGCCTTTGTACGAAATGTGTCTGCTCACGGATGGAGTATCACAAACAGGTGAGGCATGTGTTTCTAATGAAGTTATGACTCAGCTCTAGGCTTTTCTGACTACAATATGTGAGAAAAGATTTGAAGACAAAACAAATGAGGTCAAAATGCAGGAATGTATGTCCTGTTTCCCTTTAAAAGAAATGTTTTATTTTCTTTCTTTGGAATGAATCCCAGTATTAAATCCCAATATCATCAAAGCTTGAATGACCTGGATACATGTGACACAATCTCTATATAATCACCTTAAACTGTCAAGTGAGACACTGCTGTTCTGCAGCAGTGCAGACTTTCCTCCAAAGCCTGTGTTGCATCAACATGCATGTGGCACTGAGCAGTAATATTGAAAGAATATGGTCTAATAGTATTTTGTAGAGGTTTTGTGTTTAAATGGTTCTTGGTTCTTTATGTGTCCCCATCATGTTCATACATAGCAATATAATGTATATCTTCCTTTACCAATCTGCAAATGCTCTGTGAATTCCCAAAGCTGTGTTCTCCTAGTTATGACCCTCAATGTCATCTGGTTATTATAATTTAAACTTTTTTCTTCCAAGTCCATTGCAACATACTGGTTCACTTGGTGCCTCTTTTTGCAGCCACATCTAAAATACAGCAATTTATAGATACATTAAAGTGTGGCTATTCAGATACTGCTGGTTGTCAACCCTTGCTAGCATAGCCATTGTTGGGAAATGTGGGTCATGGCAGTCAAACAAGGTCTGGAAGTCTGTACTTTGTCCTTGCTTGTGATATAGGGAAGTGAAGAAGCACTGGAGATCCAAATTGGGTTGAAGATGGGGATAGAAAATAGAGTATTTGAATCTGTGTTTCCCTCTCCAGATGCCATGTCCTGTGATGGGCAATAGGGTGAAATGCATCTTGCTTGGAAAATCCGTACAATTGCAAAGTTTGGGTGAAAACAAAATACTCACTACAGGTGCATCTACACTATAGAATCCTACTTTAACTGTTTTGCCTCAATGCTATGGAAACATGAGAGTTGTAGTTTGGTGAAGTGCCAGCTCTATTTTGCAGAGAAGGCTAAATACATTTTAAAACTCCAATTCTGAAGCTCTCATAGCCTTGAACCATGTAGTTAAAGTGGGGTCAAACTGCATTAATTCTACAGTGTAGATGTACCCTATCTTGCTTCTTTCATAGATTTTTGGTTTGACCTCTCTGTTTGTCTTTTCTTTCTTTGTTCTGCACTTTCCACATGTCTTTAGTCTAATGTGATTCTTGTCCCATATGATTCGCTACCCTCTTTCTTTGACTAGAACCCTTCCTCCATCCTCCATTGGATCACCCGTTTTAGGAAAGGATTTCATCCATTGTGCATCCACTCTTCACTTCTCTCATCTTCACCATAGATGGACCTTTGTACCCCGAGTAAAGCTATGGTGGGGAAACATCACAAATGAAAACACTACACCCACATATTCAATAAGCCCCTCAAAATTATATGCAGCTTTATTACTTTAATTTCTGTTTCAAACTAATTATAATTTAACAGCATTAATATTAATACATTAATTTTGATCTCTCTAAAGGTGTTGATGAGGAATATAGTATATGTCGAATTCAGACAGACAGAGTTTTGGAGCATAATACTCCTGACCTCACAATCATGTTAAAAAACAAAGTATGCATCGTTGATGTTGCAATCCCAGGTGACAGCAGGATCGCAGAGAAACAACTGGAAAAGCTGACACGATGTGAGGATTTAAAAATCGAACTGCAAAGACTCTGCCACAAACCAGTAAAGGTAGTCCCAGTGGTGATTGGCGTACTGGGTGCAGTGCCTAAAGACCTTGGCCTGCACTTAAACACAATCGGCGCTGAGAAAATTACCATCTATTAGCTGCAAAAGATCGTCCTACTGGGATCTGCATGCATGATTTGCCAATACATCACACAGTCCTAGACACTTAAAAAGTGTCCGACATGTGATCCAATACAAAAGCCAGCATAGTGATATTTTTTGCTGTGTACTAATCTTGTTGTGTTTCAAATAATAATAATAATAATAATAATAATAATAATAATAATAATAATAAATTTATTTCTATACTACCCTCTCTCTGTGTTTTGTTTATTTTTTTAGAAAGTAAAACAAAATAGTTCAATTATACACCAGTCAACAAAATTAAAATTATAACAGGAGAGGAGGTCTTAACAGAAATTAAAATAGGAGTAAAGTTGCTTATGTATGTGAGTTTTAATACCAAGAGGGACTGAATGAAGCTGTTAACAGAAGAAATTCATTTCCCAAAAGTGATGTGTATTAAAAAGTGAAACAACTCTAAATTTTGAGATGCAGTAATTACAGATACAAAAACTTTGCCAACAACATCATAATATTACTTCACATTTCAAAAACACCTATGGGAAATCATTTTGTCCCAGATGGTGGATGATCCCTTCCTTGGCCACATCTACACTGAGCACTGATCTGGGGTAATGCAGGGCAAGGCCACCTTAACTACATTTGGCCTGCTGGGCAGTGAGGACTCTCTCCTGCCTCCCTGGCAGCTGGGGGAGGCCCTGTGGATACAAAAACTGGGGCAAATCTGGCAACCAGCATGCAGATCAGCCCTAGATTTTGGTTCGGTATAGATCTACCCTCCATCAAATCTATTTGGTTTGTATTGAATGTTGCCTTTCACTAAGGATATAAAATAATGAGTATTCCCCATATCTCTTCTGTTAACCTAATGGCCATGATAGATGTAGCAGAGTATACATATCTACAAAAATAACTCTCAACCAGCATGTTATAGTGATTTGGGTGTTGGACTATGGTCACAGCATGAGCACTGATGCTGGATACATACAGGTTTGAGCACCTTTGTTATTACACCTTTGTCCATTCATGCAATTGCACTGATTTGCCAATCCATAACCATCCCACAATCTTACCACTACACATCTTTCCTGTACTTCCATTCAAAGCTTTTGAATTACTTTAAAGCAATTTCATGGTTCCAATATTGGTTAAGTTTTAAAAAGGAAATATTAATATAACATATAAAATAAACAGCTCATGAATACCAAGGAGAATGGGAATACAGTGGGACAGAAAGAGAATCCCACCCCCTGTTGCTACTTCAGTGCCAGCATGTCAGCTCAGAAGCAGAGCAGACCCAATGCACAAGATAGGTGACAGGAACAGCTTATTTGATGATTTTTTCCCATCAGTAGGAGAGGATGGGTTAATCATAAGGAGACAGACTGTCAGCAGGATACATATGACAATTTGTTTCCTTTGTGAGGATAAAGACCTAGGTCTACATAAAATAAGTCCCTGCTTGGCCATGGAAACACATTGGGTAACTTTGGGAAAACCATGCTGTCTCAGTCTCAAAGGTAGGCAAGCACTCTTTGAAGAACTCTTGCCTAGCAAAACCGATGAAAAGATTACGTTAGGATCACCTAATGTAATCTTTTCACTGGTTTTGCTAGGCAAGAGTTCTTCAAAGAGTGTTTGTCTTCCTTTGAGACTGAGACAGCATGGCTTTCCCAAGGTTACCCAATGTGTTGGAAATGACTTGAAAGCACCATCACCACTACCACCATCACCTACAACAATAGATAAAACGCCATGTCCTTCTCCATCTCTACACACACACACTACCTCCTTTTCCTCGGGTCACTCACCCAGAGCTATTCAATGGCTTCAGGAGAGTGGGAAATGACCAGGCAGTGCCTAGCTTTCTTCAACCAAAGGCATGAAAATATTATATCCCCCCTGAAGTGCCTTGGGGCCCCTAAGAGATTTATAAGAATAACTTTTCCTTTGTTCTTCCAGTTCCAGAATCACAACTGGACACTGCTTCAGGCATGCCTTGCCCTTCTCCAGTCACCCAAAAGCCATTGTGTGAGCTTCAGTTAGCAGAGTAGCTTGAGAAAAGGGGGATCTTTTCAGAATGAGTTTCTCAATATCTCTGTCCTGAAGACATATGCAGGGGTAACATAATATTAGACTTGCATTAACAGGATATTGGCCAATAATTTTTGTAATGTTGCAAAATTATGCAACTCAGAGAAAAGTTCTCAATCATGTGTTCACTGTATGGACTGACATGAAATTGAATCAAAGACTTCCATCACAAGGAAGGATATTGGATAGTTTTGTTTCTTGTAAAGCATTAAGGCAATCAACCTCATCACATTCATCCCCTGATTCATGGCAAAACCAGCAGAGCCAGTGAGGAATGTAGGGAACCTAATGCTACTCCTCCATGCTGCAGGGGGAAGCATTGCTGCCTGGTTTCCCCCCATTGTATCATATGCAACACAGGAAGCCTTCCATGTTGCCGTCACTGCCTCCTGCAACACTTGGACTTAATTTGAGACATGGAGCCTCAAAGGAAGTTGATCTACTTTTTGTGATAAGAACCGGCAGGCTCCATGCTTCAACTAAATTCCAAGCAAACTACGATGAGCAATTTTGCTCATATGATGAGGTCCAATGTGGAAGCCGAAGCTAGATATAGTAAATCAGATGGGCTCAATACAGAGGTTGGGGTATGTAGAGAATGAACTCATTAGTTTCTCTGCTGCTGCCTTAAACATGTGAGTCAATCATTTTGCTAGCTATTATGATGTGCAGCTGCTAACTATTCCAATATAAGTGCAATTCTTTTTTCCTTTAAATTGGTGTCAAAAAGATGCAGCTCACGTACCTAGTACACTGAAAGACTGACACAATTATTCTATTGCTTTCATTGGGACTTAATTACATTCCAGTTACCACTAGTTTAAAGTAGATTTGACACATGAAGATTTAGCTTGACATGTTAGGCTGCTTAAGCCTTAATTTAGGCAAAGTCATTGACTTTAATGACTGAGGCAGCATTTTGCTTATGTCATCAATAAAGCTGTTATTCATACTGTGAATAAAATACAGCAGAAAACATTATGTTGGTAAAGGCAGCAGACTTAAAATGTTGATACAGGGGAAAAGAGCTTTCTCCCTTTGTTCTCCCTGAATCTCGAACTGCAAAAAGCAACCAACAATTTAGAACCTGTCCGACGTTTTCAGATCATCAGATTTGCTGCTTACTGTAATGCCCTCCTTGAAAACCAGCATAAAAATCCCTTGCTCTTGATGATTTAGGGAATGGATAATTGGGGAAATAGGCATGGGAATAAGGGAAAAGAGCACACATACACACATATTTGAGAATACTTTTCAAAACTGAATGAAAGGAATAGAGAGAGAAAAGCACCCACAATGGTCAAAGCCAATTGCAAGTTTCAGCTAGAAGATGCACCAAATCTTTGTGTCTCAATCAAAAAATTAACAAGAAGAAAATCAAAAAGAAGAAATAATCAATCAGGATGTTAACAGTCATAAAACAAATGACAGAAAAAGAATAAGAATATCACCAACATGAGTGGGCAAAAGAAGGAATACCAAGTCAATGTTTGGGTCACATTGGACTTACAGTAAAAATTAAGACAGTGGTTGCACTGTATGGTACATTGAAATACGCTGGCATCTAAAGAGCTAAGCTCTCCTCTGAACCAAGTCTTATAGTCAGTTGTAAAAACTGTAAATATTACCGAAGCACAGCCACCAAACTCTCAAATATTTGATTCAGAGCACACCACCATACTTTTTCACTCGTTTGTCCAGAGGCATGGTGCTGAACAGAATCTCTGAGCTGAGGCAAGAAGGCTTCTGCATTTTGCTTGAACAAAATCGTCCATTGGCAGAGATTTACAGCAAAATAAATTTCCTTTTAAAATAAATGTATTTTACAGATGTGCGAAACATTAAACATTCTGATCAAATCTCTGCATTAATAAAGCATGCATCAATTAACAAAATCTCTCAAGAAAAAGCTCCTTAAAAATCTTTTCACAGGATGGTGAAGGGCTAGAGAAAGGCAGGCTCCACTGAAAGTGTTGTGTTGCAGCAGCATGTCTGTAGTAGATAATGCAATAAAACGTGACCTGGGAAACAGTGGGATTCTGCTGTAGGTGATCTTACCATAGTTGTGTGTGTTATTGTGAAACAGGCAAAGTAAAGAGCTGCCTGCATAATCTTTTAGTGAGCAATGCATGTGTAAAGAGTAAAACAGTAAGAAAACAGATTTGTCTGCCTCAACAGCTTCTCACATGCTGAAAAAACATACATTGATGTGTTTTGCTGCCAAGATGGAAATCATAGGCAAAATGAAGCCTTTGGAAAGAGAAAAAAACTTTATAAAATGTATCTTAGAAGCTTTCAAGTAGCCTCTAAATTTTGGTTCACTTAAGACATATTTATTATGGCCTTTTTTATCTCACATGATCATCACTTTTGAATAAAAAGTTGGTTGAAACATATTGAGCTGTTCTTTTTGCTTGTGGTGTAGAAACCTATACTTATTTTTATGTCATTTCTACCTCTGAAACTAAAGTTTCTGTTAAAGATGGAAAGCCCAGGAACACATCTTTTTTGTTAAGTTCGCTATGCCTGTACTATAATTCCACTGTAACACCTTGGTTATATCCTCTGGAAATCCAAGATTTAAGATTTGGTTGGAGGAACCAGCGGAACTCACAGGCTAAGAATTCTGAGTAGTTTGCCTGGGATATTTCCAGTTAATATGGAATCATGGTGCTGTAATTATGTAATGTGACTTGTCTTAATTTTGCAAACCATATTGAAGACCAGTTTACAGTTTGGTCCCTAGACTGCATTTTGCATTTATATTTTCATAGTGTGTGGTTTTATTCTGAGTACTATGCCAAAACATTGCTTTCCATAAATAAGCTTTAAGAGAGATTCTACAGTCAACTTCATGTGTGGACCAAAAATATCCTCCATCCAAACATACCATTAATTATTGGTCTGACTTCCATATATAAGGAATTTTCAATTTCTTGATAGCTTATTCTTTTGGCATACTACTGGTTTTTCCCAACTGTAATTCTATATTATTTGTTATTATGTATCTCCCTGGGAAGATTAAAACAAGCATAGGACATAGTATCTAACATCGAACTGCTTCAGATTTCAAAGGATGAAGTGGAAAACTGCTCCTCGATCTGGGCAAATGACATCATAAACATAGAAAGATATTACATTAGGGAAGATAAAGTTTTGTAGTGTATATTTGGTTTTGAGGTGTTATTTAGATTGCAAAGTGCCTTGAACCTTTGTTCTATGGAAAAGACAAGGTGACAATGTATTTTTAAAAGGCATATATAAAAACTTATTTTTCCAGCACAATGATAGCAAGCAAAGATGTTTTTCTAACCTTGACTCCATGTGTCTCATCATTATTTTAATATCAGCCTTGATATTTATGAACAAATTTTGCTGTCTTCTATCAAGGTTTATTAAAAGGGCAAATTTAGGTAACTCCTTTGCATCTCACTCACGAGTCAATATTCTTGTTTAGAATGTCATCTTCCCTCATGACAATGATCTACTGCATTATTGTTTTTGATGACCTGGCTGGCCAGCAATATGTCCCACAAACTGAGTACAATGATTTGTGACCCATAAGTAATGGTCAACCATGGAGGCTAGGATCCTTCACAATTTAAAAAAAAATCTAATTAGGTTATAGTTAAAATAATGTAGCACTGTATTCTCTATTTAGAAATAAGGTCCATAGAATTCATTGGTATTTACTGGCCAGTGAATGTAGACAGGGTTATATATAAGCCTTGGTAAAGATTACCAGACAACAGCTATGTACTACTAAAATGCATTAATGCTCAAGTCAGTAGGAATAAAACTTCAATGTGTCCTTATCTGATGCCTTTCAAATCATAATTTTAATTATAGTTAGGAATCATGTGGCCTTCTAAAATTTCTTGGGCTGTAACTCATAGCAACCAAAGCCAGTGGAAAGAGGTTCTGGGAGATGCAGTTGAACAACTACCTGAGGTCCTCTGAGCCTTCAATAGAGTCTTAAAACAATGCATAAAATCCAGTATTTTCAGTGAATACAGGGAAATTTTACGTATTGGTCTGGCAAGCTATTAGCTATTCTAGCACATTTTCAAACTACCTTAAAATGGCTAATCATAGAAAATACACACAAAAACAATAGATTCCCACAATCACAAAGAGCACAAATCCACTACAAGTTGTGGTACATAAAACACAAAGGTAAATATATTCTTTCAGCTAATATAATGCAATATTGAACAAATAACAAATTTATATAGTGTGGCATACAGCAGTATATATAATAAATTACATTTGGTTTACACAGTGATTATACAACCGTAGCAAAAAGAGTCTTTCTTGGTGTAAAGCCAACTTCTCTATAGGGCATAAAGTCCCTTACTCTAGAGAAGGATACTCTTGAGTGAGGTTTTCAGTTTCTTGTAAGAAGATACCCACACTTCTCTTGAGGGCATAAAATCCATTACTTTAGAGAAAGTTACTCTTGAGTAGGTTTTCAGTTTCTTGTACGAAGATATCCACGACCGGTTTTGACTAAAGTCTTCCTCAGATGGAGAATTGTAGAGAGTAATAAAGTGGACATCAAGTTCACCACAATAACAATGCTTCCTCGGATGTTTATACAGTGAAACAATGGATCTACAGGGAATATACACAAGTGGCTAGAGCATGTCCCAAAAGGGATAAACATTTGCATATTTTGATAACATGTAAAGTATACATAACAAAAAAGGCCTAGGTACTTACAACAAGTTCTCAAGGGCCATGCTCTGCAAAAGTATGTTTCTGTAGCAAGCACATGGCCAACAGATAGAAACAAGTTTATAAAGTAAAGCAATTAAAAGGGCCCAACCCAGGTAGAGCAAGTCATGAAACTGTTAAAGAGCTATACACTATAATTTACATGAAACATTGGAATGAAATGGTGTCATTCAGACCATTGGGATGTACAGTTTTAAGGGTGAAAATCCAGAAGGCTTCACGCTGTAGTAATTTAGTACCCAAATCCAAATTAGAGGGAAATGTGACAACCTCTAGAACCAGCATCCGGATTGATTCTGCATTATGATTTAAATCAGCAAAATGTTTATGAAAAATGGAATCAGCGGAATGATTTCTAATTTTGCTCTTGTGTTCAAAGATCCGTTGTTTAACTTGTCTGCTTGTTTGGCCAATGTACATAAGAGAGCATGGGCAAAAAATAATATAGACCACACCTTTGGTCGTACAGGTGCAAAATGTTGTAACCGGTAAGAAGCTTTAGTGACAGGATTCTGAAATGTCTTTATCTGAATGAATTGTGGACATATCGAACAGTGATGGCAAGCAAAATTTCCTGACGGAGCTACCCGAACTTTCCTCCCCTTTTTCCCATGTGATGGGGGAAAGGGCGATGGGGCAACACACTTTGCCACCCTTTCTCCCATCCAATAGAGACAGGGACAGAGTGCCAACAAGCCTTGTCCCATCCCTACTATATGATAGGGGGTGTGAGGTGCCACGAGGCACCCCATGCACCTTCTCTTTTGCAGGTGATACCAGTGAAATGGCATGGCACCAGGGTCTGTGTGAAGAGGTACTTGGACAAATCAAATCCATTATGAATTCCCATTTTTTATTTTTGTTTCATTTTGTTTTCATGTTCTTGATGGTGCTGGCAAAGGAAATGTCATTGATATTTCCCTCTGTATGTTAAATGTCCTCTTTTTCTAGCAGTGATGGCAGTGTAAAGATTTGAAAGCTTCAGGGATAACATCTAGTAACAACTAGTAGCAACACAAATAGCACAAGAAATAACACCTGCAGGAATCCCAGTTCCCAAGATCCTATTGAACATATATTACTGGTTCCTGGATATTTACCAGCATTCTTTGAGGAACCAATCGTATCTAGTGATTTCAGCACCTTTAATGCTTCTGTAGAGAGGATAACAGCTGTAGCAGCTGCCAAGTATCAAAGGATATAGTGTTGAACTACAATAATTGTATCTGACCTTCAAAAAGTTGTATATTTGACTCATAACTAGACCAAATTTCTTGAGTTGGCAGGTTTATACTTTGAACTCTTCAATGCTAAATTTGAAATGTATCACTAAATAAAATTGGCACTAAGCCTGTGGTGCTAATTCTCTGCTACACTACAAAAGACATACAGTATTTTGAATGAGTGAATGAAGAAGCATGGATCCAGTATTCCTAGTTTGAAAGAGTCTTATGTGTTGGCATTCCTATCCAAAACCTGAGGTTCTGTTATGAATACTCTTGAGATATAATAAGAAGTAAATAATAGCTTCCAGTTCCCCATTCATCAACAGTATTTCCCTCATGGATTATCCTGCTCAGAAATATGTGTGTATGTACCTTCAAAGTATCTGCTGATTTATAGCAACTCTATGGTAGAGTTTTGTTAGGCAAGGAATACTCAGAGGTGCTTTTATTGGTAAAATAAAGGTAAAGGTTTCCCTTGACATTAAGTCTAGTTGTGTCTGACTTGGGGTGGGGGGGTGTTCATCTCCATTTCTAAGTTGAAGATCCACCTTCGTCCATAGACATGTCCAAGGTCATGTGGGCAGCATAACTACATGGAGCACCATTAACCTTCCTGTCAAGGTGGTACCTATTGCTCTACTCACATTTGCATGTTTTCAAACTTTTAGATTGGCAAAAGCTGGGCCTAATAGCGGTAGCTCACCCCGCTCCCTGGATTTGAACCACCAACTTTTGGTCAGCAAGTTCAGCAGCATGGTGATTTAACCCATTGTGCCACCAAGGGGCCCTTCCTGGTGTTTTATTGCTTTCATTGGTTCTTTCCTATATACAGGCAGCTCCCAAATTAAGAACAAGATAGGTTCTGTAGGCTTGTTCTTAAGCTGAATATGTTTATAAGAACAGGTACATTTTAAGTGTACACCAGATAGATAGATAGATAGATAGATAGATAGATAGATAGATAGATCGAGGCTTTGTACAACATAGGGAAAGGCTAACACCCCTATAGTGTTTGTTGTGCTGTCTCTGCCCCTGTTCAGAAAATTTCATCTCACTTTCTGTTGCTGCGATAATTAGATTTTAAAAAACTTGGCTTGCACAGGAAACAAGGATTGGTGATAAAACTTCAGTGGAAACACCTTTTCCCTATAATAACTCTTTCAGGAGTGAATTTCCCTTACTAAGGGTAGATTTTTCTCACTTCTTGTTTGTATGTCAGATGTTTGTAACTCAGGGACTGTCTGTATCTAGAACTGATTTTCAGTTAAGTACCAGGTAAAGGTGGTTGTTTTTATTCTCTCAAAGGGGATATTTTGTACTTCATTTGTGCTTGCATGAGGGTACATTGCACATATTGTTGTGCTAGCCAATTGTTATGACATAACTGTTAGGTAGATAATGCACTGTTAGATAGAATTGCATTGATTGCAAACCTATTGTATTAGGTCACACACCTAATGAAGGGTTAAGTGGGTGTTGATGTCGAACTGGTGGGACAGGCAAAAAAAAGCTGAGTCATGACAGGCAACCAGGGACTCACTTTTGTCCCTGATTGATGATGAGAAGTAATGGGTATAAAAGAGGGCAGAAAGTATTGCCATGATTCTCTCACTTCTCACTGTACATCTGTTGCTGATATCTGTCATGAGTATATCTCTGCATATGCCTTTGGCTGATGGGACATCAGGGGAACCTGATGTATGTATATAACTGTGCATAAAACAATATGTCAAGATTAAAAGCCTCCAATGTGTGTTTGGATAAAAACTGAGTCAAAGGGTTTAAAAAAAAACAAAAACAAGGTCAGGTTGTGTGGTAAAATCTCTGCTGATAACCGATAAATAATTCTGCTATGTTTGGGTTGATTTTTAAAGCTTGCCTCTGAGACAATCAGTCCTGTGCACAGCGTATTTAGGGAGGGTGTGATCGTGAAGGAGAAAACTGCAAATCTTACACCTATCCTGATGTTTTTTTCTCCACAATAACAAAGATCTTAAATAAATCAGAAGTGGCAGCTGGTAACTTTCATGTCAATTGAGCAGTGAATCCACTTTGAAGGATTTTGGATTTTAAGTGAGTTATAAAGGATGCTGGACTTGTTTTGTTGCATTGGGTTCAGCACCTTGGAGAGTCCCTAAAAGTTAAGGCTAGGACCCAGAGTGGATTCACCAACAAATAGGATGCAAACCAGTAGTTGCTACTGTAAATCAGTCCAAAAATCAGATATGTTCAGATACCTACTCTACATGCGAGGTATTCCCCATCTCCATTCACTTCAGATCCTTTTCATTCTCTAACACTATTGATGTCTTGAAAGGAATGAGGAGGGAAATCTGTGTGGTTAGATTGATCTTCAGAAAGTGTGGTTACAGAAATCTCAGCGTTTACTTCCCTTTTTTAATGAGCTGCACCTACCACTTTAGAACTCATAGACAAATATTCAGAAAATTTACTAGGCTCACATTTGATATGCCTGTAAAGAACACGACTTTCCATCTGACAGTGTGATAGAAATATTTAAATGAAATTGATCTTACTTTAAACATTGCTTGCTCATTATATTTTTAGTGCAACTCCATGCATTTTATAGCAGGTGAGGAGTTGTGAGGGAAAACATGTTCTGTGATTAGATTAGCACAGCTGAAGAAATGGCTGCTTTCCAGTGAGAGTTTTTTCTCTTTGTCAAAGCACAATACATTTTTTTAGTATTCTAGTGGCTAAAAGTATTGGGGTATTGCAAAAGCTGATGAAGAACTATTTAAATCAAAGTAAACTCACACAGCTGTGAATAAACTACATTTCATTGCTTTCAATGGGATCAAGGTGTTTTTATTGCAATCACTGATAAGAGTAGGTATGTGAAAAGATCTTTAGCAGAGAGAGGCATAATCTAGCTACAGATAATTGCTTTTAAATCATCATGAACTTTCTCCAGGAAACACAAGCATGGAATAGGGTGGAATGACATGTTGTCAGCCTGTTCTTGCTCCAAAATACATTCACGCTGAAAGAATGCTCAACTGCTCACCAATGTCTCCTCTTCATCCTGAAGACAGATGACTGATGAGGACCATAGAGTTATGTCTTGGGCCCAGTATCATTCAATATCTCTATCAATGGCTTGAATGATGAAACAGGGGGCATGCTTATCAAATTTGCAGGTGACAACAAATTAGGAGGGATAGCCAATACCCCAGATGACAGGGTCAGAATTGAAAATGACATCAACTTATTAGGGACTTGGGACAAAACTAAGAAAATGAATTTCAACAGGCAGAAATGAAGGCTACTACACTTGTACAAAGATATTAGAAGAGTGACATCTAGCTTGACAATTGCAAACCTCTGGAGGTTTTTATACAAAGGCTGAAGGTGCATGTACACTATAGATTACTGTAGTTTGACATTAGCTCCCATGATTTTCACAAAGTGCTTTGATTGTACATTTCCTGCATGGTAGGCAGTTGAACTTCATGGTTCTTGTGCTTTCTTCCAATTTTATGATTCTAAAAGGAACCTATTTTAGAAATGGGAAACAGAAACATTTGAATGCAAAAGTATAGAAATGGGTATTCTATTTTGGAATAACTATACACAAGTATAATTTTTTTTCCATATGTTCAACATCAAATGAAGATGAAGATGGGGTTCAATGAGCCACACATAATTTCTAAGTGTTTTATTCAAAAGGAAGATATTTTAAGGACACTGATTTTAATGAGATAACCATGTGTATCTCTTTTCTTTACCATACTTTCACAGAAACACCATTAGTTTGTTGATCAGCTATCAATTCAATTGTTGATTGGAATGCCAACAGGTATGTAAATTCCATTAAATCACCTGTTTAATCTAGCTGGCATAACCAACATAATTAGGCGAGTTCACAGTATCTCCATCACAGAAGGAAAACAAAAACAGAGAATGCACTGGAAACCTAGGGACAGAGGCGGCCCTAGGTAATTTTCAATGGTAAGCAAACAGTATTTTGATGCCCGCCTGCCCCCCCCCCCCCCCAACCAATCACTGATATATATTTTCTGTTCATCGTGGGAGTTCAGTGTGCCATATTTGGTTCAATTCCATCATTGGTAGAGTTCGGAATGCTCTTTGATTGTAGGTGAACTATGCATCCCAGTAACTACAACTCGCGTATGTCAAGGTCTATTTTCCCCCAAGAGTGCCTCAAGAGTGCCCCTGGGCAAAATCAACTATACTGCAAATGCTTACTTTGCGTAATGGGTTGAGCTGCCCCTGCCTAGGGAGAAAGAAAGTTGTCAAAGTGCTTGCATGTATTAAACATGGCTAATCCCTCTTTGGAAAAAGTCTATGATTCTTTAATTGGAGGGGACCTTAAATATAAAGGAAACACATATAAAACCCTCCTACTGCATGCATATTTGAAAGAAACATATCAACCCATAAATATCTAAAACCATAATGCATTGCTATGACACTCACATGTTATATGTGATATAAATAACTCAAAAGTAAGTAGATACCAGAGGATTGAAGAATGTACTCATTATAAAATTCTAATGAAACCAAACATCTGTGATGAAAAACTGTACTATGTTATCAAGTCATTCATTATATTTTTTTAAAAAACTATTTTACAATTATCATATAATTTTCCTGTAGATAGTCATTTTAGAAATATTATGCCTTTATTGGCAGTTTGTTTCTGACAGAGGAATTACAGGTGTTGCCAAAATGTGTTGGGATTAACTGATACAGGTAGTTGAAGAACTGCTTCCTTCTCGGTTTTGCTTGTTTAATCCTGTCCACTCATTTGAAGAAGCATCCATGTACGGGATAAAAAAGTAATGGACCTTATGATTATATGGAATGGGGGGAGCATTTTTGTCACTCCCATATTTACATCAATGACTTATTAACCTGCTAATATGTAATAGTTATTTCAGTGCAAATACTAGGGATGTGCAATCCATTAAAACAGTTCAAAGGTCATTACAAAACTGGGAGGTGCTGGTGCTTCTTTCTAAAGTTTTTCTAAAGTATATATAGCAAAAAATTCATTACTATAATGAGTAATGAAATTTTGTTACTATTTGTTATAATAATTGCACATAATTATTATGATTGGGGAAACTTCAGCTTACAGCTATTTGGGTGAAGCTTGCTACAATGGTATAACACATTTACCACTCTTAGCACACCAAATTTATCCATTGATTTTGAAGGTTATTTTCAAATTTTTTAATAAACAACATTTTTTAATAATAAAGAAAATATGTTCCTAATTTGAAAGTATTATTTAATTGTGTAGTCCGTACTTTGAAGGTAGTGGTTCTACACTGGGACCTTTGTTTTTGCTCCAAAAACTGTTGTTAAATGGGTGGATGATGATGTTAAATTGGTGGACTGGATAGCAAAATTTGCTATAACTTGATGTCCCTTGTGCAAAGACAAAATCTTTGCAGTTTAATAAATTTTCACCATGTTTTAATTATAGAACCAATTAGCAAATGACATTTATAACCCAGGAAGAAAAACCATAGTGTAGAAACCATAAAAGAACCCCTGACAGATGGCCATCCAGCCTCTGACTAATAATAATAACAAAAAGAAATAAATAAAACATGTTCCTAGTTTGAAAGTGTTATTTCCTATTTGATTGTGTAGTTCTTACTTTGAAAGTAGTAGTTCTACTCCAGGAATGTTGTTTTTGCAACAAAAAAATTGTTAAATTACCAGAGAGGCCATTAATTTACAGAGGAAAGGCAAGGCAGGCACGAAGGAAGCTTTTTTGGCTTTGCTTTTTGAACTTTGCTTCCTTACATTGAATATGAAACTGACTGTGGGCGCCTTCAGTCTCGCTGTGTCTCGTTTCCCATTTTAGTAAGGTTGACACAATTATCAGACTGTACTACTTCAATTAGCTCAGTAGTTTGCTTGTTCAGTGTGTTCCTTATTTTATCACTAGCTCCCAATGAAATGCCTTATTAAAATAAACAAACAATAAATCTTGAGTGTTTGGCTATAAGGTCTCATAGCAAAATGCTAAGATCTATTGGGCACAGTATGCATTTTCTAAAGAAAAATGATTTGTTCAAAGTTGAAAATCATTTAAATCGTCTCACTAAAATCAGTTTCATAAGAGAAAATCCAACTTTTGCTAAGTTGTGCATTTTGTGTGAAGAAAGAGCGAAATGGAGATCATCTTGATGAAATCAATAAACAAATGCTGGTGGTCAATTCTGTATTTTAAAGGAATCATGCTGCAACACTTTGTAAATATCTTGCATTTTTGATATATGGGACATTGATTCAAAAACCAAGAGAGAACCCTCCTAGGGCCCATCCAGACAGTGCCTTTATTCCAGGTGCTCCTGCAGCAATGAGGAGGGTGGCCTGACACAAACAAAACAAGGACCAAGTACCAAAAGCACAATAATCCCAATTAAACAGCTCAAGGGAAGATCTCAGGGGCTCACATGTCTTTACACTAATGCACAGAGCATGGGAAATAAACAAGGCGAACTCCAACTTTTAGCACAACACCACAAATATGATATCATAGGGATCACTGAAACCTGGTGGGATGACTCCTATCGCTGGAATGTAGATATCGAGGGGTATAACCTCTTTCACAGAAACCGAACAAAGGGGAGAGGAGGTGGAGTAGCCTTATATGTCAAAAACTCTTATGCTGCAGAAGAGATTCAAGACAGCAATCTGGGAAACCAGCTTGAAATCATCTGGATAAGAATCAAGGGAACTGGGACTCAAAAAGATGTCGTTGTAGGCGTCTACTACAGACCCCCAAGCCAGGAGGAAGAACTTGATGAAGTCTTCTGCCAACAGTTGACCAAACAGGCACAGAAAAGAGATGTAGTAGTCATGGGCGATTTCAACTATCCCGATATTTGCTGGAAAACAAACTTGGCCAAGAGTACAAGGTCCAACAAATTCCTCGCTTGCCTTGCAGACAATTTCATGGTCCAGAAGGTAGAAGAGGCAACAAGGGGATTGGCTACTCTTGATCTCATCCTAACAAATGCGGAGGACCTGATCGATGCGGTCGAAGTAGTAGGATCCTTAGAGGCAAGTGACCATGTGCTCCTGCAATTTGAGGTACAAAGGAAGGCCGAAACTAAGACAAGTCAAACCCGCATTTTGGACTTTAGGAGAACTGATTTCCAAAAAATGAAGGAAACGCTGAGCAGCATTCCGTGGACACAGATACTAAAAGACAAGGGAGTTACGGATGGATGGGAATTTCTCAAGAGTGAAATACTCAAGGCGCAATTGCAAACCGTGCCAACAAAGAGAAAAAATAGGACAAGTGCAAAGAAGCCAGAATGGATGTCCAAAGAACTTCTAACTGTGCTAAGACACAAAAGAGACATGCACGAGAAGTGGAAAAAGGGAGAAATCACCAAAGAAGAATTCAAACAAATAGCCAACACCTGTAGGGAAAAGGTCTGCAAGGCTAAAGCAAAAAACCAGCTCAGACTTGCCAGGGACATTAAAAACAATAAAAAGGGCTTCTATTCTTATGTCAGTAGAAAAAGGAAAAACAAGGAGGCGATAGGACCTCTTCGAGGAGAAGATGGGGCAATGCTGACAGGGGATAGGGAAAAGGCAGAACTACTTAATGCCTACTTTGCCTTGGTCTTCTCACAAAAAGAGAGTCTTCAACCTCAGCAAGATGGAGTGGATGAGGGATTGGAGGACATCCAACCCCAAATTGGGAATGAAGTCGTCCAGGAATACCTGGTCGCTCTTAATGAGTTCAAGTCCCCAGGGCCAGATCAACTACACCCCAGAGTATTGAAGGAACTAGCGGAAGTCATTTCGGAACCATTGGCAACCATCTTTGAGAGTTCTTGGAGAACGGGAGAAGTTCCAGCAGATTGGAGGAGGGCCAATGTGGTCCCAATCTTCAAGAAGGGAAAAAAGGATGACCCAAACAACTACCGTCCGGTCAGCCTCACGTCGATACCGGGCAAGATTCTGGAAAAGATTGTTAAGGAAGCGGTCTGCAAACACTTAGAAACAAATGCAGTCATCGCTAATAGTCAACATGGATTTATCAAAAACAAGTCATGCCAGACTAATCTGATCTCTTTCTTCGATAGAGCTACAAGCTGGGTAGATGCGGGGAATGCCGTGGATGTAGCGTACCTGGATTTCAGTAAGGCCTTCGACAAGGTCCCCCATGACCTTCTGGCAAGGAAACTAGTCCAATGTGGGCTAGGCAAAACTACGGTGAGGTGGATCTGTAATTGGTTAAGTGGACGAACACAGAGAGTGCTCACTAATGCTTCCTCTTCATCTTGGAAAGAAGTGACAAGTGGAGTGCCGCAGGGTTCCGTCCTGGGCCCGGTCCTGTTCAACATCTATATTAATGACTTAGATGAAGGGCTAGAAGGCATGATCATCAAGTTTGCAGATGACACCAAATTGGGAGGGATAGCCAATAGTCCAGAGGACAGGAGCAGAATTCAAAACGATCTTGACAGATTAGAGACATGGGCCAAAACTAACAAAATGAAGTTCAACAGTGACAAATGCAAGATACTCCACTTTGGCAGAAAAAATGAAATGCAAAGATACAGAATGGGTGACGCCTGGCTCGAGAGCAGTACGTGTGAAAAAGATCTTGGAGTCCTCGTGGACAACAAGTTAAACATGAGCCCACAATGTCATGTGGTGGCAAAAAAAGCCAATGGGATTTTGGCCTGCATCAATAGGAGCATAGTGTCTAGATCTAAGGAAGTAATGCTACCCCTCTATTCTGCTTTGGTTAGACCACATCTGGAATATTGTGTCCAATTCTGGGCACCACAATTCAAGAGAGATATTGACAAGCTGGAATGTGTCCAGAGGAGGGCGACTAAAATGATCAAGGGTCTGGAGAACAAGCCCTATGAGGAACGGCTTAGGGAACTGGGCATGTTTAGCCTGAAGAAGAGAAGGCTGAGAGGAGATATGATAGCCATGTATAAATATGTGAGAGGAAGCCACAGGGAGGAGGGAGCAAGCTTGTTTTCTGCTTCCCTGGAGACTAGGACGCGGAACAATGGCTTCAAACTACAAGAGAGGAGATTCCATCTGAACAGGAGGAAGAACTTCCTGACTGTGAGAGCCGTTCAGCAGTGCAACTCTCTGCCCCGGAGTGTGGTGGAGGCTCCTTCTTTGGAAGCTTTTAAACAGAGGCTGGACGGCCAACTGTCAGGGGTGATTTGAATGCAATATTCCTGCTTCTTGGCAGGGGGTTGGACTGGATGGCCCATGAGGTCTCTTCCAACTCTTTGATTCTATGATTCTATGTTCTCTGTAAACCCGGAAGTAATCGCAACAAAAGACAAAAAACATTAAATTTCCAGGTGTGGGAATATTGCGAGTTTTAGCTGAATATCCAGATCATCGCATGTCTGTATGTCCCTGCAATTGTAAACCATGGGATTTTTTGATCTTGGTTTGGTCCTGGGTTTTTTATGCTTGTTCCTGATTGATTAATTCCTAAAAAGAAGGTGATGCTTGAATAGAAGGCAAAAACTTTGTCCTGGGAAGAGGAACTTCATCCTTCATCTGTTTAATGAAGTTTGTGGCAGAAAAATGAACTTCCTGGGGTGCAACAAGTGCTTTCACAGGAAAAGAAAGATATAAAGAGCTGAACCATGCTCTTTACACAATTGTTCAATTAAATTAATATTTGAATGAAGACAACTACTGTTCCCAGAGGGTAGGGGTGGGGGGAGGAGGAGAGTGGTGTAAAGTCGATAGACACAAGTTGGAGATGAAGGTGGAATTGATAAGAACACAATGAAAACAATATTTGATATGCATTCAATATGTACTTCAATATTTTAAAATGGTGATGGCTTGTGATATTATTCTACCTGTGTCAGCAATAAATAAATAAATAAATAAATAAATAAATAAATAAATAGTATTTTCACAGTAATTAGTACACAATGAAACAGGAACAGACATTTTCAAACCAGGAACAGAATGTCACCATTACTATAATTACTCAGACCTTGTTATGTGGCCATTTGTGCAGACAGGTCTCAAGGTGTACTTGTGCCAGAGAATAACAGGATGATGTTGCCGGGTTATACACTCATTGGGTGTATTATGATAGCATGTATACAGTTTATGGCAAAAACTTACTACTAGCTGTTGGGACATGGATGTGCTGGAGAGGAATGTAAATACTGAGAGCCAAGGTCATGCAGGTGGATAATATGAAAACTCATGTGTAACTCAGGAACAGCTCCGGGTTGTTTGATGCCACAAGTACACAACCAAATCTGTTTGCACAGATGGCCAGGCAGCCTGTAAAAAGTGACAATAATGACAAAGTTCTGTTACTCACTTGAAAGTGTGTATTCTTGTTTCATTGTGTAGTTCTGACTCGGATAGAAGTAGTCCTACTCCAAAAACTTTGTTTGTGCACCAGAAACTTGATGAAACATGTGGAGGACATGTTTTTTTTGTCTCCATATAAATCGGAACTTTTGCAGAGATGCGTATATTCGCATATCCTCTAATACAGAAAGCCAAATAAAACCCAGAAGCAGGACCCTGTTGCTGGATGCCACAAGTACACAAACAAATCTGTCTAGACAGATGGCTAGGCAGCCAAGCTCTAAAAATAGTAATGACAAAGTTCTGTTTCTGGCTTTAAAATGTGTGTTCCTGTTTGTGTTTTGCTGACTTGGGCATTAGTGGTTCTATCCCATGAGGCTTGTAAGTATGGGAGATACTTCATGAAATGCTTGGCGGGAACAGTTTTTCTGGCCAGGACAAAGAATGGAACTTTTGCAGTTCACTGTATATCCGAACATCCACATATCCATTTATCCACATCCCACAATGTTTTTTAAAAACTGTTTCCAGCAGAAGTCCTGCCTCTGGTGGCCATCTTGGGAGCCTCTAAATCTCAGAACAAAGCATGACGTCTGGACAATGGGGGCAGAAAAATGAAGTTCCTGGGGTGCAACAAGTGCTTTCACAGGTGTGTATGTGGACCTCTCCTGAAGTCCTGGGGATTTTTGCCCCTCGCTAAAGCCTGTGATATAGTGCTGTCTGGAACTGCCTCCAGAAGAGCAGGGGATCTGAGCAGGTAGCATTGATGGTGACGGAGAACATAAAACAGAAAGGAAAAATTGTCTGGGAGGTGAAGTCCAATCCAACAATGCTAGATTCCATCTCACATGATCCTAACTTACTTGTGCCAATGTCCCTTCCATTGGCTAGATTTGCAAAGTGGGAAGGTATTTGGATGGCCATGTGTTATACTGAAGAGGTCTCCAATAACTAAAGTCTAGATGAAGGATCATTCAATAGAAACTCTTCCTGCCCCATACATATTGAGATTTTCTTGAGAAACAAGGAGGTTAGCCACCACGTATCTTGTCTCCTTATGAACAGGAATTAGATGAGAAAAATAAAATTCAAACACTATATAAAAAGTAATGAAAATATGAACACATTTGGCCACAGGAAATTTCATTCTTCATGAGCATGAGAATTTGATGTATCTTTATGAGAATTTGATACATCTCAAATTCATTTCTCCTGTAACAGTTGCTTTGAATATTTAAGCAGCAATATGAAAAATATCCCTGAGTTGTCAAGTCCATCCACTGGTGATTTCATTAAGCTATTAGCAATGATATCAGCTGGGATATAATAGTTGATGGAAGAAAAAAATATTTCTCCTTTCCCAGCAATCCCTTCCTTCCAGTCCCAGTTGGAAGCGGGGCTTGACCCATATAGAGTGTGTGTGTGAAGTTTATACGAGAGAAGAAGATTAGTCCAAACTGGAAGGTGCAAATGCTTTGGGGAGAAAAGATCTTATTTCAGTGAACTTCCTTACAAGAGCACATGTTATGCTCCTGGCCAAAAAACACTAGCATTCATGGCATGGATTAACTCTGAAGCATTTGCTTTCAGTTGACTTTTTGCATTGAGAGGACAGAAAGGAATGGTGAACCCTTTTATGTTTAAAGAAACTTTACATCAGATAATTACATCCAGGTATACTTTCAATTTTCTTTCCTTGATTGATTCCTTTTAACAATAAAATTATAAGTAGGTTTTGTAGTATTATGGGGCCAATGCCAGTACTAATGAAATCACTCAGGAATAACTAGATTAAAGCTTATGTCCAAAGCTTGGCTCTTTGGGATAATTACTTTTGGATAGAAATAGTTGGCATGGTCTGATAGCCAAAGTTAAGCAGTCTAAGTCACATTGATTTCAGGAAAAAAAAACCTGAAATTGATAGGATTCACTGAAAAAGAAGTGTTTAATTTTATCTGAATTAGCCCATTACTAACAGCTTTCTTTTTGAAGCCAAATGCTTTCTTTTTTATTTCTACCATGAGCTAATTTAGTTGAACAAAAAAAGTTGAACAGTAGTATCAGCCTCTTTGCCAGTAGAGCAAGTAAAGATGGCCTTTTCTCCTTATTGTTAATGGAAACTAGATGAAGTCTGATTTTGTATGTGTATATGTATAAGAACAGGACACCAAAGGAACAATTCATGTAACAAAGAGCATTGGCCAAATTTGTCTAAGGGACATACATAATACCCCAATAGTTGAGTTCTTAGTTATGTTATTTCGTTTGGTCAAAGACTATCACAAAATTAAGTAGTGCTGCAAAATAAGGTCACAACAAGCAATGTGAATACTAGGCTTGTTTGATCAATAATAATAATAGTAATAATAATAATAATAATAATAATAATAATAATAATAATCTTTATTTATACCCCGCTACCATCTCCCAAGGGACTTGGTGCGGCTTACATGAAGCCGAGCCCACAATACATCAATGATAAAAGCAATAACAACAATTAATACAGACAATAAAATAAAACTCATAACAAAAAATAAACAATAGCAGTAACACAATGATGTTTAAAACCTATGGCTGGGCCAAATATAATAATTAAAATTAAAAAATAATGCTGAGCATGAACAGATGAAATATGAACTAGGATAGAGTTTTCAGAGAGGGATGGGGCATGCAGACATTCCTAGATCAATAGTAAATAATGGTTAAAAACTCCTTTTGGATGCTGATTGATTTCCAAATTTTTCCAAAAGAAAATGTGGAATTTTCCAAAATTTCCGAATCATTTTGTTAATGACGGGTGCTATTGCTCAATATGTGAAAAGCTGCAAACGGAACAAGGACATCTAATTACCTCTCAACAAAAGTTTGCTCCAGGTACAGTCAGCCCATTGTATGCTAATCAAGGTGGTCAGCTGAAACATTCACACCTAGCTCCAGCAGATAAGAGTCCTTTGTCTTACCCTGGTCATTCCACAGATATATAAATCATTTTTCCTACTTCCAACAGACCTCACTACCTCTGAGGATGCTTGCCATAGATACAGGCGAAATGTCAGGAGAGAATGGCTCTAGACCATGGCCATACAGCCATACAGCCTGAAAAAAACCTACAACAACCCAGTGATTCCGGCCATGAAAGCCTTTGACAATACATGGAACAAGGAAAACTTCTGGAGATTCCCTCTCCCTCATTTTTAGACTGCTGCTGACAAAACTTGCCACTGTGGTAGAAGACATTCTCCTCTGTCAGCATACTAAATTTATGTGCTGCCCTGCCCTTCTCCCCCCCCCCCCCCCCCCACACACACACACAAGCGAAAAGGCAGAAAAACCTCACAGGCAACAGGCCTGCTCACAGCCATTCTCCCCTGTTGTTCCCTTCCAAAAAACTTTTGTTCTCTTCCCTAACCCTATTGTTCCCTTCCCAAGTAGTGGGACCTTTCCCACCCAAGCTCCCTCCGCATTCGCTTCCCATGCTCGCAATGACCTGCTGAGGCATGCGCAGTCCTTTTTAAAGTTCAATGGCTGATGTGCCAAAACCCCGCCCCTCCCCACATGGGTTCCCCTCATTGGTTGGAGGCAAGCATCCCAGCATGCAAGCTGCTGCATGCCTCCAAACGCTGGGTCATTTCCGATTCACTTCCTGAGTCGGAACAAAGATGGCAGCAGTGGCTTTGAAAGGGCAAGGATACTTCCGGGTTCAGAAATTGCTTCGAAATGGCTTCAAAAATGAATTTGATCAGAATTTAATCCAAATTATGAGGATTCTGACTGGACCTAACCATGCCTAGTGCATACAGGTACAATTAGAAATAAATCTAATCATTTCAGCCGTGACAACAAATGCTTGACATTTGAAACATATTCGCTGAAAATCAGTTGCAATGTGGTGTAGAAGAAAACAATTGTGATATTTTTATTTGGGATTCCCCCCACATCACACTGCCTAATCTCAATGCATACCTGGTGCACTTTGTATTACAGAATTCTCACATCATTAGTAATATAATACATATATTTGAAAGGGTTTAGTGAATAATGCATTTATATTAAATATGAGAAAAAATACAGTACGGATATGTATTAATAATTTATGGAAGCAAACTTACCAGAAAGCCAATTTTCAGCCCACCAGCTGTCTGCTGTTTCATTTTGCATGCTAGCAGTTCTTTTTCTGAATGGCCTTTTCATGGACGATGGGGAAAGAACAAGAGGGCTAGACAGAGTAAAGGTCTCTCAAAGAAGAGGGGAGATTTCACTCCAAACAGTCAGCCTGGGAGAATCAAAAAGGCCTCTGAGTGTCTATTGACTCTAGGCATCTTTTCACCCTCTCTCCCTGATTTTTGGTCTTTGTGGTCCTTGCAGCATCAGGGGTTAATGATAGTGTATTGCAAATATTTGAATATTCTCAATTAGGCGTGAGCACAACTCAAAAACCTGCTATGTTTGTCTTAAAAAATTGTTTGATTCTAAAGTGTTCTTACCAAAGCCATTTCACTTAGCTCTTTGCCTGACTCCTCATCTAATGTTGCAGTTTCTGGCTCCTTAGCCTTGCACTTTCCAAGCCAGTTCTTTTTTTCACAAAAAGAACCATCATTTCCCTGACTTGAATCTTCATTACTTTGAGCCCAAAAAATCCCACAGGAATTCCCACAATCTTCTCTAAATCATTAATGATTTACAGGCTGATCTACAACAATTGGGACACTGGAAGTAATTTGATTATTTCTGGCCATGTTCTTGGGTAGTTCAAGTTTCGTCGGCTTTCTCCTGTTTGGCAGTTTGCCAACATATTGGTGCCATTCCAAATGAGGAGCCAAGTAGTTCTAGCAGTTTAAATCATATTCTTGGTGAAACTTGAACAAAACTCTGTAATTCTTTCTCAAAAATATCATTTTATGAGAGCCAGCGAAATTTAAAGCATTGCTGGCTGTCACTCCATCAGCATGCTCTTGATGCACTTGGCAAGTTTCCAGAAAGGCAAGCAGCAGCTGCTAATGGATCCCACTGGCATTTATATGTGCAACATAAGCCTTGACAGCAGTGATAAATCTACTTGGGAAAGGCTTTACTCCAAAGTCCCATGGCTCACAAGCTGAATTCAATGCAAACTATCTCAACTACATTCTTTATTGTTAGAACTGAAACCCTAGATCTCAAAAAAGAAAAAGAAGGTAAAGAAAAAGCTGGCATCAATGGAATATTTCTGAAGACTCAAATCCTTAGACACAGGCAAAGCAAACCATTTTTGAAAAGAATAATATACCAAACTGAACAAAAATATTGCAGTTGGTGTATTACAGTCACATATATCCTTGAGATATTTGATGTGTGTTGTCAGGATATTTAGGAGCATAAGTAACAAACTAATGCCCACCCAGACTTAGTAGACTATGAAAGAGCTTTGAAGATATGTCAAGAGCCTGCTACACAGAATGTTTTAAACAAATTCCTTTGGGAAACTGGATAAATATTCGGTGTTGCAAAATGGTGTAAGCATACTGTGGATTTTTAAAATGTCTTAAACAGACATTCTCAGAGGATCGGCCACTTACAGGCATGAATAAGCACAAGGAATTATGTTGAGGATTGATAACTTGTGTAGATTTTAAAATACTATTAAGTTGCATTTCCACAAAATGTAAAACACCTATCATTGTGCAACTTGAAAAGATTGTTATCAAACTCTACCATAACATTATATGATCTGACCAGATGGTTTTGCATGCATTTTGTAATCTTATAAAGGGAATTTAGTTAATTTAAATATTGTTTCACCTCAATCCAAAATGCAAGCATGCAAATTGTAGTGGAACTTTATAATATGATCATCTAATTGCTGTGGAAATAAAGCTTTGTGCTTTTTAAAGCTACACATGTTTATTTCTTCCCTTGTGCCTTTACTAAGTGTCAATATTTCTGTTTTGGCAGAGGTTTGCTGCCAGGTAACTATTTCCAGCTGCTGAATATACTTCAAACAAAACACATAGGGGCCCAATCAATATCAGAGTGTGGTCAAGTTGGTAGAAGTTGTTAAAGAGGAAAAATCCAAAACTGCAGCAGTTAGCTTTTACCGAAACCTAATGAGAAAGACAAGATGCCACCCACTTCGTGTGCCTGCCTGTTTGGCTTCTCTGCTACACAATTGGTATTTTCCATTGTTCACATTTGTAAATCATTACTTATACATCATTATCCATTTGCTTTCACTTCATATTTTGCAAAACAGCCACTTACATTTATCAATAAAATGAGTTAGAAATTTCTTAGTAACTTTCCCAGTCATAATAATAGAGCTAAATATTGCTTATGTTACACATTTCTATTAGATGTCCTAAAACACGGTTCTATTGGGAAAAATTTAGGAAGGATATGCTCAGGTCTGCTTAACCGTGAAGTTTACAAACTGACTTTGGATCAGTCTTCCACTCAGGGCCCTTCTATACATGTCTAAAACCCAGGTGGAAGTGTGTGAAAATCACCCATTTCCTTCAGGGTTTCAGCCCTCACCCCAACCGAAAATGTAAGCTTTCACTTGAGGGGTGACTAGATGCCATCATGGGTCCAGCCTCCCCCCCCCCCATTTCCCCACAAAAATCTTACTAGAGGGGTATGCTGGCAACATAGACCCCCTTGCAAAGTCCTGACAAAGAAAATGTCACTGTGGGGGGGGGGGGAGCCCAAAGAATATGATGGCTGTGGGGATTGACCCCCGGGACTGTGTAACCAGTCCCAGGAGTCAGTCCTCACAGGGCCCACACCTGGAAATATCCAGACCTTAACTTAAGGTCCGGTATTTTCCACATGTTTAATTAATGAAAAGTAAACTGGGAAAATCAGTTTTCTCCACATTAATTCACATTTACCTGAGGCATTGTTTGGACACCTCAGATAAAAGCAAAACAGATCTCCTGTTTTGGGCCTGCCTGGAAGGACCTTCAGTGTGTCAATGCAGATAAAGCTGTGCCCCATGTTGTCTTCCAGTTTTGGTGATGTGTTTCCTCTTTGACTATATGTAATGACAACCTATCTAAAATATCAATTTCAGCCCAAAGAAATATATCATAAATTATGAGTATGGGGAGGATTATTTCAAAAAAATACCATCTTTAAGTGGAAGGCAGCAACAAAAGAAAAAAGTGGCTAGATTTGCCCCTTGATCCCTGAAATAACGAGACAGACAACCATGGTATGGATTCAAATTTGGGCAACTTTATTAAATGTTACCTATTTAACTTTAACTGAACTAAACTATGTGTCTAGGAACTTGGTGGCTAACCGAGGCAGCGTCCTCGGCTATTTAGTGTGTAATATCTGTGTGCCCTGGATCCCCAACCGGGCAACCTGAAGGTAAAAGTCTGGAGAAGCCTGTGTCAAATTATTGATATCAGCCTCTCTTATTTCTGTGCCAAGTGATGTCCCCTCACCCATTTGATAACCTCTAGGTGAGTGTTTGTTGCACAATGACCCCCACCCTTAAGGGGTGCCTTGCGTATACCTCAACGTCTGTGCTTTCCTGAGCTATTTATGCCACGGATTGGGGGCAAATGTCTATTTTGCCCCCATCCCCCACCAAGCCCCAAATGTCTATTTTGCCCCCATCCCCCACCAAATTTCCGAATATAGATTGGTTTTATTTTCAGGCGACGCGGTACCCCATGTCCCATGTCCTTCTTATCATGTGAAATCATGGGGATAGAATTATTGGTGACTCTATCTGTAGCCGAATTATCGACTGAATTGTAGATACGATTAGCCACAGTCTTTGGCACATAACGCTGCAGCCTCCCGGGTGGATGAACTTAAGAGTTGAATATACATAATTAGTGGCTTAAATCTCTAGAGCAGCCAGCTTTTATTCCCCATCAGCCATTGAAATAGACTCTAATCACAATGGCCCGGGAGCATCAGGGACGGACTAACATCTTTGGCAACTAGTCCTGTCTCAATTAGGAGACCGTTGATTTAGGTAAGTCTAGGCATTGAGCAGGTCAGCTCTATTAGAGGCGTCAACCTGCCATACTGATGGGGTGACCCTGTGTATAGCATGGGATTGCCAAACGATGTATAGCAAACCAATGTGGCACAACAATTCTATAAACCAACTTAATAGCTGATTAATCTGTGAAACTCACTTGGGGTGGCATTTTAGCTAAATTGAGCCTTTAAGTACACTGACTGTAGGGAGGCAACTCAAGCAATGTTGAATAGTGAGGCAAACAGGCATAAACCTGAAATCTGAGGACCATAAAGAAACCATTAACAACTAACAGGCTGCAGCAGCACAGTGTAGCCTTGAATCAATCTCTTATTATATATTATATTATATTATTATTATAAACTATAATATTTCACATTATTGGATGCATTATAGCATCCAAGCTGGTTATGAATGTGCCCAACGGCACACAGTTGCTGACTGAACTATTATTACTGACGGTGTTGCACTTAAGACCTGTGCACTTTACGAACTATCCTATTGGTGTGGCCGGAACACCTAACACCACCTGTATTGCTGCTATCCATGTGGTCCCCCATCCCCCTTTGTGTACTATCCCTGTTACTACTGTATAGTGGAAGGGACAGGGGAGGAGGTGGGCTGGAGCCTATGAATAAAAATGAGGTGGGGAGGGGGGAAGAGGGGGAGAAAGGACATTGGCAAGGACCAAAAAAGCAAACAACGAACAAAGCAGAAAGCAAGATCTTGACTTTAGATTGCGGCATGGAGGGGGGGAGGTGTTCCATCAGCCGAGGGGCCCCCATAGAGGTCGTGGTGGGAAGGAGGAGATGCGGGAAAAGGAGACCTCGAATTCAGCCTAATTCGGACCGCTTATCCATATTAACAACCCCCAACTGGTCTCCTAAGGTAAATTGGTGTACCCAGGTGAGCGGGCCCTCCGGGTTGAAGGTGGTGTTGTTGAACGCCAGATCTGTCAACGGAAAAACGACCTGGATTCAGGATTTAATCCTGGAGGAGCGGGCAGATCTGGCGTGCATCACGGAGACCTGGTTGGATGAAGCTGGGGGCGTAAACCTCTCCCAGCTTTGTCCTCCAGGCTTCTCCGTGCAACACCAACCAAGAGCCGGAGGACGGGGAGGCGGGGTCGCAGTGGTCTATAGAGATTCCATCCATCTGACCAGGTGTCCCATCCCGCAGACCACAAATTTCGAATGCGTCCACCTGAGGGTGGGTGACCGGGACAGAATAGGGATTCTTGTAGTGTACCGTCCACCTCGCTGCACTACAGTCTCCCTGCCTGAGCTAGCGGGGGTGGTCTCGAGCCTGGTGGTGGAGTCCCAACGGCTTCTTGTGCTGGGGGACTTCAACATCCATGCCGAGGCGACCCTCACAGGAGCGGCTCAGGACTTCATGTCTGCCATGGCAACCATGGGGCTGTCCCAACAAATAGCTGGCCCCACCCACTGCGCTGGACACACATTGGACTTGGTTTTCTGCCAGGGATGGGAGCAGGGTGGCGGTGTGGAGGAGTTGTCTATCTCTCCGTTGCCATGGACCGACCACTTCCTGATCAGATTTAGGCTCACTGCGCCCCCTAACCTCCGCAAAGGTGGAGGACCTATTAAGATGGTCCGCCCCAGGAGGCTTATGGATCCGAACGGATTCCTGATGGCTCTTGGGGATTTTCCCGCTGCCTCGGTAGGTGACCATGTCGAGGCCTTGGTCACTCTCTGGAATGGGGAGATGACCAGGGCAATTGACAGGATCGCTCCGGAACGTCCCCTCTCAAGTAACCGAGCTAAACTAGCTCCTTGGTTCACTGAGGAGCTGGCAGCGATGAAGCAAAGGAAGAGGGAACTAGAGAGAGTGTGGCGCTCGGACCCAAGCGAGCCAAATCGAGCACGGTTTGTGTCCTTTCTAAGGGCATATGCCGCGGCAATAAAAGCCGCAAAGAAAACTTTCTTTGCGGCCACTATTGCGTCTGCAAAAAACCGTCCGGCGGAGTTGTTTCGGATTGTCAGAGGTCTTTTAACTCCCCCTACTTCAGGCGGGAGCCCTGACAATTCGGCCACGCGCTGTGAAGCATTTGCTCGGTTCTTTGCAGACAAAGTCGCTTTGATCCGTTCTGGGCTGGACGCCACATTAAATGCAGTCTCCGTGGATGTGACACAAGCACCTGCTTGTCCTATTTTGATGGATTCTTTTCAGTTTGTGAAACCTGAGGATGTGGACAAGATACTTGGAGGAATGAGGCCTACCACGTCCATCCTAGACCCCTGCCCATCCTGGCTTCTGAAAGAGGCCAGAGGGGGATTGGCTGAGTGGGTAACGATGGTGGTTAATGCCTCCCTTCGGGAAGGCAAGATTCCAGCGAGCCTAAAACAGGCTATTATAAAGCCGCTGTTGAAGAAACCATCATTGGACCCCACTAAATTTGACAACTTTCGGCCTGTTTCCAATCTTCCCTTCTTGGGCAAAGTCATGGAAAGCGTGGTGGCCTCACAACTCCAGGTATTCTTGAGAGACACGGATTATCTGGATTCGGCACAGTCTGGTTTCAGACCGGGACATGGTACCGAGACGGTCTTGGTCGCCTTAGTGGATGATCTCCGTCGGGAGCTAGACAGGGGGAGTGTGTCCCTGTTGGTGCTCCTGGACCTCTCAGCAGCCTTCGATACCGTCGACCACGGTATTCTTCTGGGACGCCTTGCAGAGATGGGTCTTGGGGGCACTGCTTTGCAGTGGCTCCAGTCATTTCTGGAGGGCCGTACCCAGAAGGTGTTATTGGGGGACTCCTGTTCAACACCACAGCCTTTGACCTGTGGGGTTCCTCAGGGCTCCATACTGTCCCCCATGCTGTTTAACATCTACATGAAGCCGCTGGGTGAGATCATCCGGAGTTTCGGGGTGCGGTGTCACCTGTACGCAGATGACGTCCAACTCTGTCACTCCTTCCCACCTGCTACTAAGGAGGCTGTCGAAGTCCTGAACCGGTGCCTGGCCGCTGTAACGGTCTGGATGAGGGCGAACAAACTGAAATTAAATCCAGACAAGACAGAGGTACTCCTGGTCAGTCGCAAGGCCGAGCAGGGTATAGGGTTACAGCCTGTGCTGGATGGGGTCGCACTCCCCTTGAAGGCGCAGGTTCGCAGCTTGGGTGTGACCCTGGATTCATCGCTGAGCCTGGATCCCCAGGTTTCAGCGGTGACCAGGGGAGCATTTGCACAGCTTAGGCTCGTGCGCCAGCTGCGCCCGTATCTTGGGAAGTCTGACTTGGCCACGGTGGTACACGCTTTGGTCACATCCCGCCTCGACTACTGCAACGCTCTCTACGTGGGGCTGCCCTTGAAGACGGCCCGGAAGCTCCAGCTAGTCCAGCGCACGGCAGCCATGTTGTTAACTGGAGCGGGACGCAGGGAGCACACAACCCCCTTGCTGTCCCAGCTCCACTGGCTGCCGATTTGCTACCGGGCCCAATTTAAGGTGCTGGTGTTATCCTACAAAGCCCTAAACGGTTCCGGCCCAAAATACCTTGCGGACCGCATCTCGGCCTACGAGCCCACGAGGACCTTGAGATCGTCTGGGGAGGCCCTTCTCTCGGTCCCGCCTGCCTCACAGGCACGCCTGGCGGGGAAGAGAGAGAGCGGGCCTTCTCGGTGGTGGCCCCCCGGCTATGGAACTCCCTCCCTGCTGAAATTAGACAGGCGCCCTCCCTCATGGCCTTCCGTAGGGGCCTGAAAACATGGCTCTTCGAGAAGGCCTTCAACTAAGTGCTATGGTATTGGAATGACTACCGGAATGGACTACGACTATGAGATTGATTATGACCCAAAATAAGACGAAGCGGATTTTTAGTTTAATTAGTTGTTTGTATTAGTAAGATGTTGTGTTGTGGTCTTGATTCATTGTAAATTGCTGTTTTTCTATGTTGTGTACACCGCCACGAGTCGCCCTAGGGCTGAGAGTGGCGGTTAATAAGTGCAAATAATAATAATAATAATAATAATAATAATAATAATAATAATTATGACAGTTGTGAATTATGGTTGGCGATTTGATATGAAACCTGAAGACTTGTCCTCAAACAAGCGTGTATTATGATAAGTTAAGATATGTATAATATATTGTATTTGAACCGCAAGAGCCATCCATCTCCAAAGAGGGGATATGTATTATCATCATTTGGTTCATCAAAATGAAGCAGTGTGCATATATATATATATATATAAACCTATCCCTGTCATGCTGGCTGGTACAAACCGATGGTGCGTGAAGGCACACCAAAGCAGGGCGGCTAACTATTGTAAGTATCATGGCTGTGTAAGGTTGGCGGGCCATGTCTCCCCGGACCGAGCTTCGGTCCCAGGAAACTGTGTCTGCGGGTTTGGTACCTGTAGCGTGATTGGCTCATTGGCACACCCTGTGCTCACGGTGCTTGGCATCAGAGCAGCTGGGCAGGGTGCAGCAAGTGATTGAGTATGGGGTTGTTCCGTGACCGCCGGGTCGGGTGTCTGAGCTCGACATCTCTGGACGGTGTGAAGGTATGGTCACCCTCTAAAGCAGAAACACAGAAAAGAAAAATCTTAAACATTGTCGTCTTATATGCCTGCCCAACGGGCCAGGAGACCGCTGGGGATAGTATCACCAATTGCCTTTGCAGTCAACCACGTGCCACACATTCACCATCAAGCTTCGTTTTTTGTCGGAGTGAGAAACCTTTGATGACAAAACAAGGTTTAGTTATAATGATGGATAATCCATCACTCTCTAGGTGAACCCCGAGATTTAATGATGAGCACCAATTATTATCTGAGGCCAATCATGGTTAGGATGGGGCCCAGCTCTTTTGTAGGGATTGGGCACCATCCTATTATAGTTTCATATTGGTTAAGTAGGCTTAACTGCATTTTATTAATATTTATCTATCAAATTATATGCGCATAGAATCATAGAGTTGGAAGAGAACCCATGGGCCATCCAGTCAAACCTCTTGACAAGAAGCCAGAAGCATGCATTGAAAAACATCCCCGGCATATGGCTATCTAGCCTCCGTTTAAAATTCCTCGAAGAAGGAACCTCAACCACACGGTGAGGCAGAGAGTTCCAGTGTTAAACAGCTCTTTTTGCTGTCAATGTGGGGTCTCTCTTTTATAGTTTGTAGCCCATATGACTGGCTTCAGTGACCAGAAGGGACTTTATTTTAAAATATTGTGTATGTTTGTTAGTCATTATTGTTGACCTTGTAATTTGTCCACTTATTCACAAAGCTTTTGTCTTTTAAGGTGTTGTAGAGATAGTTGAAATAAATAATTAAGGTAGGTAGGTAGTCCCCTGACATTAAGTCCAGTCACGTCTGACTCTGGGGTGTGGTGCTCATCTCCATTTCTAAGCTGAAGAGCCAGCGTTGTCCGTAGACACCTCCAAGGTCATGTGGCCGGCATGACTGCATGGAGCACCGTTACCTTCCCGCCGGAGCAGTAACTATTGATCTACTCACATTTGCATGCTAGGGCTGACAGCGGAAGTTCACGCCACTCTCAGAATCGAACCTGCAACCTTTCGATCTACAAGCTCAGCAGCTCCGTCCTTTAACCCACTGCGCCATCGGGGGCTAAGTAAACCCAACTTAAAATCAAAAGCATTGGTTAGTCACATCAGCTTACTGTGTAGCTATACCTGTATGTGCATACGAATATTACATTGTTGTTTTTATTTATTTATTTATCTATTTATTTATCTGGTCATATCAGGGGTGACTTGAGAAACGCAAGTCGCTTCTGGTGGGAGAATTGACCATCTGCAAGGACGTTGTCCCAGGGACGCTCATTGATAAGCAACAATTAATTTTAATGGTTATGTTTGTAGTTGTATATGACATCGTATAATCCCAGAGTTGGAAGAGACCCCGTGGGCCATCCAGTCCAACCTCCCTGTCAAGAAAATGACAATTATATCGAAATGACCCGTGGCCATCCAGCCTGTTTAAAATTCACCAAAAAGTAGCCTCTAGCATACGCCCAGGCAGAGAGTGCCATTATTAAACTGTTCCCAACATCAGGAAATTATGATTGGCGCTTAGATGTACGGCCACAGACACCTCCACGGCTGTGCGGCCAGCATGACTGCATGGAGCGCCCTCATCTTAATGTCATACCGGTGCCTATTGATCTATTCACATTTGGGTGTTTTTGGAACTAGCAGGTTGGTGGAGGCTGGGGCTAACAACGAAAACTCACGCTGTTCCCCGGATTTAAAGTTGTGACTATTTTTTGGCCAACAAGCTCCGCAGTTTAGCGCTAACCCACTGTGGTGTTGGAGACTATATATATATATATATATATATATATCACAGTTTGAAGCCATTGTTTGATGACTTCAATGTCAAACAAACTTTTATTTAACATATTGTGCATATTTATTTCTCTTTATTGTGTAACTTGTAATTTGTCTAATTGTATTAATGTCCCTTTAGTTGATAAAACAACCAATCCATGTAAAAGGAACATATAATGAAGTGTTAACTATAAAACTATTTGTAGAACAAAAGTCGGGAGATGGCTTGTAGGCCTGAGCCATTAACTTGGGAAGAAGTCAGCATTATCATCATCATCATCATCATCATCATCATCATCATCATCATCATCATCATTACTATTATATATAGAGATACATATATATAATTATAAGCACTTCCCTCTTCGAGGCCTATGCCTCCCCCCTGCCTGGCCTGGCAGGCTCTTGCCAGAACCAGCTGCCGGCCTAAAGCAAGGCCCTTAAGAAGCCAGCCTTGCAAATGTCAACTGCCACCCACAAGATGGCGGCCACCGATAAAATGGCGGCCGCTGCTGCCGATCGACCACAACATAGCACCCGGCGCAACCGCACCCGGCACCCACACAGGGCCGCAGACTCCAGCCGCTCAGCGGCACCGTGATCACGCGGGTAAAGCAGCCCTATCGCAAGCAAGGCCACAAGGAAGGGACGGGGGAAGGAACACCCCCCTCCCAGAAGCAACCCAAAATGGCGGCTGCGGCAGGGCAACGCACGAACGCACGCCGCTCCCTCCTCAAATGGGGCAGCATCGCTGCCAACGCGCAGCCGACACACGCGCCGCCGGCAAGAGCAACATGGTGCTCTGAAGGGGAGGCGAGGAAACACCCCTCCTCCCCGGCCTGCCCCAAGACCGACCTGGAGCAGCCAGTGCAGGTACATCCTGCTTCTCAGAAAGTCTTCTTCAGACTGAGGGAGGAGGCTGGTTTCAAAGCTCAGCCAGCCTCCGCCCTCCTTCCAGGAGGTTCCACAGGAACCTCCCATCTCTAACATTCAGTGGGAGGGGCAAATCGCTCTCCCCACCAACTTCGTTGGTGTGGAGAGTCCCTTGTTTGAAGAATTTTGTTTTACAATGGCTAGTTTCCCAAAACCTCCTTTTTTTAGTTCAATACTAGCTTAAGTACCCAACAATGCCCGGTGTATATATATATATATATATATATATATATATATATATATATACCGGGCATTGTTGACTTTTTATATTAAAAGTCAAAGTTTGTATGCGGAGGACAAAAGTGTGGCGGTGTGACGGTGTATGTGCCAGCATTCTGATTGGCCAGCCTGAAAGTTCCAAGATTCTGATTGGCTGCCACTGTGGTGCTATTTGCATATGGTCTCTGATTGGCCAGCTTTACAGGAGCCCCTGGTGGAGAAAAGGGTTCATGACAGAAACGGAGACATGAGAGAAGGAAATTTGCATATGGTCTCTGATTGGCCAGCTTCAATTCCAAGATTCCGAGATGACAAAGAGAGGAAAGGAAAAGGCCAGGGGCTCAGTCAGAAAATTATCAATACAGACCAAACTGGGCACACAGAGCCCCCATGACCCACTCAACATCCTACTGCAGTTTGGAGGAGGATGAACCATGGATGATGGGACTTGCAGTACCATCACTCACATTCTGAGACCGCTGTTAACCTCATCCAATGACTGATCAGGACCAAATTTGGCACATAGACCTCTCATGACCCATTTTACGTCCTGGTGTGGTTTCGCCGGGGATGGGCCATGGATTATGGGACTTGCAGTACCTTTGCTCAATTTTTGAGACCACTGCAACCCTCATCCAATTACCGATAAAGACCAAACTTGGCACACTGAGTCTCCATTACGCACTCTACATCCTGGTGCAGTTTGGAGGAGGATGCACCATGGACGATGGGACTTGCAATACCTGCACTCCCTTCCTAAGACCATTACAACTGCCAACAATGATGGATCAGGACCACAATTTACACAGAGAGCCCACATGACCCACTCTACATCCTGGTGCGGATTGGAAGAATTTGACAATGGATGATGGGACTTGCAGTCACTTCACTCACTTCCTGAGACCACTGAGACCCTCGCCAATGACTGATCAAGACCAAACTTGGTACACAGAGTACCCATGACCCATTCTACATCCTGGTGCACTTTCGAGGACAGACCATGGATGATGGGACTTCAAGTACCTCCACTCCCTTCCCAAGACTGCTGCAACCCTCATCTAATGTCCGATCAAGACCAAACTTGGCACACAGAGCTCCCTTGACCCACTCTACATCCCGATGCTGTTTGGAGAAGGATGGACGATGGACGATGGGACTTCCAGTGCAGTTCAGGGCAGGATGGGCCACTAATGATGGGATTTGCAGTACCTTCACCCGATTCACTTCCCACAGAACATTGTAGCCCCTACAAATCACAGACCAGGCCCAAACTTGGCACATAGAGTACTCATGGCCCACTCTACATCCTGATGCAGTTCTAAGGGTGATGGACTATGAATGATGGGACTTGCAGTATCTTTACTCACTTACTGAAACCACTGCGAACCTCACCCAATGACCAATCAAGGCCAAAATAGCACACAAAGCCCCCATAACCCACTCTACATCCTGGTGCACTTTCGAGGAGGACAAAACATGGATGATGGGACTTCAAGTACCTCCACTCCCCAAGACTGCTGCAACCCTCATCTAGTGACCAATCAAGACCAAACTTGGCACACAGAGCCCCCATGACCCACTTTACATATTGCAGCAGTTTTGGAGGAGGGTTGACCATGTATGATGGGACTTTCAGTACCTTCACTCACATTCTGAGACCTTTGCGAACCTCATCCAATGACTGATCAAGACCAAACTTGGCACATAGACCTCTCATGACCCACTTTACGTCCTGGTGTCGTTTGGAAAAATTTGGAGATGGATTATGGGACTTGCAGTACCTTCACTCACTTACTGAAACCACTGCGACCCTCATCCAATGTCTGATAAAGACCAAATTTGGCACACAGAGCCCCCATGACCCACTCTATATCCTGCTGCTGTTTGGAGGAGGGGGGATCATGGATGATGGGACTTCAAGTTCCTTCACTCACTTCCTGAAAACAATGCAGCCGTTATCCAATGACCAATAAAGATCAAACTTGGCATACAGAACAGCCATTACACACTTTCTCTAATAACCCGGGCAATGCTGGGTCCCCAAGCTAGTATATATATATAAAGGTGTTGTTTGTTTTTGGATGTTAGGTCATATGAGTTTGGTAATTTGTAAAGCTTTTTCAAATAAAAAGTCAGTTTTTCCTTTTGTTTTTTTTATGAATGCCCCCATTAGAAAATGCATAAGGATGTGGGTGAGCTACAATTCCCAAAATTGTAGATCAATCACCTCAAACTTGCCAATATTCGAAGTTGGACACATTGAGTCTGTGTGCCAAGTTTGGTCCAGATTCGTTTTCAGAGGGTTTCAGTGTTCTCTGGATGTGGGTAAACTACAACTCCTGGATTCCAAGGTCAATCACCCCCTAACCCCACCAGAATTCAAAGTTGGCCAAGTTGGGTCTGTGGGGCAAGTTTGGTACAGATCTTTTATTTGCTGGGTTCAGGGTTCTCTGAATATAGGTGAACTATGACTCTTGGATTCCAAGGTCTATCACCCTCCAAACCCGTCAGTATTCAAAGTTGGGCATGTTGGGCATGTGTGCCAAGTTTGGTCCAGATTGGTGGGGTTCAGAGGGCTCTCTGGATGCAGGGTGGATTACAACTTCCACCCAGCTGGGTCAGTCCCATCACAAACACTTCTAGTATGATTTTTTGGTCCTGGGGTTCTGTGTGCCAAGTTTGGTCCCAATCCAACATTCCCCGGGTTGCAGTCATCTGTAGAAGTCAGAGCTCTGGCCTGAAAACTACATTGCCACACCGCCATACCATCAGCCACATACATATAAACATTCACTTTTATTATAGAAGATATACATAAAGATATAAAAGATATAGATAGATTATACACGTCTTATTAGAGTTGTCTATGCAATACAAATGCAAATTTCATGAGAATGCTGGAACAATTAAAATTTAGTCTGCCAGTTTATTGTCACAAGAGCTAGTTAATTGAATTCATATTGCTTCCAGACCTGGCGGAAAAGGTTATAATGAAGCACATCAGTTTTATATTTCACATGTCATTGTTTGAACATTGGAGCATCTGTCTGGAACATTTTCTCCCCAAAGTAGATCAGAGAAGTGTCATGAGAAAAAGCTGTATTCTTAACATTCTTAATCTAACTTCTGAAAATAAGCTTGATGATATAAACACAAGAAATTAAAAGTTATGCATCCCAAAACTATCTTAATTCCTTCAGATACATACTTTCTAAAATAGCTCAGGGATAAATTTTAAGACATTCACAGCTCAATACAAAATCAGATTTCTAAAGTTTCATTTGACATTTAAAAACACAAATAAGGGCTCCCACTGGTCCATTAGCATACATTTTTATCTAAAAAAACAGAGAGCTTATTAGTCTAAAAATAAATTAAATAGAAACTGAAGTCATGTGCTATAGCATCAAAATCCATTGTTAGGCTAACTAGAATCCCATGGAATCAATGGCAGCATGGTAAATCAACACTTATATATGCTCTGCTGATTCCACGAGTCTACTCCAATTGTATCTAAATTGAATTTAGGCCCTTTAAGGGTACCATTTAGAACATTCTCCTTGAAGCAATAGGTTTTCTATATCCGATCCCTGTGTTCACATGAGTTGCTGACTTGATGTACATGATGGATATTGTGTGCAATTTGTTATAGGTCAAGCATATAGTGCAGTTGTACTAAAGGAATTTGAAAGTGAAAGTGAGAGTTGAAAGCACAATGATGCAGGACTGTTTACAGACAACGGCTATGCCTTTGTGTGATAGGTGATATTATTTTATGTGATGTGTTTAATAATGTTTAATGTTTTATTAGGGAAAGGTCAATTTTGATGTTTTATACTGTTTTTTAACAATGACATTGAATTGCTGCCAACACTGTGAACTGCCCAGAGTCCCCTTTGGGGTTGAGAAGGGTGGTATACAAATACCGCAAATAAATAAATAATAATAATAATAATAAATAATAAATGAGATTGGCTGAAGGAGCTACTAATGTCTCTTTTTATAGGAACTCTACCAAATATTAGCCTTATAGGGCATATTTCAGTGTACCCGTCCCATCTGTGGCTGAAGCGGAGGGGAAGTGTTTCATTCTATCTTCCTCGCAACCATGGTGAGAATTTGTCTTTTAGGTAGCTCTGATGGAGCTACTCCAGTTTTCAGGCTTTTGCCCCATTTGATGGGGGAAATGGGAATGTGCCAACATGCCTTGCCATGCTTTCCCCTGTCTGATGGGGAAAGTGACAGGGCACCAAAGTGCCTTGCCTCGATGCCCCCATGTGATAGGGGAAGGAGGGAGGGTGCACGGCTTGCCATGAGGCACCACATGCGCCTTCCATTTTGCTGCTGATTGCTGGTGAAATAAGACAATAGAGAGGGGAGGGGCTCATCAGTATGATGAGGTACTTGGAATCATTTAAATTATTGCTTCTTGAAGTGAAATCATTTTGTTATTCCACCAACTAATGTAAAGAAAAATAAAACAGACTGTATATAGGGAAAACCTGATATATATCTTTGGGGGGGGGGGGGAGAGAGAGCCAGGACACATTAATACTGAAATTATCTTTTTTCCCCCCTTCACCTTCTACAAAAAAGTAAAGGATGAGCAGCTCATATTACTAAAAATGAACAGTATTAATTTAAACACACATAAATATAAAGTTTAATGCTTGTCTAGGGAGGAGAAAGCAAAGAAACTAGATGGATTTTATGGCCCTGCCCAAAGTTGTAATTAAATTATATATTTTATTGCTGATAATCACTCCTGACTTTCTGAAAAAAAAGTAAAAACCTGCTTTTGGAAATGCAGCGTAATAGATAAACATGGAACTATGAAAGAGTGAACATGGAATGGCTAAACGATACTACTGGAAATATAAGTTTAACAGGAAGACACTGATGATTATGTTTTTAATGGATTTTTGTATGGATTTTTATAATGTTGTACTAAATATATTTAATTGTATTTTATGACAGTTGTGGCATTAAATTGCTGCCAATTTGTAAGCCGCCTTGAGTTGCCTTCAGGCTGAGAAAGGCGGAATAGAAATACTATAAATAAATTAATAAATACATAGCAATGAGTGATGAACTAAGCCAAGAAATGAGGTCTTGGATTTCTCTGAATCTGAAAAAAGTAAAATCACTTTTATTTCTTCATTTTTCTTTTGAAGTGGTTCTAAATCTCTTATGCTTGTTATTAGGCCTGTGCGGTTTCGTTCGTTAATTCGTTATTTCGTTATTAATTCGTTATTTTTACCACATCCGACGCGATTTCAAAACACATTTTTAAACCCGGAAGGGTTTAAAAATATCGAAACAGCAGCCCCATATATTTTACGAGCTTCAGCTCGTGTCGTTAATGGGATGGAGGCTGCTGAGTGCTGCTGGTGCCTGGGAGCCAATCCGGCGCTCCCAAGCACCCCAGCAGTAAATGGGGCGGGCGGGGCGAAGGGGTGGCGCGAGCGCACAGCCAGTGAGCCAAGCACCGCCCCTGCCTGTTGGGCGCCCGGCCCGCGCGCGCTCACCCTTACAACCGGCCTCCGCACGCCATCCAATCGGCTCCGGCTCCTGCGCCCTCCTCCTCCTCCTCCTCCTCCTCCCAGCTGTGTTGCAGCCAGGAAGTGCCAGGAGGAGGAGGAGGAGGAGGGTGCAGGAGCCGGAGCCGATTGGATGGCGCGCGTGCGCTCACCCTTACAACCGGCCTCCGCGCGCCATCCAATCGGCTCCGGCTCCTGCGCCCTCCTCCTCCTCCTCCTCCTGGCACTTCCTGGCTGCAACACAGCTGGGAGGAGGAGGAGGAGGAGGCTGTATGAGTGTATGACCATGTTCCAGAAGCATTCTCTCCTGACATTTTGCCCACATCTATGGCAGGCATCCTCAGAGGTCTGTTGGAAACTAGGCAAATGGAGTTTATCTATGGAATGTCCAGGGTGGGAGAAATGAAAGCCATTCAATGCTAATCAAGGTGACCATTACTGCAACATTCACACTTACAAAATGTTTTGTAAATATTTACGAAATTTCGTAAATAACAAAACATTTTTTTGGAAAGTTTTGTAAATATTTTAAATATCGAAACAAAAAAACACCCCAATTACAAATCGATTTTAGAAACAAATTTTTTCTTGATCAAACAGGCCTACTTGTTATGTGTTCTACATAACCACCCATTTCCCATTTTATTGATCCAAGGTTGTCCAAAACAGGGACCTAGCCAAGGATATTTTCAACCCAGATGTGAGCAAGATGAGACTCATATGATTACAGACCCCATCCCCCTAAAGTGTCCTGGTGAGCAAAGAAATGTGCCAATGGGAAAAATAAACCTTCCCAGTCCAATATTTTGGGACTTAAAAAAAGAAAAGAAAGATAATGTTGTGTTTGTTGGAGCACCCAAGAAGCTCAGGCTTTGAGGATCATAGACAGCCTGCAAGTGACACTCCATTTTTACGTTCACTAATTCCAGCTGTTCATTCTCAAAGTCATTGAGATATTTCAAAGTCCTAAACAAAACAAGCTATTTTCCCTGAATCGCATTCCAAAATAATATTCATAAAGTTCATTTTCATTCCACAGTGGCTTAGATATTAATGAATTGTTTTTCAGCCAGTGGGGCATTTGATGGCACATCCTACTAATAACAAATGACACATGGTTTGATGTGTTTTCAGGATAAACAGCTTGTCATCAATGTCCTCCTGGTTTTGGCACAGGCATCTTTTGTGTTTAAAACAAAGTGTGTAAAAGTTACTTCTTATAGTACTTGTCATGGACAGATGGATAGCATTGAATTAGGTGCATCAGGTTGAAAAAGCTGCGTACATAAAAATATGCTTGGCATGTTTAGGTAAAAGTAAAGGTTTCCCCTGACATTAAGTCTAGTCATATCTGACTCTGGGCGTGGTGCTCATCTCCATTTCTAAGTCAAAGAGCCAGCGTTGTCCATAGACACCTCCAAGGTCATGTGGCCAGCTTGACTACATGGAGCTCCATTACCTTCCTGCAGAAGCAGTACCTATTGATCTACTCACATTTTTGAACATGCAAATGGCAGAAGCTGGGTCTAACAGCGGGAGCTCACCCCGCTCCTTGGATTCAAACCACTAACCTTTCGGTCAGCAAGGTCAGCAGCTCAGATATTTGCTGCACCACCAGGGGGCCCTTTGGCATGTTTACCTTAAGGTTATTTGTTTTTTCAAATGGAAGACTAATTTGATATCTCTAGTCTGCATTAGCATTTTCGGTTACTAAGTGACTAACTTTCCTGACAAGTAGGCAAGGATTGTCACCAGCTCTGGCATATCCATTTATCCATTGAACCTCTAGACATCTCCTTATACACCAGGGGGAGAGGGAAGTAATAGCTAGGCAGGTGGGAAAGGAAATCTACATAGGCAGCTAAAGGCAAGAGACAACACTTACCTCTGTGGAAAGAAAGCACTAGGATGAGGGTGGGAACTAAGAAATTTCTAATAACAAAAAAAGGTTACTGGTCACTTCTATTAAAACTCTAGTAAATAGATTAGCAAATAGAAATATCCTATACATATATCTCATATGATTAGGGCCTCCAAAAGAGAGAAAGGGAAAAAAAGATTTTAAAAGTTTTAGTAAAAATGTCCTATTGGTTTAGCATCCCTTATTTGGAATTCCAAAATCCAAATTCACCCACAAGTATGGGTGAGATAGTTCAATGTGCATAAACTTTATTGTATGCACAATAGGATTAAAAATATTGTAATGTGACAGGTCTCATCCCCAAGGTAATGTATTACAGATACGCAAATATTTAAAAAAATGATCCCAAACACTTCTGGTCCCAAGCATTTCAGATAAGGGCTACTCACCATAAAGTAGTGTCATTAATAATCAAAAATTGAAATATACAGTCACATGTGATTGTCAACATTTATCCAATTTTTGACATTGTCTGTAAAATATACCTATTTACCACTCTTGTAAGGAATTTCATACATGTTTATGGCTTCCTCTCTGCCCTTCATTTTTGACTTGCTTGAATTTTCACCTATAAAACCTAGGACAATTTTGTACTAGATCAGTTGCCATATAATGCAGAGATTATACTAAACACAAATAAAATGTTCAATATTGTAATTATAAGGGAATTTTTGCCCCAGGTATCTCAAAACTTCTCATGTTTGTTCTAATGCAATAATGTGGTTACAGAAGAATTTTTATTCTCTGAGTAATCAGCTAATCCAGAATTCAATGAACTCAAAGTGCAGGTTGTTAAACTTAAGGTAAGAATTTTGTCTTTTCTGCTTTGTTCACCCTTGATATATATTTTTCCTACTTCTTGACAGGGGTTGGACTGGATGGCCCATGAAGTCTCCTCCAACCGAAAGGTTCTATATAGTACTGTTGTCTTCTAACCATAGTTTTCCTGGTTTCTGTACAGAAATGTGTCAATTATCAATTCAGTAAGATCCCTGTATTAATAGGGGATAAACTTCTAAATTTACCAAGGAAACAGGAAACCATGTATAATAGCAAATTCTTTTGTAATGAATGACTTCCACCAGAAATTTGTAGGCTCTCTAGAGCAGTTTCTCAAACTGTACTTTTCTGGGTGTTTTGGAATTCAGCTTCCAGAAATCTCATCCAGTTTACCAACTTTTAGGAATTGTGGGAGTTGAAGTCCAAAACATCTGGAGGAACACAGTTTGAGAAACTCTTAAACTCTTCTTAGATTGTTGGTCCTGACACTAAATGCATTCCATTCAGCTCTATGTTGGAATCGTGAAAAAATTGACAACAGTAAAACATTCTGAACACCAAGGTGCAGTCTTTATAGTAGACTCTGAAGGACATCTGTACTTCATAAAATGGAAAATCAGCCTGTTTAGCAAGCCTTGGAAATACTGATTTATTATCAATATTTATTATTATTATTATTATTATTATTATTATTATTACTACTACTAAACCTCCAGGGGTTGAGAAGGATGGGGTAGAAATGTTGGAAATAAATTAATACATACATACACATACATATAAACCTATATACCTGGGATCACAGAAAAATTATCAGATGGAAAGGGGTTGGAAGTAGAAAAGCTTTAAGAACAGCTCTACGGTAATTTCCAGAAGAGGTATGCCATAGAATCACCTGGAGGCCCTAGAAAAATTCTAGAGAGGGCATATTTTGTCAGATGTGGGTAACTGAGACCATGGCTCATGCTGTTGAGAAACAAATTGCTGATACTTTTCTGGATAGGGATACGGTTCTTACTACAATGGCCCACAACTCTTTCTATTAAAGAATTTGCTACAATTACAATCAACTAAAGCAAAGAGCGCAAGACACACACATCACCTACTGTGGCATATAAAAACAACTTACCTCCACAAGTTTGGTTTGCTTAATGAGGAAATAGAGTGGACTTTTTAAAAAGCGGCCTTTACACAAGTTTTGAGCTACCTGTTGTCCAGAATGTTGGTTTCCTATGTCTGACTCATGCCCAACTAGCCTATTTGTCTTTTTGTGTCTTATTGCCTATGAATGGGAGAAAACATAGGGAAACAGGAATGAAATGTGTTTGTAATTGCCAACAGCCTTTCTTGGTATTAAAACTGTGTTAAACATTTCTCTGTGATTCACCCAGACTGACAAACACAGTCACACTATTATTTTGACAAATGAAAACATGACTTGTGAACTGTGCTCGTATTTCTACACTTCTGCTAAAGAAATATAACATCTCAGTGGGCTGTGTTGATTAAGTCTCTATGCTCAATACATTTTTTTAAAAAAATAATGATGATTCTTTTCTGCATGAGAAGCCTAGAAGGGTTTTGAGAACAGGAGCCCACAGCTGAACATATGTTGCTGTCAAGAATGACATTTCCTTTCTTACTTGTTCAGTAACTCAGCTGTAATACTATCAAGGTATCTCATGAAGAAATTCCTTGTCTGACATGAAACCTCTGCCTGCCTTACAACTTGGTTGTGCTAAATTTCAGGGCTGTTTTTTTGGCAGAAGTTTTATTTGTTCTGTGTATGTGTGTATGTATGCATGTCTGTGCACAAACATGTATAAGCAAAGAATTAGACAGCCACACAATATTAAGCAGTACTGAAGACATATTCATTTCTAATAAAAGTCATAAAAATGACCTTAAACTTCTAGTTTATGTAAGTGAGAAGCAGAAAGTGTTTAATTCTGAATGACACTCTTCTGTGCATGGTCTTTTAAAAAAGTTTATACTCAAGCATTACTTGACATCTAATGTTGCTTTCCCTTCCTAGTGTTTCTAGATTTACCTCTTGACTTTCTTGCAATTCTAAATCTACATGGTTGCAAAATGCAACATAATACAGTTCATTTGTGGGCACCTTTTTCATGACATAGGTTCTTAAGTTAGATGTTGGTGTGTCTAATCGCCTTGCCTCCTTCCAGGTTGTAATATTCACTAATTTCTTTGGTTTCTCCTCCAAGACATCCTTTTGATCTGTTATATTTTTCTTTACTGCACACTGGTGGAAGAGAGAAAGAGGAGTGTGCAACACAATACAGAACAACCCCAGTATCCATGAAGGATGCATTCCAAAACACACACACATGCCCCATGGATACCTGAAACCACAGATAATAGTAAGCACTATATTTTGACTATACTGTATACCATAGAAAAGCACTGGAGGTCCTAGAGAGATCTGCACAAACTTCCATTTATGAGCTTCTCTAACAACCTCATCATACCTGGCAAATTTTGGTGGCAACTCCAGTTGTACTGCAGCTTTGCCACTGAGCTCACTGGCTCCCACTACATGTGGGAGAAGTACTTCCAGGGCAGTTCTGGGGCAAAACTGTGATGGAACTGGAGTCGCCGTGAAGTTAGTGATTTTGTCCAAGTTTAAAAATAATGCAAAGGCAAATTTCAAGCCATTCCCCAACTTGTATATTGTTCTGTGTTTTCAAGTTGCTTCCAACCTATGGCCACCCTATCATGTTTTTTTTTTATTGGTGGGATTTGTTCAGAGAGAAATTGCGTTTGCCTTCCTCTAAGGCTGAAAGAGTGTAATTTGCTTAAGGTCACCCAGTGGGTTTCCATGGCTGAGTGAACATTCAAGTATTGTTCTCCAGAGCTGTAGTCCAACACTTAACCCACTACACCACACTGATACTCACACCATACTGACATATCTGAATGTTAACTGTGCCCAAAGTTTGATAAAATGCAAGCTTGGTTCATTATCTCTTCATGAGTACTATCATGGGAGTCTGATGCTAGTGCAGCTGTCTCCTCTATACTAACCAGGACACCTCAAAATATATGTCTGAGTCATTTCAGTAAAGCATGCTTCTCTTTCTCTTGATTCTTTTCCAGGCACAGTGAACTCTTCAAAAAGGAGTGTGACCATTCCTCATACATTAATGAAATCTATGGGGTCCAGATGCTCATCTGTGTTGTGATTCATAGGCAAAGTGCCTAAACTCCGCACCACAAAGACAGTTACACTGCATCATGAAATAAGGTTAAGTATCTCTAGCTAACATCTAAGCCTATGGCTACATTGATTTGTATTACTACATGTGGGTTAAGACCTTAGTGTAAATGTCAACATTTGTGCTCCTAAAGTTGCTAATCTCAATAAATAAGAAACAACCCACTGATTGTTCATAACTTTCCAATATGATTTGCCAAAATAGACCCTTCCTTCATTATTCTTTTAGATTCAGTGTCAAGGTAATTTAATAAGCATCTGTGTTCATCCAGAAATAATAGCTTAATGTCTTTATTGGTTTTCCTATCCTTATCTTGTATATCAAAGCTTACCATTTGCTTTATGAAGTGTTCATTAGTTTTATTTCCTTCCCAGTAACAGATTAACTCAAACATGGTGTTGAACTCTGATATCCAGAGTCTCACATGCTATTCAGTTGTCATTCATACAGCACATTGAATAGTTGACTTTCTCAGCTCCTCCATACAGACATAGAGTTGGAAAAGACCACAAGGGTTGTCCAGCCCAACCCTCGATCAGGCAGGAAAACACAATCAAAATATCCCTGACAGATGGCCATCCAGCCTCTGCATAAAAATCTCCAGGTAAGGAGACTCCACCACTCTCCAAAGCAGCATATTCCACTGCCAAATTGTTCTTACCACCAAAAAAAGATAAGGAATTAGGATTTGCAGATGAGAATAATTTTTGAGATAAGATAATGGAATCAGAGAGGAAGATGATAACAAAAATCTACAAGAAACTACTTGATTGGTCATTAGGGATGAGGGAAGAGAAGGAGTATATTAAAGGTGGAAACAAAATATAGGAAGAACTATCAGGAAAGATGAGTGGGAAGAAATATGGAAGAAAAAAATAAAATACACATATGTAAATGATCTAAAAGATAACTGGATAAAAATGGCATATAGGTGGTATATTACTCCGAAGAAATTTGGAAAATGTTATAGAAATGTGAATGTAGCATGTTGGAAATGTAGAGAAAAAGAAGAATGTTATTTCCACATGTGGTGGATGTGCAATATAGCAAAAAAAATGGAAGAAAATACAGGATGATATCCAGAAAATTCTAAAGATTCCATGGAGGCCAGAAATATTCCTGTTAGGGAGACATGAGATGAAAATAGATAAAAATACAGATAAATTACTATTCCTGATTACCACAGCAGTGAGGATATGCTATGCAAAGTCATGAGGAAAAGAGAGATACCCAAAAAGATGAATGGATGACAAAGACATTAGAGATCAGAAATATGGATAGACTTACTTTTTTCATGACTAAGAATAAGGAGATGAAAATGAAGGAAACAGACTGGGGACAAGTTATCAAATACTTCAAGCAAAGAAACAAGAAGATCTTGATCTGAAAGAGAAGAAATGGATACATGGGAACAAAAAACCGAAGAAGGGAGGGAGAAGGATTCTAAGAGAAGGAATAGAAGAAGGAAAAGGGAATGACTTCAGGGAAGATACTCAGAAGTCAAGAATCTTCAATTCAATATTCACATCGTATTTATTTATTTATTTTTCTTTCTATATTTCTTTTTTATTATTATTTTCTTCTCTTCTATCATCTTCTATCTTTTTTTTCTCTTCTGTGATATGTAGTTTGCAGAGACATGGAAACTCTCTGGCTGAGAATTCTAAATACCCCTCTTTGATTTGCAAATCATAGAATCATAGAATCATAGAATCATAGAATCAAAGTGTTGGAAGAGACCTCATGGGCCATCCAGTCCAACCCCCTGCCAAGAAGCAGGAATATTGCATTCAAATCACCCCTGACAGATGGCCATCCAGCCTCTGCTTAAAAGCTTCCAAAGAAGGAGCCTCCACCACACTCCGGGGCAGAGAGTTCCACTGCTGAACGGCTCTCACAGTCAGGAAGTTCTTCCTCATGTTCAGATGGAATCTCCTCTCCCAGGATTGCATGTTGCAATGTTAAAGTTAAATGCAAACAGAACAACATCTTGGGCTTCTGCAATAATATGCCATCCCAAGTGTGTCTTTTCGCAGACAGCTAACTTGTGCACATCCATTTTCATGATGAATGCAGGCACTAATCTTGTATTAAACAAGCAAATATATATCCTTTAATCAAGTCTGCAATCAGTGGTATACTGCATAAGCAAGCAAAATGATTGGTTTCTATGAAGCAATCTGGTGTGTGTCAGCAGGTTATTAATTTTACTTCCCCCAAATTAAGAAATAGCTTGCTACATTTTAAAATTGTTAACTATATACTTGTAATTATCTAAAAAATATATATCATGATCCAGAACAACCATAAAGCAGAAAACAACAAACAAAGTGGTACTGAGTATTGTGGGCTCAACAATACTCAGTACCACTCAAAAGTAGCAGAACAATTACTAGTTCAAGGCTTCCTTTTTGCTGAGCATCCTCAAATACTGTATTTCATTGTGTAATGGTCACTTTTTATCCCCTTTTTGACTAAAAAGGGTGTGTGTGATTTTGCATGGTGGAAAAAAAAATCAACTACAAGGCTTCACTCAGCCCCATAGTTAGAAAGGTGGCGGGCATGTGGGTGAGTGAAGTTTCACTCTTCTGTAACTCAACTGAGTGAAGCCCCATAGCTCCAAGGGGGCTAAAAAGGGGGCTGATGCATGGGCGAGTGAACCTTTACTCACTTGTGTGCTGCCTCCTTTCCAACTACTGGGTACGACTATTATGCAAGGAACAAATATAACAATTTGTTATCCTAAAAGTGGGTGTGTTTGGAACAATGGCTTCAAACTACTGGAAAGGAGATTCCACCTGAGCATGAGAAAAAACTTCCTAATTTTGAGAGCTGTTCAGCAGTGGAACTCTCTGCCTTGAAGTGTGGTGGAGGCTTCTTCTTTGGAGGCTTTTAAACAGAGGCCATTTATCTGGGGTGCTTTGAATGCGATTTTCTTGCTTCTTGGCAGGGGTTGGACAGGATGACCCATGAAGTGCCTTCCAGCTCTATGGTTCTATGATTCTATTTATTGTAAACAGCTTTATTGTACTCTGAAATGAACAAAGGCAGAAGAACATGAAGCTCTTAATAGAAGAATGGTGGCTTCATGGAGGGGTTTGGCTATGGAGCTCTGATTTAGTAGCAATGCAGTTTGAGAATCTCCCAGGCTACAGATTTTATGCTTATGTTTACAGATGATTTGTTTCCATAGTTCTTACCATTAGATCTCTGGGACCTTTGTCTCAGTAGTTCATGCCAATAAATCTGTGTGACTTTTCACTGGCACTCTTTATGGCAGGAGAAGTCACCAAAATGATTTCATCCTTACTTAGCAAGTCAGGTCTGCAATATGTTAGGGAAAATATGTGATTCCTATCTATCAGAAAAAAATCATATTTTCCCATATGCATCTGCCTGGGCTTTGATATCTGGAAGAGTCCCTTCCCTTGGAGCTGCCGCACTCACACACATATTTAATGCGGGTACAAGAGAAGGCCTTCTTAATGGCTCTCCTAGGCTCTACAACTGCCTTCTTATATTGACCTTCCCTTACACACGTCTTGCCTACCAACAGGCAAATCTTTTTTTTTTTTTTTAAGTAGACAGACTTTTGGCAGATTTTCAGCAGTTGAGACAGGGGCTTTAAATGGATTGGTGTCAGACTTGCCATCTTTTAATTTTTTTCTTACATTCAATTAGGATTTAACACTATGATTTGTTTCATTGTGTTTTAGCTTTTATAGCTTTTTGTCTGCTTTGATTTGTACCTGTTTCTATCTGCATCTTTCTAATTTTCTTGTGGGTTGTTTTTGTTTAATCTTTGACAAGCCTCCTTATTTTATTTATTATTATTTATTATTTCCAGCATTTCTACCCTCCGTCCTGCTCAACCCCCGAGGAAGGGGGGGCTCAGGGTGGCTTACAACTGGAAACAATTTGATGCTGCAACATACAAACAAATATAACAAATATAACAATGTAAAACAATAGATAAAACATTAAATTAAAAACAAATTAAACAGTATTAACAAACCATCTAGCCATTTCCAGTTCAATTCAATTCACCTTGAATCCATATTGTTTTCATAAGTAATTTTTCTTCTTCTAAGAATCTGCAATACAGTTATTTTCAAGGCCATTGGCTTTATTTATTTATTTATTTATTTATAGTTATCCCACCCTTCTCACCTGAGGGGACTCAGGGCGGCTCACAACAATGGCACAATTTGATGCCTTGAACACATATCAACATATACAGTAAAATTGCATAATTAAAACATATCAATTAGTTAATCTGTGTAGCACTTACTGTCCCTTGTCTCTTTCTAAACTGAAATACTAGTGAATCATGACTTTCCATCATATCAGAAGTTTGTAGGATTATTGAGGTAGCAATGAGGAGCACTAACTCCTTCGAATTCACAATTAGATTTCCTTCCTCCCAAATAAGTGGCTATATAAATACAGATAAAAAAGCTGGCTATTTCCTTGTCACATTACACTTGGGTGGAAGTTGGAAGGTCAGATTCCCTTGCCTTCTTCATTTAGATGCTATTTAACATTAGGTGGGAGAGAATACAGGTATATCTCAGAAGTTTCTTTTCTCAGAAGTTTCTTTTTACAAAGACATTTTATATCTGCCCTACCACCACATTCTTTGTCATTCCTTATCTAGCTATATGGTTTTAATAGAATTGGCATTGGGAATTTGATTAATCTGAGCTAGAGACAAAGAGTTTAGAAATCAGATTGTTGTACTGTATCTAAAGAATGCAATAAGCTTGAGGTGGAAAAGAATGGTATCTTTCTCTAACCAGGCCTATTAAAGATGTGTCTACCTACCTACAACAGGCAAGGTAAGCAATAGCTGCTGTTTCAAATTGCTCTTCAATTTCACAAGCATATTATTAGTTGCTTCCCTGGCATGGAAGCAACTAATCATCACTCATACAATTGGCTTGCTAGACCTGCTATCTGATTTTTTTGTCTGATATAGAAACACTCCTAAGCTTATCCCATCCATCCTCAGACAGCATTCGGGTATTACAGACATAGGACAGTTCAATCATTGAGGCGGAGGGGAGCAAATCCTTTACAGGACCTAATGTGGGTTTCAGGAAGCCTAAACCCCAAAATGGCCAAAAGTCTGAGTTTTATGCCAGTTTTCTAAAACCATCATTTTATCTCAAAGCAAAGTTTCATGGATTTCCACCATATTGTAAAAGAATCACATTTCTGAAGGCTTCTCAAAATACTGGTCTTCTTTTTCATAAAAAGTAAGAACCAGGAGCACTAGAAACTTCAATCTACAAACTTGCAGAAGGCACTTTCAGTTTGAAGGTTGCATGCATCTCTCCCCCCCCCCCCCCCTACTATCTCCACTTCATATTGTTCTATATGGTTACAATCCTGTGCATAGTTACCTGAAAGCAAGCCCCTTTGGATGTACTTCACAAGCATATAATAACCATTGTGCAATAAAACTCTCTGTTTATTTATAGCCTTATCCTTTTAATCAGGATAGGGGAATGCATTTGAAAAGCACTAATAAGTAAAACCAGATTAAGTAGCAATTCATCATAGACCCTAAAACCATTAGTCTTTGTATGTATGAAATACAATAGGCTGCTTACATAAGATGATGTGTCAGCACCACATTTGGGGGGGTTGTTACAAAGACACTAATGATCTTGAGGCTCTTCATTTAATCCCTCCTGAATTTAGTCCATTAAAATAACAGAAGCAAATTAAAACAATTAGATTTGAACTAAGGTCACTGATGGATGAAGTACAACAGAGAAGCCTGTTTAGCTAAACTAATGGATGTGCTTGGGCCTTGCAGTTTGTTATGTAGATTTATGGTAATTAGATCTTCATTCCAGAGGACCACTTTTCAAATCAAGGTTTTGCCATCCCACCCCCAAATGAGGAGACCACACAAAGAATTGGGTTCAAATTTGGGCAACTTTATTAACTGTTACCAAGTTAGAATTTATAACTATTAACTATATCTTAACTCTAAGTGTGTGTTGGAATTTGGTGAGCAAAGTACCAGGCAGTGGTCCTTCCCGACACATCCCTGGCATCAAACTTGGGCGAAACACCAGGCCTCAGTTCAAATTAACCCCGGATGACCTTAAAGGAAATATCGTGGAGAATTTTGCCCCAAGGTATTGGGGTCAAGCCTCTCCTATTTCTAGGCCATCAACGTCATTCCCCGCCTGGGTTGCTTGAACCCTAGCCTGGGGAATTAGCTTCTGACCTACACCAAAAAACCAGGTGCCTGGATGTACACCAGATGTGTCTTATTCCTTTCCTTTTCTCCGCTAAACCCTATTTAACAGACCGCACCTCCCAATTGGCCACAGTGACAGTATAGGGTAGGCGAAAAACCCTCCCAGAACATGAGAAGGAAAAAATTCCTACCCGGCCCCAAGGCGACCGAACTACCATACCGTTGTGGCGGGTGGGTAGGTCAGCGTCTTCGGACGAAGTGAGGAGTGGGGCCTCAGCTGGGCTTAGCCCCGCCCCTGACCACGCCTCCCCAAAGGAGGGGGTGGCAAAGGCTCTTCCCCCTCTCCAGCGTTGCAGGAGGGGCGAAGCTCGTTCTGGCCTGTAGAAGGTAGCACCTGGGTGGGAATCCCCACACATCAGTAAGCACCTTTAATAGTCATAAACTTCCGAATACAGTTAATAAAAAATCCCTTCATCCTCTCCAGTAGTTTTCTTGTCCAAACATTAAAAATAGATGAATGGCACATTTTTGCTTTTCTTGCTTTCTCTTTCCTCTTCCATCAACCTTAATTCTTGGGAATTAAGCGTTTTGTGCACATTGTTTGCAGTTTAGTCCAACAGAGAAAGCAGTAAATGGGTCTGTTTAGTGTTTAGTGTATTTACTCCATCCAAGACTCAGTTGGAAATTGCAATTTTGGCTCTGATTCCTTGCAATATTGATCATAGGATGATTAATGTTAGGCAATTCAATGCTGATTAGCCTGTGGTTAAATCCTAAGGTTCAATCAACAATTTGTACCAATTTCTATTTTGTGTACTATCGTTTCCTGCATAAACTGTTAGTTATAACTCTCTTGGAAATAACTTTTTCAAGGATATATCCAAATGTATTCTTATTCACCCTTGTTTTCTTTCACATGTGGACTCTTTCATCACTTTAATAATTCTCCTGATGCAACAGACTGCCAATCTCTATTTTAGGCTAAGGACATGAACATTACTCCGTAGTTCTTTTGAAAGTCAGCAATGGCAAGCCCTTCATAAAATACAAGCTCTCCCATCAATAAACAAAAATGTACTTTTAAAATACCATATGACCTTGATTTTTTGATATTCAATAAAAAATGTTTACAGACTACTGCAAGTGCTTTGCTACTGAATTCAGTGGAAGACAATCAGATTTTCAAAACATCTACATCTCAGGTCTTTCCTACATATAAAATGCTTTGAACTGGGTTATATGGCAGTGTATACTCAGATAATCCAGTTCAAACCAGATCATGTGGATTATCTGCTTTGATAATCTGGATTAGGTATATGGCAGTGTAGAAGGAGCTCCTTCTACATTGCCATATAATCCAGATTAGCAAAGCAAATAATCTACAGCAGATGATCTGCAATTTATATGGCAGTGTAGACGGCCTGAGATTTATATGAGATAAACCAATGCTTTGAAAACTATTAAAGAAATTGCCATTACATTATCAGCTACTAAAGTGACAGATCAGATTGGGAAAAATCTGTAACACGCAAAGCCACTTGATGATTCTTTCATAATGACTTTACCTGTGAAAATGTTAGATGCAAAAGTTATATGATATGGCAGGTGGAGATACAAAAACACAATCAAGAAATCTTATGGAATATTTTCCTAAGCAGCATCTGAAATCTAACCTTCTAACGCTGCAAAAGTTGAGTCATATTATTTGAAATACTGATGAGGATTCAAATGCAATTGACTCAACAGATTAAATGCAAATTCCTTAACTAAAGTTCTGTAGATCTGAACCACTAAAGAGAGATTCAAATCTACAATGATATACTGAAATATACTAAGCAGTGATTATCTATGAAAAATTTTGGGAAACTGATTACTGCTAGGCCCTGAAGGAAATGATTTCGTATATTAAGGTGTTACTGAGAGCATTAAAATATGATTTTTATCTATAATTGAGGAAGATCATAACAGAAAAATACTATTTTTGGCCAGGTACAAAGTGCTGTTATAGAGTCAATGTTTTAGTCTTCATCTGAGTATCTCAAAGGAAGTTATCTTGGTATTCCACAGCACAGGCAAAAGTGGCAAGAGGGGAATCAAATTGTCATTCATATGGTAGCCTAAGGGTGAGATTTATGTCATTTATCATCTCACATGATATTGTGATATAATTATTAGGTCATCTTCCCTTTGTTTTTAGTGGTAGCATTCTTTGTTAACAGCTGCTAAAAGATTTTGAGGAATTGGGTATTAGGAATTTTTCTAAAATTGATTGTATCTGTTGTATGCTTTCATAGTGTTACACTTTTACAGATGTGTTTAGTTTTGCAAACATATTATATTGAACAGATGGTGTTTGCACTTTCATTATTTGCCTTTGGTCATATGCACAAGGCTTTATATAAGTCAATAAGCTGCAATATCTCATTCGGATAAGCTTCTTTGGTGCTGTCCAGATAGACTGCATTGGGGCCTAGTAGTTCCATATTCTAGAATTGTTACTGTGGAGCAGAAAGTCATGTAATTGTAGCTGTGAGGTTTAAACTAAAATACAATTGAATATGTCAAAAAAGATTACCTTTAAAGACAATGACCCACAGCAATAGAGAAAGTTCTACTATCCTAAAGAATGTTGGGTGACTATGACATTCTTACATGTAAATGAAATTAAACATACCTAGGGGGAGATGCTGTGAGAGTTAATTGATTATTCATCAAGAAATCAAGGATTGCACAATTGGCCATGCTTGCTTTAGAGTCTAGACAGAACAACAGAAATCAAGGTTGTTCTTTCCATCTTCAATATGTCATCCTTTCAAATGTTTAAATATGGCTATCATGTGACCTTCTTTTCATCAGGCTAAACATATCCATCTCCCCCACAGGAGATGTTTACCATTTTGCTTTCCCTCCTCTGGATACATTCCATCTTGTCAATATCCCTCTTGATTTGTGATGCTCAGAAGTGGGCACAGTACTCCAGAAGATGTCTGGACAAAGCATAATAGACTGGGACGATTGCACATTATAGTATGCTTCCACTGATGCAGCCTAGAATCACATTGATTTTTATTTTATTTTTTGCTGCCACATCACATTCTTGACTCATATTCAATTTGTGGTCTACTGAGACTCGTAGATCCCTTTGACACAAAATGTTGTCAAGCCATCCTATATCTGTCCATTTTTTTCTTGCCTAAATGTAGTACCTTATATTTCTCCATTTTGCTATTCTTGTACTCTAAGGGGTGTAGAACACAACATAGCAAAATGCCCAATAAATAACTTACTTTCTATAATATCTTCAAATAAAATAAATTTCAGAACTATTTTATAACAAAAACGGGCCTTGTGGAAAATGTCCTGCCTCTGTTATCATACTGTGCCCTGGTTTGTGCACATTCATCTGTGAGAGACTCTGGCAGTGAACTAGGCTCAAGTGATACAATCTCTTTCACACACTCTCTGGGCTCCTCTTCCCAGGCATTGAAAGCCAAACTAACCCTGAGTTGGCTCCTGGCTATCTTCACAATTTTCCTCTACTTATGATAAGTAGCATGGGATAAACCAGATTAATCTGGCATTTCAAAAAAAGTTGAGGATGCTCTGGTGTTTGCTTGAAACTCTAGAGTATTCTATGGCTTGAGGGCAGATTGGACAACTGAATCAGGTTCAATCCAGACCAGTCTGCAATCCACATGGGGCACTGCCAACATCACCTTTCCCCTGTACTCATCAGTGCAGAGAAGGGGGGTGGATTGTGCCCATGTCACTGCTGTAACCACTCCAAGCCAACCTCCAAGCTTGATGTGACATTGCAAATATGTGACATCAACAGAGGCACCCACACAACCAGCAAAAAAAATGGGGAATTCAGCTCCCTCTTTCTTCCTGGTTGCATAAAGTGTCTTTGCCAATGTCAACAGGGGATGCCTACAATGGCCAGGAGATCACATAGAGCTCTATGGCCTCCTAGGATCATGAACAGGAACATGGAAGGCTCAACAAGGTCAAGGTGATCTCACGCAACTACCGCAGCAGGTTAGAGAAAGTGCGTATGGCTTCCAGAATTACTTCAAAGTTACAGACCAGTGTAATCGTGGCTCCCCCCCCCCCCCCCCGTCACTTGGCTGGGGGAGTGTGTGTGTGTGAGAGAGAGGGGGGGGCATCCTTAGACCATGAATATATTTGACAGTAATTTGATTGCAATTCTAAAATCCTTTCTTTCACTATTGTATTAATTTGATTAATTCAGTATGCGTAGCCCGGACATTTGGGGCTAAGACACTCAAGGTATCAGTGAATCACTGCTGTTTGATCTACACATTTTATTTTTCTCTTAAGTTGCTATACTAAAACATGAGCATTGCTTTTGCCTCTGGAAAGCTGCTGGTCTGCTGTAAGAAATGCTGGAGGTAATATGGAAAGAAAACCTGAGGCCATGACAGATGGCAAGTATGTAGCATAAAAAATTAATTTATTTGAGGGAAAATCTGTGCAAAATGTAATATGCAAGTACAAGCTCCTGGTCCTATAAAAACAATTATGAAAGTATTTATGTTAAGAAAAAATGCAAATAACTTGGTAAAGATGATCCTGCCTCCAATGGAATCCATCCAACTATGGCAGAAGCCTGTACCTTTCAATTTGCTTCAGTGAACATTTAATCAGAGTCAGGCATTAGCAGGACATTGCAAATATAAACCCAGATGTTAAATCACATCACAGGCAATAAGGGCCCATATGACATGAGAATATAAATAAAGAATACAATTTCATGAGAGAAAAGGATGACTGCAAAGATGTTTGATCTTTGCAGAAAATATATGCTAATGCAAACTGGTATGCACCCTTAAGCTAGTGATTAGTGAAGTATTCTGAAGTAGGACTGGAGGCAAAACGATTAGACTATAAGTGGCTTATCTGGAATAATGATTATTGGTTATCTCCATGGTGTAACAGACAACACCGACAAGGTGTTCCCCACAAACTACAGCGATTCAACTGCTTCCATATTATCACAATTACTCATTGAAACACACAATGAGCAGATGGATTAAAAAAACTGACCTGAAGTATTTTATTTTCTTTTTTTCCCTACAGCTATAGTTGGCAACTAATCATGACAAACAATATTTTCAAGGAATAGGCAAGGGATGCCATGGCCCTCCTGAAGGCATCTGTGTGTCAAATGTGGAAGGAAAATGTGGTGTCAAACAAGAAACAAAGTGCAAACCTATCTATGGAAATACATTGCCAAGATCAAGGGAAATAATCGTGTTCTGCTTGGTCTTGAAATGCAGTGCTGAGTTATGGATATTCAGCTGTAACACTATAAGAGAAGGGTGATGAAGATGGTGGAGTAACTGGGAACCAGCCCTGATGGGGAATTGTTGAAGATTCTTCTCTTGCCATTCATAATCTTCTTTTATCACACAGATGGTAAAAATCCACAGGGCCTATGTGCAGGGCCGTTTTGAACCTGCTTCAGGGCTTGACACTAGGGCTGGGCAACCACGGAAAAATTTGTTTCTAAACTCGATTCGTTTTTTGGGGTTTTTTGCATTTCGATATTTAAAAGAATTCCGAAATGTTTCTTTTAAAAAGTTCAAAATTTACGAAATTTCGTAAATTACGAAACAATTACGAAACGATTTCAAAATGAATACGAATCGATTCGTTAATGGTGGACGCGACCGCGCAATACGCTAAAAAACCTCCATATGGGACAGGGGGAACTTTTGAAGCTTCCCTCTCCCTCTGTTGTTGACTGTTGGTGTGATATTTATAATTTTTTTTCACTGATTAAACAAACAACAGCTATAAAACTTGCCCCAGACATGCGGAAATAATAACGAAACGATTTCGAAACGAATACGAAACGAATACGAAGCAATTACGAAATGAATTGAAAAATTTGTTTCGTTTTTTAGATGCTCCTTAATGGTTCAAAATCGCTTCGTTATAAAAAAAATAACGAATTTTTAACGAATTACGAAATTACGAAATGAAACCGCCCAGCCCTACTTGACACCTATAGCACTGCATGTCTTTTCAAACATTCTCTTTAATAAGATGTTACCAGACTTTGCACATGAAACTCAGCACAGGATATTTGGAACTGAGGTTTAAGTGAATGATTTACATCATTTATTTTAATTTCTGAAATGTCCCAAATGTCTCTTTGATAGTGCAAGCCTTTATTTGTAAAATTTCCAATGCTTTGTAGAGACTAATTGGCACTAATTAGTGTGATCCTTTTATCTCATTCAGACTAGCATGAAACTACAAGAGCTTTCTCCTTGTCTATATTGTGAGGCAAGGGACAAATTCACCAAACTATTTTAAGGATCTCATTATTAGTACTAGTAGTAGCAGCAGCAACTGCAGTGGCAGAATCACTAATGTTTTCACTTTTGATTTATAGCATAGTCAATACTTGTGTAAACGGATTTCCACAATATTTTCAGCAATTGGTAACATGACATCCTAGTTATGATCCTTGGGAACCACTGATTTGCTTCTTACTTCTAAAAATACTGCCCTCTTTGCTATTTTCCTCTGGAGAGATTCTAGGAAATTGAACATCAAATTTATCCTGCTGAACTCCAGTCTTCATTCCATAAATCTGGTTTCTTCTGGTACATATTTGGTAGGGCTGGGTGGTTTCGTTTCGTTAATTCGTAATTCGTTAAAAATTCATTATTTTTTTGTTAACGAAGCGATAACGAACCATTCTGGAGCAGCTTAAAAACGAAATGAATTTCTCAATTCGTTTCGTAAATGCTTCGTATTTCGTTATGTATTCGTTTCGTTATTGGTTTGAGGTCGTTTCGTTATTATTTCCGCATGTCTGGGGCAAGTTTTATAGTTGTTTTTTGTTTAATTAGTGAAAAAAATTATAATATCACACCAACAGTCAACAACAGAGGGAGAGGGAAGCTTCAGAAGTTCCCCCTGTCCCATTTGGAGGTTTTTTAGCGTATTGTGCGGTCGCGTCCGCCATTAACTAATCGATTCGTTATTGTTTCGTTATTGTTTTGTAATTTTTTTTACCATTTACGAAATTTCGTAAATATCGAACTTTTTTTAAAAAAAATTCGGAATTCTTTTAAATATCGAAATGCAAAAAACCCCAAAAAACGAATTGATTTTAGAAACAAATTTTTCCGTTGTTACCCAGGCCTAATATTTGGTAAGATCAAGATAAGAAAATCACACAGCTCACAAACATTATGACTGAAATCCTGAAATACTCCAAAATTCAAAATTGTCCACATGAGTAGCTGAGCATCTTTGCTTTCTGATGATTCAATGTATACAATTTTTAATGCACAGAATTATTAAAAATATTGTACATGAAATTACCTTCAAACTATGAGTGTAATGTGTATATGACACATACACTTCATGTTTAGAGTTGGGCCCCATCTCTATCTCATTATGTACATATATGAATATAGACATTCCAAAAACCCAAAAAAAATCTGAAAAGTAAAATAATTCATGTCCCAAGCATTTCTGGATAAGGGATGTACAATCTGTACTTAAATATGGATGCCTTGCAGAAAACCAAGGCATTAAAAGTCAAAATGCATAATTTGTCTTGCAATCAATATAAATTATAACTATAGCCATGGTGAATCCAAATATTTTTATTAGAATGTTTTAAAAAGAAAACATCACCCAGTTCACATGGTTTATAGGATGGGTATTTCCTGTTGGCCCTACTGGTTTAAGAATTCACTATAACCAGTCCAGGGCTGGATGTTTAAATGATCCATAGGGTGGCAAAGTTATACCAATCTGTTCTATCTTATGTAGTTGGAGGACAAATAGTCACAGCAATATGATGTATGTGACAAAAACTAATTAAAAACATACTATAGCATATAGTTGGAAGGGATCTGTTAAATAGCTTTTGTTAGTCTTGCCAACCTGAGGATCATTTAACACATCTGCTCAGCAAATCAAAGTATTGTTTTGAACTGTTGCCGTGAATATGTCACTTCAAAGCAACATCTAGCAGCAGATAATATACAAACACTAGTTGATATGAGGGGTGTCTCTATCACTTTATCCAATATTTAGAAATGGCTCTAAGGTTTTATCATCTTTGTTTCACACAGCTCTCTGATTCAATTTTCTGAAATCATTGAGAAGGTGATGACAATAAAAATGTGTTTAAAGTGCAGTGAATCAAGATAAGAAAGACATATTTGAAAGGATATTTAGAGCTGATACCAGCATTCTTCTGAGCCATCTCCAAGAGGAATTTAATCAAACCTGCCTTCAAATAGAAGGTGGTTATGTAAAATCCTGAGTTGGTCTATGGCTTTGATTGAATTCCTTACCAAAATCTTTTTCCAAGTCCCCCTAGTGACTGGCTTTCTCCTTGTCACTCTGCCCATCTGTCCACAGGACTCTTCAGCCCACTAATACCAAAGTCTTTCATATCAACTCCCAGAACATTCTCTTCCATTGCGTTTCCTCACATGACAATCAACAGTGATGCCAGCTGCAGTATGACAAGGACTGTTTTGTTCCCAGTCTTTTGCGTTGCAGCATGTTTGGGTGCAGGGACCCAAAATGACAACACTCCTTGGAGGAAGGTGACCTAAAGGCATTCAGGCTTTGCCCTATATGCCCTCATGAAGAATAAAAAAGGAACTAGAATGAAATGTGAGATTGGTAGGTTGGTGGTGGGCCATTTCCCCAAGATTTGAATTGGCTATGGAAATTTGTCTGAGTTTCTTCCAATTTGTGAGGAGGGAAATAGCTCAGTTCATTTTCAACTTAAAATAAGGCAGCTAGAAGAGAGGTAGCCCATTTCATTTCAGACATACTATTGAATCATTTTCTGACAGCTCAAGGCATTCTAATATTGATGTGAGATCATTAAGAAACATTCATTTATGGTTTTGTCAACCCTTTTGCTTTGGAAAAATAAGAATTCTGACTGATACAAAGCAAGATAAAAGAACAGGTCAGTCTAAGATCTACTATTGCACAAACTTTCTGGTAATGGTATATGCCATGAGCAATGGCCATCATAGTTACTTTTATTAAGAATATTAATTAGTAGTAGTAGTTTAAGAGTTGGGCTTCAGCTCTGGAGAACAGGTTTCGAATTCCCATTTGGCCATGGAAACTCACACTCTCTCAGCCCCAAACAAACCTTGCCAGGAAAGCCCTATGATTGCTGTAAGTTGGAAATGACTTGAAGGGACATAATAACAAGATGGATATTGACAAGCTGGAAGATGTCCAGAGGGAGGCAACTAATATTATAAAAGGTATGGAGACAATGCCTTATGAGGAATGGCTTAAAGAGCTGGGAATGTTTGCCTGCAGAACAGAGGGTTAAGAGGTGACATGATAGCCATTTATAAATATTTGAAAGGATGCCATAAGGAAGAAGGAGCAAGCTTGTTTTCTGCTGCCCTGGAGACTAGGACTCAGAGCAAAGGGTCCAAATGACAGAAAAGGAGATTCCACCTGAACATTAGGAAGAACTTCCTGACCGTACGAACTGTTCAGCAGTGGAGTGTGGTGGAGGCTCCAGACTTTTAAACAGAGGCTGGATGGCCTTCTGTCAGGGATACTTTGATTGTGCTTCTCCTGCATGGCAGGGGGTTGGACTCAATGACCCATGTGATCTCTTCCAACTCTATGATTCTATGAACAACAAAAATATTAATAGATGCTCCTTGTTTGAACTTGCGTATGCACAAGTCTAGCCTAAAGACAAATTATTATTTCTCTAATTATTTTGTCATGGGCACATTCTGATTACAAATTTAGAATAACCACAAATAATACAGTGCAGCAGGACATACAGTCATTTGAATTAATAAGAAAAGGAAAATAATATCACTACCATAATGACATAGATGTGGCATTTGGGTTTCCAAATAACAAAGAGCAATGACATTGATAGGTATGTATTTCCTCCATACAAGTTTTGGCAGTGCCTATTCCACAGCAAACATTAAGAAGTTCAGGCTGTTAGCTCTTCTCTCAAACATAGCTTACCTACTCAACTTGCCAGATCATGTAACCACCCATTTTAATCTTTCCTTCCCTGGTCCTTCCCCTGTCTCTAGTAGGGACAGAAGCCTCAAACATAACCACCAGAAGGGAATGGGAAAGCAGAACTATGCAGATTGAGGGAGGAATTTTGATGCACCTATTGCATACATCCAAGGACATTAAAAAGAATGTGGCAGGATCCAAAATGTCTTCATAATCACCCTAAGAAATAACTATGCTGTTTTCCGGTTCTTTAGGGAAAGATTTCCATTAGCTGAACCCAATTAAAATTGATCCAACTGGAAGGGGAATCATGACTGCAGAAGTTTTCCTGAGGCTATTGGGTGTGGGAATGAAAGTTTCAGTATTAAGAGGATAATGAAGAATGTCCTTGTAGAAAAATTAAATTAGAACTGGTCTCTGAAGAAAAGATCTCAGATTACACAGGGAGATCTCTCCTTGGAAATACAAAATTAATAAATAGCCAAACGTGTCTCAGCACTAATTGGAAATCACAGATCACTTGTAAAACAGAGAGCCAAAGTTAAACAAATCATGATTATATTAGCAATGTTGCATATTCATTTTAAAATGTTTTAGAAAGCACACTGGGGACAACAGAAATAAAGCTGGGTGAAGTTTGCTAGAGCTTGGGGGAGGTGATTCTCCTCTATAATCTTAGCAAGGCTGATATTTGATGCCACCTGTATTGGCTCTCTTTCCACATGTTTATTTGCTTTGATTGAACTGGAAGAGGGATATCAAGGAAGTTTAAGTCCTTCAAAGTGAATGAAAAAAGATTTATGTTGAAAATTGGTTATAATGGGTGTAAGATAAGTTTTATTTTGCCTCTTTGTTTTTAGTTAAAATTAAAATTTTGTGTAGTGTTTATCACCATGTTTATGAAAGAAACAGAAAGAATTGAGCATTAGAATTTATACTGATCCAAAAGGAAAAGAAGCCACTTCTGTAACTGAGCTTCTGTTCAGTGGTTATATAGTATAAAATTTCACCAGCATAGCTATATTAGTGTTGCTGGATTTCACCGTTACACAATAGGCCTCTGCCAATCCCACAAACATCTTAATCCAACTTTTCTTGTATTGCTAAAAACTGCATTTGCTATGAGACAGTGCAACATCTTGTGTCACAGGGCTTACAGAACCATATAACCATGACCTTCTTGCAAGCAAACTAGTCAAATGTGGACTAGGCAATACTACCATTAGGTGGATCAGGAATTGCTTAAGTGACTAAACCCAAAGGATGCTCATCAATGGTTCCACTTCATTCTGGGAAGAAGTGACTAGTGAAGTGCCACAGCGTTTGGTCCTGGGCCCAGTACTGTTCAGCATCTTTATTAATGTCATGGATGAAGGTTTAGAGGGCATGCTTATCAAGTATGAAGATGACGCCAAATTAGGAGGGATAGCTAATACTCCAGAGGACAGGATCAGAATAAAATGACCGTAACAGAGTAGAGAGCGGGGCCAAAACTATCAAAATGAATTTCAACAAGGACAAATGTAAGATACTACACTTAGGCAGAAAAGAGGAATGAAATGCAAAAATAGAGAATGGGTGATGCCTGGCTCAACAACAGTCCATGTGAAAAAGATCTTGGAGTCTTCGTGGACAAAAAGTTGAACATGAGCCAACAATGTGATGCAGCAGTTTAAAAAGCCAATGGGATTTTGGGCTGCATCAAAGGGACTATAGTGTCTAGATTGAGGGAAGTTATGGTGCCTTTTTATTTTGCTTTGGTTACATCTCATCTATAATACTGTGTCCAGTTCTGGGCACCACAGTTCAAAAGAGATATTTACAAACTGGAAGGTGTCCAGAGGAGGGCAACTAAAACGATCAAATGTCTGGAGACCATGCCCTATGAGGAGCATCTTAAAGAACTGGGCATGTTTCGCCTGTATAAAAGAAATTTGAGAGGAGACATCATAGCCATATATAAATATTTGAAAGGGTGCCATAAGGAAGAGGGAGCAGGATTGTTTTCTGCTGTCCTTGAAGCTGGCACTCAGAGCAATGTGTTCAAATTACAGGAAAGGAGATTCCACCTGAACATTAGGAAGAACTTCCTGACCATATAAGCTATTTCAACAGTGGAACTTTCTGCCTCAGAGTGTTGTCAAAGCTCCTTTCTTGGAAGCTTTTAATCAGAGGCTGGAGGCCATCTGTCGGGGATACTTTGTGCCCCTCCTTGGCCCATGTGATCTCTTCCAACTCTATTATTCTATGATTTTGGTAACAAAGATGATTTTTAATATTTGCTTTCCCATTTTAACATGCCTTCTGCATCCCATTTATCTCAGTCCTCGTGTCCTTGACTCATTTATTTCTCCACTGCATTATGTTTTCAACATTTTTTCACATTTGCTCCTTAGCAGAGTTCTATGCCAAGAACATGGAAATTTAAGATGATATTCTGAGCCATCCATTTGAATGGGTAACATAAAAGTACCCCAAAAGCTATTCAACTTTAATAGCTAGTGTGGACTTGCATTTTCTAATGATTGGAAGTACCAGAGCTGTGGGAATTCCCATATCTGTATAGAATAACTTGTACATTAATATTAATGTGTAGAGGCCATATTAATTATGTTAGACTACCCCCCCTCTCTTCATATTCAGGAAAAAGCTGAAGACTTGGCTATGCCACCAGGCATTTAGAGAATAGTGCTGTATAGAATGCAACACTAATGGCGGTCATAGGTCTAGGCACTTTTTTAATGGTTTAAACTATTTTAATTGTATTGTGTGCCTAGTCTTTTTATCATTTTATTATTATATCTATCTGTTGTGTATGTTGTAATGTGGCACTGCATTTTTGCCAATTTTGTAAGCTGCTCTGACTCTACTTTGGGGTGAGAAGAGCAGGGTAGAAATAGAGTAAATAAATAAATAACTAGATATATGGGGGGGGGGGGTGCGTTCCAAGCAAATCTTAAAATGTTGATGCTAAAGAGAATCACTGTGTATTATACCTGTGAATATCTGTGTATTCTGTGTATATCTGTGTAGAATATCTGTGAATATCTGTGTAGAATATCTGTGTATTAATTAGTTACAAGTTTTCTTGCTTTCAAATCTCCAGACCTGAAGAGGAAAAATAGTTAAATATCAGGAATAAGAGAAGGTGGCAAAAGCTTTTAGCAATGCATTCCCTACAGAGGGAACCCAATGACATACAAAACATGGTAGACAGAAAGAGAAGGTCAACCCTCCTTAGAGACCAGCCTCTAAATAATTTTATCAGGGCAAGTCTTTTGAAGACGATGGCTTTGCTTTCTACAGTTGTCCTTCAAAGTTGTTTCAGATTTGAGATGTAGAACTTTGCTTCAGGGTACTTTAAGGTACTTGAAGAAAGGGAAACATCTCAATAGGAGGTCATACAGCAGGTTCCTGATTCAGTCTTCACAATCTCCAGTTAACACACAAAGCAGTAATGAAAAGGGCCTCTGTTGGAGAAGTGCCATAAGTTGGAGCAGCAAATATTGGCAGTGCAACTTTCAGAAACATAAATGAGGGGCACCTCAGTGATGGAACCCAGGTGATTAACTCTAAGTTTGTATTCTTTCCATCAGTAGGAAAGTGCATTTGTTATTCGAATAAAATTTCATGCTGAGCTGTTTGCTTAAATGTTGGCTTAATTTCTCCTTTTTAGGATTTTTGTTTTTATCTTCTAATTTATTGTTGCTAATCACTTTGAACTCTATTAGTAATCAAAAGATGGGAAATAATTTAATTAGTAAATAATGTTTGGCTAATCTGATTCAGTGTATATCAACTTTATGCTTGCATTAAGTAATGGAAAATTCCCTACAACATAAGAACTATGGGAGATTTATAACCCATGTGAGGTTGCTTAAAATATTGTGTTTTTATCCTGCCTTTATCAGCTCTGTTGGTTTCTATACAGCCATGCCAAACCTTGTTAGATGTATATAATCTCAAATCTAAACAACTAGTTTCAAATCAGAATATTGTAAGCCAGTTTGGCTATAAGGCTAAATAGAAAATAAGGATATAAATGTTTTAATCAAGCAAGGTATTTTTTCTTGATAGCAATACAAATGCAGCAAATGGAAAATGTCACCCAGGCTACAAAATGACACTAAAGCATTTGCTTCTTCGCTGCTACCCACTAATATAGGTCTATTTTTTCTGGCACATTTTTGTACTCTTCACTGGATTCTATCATCAAAAGCAATATTCTTGTATCAAGTACAGCCTTCACTTTCCAACTATCTATATTTTTATATCTCATTACTGAAAAATTTCTTCCCATCTCTCCCTATGTCTATTTATTTCCCACTTATTTCATTGAAACTCTTCATACTGTTTCTAGACTGACACACAATGGTGTCTGTTTTTAGATCATTTTCTCAGTGAATTTTCTAATTTCCACCCTTGACATTATTTATTAGAAGAGTACTTGCATGGTCAGCAGTTCTTGTTGAAGGCTATAGACATTCCGACAGAGAACCTTGAAAACAATCTCACATATGTTCGATTTATCTCTCTATGCTATCAAAGAAAGCAAAAGAAAATGTAGACTGGGAGACATTTCCATTAATTGTATTTTGCACTTGCTTTCACAAAGGCTCACTTTCCAACTTTCAAGGAGATATAACTCTGAAAATCCCACACAAAACTAAGGGTATACTTCTAATTATATCTGTCCCTTTGTGAATGATCAGTACTGTTTTATTCAACATATAGAATATTAAAATATTACTAGCTTCCAGAGGTGATCTGTTATGCCAGAAGTCATCTATTGGGGACTGGACTTCCATCATTGAGCTTTCACGTGGCCATATATTCGAAGTAACCACTTAAGGGAGCAACAAAGGAATTTTCATTTGATTAACATTTGGCTGTGGGGAAACTAGAAATGTAGAGCAAAAATTTTCATTACCATGAGTATACTTCAGATATGAGTCGCTAGAAGTTGTTTGGATTTTCCTTCCCCTCTTCCTTTCCAATTTTCCCTGGGGGAGCCATGCTAGGGGAAAATAACATTAATAACCATGTAAGACCGGAAAAAGAGGGGGGGGGGAACTATGTTGTAGGACATAGAATGAGAAACATCCCCTATTAAGACTGAGTTGCACTTGACAAATACACAATCAGTCCCCTCTGCCTTTAAACCTTAGGCTTAGGTGATAATATGAGAGAAAATATGAACCACCGGCATATGTGTATACAGGTATTGCTAAATTAACAAAGCCTGTAGCAAAGGATCTCCTTTTTACAAAGATTTTTTTATCACCCCCTAACCTAATACCCTCTTCTCAAAGCAGCTCGCAAAAGGCAGCAATTCAATGCCGTGCATATACATAAATACATAAATACAATAAAAATAAACATATGCATTAAAACTCAAAAACTACAGCAGCATTAAAACAATTATTAAAATCACATTACCTGACATTGGTTATGGGCCCAGTCTCAATCCTGCAAGTACTACAAGTCTAACCCAACCTGCCAGCAGTACTAACAGTTTGCCAAGTGAGTACAAGAGTTGTGAAGAATATAGCAATTTAAATGAAGAGTAAGGAAGGCTGAATTATACAATGTCTCTACCTCTAAGTAACCTGCCTTTAGAGAGTCTAAATGCTCAAAACTACACAATGTGGTCTATTAAAGTGAAGAGTTTTCTTCAGAGAGATGGTTTTTGGGATGTAGCAGCCTCCGGATGATGAAACTGAAGATGATGTGATAAGAGCTGACCAGAAAGAAAAAGCTATGTTTGCTTTGAGATTGGCAGGGGAGGCCCTTCTCTCAGTTATACCACTGTCTCTAGCATGGTTGGTGCGGACGAAAGCTAGGGACTTCTCTGTAGTGGCTCTCCGGTTCTGGAATACCATCCAAAAAAGGATTTGTTTAGCTCCCACCCTTGACTCCTTCAGATCCAGCCTAAAAACATGAATTTTTAAGTAGGCTTTTGGCCTTGAGTAGGCTGAAATGGACCCATATCAAGTTGACACTTTAGCACTTTAGTTGTGATTTGAAGGCAACTAGTTTTAACTATAGATGGTATGCATTTTAAACTGTGTTTTTATTTTTGTTTTTATTTTATTTGGTGTTAATAGTTTTTATAACTTTTATGTGATATTGTTTTTATACTCATGTACCATTTATGTTATAGTAGTGCCTTGTAACCTGCCCCGAGTCCCTTTTGAGAGATGGTGGTAGGATATAAATAAAGATGATGATGATGATGATTCTCAGCTCATATATCTACAAAATTCTGAGACTGCAGTGGACTGCTAGCAAATGCTCAGAGACATTTACCAAACGGAGTCACCTGGAATAAAAGTATTTTTTTATTTTATCTTTATTAAAGTTTTCCACTAATACTAAAAATAAGCATATGTGTTGTGAATAGGAAAACAGGAGGGTGGGAAATAGGGGCAGGGAATGGGAAAGGGAATGAAGGGTTAAGGGATTCTCTTGGCTTCCCAATTCTCTTCTTTGTGTTGTCTTCATTTCTGATGAAATACACTTTCTTTATTTCTTCTTCTTCCCTCCTTCCTGTTGTTTTTAGTCCATTTCCTTCAGACATTCTTCTTTTCTAAAATTTAATATATTGTCTCATACTGTTCTTGTGCTCATATAGTCCTTGAATAATTTCTAATCTGTAAAACCCACAGGTCTCCCTGTGTACTCTTTCATTTAAAAAGTTAATCTGCCTATATCCATTATTTCCCACACTTTGTCTTACTATTGTTCTTTAGTTGGAATTTCATTGTTTCCATTTTGTCACATATATAATTCTTGCAGCAATCATCAAATATGTGAAAAGAATACCTTTATTTGCATTTAATTTGATGTCTGAATCCATTTGTCCCAAAAGGAAATACTCCAGCTTCAATTGAATTTTTGTTTTTGGTATCTTCTGGCAAGCTTTCTGTATTGTGACTTTTTACCACAAATTAATTCTGAGACTTCAATTAACATTGAACCAAAAACAGAGGAAATTGAGTTACTTGTGAGTCAGGATCCAGAGCCTAGCACTAGCACAAGTGTAAAGAGATTATATCAGAGTGATTCAAGCACTGATGAAGATAAAGCACCTGATATGAATAATGACAAAGAAGTCATTGAAAGAATTGAGATTCCAAGGAGGTCAAAGAGACCAAACATAGGTCTACCACCAGATAGGTTTGTTATTCAAGGGAAAAATATGTAAAGTAAGCAATGAGGCTGAGTTAAAGGCATATGTAAACATGAATGTAACTAAAGTTGTGCAAAAGTCAAAAGAAAAAACTATGTTAAACTAAAACAATGTAAATAAAATTGATTTATAGTGCCTGGAGATTTGGATAGGCAAGGAAATGGTTAAAACTTGAGAAGGGGGTGTGTTTTTCCATATGCCAGAAACAAAAAGGGCCAGTAGAATAAATGAAAAGAATCACTGATTACATGTACATTCAAAATGCAAACATTAAACAGTTTTGTGTTAAAAGAAATCAGAAAATGTAATGTTTTGTTTGGCATAAAAATGTACAAAGAAATGGTAATGTACAAATTGTGACTTGAATTAAAATGCATATCAATTGAATGAAAACAAAACATTTGAGTGAAGTATAAGAACTGTATTGTAATTCCAGACATGTTTAAGGAGTAGAACAAAATGTATAGCTACTGAGTACTAAAGAGTTAGAAAAGTAATTCAGCAGATAGTTACAAGACTGACGATTGTAAATCTGAAGGTAACATAACTGAGTAATGTGTGGTGTGGGATTAACTGATGTAGAAATACAAGTGTAAATATTAATTGCATGTAAAAACTGAAAATGTATGTGCTAAAATTAAAAGATGTATTTCTGTGTGACAAAAACACATAAACATTAAGATGGCATTTACCTTCAAAATAGGGAAAGGGTATTAGAGTTTTGAAATATACTAGCCTATTCTGAAGATGAAATATTGGATTACTTTAACTATTTTATCTTCATATTAGGTTGGCTTTTTTAAAAAAAAAAACAACTTCAACAGTTCCAGCATCATGTCTGCAGTAAACAAGGTCATAAAACTTGAAGTTGGGAAAGAGTGGGAATCGACTCTAGATGATCCTACTGTGGCTGTCTGTGTTTACATAAAACACACAAGGTAAACACCTGACTCCAGAATCACTGACCAAATATGTATGAAGAGCAACCAGAAAGAAAATCAGAAAGCAGATTAGCCTGATATCACCAGTTAAATTGCCATGTTGAAAAAGCCTCAACCTATAAATCCTGCCACCAACATAGAAATCATAAGACACTCCTTCACTCCCTCTCCCACCATTCCCATATTCCTAGCATGCTGGATTTCATCATTCCAGTTGACCGCACAATTTTGTTATACATCTTTCCTTCCTTAATTTGAAGAATTTTGCAAATCTTGGTACATTTTTCAACAACTAACGAAACAAAATTCTCACCCATTTTTCTGACCACATCCAAAAGGTAAAGCTATTCCCAGCATGGAAAGGGTTGGGTTATACCTACTTTCTATTTAAATGGTAAAGTAGATGCACTTCTCAGAGGGAAAAAAGATGTGGCAGTCTTCATTCATTCAATGTTGACATTTCCGAATACACAGTATATGGCAAAGATTCTATTGACCAGGAACAGAACCCTAGTTAATTTAGGACTGTGCTGGTGTAGTCACATATAAATGTGTCCAAGCAGATATACCAAAGACCTAGGATTCAAATATTCTAAGTAAATTCTTGTAATTATTTCCTCTCAAAATGTAGCTCCTATTGGAACATATGCATTAAGGAAGCATAAAAAGTGTCACAGCTCCAGAAATTTGCTATTCAGAAAAACCATTATTGAATTGATGTGTTGACCAATATACCCAAAGAGTATTTCTGCTGTTTAAGACCTTGTCAGAAATCTGTAGATGTTAAAACCAATGGTTATTGGTTAGTCAGAACTGGATATTCAAATTCTCTATTCCATTATTTCTGTAAACTTATAATGTCGTATTTATTTATAGATAAGTTTTTTAAAGGGTATTTAAGAGCTATTTGCCATCTTCAGAGTTAAGTGCTTTGAGGAACACTTGAAGCTCTATCTCTTATTTTAGAAGTGAATATCTTTCCCTTATGTAAAATCTCCTCTATTATTTCATGTCCATTAGACCGTAAGACTACTGCTGGCTATTAGTCACAATCACTACAAGTACTTCCAGTATCAGAGACAGCTTGCTTCTAGATACTATTTCATGAACATGAGCCCAAAAAGTGCTCATGTGTTCCAATTCAATAACTCCAGGACGTATCTTGATTGTCTTGGATAGCAATCAGTGCTGAAATCAAAAGAGGCTGTATTCAAGAAGCATGAACATCAAGGAATGATTGAAGTGCCTGTCAGTTTCCAGTTGAGCCTCCTTTATTTGCCCTTCCCATGGTTATGCCAGATGTTTGTTACTGTTTACTAGCATTTATTTGCAGTGCCATCCACAGTACAGGCACTATTCAACCTTATCTCACTTTATTTGAATAATACTAGATAACCTATTTCTATCAGAATGATATCTTAGTCCCCTCCTACACTGACATATAAAATCAGATTATCTGATTGAACTGGATTATCTTCTTAAATAATATGGATTATATGGCAGTGTAGAACTAGACAACATCTTATTTCCCTCTCTCCCAGATACTGAACGGTCTTCAATCTCCATGGCTGAAACTAAGCTTTACAGCAAAGTACAGTAAGCAAATACTGCAGTAACTAATGTATCATGGTAGTGAATAACAAAATTCATTGAGCATTTCTTCTGAGATCCAACCCTAGGGAGTGTTTTCCTTTGCAAAACTCTCATTAGGGCACATAAAGGGTGTTCAAAGTGTGCCTTCATCCAGCATGAATCTGCCAAGAATGCTTTTATGGCTGTAGGCCCATCCAGACTCCCCAGACCAATGTTATAGTTATCTATTGTCGGCATTTTGTGGGTATTCCTTCTATCCACTGCCACCGCCTGTTCCCAGTCTGCTGTCATTATTACTTCTGGTACGCAGACAGAGAAGAACTCTGGTTGCAAAGGCAAATTCTCCCCAAGTGCTTTCTTTCTTTTTAAAAAAATTAAGTAGCTGTGTAGCTACATAGTTGCACCAAGCCACATAGTTGCACCAAGGTGTGGATTTACAGTCTTAATTAAAAATTTCCTTTCCTTGGAAGGCAAGACCATGTTGCAGAACTTCCCACTCATGCATGGTTTTGTGTCTTTAAAAAGAGATTCAGATTCAAAACTACATCCCCTCAGATAAAACAAACTAACACAAGGAAGGACAGTTTGGTACTCTTTTTTTAAAAAAAAAGATGCTAAATTTGGATATTTTTCCCCTTTTATATATAGAGAATTGGAGAAGAGAGATTCCTAATCTTTCATAGTAAATAATAATGGCCAGGCCCATAGCCAGGATTTTGATTGGGGGGGGGGGGGGGATTGAGTCTAAGTGAGAGAGGATCTGCCCTAGCAAACCTTTTTTTATCATTATCCCAATACCCCCATCCATATGGGATATATTGAGCGTGGTGATCAGATCGTGATATGAATAAACATAACAGTTTAAATAATAAATGTTATTTATTTACTTTCATTAATAAAATGTTTAGAATACTTTTTGACTTATTTTTTTTACTTTACAGCAACAGTCTTCTTTTCTTCTCCCCGGCCATTTTGTCAATTACTTTTTCTGGTTTGATAGTGATGTCCTGATGGATGGAAATCATTGTTAGTCCACTAAGTCTATGGTCTATCATTAAACTTCTAGATACACTTTTTACTCTCTTCATGGTTGAAAATGATCTTTCCACACTGCATGTCGTTACTGGTAGAGTAGCCAATACAGTCAAAAGGAGATTTATTGACCAATAGTAGGTTTTGTCACACAATTCCAACACTTTAAGTACCTCAGTATCTTTCTTAATTAATGGTGTAATATTACATTACATTATGTACTCAGCCTTGATGGAAGCAAGTGCTGCGTCATTTTCAAAGTATTCTGACAGTTGTTCCATATGGTGAATTTTGTCTAGACCTGAAAACCCAGGGAGAAGAACCTGGAAACTGGTTAAAATGTCTTCATTTGACACGAACCTTTCAGTAATGTTCTGTATGAGTGAGTCGACACATGGTATGAACACCGCAACTCTGAAAAAATCTTCTACAGAATTAGTCCCTGGATTTGCCCGATGCACCTGTCTTGAACTTTGCCTTGGAATAGTCAAGTTGATTTGAAATATTTTTTCAGATGTTGTTCTTGCTAAGTCAAAGGGTTTTACAAAATGATCTTTTTCATCTGCTCTCAAAATTTCTAAAGATTTTGATTGGTGAATGATTGCCCTTTTTCAAATGGGAGATGTAGTTTACCTGGATCCAGAGAGTCTCAGAAGGCAGCCGATGGGCTCAATGCACTCCACTCCCATACACGAGTATGGTGAGACTTCAATGCACAGGTGTGAAGGCCTGCTGAGTGCCCGGGTGCGGCATCCTCTTTGGCACCTGGGCTGTCAGCACACTCCCCTTCTTCTCCTGGCACCAAAGGCTGAAACCAGGAGCACCGAAAAGGAAAGAGAGTGCACTGAGGGCTCAGGCGTGGACAAGGATGCCACTGTGTCACATATCAGTAAGACCTTCTCGCGGACCACTCTGAGAATTTGGGGGGGGGGGTCAAGCTGTCAAGCCCCCGCCCCTGGCTGCATGCCTGATAATTGCCATGATGTTACACATCATTTTAAGTATAGAATTCAAAGACATAGCCATAATAGTTTGGAATGTACATATGCAAATGGATTTTGTCACACCTAGAGATTAACTGAGGGTACATCTACACTCTAGAATTAATGCAGTTTTGACACCACTTTAACTGCCATAGCTTAATGCTATGGAATCATGAGAGTTGTAGTTTCACATGTAATTAGTCTTCTCTGCCAAAGAGTGCTGGTGTCTCACCAGACTTCGAATTCAAGAATTCTATAGCACTAAGCATAAGCCTTCATAGATGGAGGCTCCATCTATATTGACAATTTAATGCAGTTTCCAATCAGTATTGATGAAAGTTGTTTTGTTGCACTGATGAATACATAGGAAATCCTGGGACCAATATGAGACCTGAATGGTGATTATGCAAATGTCCTGATGAACATTCAGGGCCTCCTTTCACACACTTTTGTGAAAGTCTATTGTTTTGCTGTCACAATCTGGACAACCTAAAGATAATTGAAGCCAGCTTCAAAAGGCATTAAATGGTTTGTGGATGGGGCCTTAGGTTACATCTACACTGTTGAATTAATGCAGTTTTACAAGATCATTAACCTTCTCTGCCAAAAAATGCTAGTGCACCACCAAATTACAACTCCCATGATTCTACAGCATTGAGCCACAGCAGTTAAACAATATTAAATGATATTAATTCTACAGTATAGATGCACCCCAAGTCTACATACTCATGGAGTAAGGTGGCTATGGACAAACTTATGGGCTGTGTTACCAATTTGGTTCTCTCAGTCTCTAAGGTCTACAAGATTGCTTTGCATGCCATTCAATTCAGATGATTGATAACCTAGAAATAATTCAACTTAATTTCTCTTCATATCTTATTCATGTGAAAGGCTGAATTCTCTTTAAAAAGTTATTAAGCCATATCTCTTATTCACGCCACCAAAAACACACATCTCACCCTACCTGTTAGATTAGACATCCAGTTTACAGAAACAAAGGTGCATTCACAATCCCTCAATAGAAGGTGGTTAGGTTGTTTTTGGCATTTTTGATCACTCCTGCTTTCAGATTATGCTCTAAATTATGCATATAATCTAATCAGTGGAACCTGAATGGTGGTGTAATATGAGGAAAATATCATATTCAATAGTTTTCTTTCAGATATTTGCTATACATTGGCTTTTGAGAAATGCTATGGCCATTGTTTCATTTCTGTCTTTTCATTCATTATTTCCTAGGATTGAATACAACCACAGAATTATTTGTTCTCTACCAAATTGCATTTTGCAGAGGTGTGGGAGGTTGGCCTGAACATGAAAGTGCTTGACACAGAAGATGTTAACAGAAAATGTCACACACAATTTCATCCATTTCTTTGCACCAATGACTTGCCTGCAGCCATTATGTGTACATATTACGAGATCTGGCTGAAAACGTTGATTATGTAAAAGAACTAAAAGCCAAATGAGGACTATAATTAAACATGATGTATATTACCATTTTATCTAGATTTCTAGAAAGTAGTAGAATAGAAATCAGGACCTGAATATAATGAGTGAAATAAACAATTGTCTGTGGGTTATTTGGTGTTTAGATATGCATCAATGCTCAGTCAAGTAGACTTAGCATTCCCAAGTGCTCCAAAAAATATTTGGATTATCTACTTATAAAAGAAAATATTAGTTGAAATAGTACATTGCATTAAATTCTGGGGGAATCAGGAAAAAGGTTTCAGGTTAAAAAAAATCTGGTACTCATGAATTCATGAGTACCAGGTTTTTTTAAACCTGAAACTTTGGGGGGGGGGGTTGAACCCTTAACCCACCCCCTCTGGCTACAAGCCTGGAAAGCAATATTTTATATGATACCCCTCTCAATCTATGCCTCCATCTTTATCCTACAGTGTTAACCACCACACCACCACCTCAAGGCATTTAGTTCTTGCTTCATTTGGGGGGAGGGGGGGTTGAACCCTTAACCCACCCCCTATGCAGACTTCAATACATTTTACTGCTGTTTATAGGGTATTTGAAGATATCATTTACCCTTCCTTCCTTCCTGTTGTTTCATGCTCATCATCACAACTGTCTAGTTAATGATGTGTCAATGAGGCTCGATGAAGGTATTCACCAGCTCATATGTAGAACTAAACCAGGTTTGAAGACATGGATGTGTGTGCAAATTCACCTTCTAAAACTGCATATATGAGGGCAGCATTCCAGATCTTCAAATCCTGATTATTGAAGTCTGTTTGAGACCCTCTAAGCATTTTCAGTTGAATATGACTACAGAGCTCTCCTATGCATAGAACCTGTACAACTGTGCTTAGCCAAATGTGATCAGAGAGCTATTCTCTTCTTATCTCTCTTTTCATGCTCCTCTGTTCCTCTTGGATCATGCTGTCTTCAGGCATGAGTTCACCAGATGAGGGAGGATGTGGGAAGGGGCTGAGTCAACAAAATGAACCTCTACCATATAATGACACGAAGGCTGTATCTACACATACCTGATAAATCTGGTGTAAAAGGCTCTGGAACTGCCCCAATGCAGCCCAGCAGCATCCATCATGTCTTTTGGCCATCAACATAGCTGCCCAGTCTGAAGTCACCCTGGGGCCACTGCTACCGCTACTGTATCACTGTCAGCAAGCAAAGGCTTGCTGGTGGCATCATATCTGTATCATATAGTTTGGTGCCAGAAATGTCATCACCTGAATATGATGTCACCAACATGCCTCAGTGAAAGAGCTCCTTGCTGGTGGACAGAGTTTGTGCTGGATCCAATCTGATCCAGCTATCCCAACTTTGAAAATTGCAGGATCACTATGGAATTTCCAATAAGCTATGGAATAAATCCTGTGTTCTGCAGATCCAATTTAATGGGTGGACAAAATTATCATGCTGAAGGTCTAGTTGCATGTCATGTGGACTCTCCACAGGAGAATTATTTTAGCCATGTAGATATGGCTTATTTTTTTATTTGGAGACAGATGTGCTTTACATTACTGCTTAGTTCTTGCTTTCAAAACATAATGTATCATAACTAGTATTAGAACTGTGGTCTGATCTCTGGCCCAGGAGCAAAGAATGCTATTTTCTATTGGCAAAATGGGGGAATCTCTTATTAAATATACCTTTGCAAAAAGATGCTCTTTATATCCTCCTGGCAGGCTTCCCATAGGCAAGTGGTTGGCCACATTTTGTGTGAACAGAATGTTGGATTGAACAGGACTTTGGCCTGATACGGCATAGCTCTTCTTAGTTCTTATGAATATGTATGTAGAGCCAAAAATATAATTTGTTATATATTTGCCAACAAACAACTGTAATGTGTCCAAAAATACTATTGAAACTCTAGCCAGTTCAAAAGCAAGCCAGAAAGAACAGTGGGTTTAATTTGCCAGAAATTTAATGAGGCCGCACCAGAAATTACTATTAGCTGTTTTAAATGGAGAAATGGACATAGCATTTCTCGAAAGGCAAGATATATTCCGATACCTGACAATTTATAGCAAATATCTGAAAGAAAACTATTGGATATTTTATCAGATTTTTCTCACTTTTTTGCATTGAAAATATTAAGAAGCCCCATGCTTTGGGTGATTTCCTGTTTGTCCAACCAGGAGTTACATTCAGAGATGGTGGTCTTTTTCTTACAATAAATAGAAAGTGTCTTGCATGCAGAATTATTTCCAGTGAGACTATGTGCCCCACAAAGATCCTTTAAAAATATGGAATCAAAACTGTTCCTATCTTTTTTTTTAAAATAATATTTATTCAGAGTTTTTTTTGTTTTTGAGACACATAATTAAGACATACTATTATACAATTATACAATTATACAATTGCACAGTTATTCAGTTGTAGTCAACTAGGCATTGAACATTGAACATTGAACATTAAACATTACACATTCCACATTCAGCCAAGGGGTTAGGGTGGGTAGGAGGGAGAAAGGGGTGGGTGGGTGAGGGGGGGGAGAGGTTAGTGGGGCGGGGGGGGGGGGGGGGTGTGTGTGAGGGAGAAAAAAGAAAAAAAAAGAAAAAAAGGTGACACACACAATTACAGGGGCGTCATTCTATCGACAAATAACAATAAACAGGTGGACTTCCTCAAAGATTCAGCAGAGTTATACTAGTAACAAGAGAATATAAAGTCTCTAAATCATCTGCGCAGCTTCCCTAGTCTCCTAAAGTTAAACTCTTCTTTTCTTTCAAATAGTGCCTGAATGGTTGCCAGTCAATCCTGCGTCTCTCGCTAATTTCATAAGTCATAGTCGCTAAAGTGTCCATCTCCATTAGATCTCTGATTTTTAATAGCCAGGTATCAATTTTTGGTGTCTCCTTGCTCTTCCACTTGCTAGCGAGCACAATTCTGGCGGCTGCTGAGAAATGAAACAACAACATATCTTTGTTAGGATCTAACTGAAAGTCTAATAGATGTAGAAGAAAATAATCTGCTTTAAGCTCCATTTTTATCTGCAAGATCTTCTGCACTTCCCTATGCACCTCCCGCCAGAAGTTCCTGACTTTTTTACATTGCCACCATGCATGGTAGTGGGTACCCAGCTCCCCCCCCACATTTCCAGCAGTCACTGTTCGTTCCTTTGTGGAATTTTGCCATCTTCTGAGGGGTTAGGTACCACCGGTGAAAGACTTTTTGCCAGTTTTCTAGTATGTTGGCGGATTTTGCAAATTTCAATTTTCCTTTCCATATTGCTGAGGAGAATAGAGTGCCCGAAATCGGCTGCCCAACTGGTCATGTTCTCCTTTACGACTTCCAATTCGGTTTCCCACTCCAGGAGCTTCCCGTATAAGGCTCTGACCACTTTTTTATCCTTTTCCATTATTTTGTCCCACAATGACTCTTGTGAGGAGAAGTCTTTCTTTTTGTCTTCCTTGAAGCAGTCAGTAATTTGCATATAGTGGAACCAGGAGAGCTTCTCGTCCATTTCTCTCAAGGAGTCCAGGGGTTTCAGTTTCCATTGGCTATCTTTTCTTTCCAGAAGAGTTTTATAGGTGTGCCATCTTTCGCTTGGTATTTCCCTTTTCTGTGTAGCTTCTATGGGGAACAGCCAGAGAGGGGTTTTGCTGTATAGTTTCCCCTTGTGTTTCTCCCACACTTTCAGCAGGGCAGCTCTTAAGTAATGGTTTGTAAAAAAAATTTCAATTTTGGCCTTGCCGTGCCACAGGTACCTGTGCCAGCCTCTTCTAATATCGAAGCCTTCAAGATTTAGGAGCTTCTTCTTTTTTAAGGTTGACCATTCCTTAACCCAGGATAGAACACAGGCCTCATAGTAAGATTGGAGACTGGGTAGGCCAAAGCCCCCTCTTTCCCGAGCATCTATCATTATTTTATATTTAATTCTTGCCTTGCTGCCACACCAGACGAATTTCATCATATTTTTTTTCCATCGAGTGAAGAGATGGTTAGTTCTAATCACAGGTATCGTCTGAAATAAGAACATCATTCTGGGGAGGAGATTCATCTTTATGAGGGCAATTCTGCCCAAGAGGCTTAGATTTAACTGCCTCCAGCCTTCCATCTTTTTACACATTTCTCTCCATGTTGGCTCAAAGTTGTTCTTAATCAGTTGTGAGTTACTAGATGTTAAATAGATCCCCAGGTATCTTATCTTGTTGGTCACACTTAGCTTTGTGGTGTTCTCTAATCTCGTCTTCTTAGCGTTATCCATGTTTTTAGTTAGGATTTTTGTCTTTGTCCTATTGACTTTGAGCCCCGAGACCTTCCCGTACGTTTCTATCTTATCCATCCATTTTTGAGTTGTTTCGATTGGATTTTCTATGATGCACACTATGTCGTCGGCATAGGCTTTTATCTTGAACTCATCCTTCCTGACCTTAGTTCCTCTAAGGTCTTTGTCCCTCCTGATGTCGTCTAGTAAGATCTCCAGGGTCATAATGAATAACAACGGTGACAGGGGGCATCCCTGTCTGGTGCCTTTTTCTACTGTGATCTTCTCTGTTTGTTGGCCATTAATCCTTATCCTGGCACTTTGCTTTGAGTAGATCGTTTTTAGTGTGTTGATGAACTGGAAGCCCATGTCCTTCTCTCTTGCCAGTTGTAACATAAAGTCCCAATTGACCCGGTCGAAAGCTTTTTCTGCATCTAGGAACAGCAGTCCAAGCTCTTTTTGGGGGTTGGCCTCGTAATACTCTATAATATTGAGTACCGTTCTGATGTTTTCACACATTTGCCTTTTGGAGAGGAATCCTGTTTGGTCTTCATGGATCGTATCGTTGAGGTATGTTTTTACTCTGTTAGCTATAATTCTTGTGAAGATTTTGTAGTCGTTATTTAGGAGGGAGATAGGCCTGTAGTTCTTGACGTTGTCTTCCTCTGTGCCTTCTTTGTGGATTAGAGTAATCGTCGCCTCCTGCCAGGACTCCGGCATCCTTGCATGTATTAGAATGTTGTTATAAATTTCCTTAAGGGGTGGTATTAATAGTTCTTGGAATCTTTTGTAGTAAACGGCTGTTATCCCGTCTGGTCCCGGAGCTTTATTGTTGGGGAGGTCTTTAATGGCCTTTCCGATCTCTGACTCCTCAATGGGCTTGTTGAGGTGTAATCTCTGGTCATCCGACAGTTTCTCTAGTTTGTGGGTTCCCAGGTATTCCGTTACTTCCTCTACAGTGATGTCGTCTTTTTTATACAGCTCTCTGTAGAACTCTCTGAATTGGGTTCTGATCTTTTCCTCTGTGTGATAACTGATACCATCCTTTGTGATTTTAGCGACGTGTTGTTGTTGCTTTCTCCTCTGTAGTCTTCTGGCCAGCAATTTCCCGGGTTTGTTGGCAAATAGGTAGTATCTTGCCTTGATGTTTTTTAAGTTTTTGGCTAGCAGCTCGAGTTGGATCGAATTTAGCTGTTTTTTAAGGAATTCCAGCTCCAATCTGGCTTTTTTATTGCTTGGTTTCTTCTTCAGCAGAGTTTCTTTTTCTTCTATTCTCTTTTGTAAAAGAAGCGTTTTTTCATTTCTTCTTCTATTCCTGATTGCCCCTTGTTGTATAAGTTGCCCGCGCATGTAAGCTTTACTAGCATCCCACACCACCTCAGATTTTGTTTCTCGGTTTGCATTTAGTTCGAAGAATTCTTGGAGTATTTTCTTATTATGGTCCAGGTCCTTTTCTGACTTTAATAGGAAGTCATTTAATTTCCACGTTCTCTGATGTCTCTCACCTAAGAATTCTATTACCAGAGGGCAATGGTCCGTGATAGATCTGGGCAGTATTTTGATTCTTCTAATCTTGGTAGATATCGTTTTTGTTGCCCAGCACATATCGATCCTGGACCAGGTGGCGTGCTTGTTGGAGTAGAAGGTATAGTCCTTCCCGTTGGGGTTTCTCTCTCTCCAGATGTCTTGGAGGAAGAATTCTTTCTTCATCTGAAGAAAGCTGCCTGGGAGCCTACCACCATTTTTGTCTCTTCTGTTCTTTTTGGATTTGTCCAACCCGCAATCGATCACACCGTTAAAATCACCCACAATGATCAGGTTCCTAAAGGACTGATCTAACACCTTGCTCCTTAGAGTCCTAATAAATTTCGTTTTAGGTCCTGTGGGGGCGTAAATGTTACATATAAGGGTGTCTTGATCATTTATTTTAGTCTTGATTCCAACCATCCTCCCCTCTTCATCCTTGAAGGCCAACGTCGTCTCCCTAGGGTCCCTGACATAAATTACCACCCCTCTTTTCTTTTGGGACTCTAAGGAGCAGAATTCTTTGCCCAAGTGTGGTTGTACTAAGTAATTGCTGTGTTTCGCAATTATATGAACTTCTTGCAGAGCAACAAAATCATATTTCTCTTTTTTCAGTAAATTAAAAATTAAGTTCCTCTTATTGGGAACATTCATACCGTTCAAATTATTGGAGTAGATCTTCATCTCCTTCATCTTTTGTATTCTGTGAGTTCTGCTCAGAAGGTCCCACTCCTTTCTCCGCATCTTCATCCTCCGTCGATTCCGGTCTGGGTCTTTTCTTTTCCTGCCTCTTCCATGTTTTCCCTTTCGGTCTCTCTTTGCCTGAGTTTTCAATGGTTGCGATTGGTTGGTCAATAGTCCCTGCTTCCGAAGGCGTCGTCTGTTCAAGGTCTTTTAGGAGTTTCTTGTGGAATTCCTTCACCTTTTCCTCCGAGGTCAGCCAATGTTTGGAGTCTTTGTAGGTAACTAGAATCCCTTCCATCCGTTCCCATCTGAATTTGATTTTGTGTTTCTTTAACTCGTCCGTTAAGAAGTAATATTTTTTTCTCTTATTCAACGAGATTGTTGAGAACTCCTTGAGAATTATGACATTCTGGCCATAGTAAGTGGTCAGTTCTTTGTGTTTGGCTTTTAACACCTCATCCCGGACGCTCTTCCTTGTGAATTTGGCCACAATGTCTCTGGGGGTGTTGTTCCTCCTTGCGAAGCTCGAGTTGATCCTGTGAATGGTATCTATTTCTTTACTAATGTCGTTGGGAGGGACTTTCAAGATTCCAGCAAATATCTCACTTGCGATTGATCTTAGATTTTCTTCTTCTTTTTCTTCAATGTTTCTTAATCTGAGTTGTGTATCCGTTTCTTTACTGGCCCATAATTCGTTTTGTCTCGTCAGTCTTTCATTTACTTCTTCCATTTTCTTCATTCTGGCTTCTGTTCTTCCTTGTGTCTTTTTTATGCTTGCGTTTTCCTTCTTTAGAGCTTTTATCTCTTCTTTGGTCTCATCCACCTCTTTCTTAATATTCTCGACATCATCTTTCATTTCTTGTCTTAACTTCCCCATCTCTTTTTGGAATAGCCTTTCGATGTTTTTCTGCGTCTTCTCTTGATTATCTTCTATTTTCTTTTCTATTTTTTCCTGTATTTTGAGCATTTCTGCCATTATATCTTTTAAGGAGATCTCTCCTTGCGTGGAGAGTCTTCTGGCTGGGATGGGGGTTGTCGCTGTAGTTGTTAGAGCTGTTGTCGTTGTTGTCGTCGCCATGGGGGTCTTACCCTGCTTCGAATTCTGTTTTTCCATTCCGTTGTCCGCCTTCCTGCCTCGCCTGCTCCTCTTCTCTTCCGCGTTGTTGCTTCTCCTCTTCTGCTGCTGCTGCTCCTGCTTTCCCTGGAGGAGGTTTCTTCGCTCTTTCAACTTAGTCTGTCTGTCTGTCCTCTCTCTCGTTTAACTAGCTGTCTCTGAGTTCCTCCTTATTCCTTCCTTCCTTGAGACCCTCTTTTCTTCTGGCTCTCTTTTCTTCTTCCTCTCCCTGCTTTCTTTCCTTTCTTTTCTTCTTCTTATCTTTGAGGGGAGCTATCTATTATTTGGGGGCGTATTCTAGTTAAGTTTCAGTTGTTCCCGTTAGGTGATTTAATATTGATATTTATGTTTGTATATGTATTTGTTTTGAATACTTATAGCTATGTTTAAGTCCGCGTCGCGCTTTCCACTCACCCCCTTCTTGCTGTTTCGTCCTTGGCTTTTCCTCTCCTTTCTGCCTTCCTCGCCCTCTTCCTCTACCCCCCGTCGCCGTTTCAAGCCGCCACTGCCCGGCTGCTCTGATTTGTTTGGAGCTTCGCCGCTTTGGGAGAGGCTTGAGGCTTGGGGCTTAAGGCTTGAGGTGCCCTTCTGGGTTTGCGCACTCTCGCGCTGCCTGGGGAGGCCTCTTTCTCACGAGCTCTCTGTTCTCGCGTTGCTTCGGGGCTCGCTTCAATGCAGGCGCCGCACAATCTTGCGTTCTGCGTGGCGCGCCACGTTCCCACCCGCAAAAGGAAAGGAGGCGCTCCTTGATTTTAAAGCTAACGCTCCTTGTTTTCTCTTTCTTTCTTGATGTTGGAGTTTGGGGGTGGGTGGGCTGGGCTGAGTGAGAGAGAGAGAATGGGAAAGTGAGAGAATGAGAGAATGAGGGAGTGAGAGAGCGGGGGGGTAGCGGGGGGAGGGAGGGCAGGTTTGGGTTGCGCGGTATAAGGTAAATAAAGTAAAGTGAGTGATGTATCTTATGTTGAAGTACGAGATAACAGGCTTAGACTTAATGAGCCCCTCTCGACCTTCTCTTCAGTCCCCCTGGGGGGCTTACCATGCTTCCCAAGTTGGCTGGTCTTAGACGCTAGGCACATTCAAATTCTTTTCCAGCTTTTTGTCTCTTCTACCTCTTGTTTCATGCTGGTAATTCCAGGAAGTTGCACTGTTTCCCCTGCTGCCTCTCTGTTCTCTTTAGTCCTTTTTTTCCCCTTCCTTGGTTTGTATTTCTTCTCGTAGTAAAAAGTGAAGGCAGGCGGCCTCTACGGTTCTCTCAAACCGTGCCTTCCCCCCCGGGTGCCGGCCCTCGGACCCGCCAGGTGGGGTTTAGCCGTCGTCCTTGAGGGTCGACTGCTCTTGCCCACCCCCGCGGGACCTCCAACGGGCTTCGCTAGGCAGGCTGACCTCTATTCCATCAGCCTGTGGAGCTTCTCTGCCCCTTACCCTTCTGGGGGATGCACAGGTCCTAGAAGCTGCAAGAGCTCCGTCGACCTGCAGCAGCCGCCATCACGCCTCCACCGCCATCACGCCTCCTATCTTGAAGGACAGTGAGTGCGTTATCACAGCCAGGAAGCTGTTTGGCAATATCATGAAAGAGCAGGAGGATAATTTTGTTTTCCTTTACTTGCCAGTAACAGAGGGAGGCATTTGTGAATTTTTTTGTCCCATGGGCCAAAGTAATTTGGCTGATTTTCAGAATTGTGTACCCTTATTTCCCTTGAGGTGTGGTTCCTTTGCTGCTTCACACCCAATGGAAAAAAGGTTTTCTCTTTTCACACATGTCAATGCATGAGTTTCTTTTTTACACTAGTACATATAATATACATCTAGTAAAAATACCTCACGAGTTTTATTTTAAGAGTCACAGTAAAATCAATTACGATAACTCCTAAAACTGAGTATCATACAGAAACCGTTCAAAGAGAAATACACAGAAGCATTACCAGAGAACCTGTTATGTATGATGCTACTCTGCCTCTTGGCTGGTTAAAAAGCAAATGATAACGTATAATCAGTGTAAAATGAGAATGCTATTTTTGCCAAAAGGCTCTTCAAGGTAATTAACCCCACCGGAGTTCTTATGGCTCTGGACATTCAGTTTAAAAGCTTTGCAGAATTTGTTCCAAATAGTTAATTGCATTCCAAAAAACATTCTTACCTTGCCTTCTTGTTTTTACAAGAGCATATTTGGTACAAGTAGTTTTTCATAGCTGCAAAGATTCAATCACACCATGTGTCATGGCAGTGATGAACTTTGTACCCAGCAATTCATAAAGTAAGCATCACTTTTGTGTATGGTATTTTAAAACAAAAGTGATCTGAAGGCTTGTTTTCTTTTCTCTAATGATTTTGTGTGCCATCAGGTACAGAAGTTAAGCAGGTGGCATTGACAGTGGAAAACTACAAAGTAAAGAAAGTTATTTCTGCAGAAATATGGAGAGCAACCCAGTTTGTGATGCCTGTCCTGTGCATTATGACTTATGTGATGAGAGCCAGTGGGGTGAGGTGATATGAATATTGGGCCCCTTCTACACTGCCATATAAAATCCAGATTATCTTCTTTGAACTGTATTATATGGCAGTGTAGACTCATACAATCCAATTCAAAGCAGATAAACTGGATTTTATATGGCAGTGTGGAAGAGGCGCTGGACTAAGACTAAGTAGAATATTAGCATGGAATATCAGCATGCAAAGGGATCTTGTAGCATGTTAAAGACTAATTGAGGCATTAGTATAATAAGCTTTTGTGGAAGTAGATTTCATTCTTTCAGTTAGTTTCTAAGGTGTTACAATATCCCTTTGCATACTAGAATCTGGAAGATCAGGGTTAAAATCCCTGCTCAGGCCTAGAAATCATTTGGGTGACCTTGTGCAAGTCACAACGATTCAAGTCTTAGAGCAGTGGTTCTTAATCTGTGGGTCCCCAGATGTTCAACTCCCAGAAGTCCTAACGGCTGGTAAACTGGATGGGATTTCTGGGAGTTGTAGGCCAAAAAACCTGAGGACCCACAGGTTGAGAACCACTGTCTTAGAGGAAGGCAATTGCGTGGGTATGAGTGACTAAACCTCTCGACAGCAACAACAAACCCAATTATGAGACACACATCATGTTGGGATAATAAATGGCCACAACTTTTTTATTGCTTACAGAAGAGAATCAGGGTTGGCAGCCCTGCATGGGTGCTGGATTCATGGATTGGGCAGCCCACTACTGTTTGATACATCTCAATCACTCCAGGGGGTGCTGCTTTTACCGACTGACACAATACTGTGATCCTGACACTGTTGCACCCCAGAGAATCACCAGACATTCCCCCCTCCAATGAGAGGGGGAATAGACATCCAGATCTAGGGCCCTTGCTATAAAGTTGTGAGAAAAAAAAACACTACTCAACAGAAACCACGAAACGAGAACATTTATAAAGAGTGGATGGCCTGGGACACTGGAAAGGTGCGTTGCCTGGTACGGCCTTTCACAGCCTTTTAAGGCTGCCAGAACCTTGTGAGGGCGGGCGACTCTTCCAATCAAGGGGCGAGCAGGGGCTATCTCTAATTGACCAGCCAGCAGGAAATTCTCCCACCACCGAAGGGACTTCTGGAAAGGAGAAGCCCCCTCAGATGCCATTACAGCCCGGAAGGGTAGCCCACCACTGCAACATCCTTCCCAATAAGTTGGGCAGAGCACTAATATACTTCCTTTGAGCTAAGAAATCCCAATATTAGTTCACATTAGGCTCGATCTACACTCTCATATAATCCAGTTCAAAGTAGATAATCCGGATTCAGAAACTGGATTATATGACAGTGTACACGAGGCCTTAGAGTCATCATAAGTCAGAAACAACATGAACACACATAACAAACAAATAAAATGGGCAAGAATAAAGAAATATATTGAAAACTAGGTATAACACTGACATTTTTCTCCCACCTCTCACCTATGCAATTTGTTATCAATGAATGACTGTAACTCCAGGCTCTTCCAGGCAGGACCAAATCCTGGGAAGAACTGGAATATTTATTCCCAGTTCCTCCTGGGATTAAGGGCCCACAGCTGAGCCAAATGCAGCGCTTTCCCTGGGGGGGGGGCTGCTACATGGGAGGGCATGGAGCCAGACTTCCAGCCTCCTGTTTTCCCCAAAAATGTATCAGAGAGGCCTGGCTACATTAGCAGGCCCCTCAAAGACAGCTTCATTTGGACGCATCAAAAGTTGTCTTCAAGAGGACTGCTTATGCAGCCAGGCCCATCTGGTATGTTTTTGGGCAAAACACGGGGCTCGGAGGGGAGGGTGGAGTACCATCGTACTCCTTGGGGCTCCAAGAGCCCAAAGAACCAGGATGGCAACAGGGATTGGCTCCTGGAACAGTGGAACATGGTCCTGGGAGTCAATTTCCACAGGCCCACATCTGGAAAGATCTGGACCTTACATTAAGATTTAGGTCTTTCCAAGTGTCAAATTAATTGAAGGCCTCAGGTAAACCTGTGATCCATCTCAGGTTATGGGGCTGTGTGGAAGGGACCTCAGTTGTAAACCATATGCTTATATATTCAAACAGTGCAAGGTTCAATTCCAGACATTTCCAGATAGGCTTGAAAACCTTAGAAAACTGTTGTGTGTTAACACCAACAATAAAATACTAGATGGACCAATACTCTAACTGAAAAGGCAATTTGCATATTCAAACTTAGTTCAACATAGTATTAGCAAAAATTTCCTTTTAATTGATGAATAACTTCTTTTCTAATATGTGATACTAATGTTGAAAAAACATAGAAACTTAGGAGTTGCTTGTGCCTTCTGCTCAAAATATTATTGAGTGTCTTCTGAATTATGGCAACCCTAAGGGGGAGTATTCTTGGGGTTTTCATGCTAAGATTTATTCAGGGAGGGGACAGGGGCTTTTGCCTTCATCTGAAGCTGAGAGTGTGCGGCTTCACTCGGTTCATCTAAGAGCCACCTGAAGTCAAACATTACTTGAAGGCACACAACACAGCAACAAAATCAACTATAAGGACTTCCCAAAGCTCGCCAGCAGCTCATATATATTTCGAGACTCCAGGAATTTTTCCATGCCATGAACCATAAAATCCAGTGTCCAACTAGTCCAGTCATTCTAAAGCCTTTATGAAAAAATTAAAAACTTTCCTATGTGGAATAGCTTTTAACTAAGGTGAAAAAAGCCTTGGCCCTGCACTTTATAATTATATTATATTATAAAGTGCTTTTAATCATTTTTTTTATGATTTTATGTCTGACAAAGACTGATTTGGGATTATTTTAATGGTTTATATATACTGTTATGTTTTATTGATTGTTGTAAACCACCCTGAATTCTTGGAGAAAGGCGATATAGAAATGCCCAAATAAATAAATACATATTGTATATAAGAAAGTAGCTTTAGTTTGGTTCACCTTTAGATCTACATCTGACTATGTAAATACTTACTCTGCTCTTTTACCAGAATTATTTCTGCCAGAACCCAGTGATTCCACTTCTCCCTCCAGTATGTCTAGTGCTATGGAGAATCTGAAATCACATATTATAGTGAGTGATATATCTACCAGAATAAAACAGTTTGAATTGACATGCAGGGACTGGTTTATTTCTTGTCTCCGCTAGTTTCCATTTCCTTCAAGATACACATAACATGTTATGTTCTCTTTCCCACCAGAAGACATTAATGGGTGGAAATTATATAACGCAACATAATTTTGAAAAACAGAGCAATTACAATTATCCTTCTCAGCCTTACTTTTAAACAATCATCTTGCCTACAATAATTGCTGATTCTTTTTATATTTTTTCCTCCCTAAAGTTGTTTGTGCCCCAAGCCTACAACTATGTATTCCTGACTGAAGTGGCAAATTGAACAATAAAGCTGACATTATAAATATGCTCGCTGCAGGATGCAGTCTTCAAAATTTTTATTTCTGGAAAAATCTCATTAGAGCTATGTCACCAGCTTGTCTATTCTAGGTCTCTGTCTGAAAAATGGTAGTCATGCATGTACAATGACAACCTTTTCAAAACTATGTCAATTTGGGGATTGTAGTATATCTATTCTTTGTATGTTGCTGTGTTTCTTATTTAGTGAATTACAACATCATAACACCTGATGAAGACATTGCGAAACAAGGGAAACAACCCGGGAGACCTTGTTGTGTGTCACTGTCATTGATGTTGTTTATGGAAGATCTTTCGACAACATAGAAAGTGTTATTTTGTGCCACTGTGCCGGATATTGTTTAACTGTTGTTTTGGAAGCTCTAAGCTCATTGTGTTGACGAAATATTGATAAACCATGTGTCACTGTTTCTGATGTTGTTTATGAAAGAAGATATTTCGATAATATAGGAAGTGTTATTTTGTGTCACTGTGCCTGACATTATGTAATTGTGATTTTGGAAGCTCTAGTTTTACTATGTTAACAAAGTATTGAAAAATTATCTTCGAATTATAAACAGTCTTTAATTAATCGTGTAAATGTTCTCATGTTACATTCAATGTAGAAATTCTTAGAATATAGAAATTGTGATTGGCCATCTACAGTTTTTGTAATTCTTTCAAACAAAACCAGTAGTAATTCATATAACTGCTGAAACAGGACCTGCAGGAAGGAAGGTGGGTTTGTAGGTTTTACTGTTTCTTACATAGAATTCTACAATGGGCATTTTTATGGTCCAGTACAGCCCTGAGATTGGGATTCCACCTAAAAGGGTGGATGGGAGGGTACAATAATCTTGCATCGAAAAATAAGAGAGTCACATAATAGCAAAAGTTGAAGTGAGATCACTTTTGGATACTATGTCAACTATATTGTGAAAGAATGCATTTTTGTTGCTTCCATTAAAACATGACATAGAGCTGCATAGGATTTAAATCATCTGATGAGACATTCCTTGCCAGAGAAGGATAAAGACCATCAAAAACTGCAACTCTCATGATCCCATTGCATTGAGCCAGACTGTTAAGGGGGTATAAAACTACATAAAAGGGCACCCCATGAAGACATGGCAGCAACCAATTGGAGAGGACAACAGGCTCCTCTGCATGGCAAAATGGAACAAGAGCACCTCCCCATGGCCGGAGTTGAGCATTGCCTCCAGATGCTAGAGATGGAAAACGAAAGGCCTTTGATGTTGGGGATTCCTCAACTTCGGAAGAGGAAGGGGAGCAGGGAAGTGATCAGGACTTGGAGGGAGAGGAAGAAGTATCCGACAATGAGGCTTTACAAGTACCTACTTTTTTAGAAAGATGGAGGGAGACAGAAAACAGGCAGCAGGCAGCTCAATTAGCTGCTAAAAGATTGATGAACTAATTGGGAGACGCCCTAGCCCCTCCTGCATGGGGTATAAATCAGAAGCAGGAGAACTCAGCTTTCTGCTGCTAACAACAACTTTGTTGCTGACTGAACCTGCTTTGTGTTAAGGACTTTGTGATCTTTGCTTATTGAGTGCTGATTCTGTTGGGATTTTTGCAAAAGACTTTCATTGGTGTCTGCAGTAAGACTTTCTTATTTTTGCATTTGCTTATTATTTTGTTTGCTGGACTAAAGCATTTTTCTTTTACCTTCAACTTTGTATTGAAGCTGTTTTAAAGAGAAAAACAGGACATTTACCTCTGTGCTGCATGTCATTGTGTTCACTGTGTAAAACGCATGGAATGTTTGCCTTATCTGTAAGTCCCTCCGGGGAGATAAAGTGTATTATTATTATTATTATTATTATTATTATTATTATTATTTCTATGCACTCTTAGGGCCCTTCCAGGATTTAGTCCCCACTCCTAATCCAAACTCTGTGATTTCTCAGGTGAGGTGGCTACATATCCAGGAGGATGTGTAGCCCCTTTCAGTTGCATTTGCTTATCATATCTGCATCTCCTTTTAGCCTGAGAAAGTTACCTTAGAGGCCTGCCAGCAGCACAGGACCCTCCAGAAAGCTCTCCTGGTGCGTGAAAATGATGCATCAGGAGATGGGAAGGGAGGAAGATGGGAGTTTTTAGGGTGAAATGGGGGACTGGGAGATGAGGGGGTGAGTGCCATCCCACTCCTTTGGGATCACTGTGGGGATTGACCCCTGGGACTGCAGAAGCAGTCCTGGGAGACAATCCCCACAGGGTCCTCACCTGGAAAGATCTGGACCTTAAGCTAAGGTTTGGATCTTTACAGGTGATTAATAAATCTGGAGCAAACTGGGAAATCCCATGACCCACATTTTGGGCCTGTCTGGAGGGCCCTTATATTCACATTCCCATTTTACTTTGGAATAGGGATGGGGAAAGTGCAGTGAATCCATGAATCCCCCTTCTTCGGCCCCCCAAACCCATGGCCATTCCCCCATATCTCTTGGATTCATTTTAATGTAACTGTCAAGTTAAACCACACCAAAATGTTCCAAACCACAAAAATGTGTTTTATCCTTCTCAATCTGCAGAACACACACATGCTTCTTTTGCTGAAGAAGTGCAACCAGCAGTGGTTTTTAATGGTTTCTATTGTTAACAGATTTAATCTTTTGATGTTTAGATCAAATTTTTACTTTTGTATGTAGTTCATGCTTGGCTATGTTTGTTATATGACATCTTGAATCCCAAAGGCAGGTTAATAATCATGATAACAATATCACTGTCAGTAAACTGACAGGCTGCAGTTACAATGGGGCAAATGACAAAGACAAAAATTGTTCCTCAGTTGCCCACCTTTGCGTTGAACACAACCTACAACAGACCTGTACTGTTAACATTTGAACCCATGTATCTAATCAGCTGTGATAGAATAATTATCCAGATATGAATAATACAGAAGCCAGTTTTCCCATGAAAAAAGTAGATCAGATGTTTGCTCTTCCACTATTCTTCCTCTTGGCTGATACATTTATCAGAGACAAACATGGCAAAAGACCAGGCTCCAGCTAAAACATTTGCTACTTTAAAATGTGCTGAATCGGGGCAACCATGTCAAAATTGCTTACAATGAAAAGTGAGTATTTTCTTTCTTTTCTCTCCTATAGTGCTGTGGAAGTAAGAGATAATATTTATCATACAAAATGCTGTCCATGTTTTCGGGGGGGGGGGGGATATTTTTAAAGGTGGTGTCACATTTGTTATTTCTCTTGGCAGATATTCTGTCAAAATATACCCCAAGTGAGATATTCTTCACACTGAAATCAAATTAAATTTGCTTTGTAATGATTTGCTTTTTCTTTCTTTGCTTTACGTGTTTTTAGATTAGTTTTTTAAATAAAAAAACCTGCATCATAGAAGTTGCTCAAAGAAGACATTTCATCAAAGAGAGTGCTCTGAAAGTGTTTCTTTTATTTGATATTTCCCAACTTTCAAAGGCCCTATATACTTGGCCCTAAGCCATCATAAATCAAAACAGATATGTAGATCTTTTATCACTGAAATGAGGATATATACCTTTTGGAAACAGAGAGCAAAGCACAAAATCAACCCACCCTAATAAAAGAAAATATAACTGCTTAAAGGAACTAATAGAGAAATCACACAAAATTTAAAAGAGGGGCTGGAGAACAGCAATTGTCCAATGTGGCAGGTACTGGTAACATATTTTTGCCCACTGGCTTCTCTCACCTCTTTCATTCCTGGAAGGTCTGCAGTAGGGCTGGTCAATTCGTTTCGTTAATTCGTAATTCGTTAAAAAATTCGTTAATTTTTGAATTACGAAACGATTACAAAACTTTTTTTTAACCTGGAAGTGTTTTTAAATATCGAAATGGCAGGCGCCAAAAAATTTTGTATTTCCGTCCATTTCGGAAATACGTAAGATGGCCGCCTGCCGATGCTTGCTGGGAGCTCTCCTCTCTCGGCGCCGGCTGAGCAAGCGAGCGAGAGGGCGAGCGAGCGGCGAGCGAGCGGCGAGCGAGAGGGCCCGCCAGAGTGAGTGCCTGCCTTCCCTCCTTAATAATAATTTTAATTTCTCCTCCCTATTCTACTAAATTAATAATTAAATTTAAAAAATATTTTAAAAATATTGAAAAAAAAAGGGCGCCATCTTTACAAAATGTTTTGTAAATATTTACGAAATTTCGTAAATACCGAACTTTTTTTTTGGAAAATTTTGTAATTATTTTAAATATCGAAACAAAAAAAAAACCCCAATTACAAATCGATTTTAGAAACAAATTTTTGCGTTGTTACCCAGGCCTAGTCTGCAGAGATTGGCAACTGATTAGTCATGTGTTAGCAATGAAAGTTACAAAACCAAAGTTACTGTTGCCAGTCTTGAAACACTTCCAGTCTGTGGGCAAAGTCTGAAGATATAAATTCGGACATGAAGACTCCCTTGGTGTCACATGTGTCTTGTCACCTAAGCCACCTTTCCTTAAAGCTGCCTGTAGGTTCTGAGATTGCCAGATAGGAATTTGCCTTTTAATTGCCAATCACTGATAAGAGATAATAGAAGGAATACTGGGCACAACGAAGACTTTTTCACTTAAATATGCTATTGTTTTGCAGTCATATGACCATAAATAGCAGCAATACATAATTTTATTTTGACAATTTGTACATCTTTTGTTTATCCCAGTATGATGAGATAGTTTTTATACCTGCTTCCCCATTTGATTTATTTTAATTCAGTATAAACTCAGAAAGAACAGGAATACTATCTGAGACTATTCAAGTTTGGATGTGCCACATGAGGAGTCAGGGCCCATCCAGACAGACCCTAAAATATACGCCCTCCTGCATATTTACCTGGAGCATCCAGATGACACCTCAGGTGAACACAACTGCATTTGGCACAAAGCAGGAAACCCTTGCTTTGTGCAAAGATAATTTGATAGTGGGGTAGATTCATGCCTTGTTGAAATGCACAGGTTGAACCTACTATGGATGCTGTCTGGATGGCCCCCTCTCACATTTTCCAGGCTGAATCAGCTGAATCCAGGCTAAATCAGGGAGGGGGGGTTGAGTGTCTTGCTGCCCAGGAGAGCATCTAGACACCTAGCCCCTAAAGCAAGCATTTTCCAGGCTAGTGAGTGGGCTATAGTCCACCCCGACATGGTTTTTTTTAAACCCAGGTCAGTGCAAACTTTTCCACTGTCTGGAACTGCCTTCAGCAACACATTTTGCATGCAAAGGCAGTCATTACGATGTGTAAAGCCACACCTATATAGTATAGACCTGGGCTTAAATGTAAAGGATCTGGATAAAAACTCAAACTTACGAGCTCACCTTCACCACAGTAAATATTGTGTAGTCTCAGTGTCCTAAAATGCAAAGCAAGGAAGGGCAATGCATGCTGCATATAGATACAAATTATGTTTGTGTTAATATGTTCACAAAACACTTCAAAACATTTTCACAGGGACTTAAACCTAGCTTTCCTTCTTTATGAAGGGTGCTCCTCCTGTCCAGCCCTCAGGATCAAGGGTGGGATGAGAGAAACAGAACATGAGCACCTTAATCATTTTGTAGCCTGCTGTCTTTTCACAGCTGGTGCTGTCATTTATTTAAAGAGAGCTATCCTTAAGCTATCTATCTATCTATCTATCTATCTATCTATCTGTATCTATCTATCTATCATCTCCTCATCTAGGTCTTCTTCTCCCTCTCTCCCATCGTACCTGGTATTTGATTTATATGTTACAATGAGGGAAACAGGGCAAATATCAGAGTCTGTCTCTTTATCTCACCTCTGAACCACAAGGTAGCTTCAGGAGGATTTAGCTTAAAATTTAGGTTTTTTAACATATGTAAGAGAACTATGGCTGTTCAGATCCCTGTTGATTTCAATAACCAATTTTCCTCACTATTGGCTATGCCAGCTAGCTCTGCTGAGAGTCCAATAACATCCAAAAGCCTGCACATCTAGTTTCAATCCTGCCATGTTTTTCTGAATCAGTTGAATTTAATTTGAGATCTGGCTGAATACAGTGGCATTCTCATTTGAAATGCCTGAAAATGTACTCTTGTATGTCTGAGGTTAAATGTAACCCAATGGTTAAACCCTGTTGAATGTCAGCAACAAAATTAGCCCTTTTGAGCCACATCAAAGCACCTTTTAGGTTAGTTTTTTTCTTTTTAAAAAAAAGCCTGCTTAAAAACAAAAGAAAAAAAAGATACTTTAAAGTCAGCACAGATCATTATCATTTTTACCAACAAAGTAAATAACATTTCCTTTTGAGGGATCTGATATGACTGCAGAGAACATTGGCTGAGGATGTTATATGAAGGAAAGGACTTACAGTCTTTCAGCGCCCTCAAATGGAGCCTAGAAATATCTGCAGAAAGAGCTAAGCTCTGGGCAAGATCCCCTTCCTTAATATATAAGAATCTATGCTGATGTACTGCAAATGCAAACAAATATGGTATACAAACACACATCTGACAAATAAGATACACATTTTACAAAATCATGAGAAAATAAATATTCTTTCTTGAGAGATACAGCACTGCAGATTAATTATATTTGATTTTGAAACAAAATATACTGGTATTAAATTCACTGGATTATCAGTTCACGCAAAGCTGAACTCTCAAGCAACAGGAACTCTCAAGCAATCTGCAAAAACAATTAAAATTGCTGTTTTTTTAATACAGTAAAACCGGGTTACATTAAATTGTATGTCTTTATTTGCCTTTATTTGCTTTTAATTGGTATATTTCAATATTAATATCAATTCAATACAAAGTATATGGTATGGTATAATATGGGGCATAGTATTAGCTAGGTTGGTTTTTAATAGTAAACAGAAACTACATTTAGCTGGCACCTATCAACCCCCACGGGTGCAGGTTAACAGAGAATTAATTGTATTTAATCTCTTTTGAAAACAAGGGTGATTAAAACTATCAAAATAACTGCCTCCTAAAGTTTGCATTTTGAGGATTCAAAAGAGGCAAGTGGGAGTTGCAAATAAATTTTGCAATGTATCCTTCAAGATGGAAGAGAAGAAGTGAATGCCCCCTTTTTCTCTCCCCTACTCCCAGCATTTAATGTGTTATTCTATGGTGCTGTTTGAGGTTCTAATTTAGACAAACTACTTTATCACAATAGAGAATAAATCTACTTTAAATTAGGTTTCTGCCTCCTGCACAATTCTGGGGTTTGTAGTTTAGTGAGGCTGTTAAAGTCTCCTCCCTAAACTACAAACCCCAGAATTCTGGAGGAGGCAGAAACCTGATTTAAAGCGGATTCATTCTCTAGTGTGATGAGGGTACTGGTTTCTAGACCACCAAAGGAGTACACTTCTGAAAACGTGAAAATGTATCTGTTTCCTTTTCCTTCCTCCACAAATAAATCTGGTTGGTTCAAGCACTGGGGGACAGGGGGCCATGAGCCACAGTGAGATCTTGGTGGAGGTTCTATATAGTCTGTGGACCACATTTACAATCCCCTACTATGTAGGATAGATGGGTTGTTGTTGTTTTGCTTATGGACTGCATCATCCAAACCTTTATTTCCACTAAAAAACAATGCTTATTGTAAATTGGTAGAGTTATGCAGATCAACTCCCTCCTTCTTTCCTCCCCACCCCATCTGAACAGTTGTATCCATAGTCTATCTCTCTGGAAATTCAAAGATGCTTATCAGACCAAGAGCCCTTTTATACCATCATATAAAATCCATATTATCTGCTTTGAACTGGATTGTATAACAGTGGAGACTCATATAATCCAGTTCAAAGCAGAAAATATGGATTCTCTGATTTGATAATCTGAATTATATGGCAGTGTAGAAGGGGCCTAAGATTATTTGTGTGTGGGAGGGGAGAAGCTGTATTTTCTTTTAACTTCTATACTTCTGTAGTACTTCAGAAAGCGCTGAATATTGGGGATGGGGAAATTTCAAACAGACAGTTAGCAAGTACGCTATTAAAAAGAATAATGTGTCATGCATATGCATAACAGTGTTTGTGTTGGTAGTGGTGTGTTGGATTGGAGAAATCCCATCAATATTTCTGGTTAGGGTTTTCACATTCCCATTTCATTTGGAGCTTTTATGTTTTTTTTCTGACATCCTAAGCTGTGATGAATAAAGCAAGGAAGAAGGCAGTGGAAGTAAAACCAACATCTAGAGTTTTGATAAGAGGTGTGAATAATGATGTTAGACTGGAGATGTTCTTGGACTGACTTTTGGATGTTTGACAGCCCTCCAAATGTTATTAGACTGCAACATCCGGGACTCATCACCCTAGACAGACTAGCTAGGGAAGCATTCTAATGAACACTGCAGTATTATCCCTTGGACCTCTACTTTATTTGCAGTGCAATTTAAAATCAAAGAAAACATACTTTTCTTACCAAAGCATTGGTTTTGCATAGGGGTTTGCTGCCCTCCAGTGTTAGCAGTGGGTTTAAAGGAATTTGCTGGAGTAAGAACCTCTTCATTGTGAGCCTTCAAGTAATTTTTTACTTATGGTGACTCCAGCATAGGGTTTTCTTGGCAGAATTTACTCAGAAGGAGATTGCCCTTATATTTAAGGCACTTGGGGCAAATGCCTTTAAGTGCACATATGAAGTGATCTATCACTTTGTAAAGACAGATTCCAAAGACAAAGTAAGATTGTGCTCTGAATTGGAAAGAGGTAGATAGCTATTATTACAACTTGCTGCCTATCTTGTTCTTATCTCTCTGTCTTACTCCTTTCACAAGGGAACTTTGTCAGCCAAGCAGCAGAAGGAAGAACAGGTGACTATTCCAAATTTGCTAACCAACCACAGGAAAAAAGAGACCATACACAACAGACTGAATGAAATTTGGGCAATTTTTATTAATACTTATTTTATATTTCTTGGTGGTGATGAAAAACTAATGAGAGAGGGAGACTGATGTGGGAAAAGATTGAGCAGTAGGTCAAACCCAGGTTTCCCCAGCGCCTCAGAGAGGAATCCCTAAAATTCAGAGTTGCTCTCAGTCCAAGCACAAACTGAAAGGCAAGTCAGCAGTCCAATCCCTCAAGCTGTGTGACAAAGACCGATCAAGTCTGTAATTGACCAGATGTCACTTATCTCTCTGGAGCCCCCAGTGGCACAGCAGGTTAAACCCCTGTGCCAGCAGGACTGAAGACTGACAGGTCAGAGGTTCGAATCTGGGAAGAGCACAGATGAGCTTCCTCTATCAGCTCCAGCTCTCCATGCGGGGACATGAGAGAAGCCTCCCACAAGGTTGGTAAAACATCAAAACATCCAGGCGTCCCCTGGGCAACATGCTTAGGCGGCCAATTATCTCACACCAGAAGTGACTTGCAGTTTCTCAAGTCACTCCTGACACAACAAAAAAAAAACCTTATCTCTCCCATGTGCCTAAAGATTTTAATCCATGCACTGCATGCATGTAGGTTTTCTTAGTACTCAGAGCCAAGGAAAGACTGATGATGACCTTCATTATTCATACCAATATTCCACAGGTCTGTAGACACTGGTAGCATCCAGTGGCCTGAAGTGCTCCATCTGAAAATTGGAGAGAACACCAGTGACTCTATTTTCCACACTGGCCACGTGCAACGCAGTGAAGAGGATATTGTGATGAATGCAATGAAGAGTGAATTCCCACACAAACATCATCACCCTTCTTAAGTGGGAAGAAAGCTAGCTGATGACATGCGCAAGAGCCTGGCTGTCACATAAAAAAATGGGCCCCTGAATTTAAAAAAACTCAGCAACTAAAATTTAACTGCAATGAATAAAGGGGAGAGGGATTACAGAAACATGAAATCTGTGGTGAGGCCCAGAAAAAAATGAGTTTTTGGCCCAGCATTCACCAAAGTCCAAGGAGCCAGAAATATCTGAAGCAACTCACAAGGCTCTGTGCAATCTGAGATGCCATTGAATTTTTACCAAAAGGGACACCATACCAACAAATCAAGGCAAACCTCCCTTGTGGTTCAAATTCAGGGCTAAGCTTGAGAGACTTCTGCAAAATACATCATACAGCTAACAAAGGAAAGCTTGGCCCAGGGTAAAAACCCCAAAAAGCAAAATTTAGATGACCAAATAGTCCCTGGAATTCCTTAAGTACAACTTTCTTACACATAATAAAAATGTATCCTACTAAGCACATCAGCAACTTGATGCAGGGAAGTCTAGAAAACTGTTGAAATATGTCTCTTTTAAGGCCCAATAAAACCAAATTTTGGGGGGAAACTTAGTCTTCACATACACCAAAGGAATGCCTAGTTGGTCCATAAACAGATAATTTGCTGAAGGAAATGAGCACATTGGCCTGTCTCAAACTGCCCAATAAAGTTGAAATCATTCAAGTAATGCACAGCTCCTGTAAGACCTAATTTGAACTTGAGCTATTTATAAATGACATTTCAGAAAAGAAAAAGAAAAATTAGTAACAATCAAATAATTTATATTCTTCCTTTTCCTCAGTAACAGAACTCAAGGTGACTTGCAGGTTAATAAAAAACAGTACAGATTAAGAAGTATAAAACTTTAATAAAAACTATACACGATGCTTTTAAAGTAATTAAACAATCTTTAGAGTTTAAAAGATTTCAATTAATTTTAAGATAACATTGAAAAATCAACAGAACAACACAGTACACCACTAAAAATAAGATCTAAGATCTTCTGGGGAGACCCTGCTCTCTATCCCGCCAGCTTCACAAGTGCGGCTAGCGGGAACGAGCGACAGGGCCTTTTCTGTGGTGGCCCCCCGGCTTTGGAACACCCTCCCCATAGAGGTACGATCAGCCCCTTCGCTGATGGTGTTTCGTAAAAGATTGAAGACATGGATGTTTAAACAAGCATTCGGTTAATCCGTTGTAACGAATTGTGATGACTAAAGGATTGGTTATACACGGACGATGAATTTTGGATTACGATTCCAGTTATGAGATGCATAGGATTGTTATTAGTGGCCCAATAATTTGTACTGTATATGTGTTTTATGCTTTTAACTGAATATTGTTTTTTAAATGTTGTAAACCGCAATGAGTCGCCGATTTAGGCTGAGATATTAGCGGTATACAAGTGCATTAATAAATAAAATAAATAAATAAATAAAAATCAACCACAGTTAATTTCTAAATGGCAGTTGGAATACAATTATTTTAGTTGCGGGTTTGAGGAAAGCATGAAGAAACCCATGTTAGCCTATCTGGGGATAGAATTTGATGATCTGAGAGCAACTACCCAGAAGTCCCCCCCCCCCCTTGTTGTCATTAACTGAACCTGTGATCATTATGGAACAGAAGATCTCAGAACATTAAGGGACCAAGATCTCAGACTACTAACAGGTTCAAATGGGGAGATACAATCCTTACAATGCCTGAACCTGGACCTATAGACAACAGTGAAATGATGAGAATGCAAGTGAGATTGAAGACTGCCAAATGTTCACATCTCTGTCTACTTACTTTAGCCTGCCAGACATGAAAGCAACATAATAATTTTCTTTGAGGGATTGTTCTGTCCAAAATTACAGCTTAACAAAATGGTATCATTAATCAGTCTTCCATTAATACTGTTTCAGTTTTCCAAGCAATATGGCTGATCCATACTAATTCAGGATAAATCCAGACATTCCACAGATCCACATGAACTCTGGATCTCCTTCTCTGTTCACATTTCCTGTGGGGAATTTGTCCAGGGCACTGCCTGTACCTTCCATTACCTATAGATTGCCTTCCCAACTGGAAAAATACGCAAAATGGCCAAAATTAGGGTGCACCTACACTGTAGAATTGACACCACTTCAACTGCCATGGCTCAGTGCTATGGAGTCATGGGAGTTGTAGTTTTACAAGGCCTTCATATTTCTCTGCCAAAGATTGCTGGTACCTTACCAACCTTATCTAGGATTTCATTAAGCCATGATAAAGTGGTGTCAGACTGCATTAATTCTATAGAGTAGATGCCCTTATTGGGAAGCAGTTTTAGGAAGAGATGCAGCTACAGGAAAAGCAGGGAATTTCCATATCCTTCAGCTGCTCAATCAGCCCCCCTCATGGGGCAGATCAAGCCCTCCTGGACAAGGTACCCCTACCATACTGTAACATCTCTTTTTAGTGTGAGCTTTATTGTTTTAAAGATTCCTGAAGCATTTGCCCACTTTTGCTTTCTTTTCTTTCTCAGCAAATTGTCTACATGTGCCAAGGTTATTCTGTTTTCATATGAATGTAAACTAGATATAAATTATTCCAATGTCACTCATTTTTTAAAAAACAAATCAGATCCTAACCTTGATTGTTACTCATTGTTAATAGTACTGTCATGGCTGTTAATTTATTGGATTGATCCTCTTAGTTTATATGAAATTTGCACTTAGGATCAATGAAACATCCTGATAATTAATCATTCCAGCAATGACAGCCACTGTCAAATTAAGCTTTAATCTTTTGCAGCTGAAGCCTCCTGGTTCTCAGTGCTCAGTTCACACTCTTCACACAATTTCATTTGTCTTCAAATTAAAGTCTTTTCCTCCAGTGGTACAGAAAAAAACCCTTCAGTTGCTCCAAATGTTGGGATTTATCAGACTGAAAACATTGTTTCAAAAATAATACCCTATTCAAAAATCCTTAGATATTATTAATACTATTGCAACAAAAAGAATAAACACAAGCAGAAATGTGAGTCAATAGAAGACTTGGATTCAGGATTTACTTAAGATACTATCCCATGGGGAGGGGCATCATATTCCCATGGTGTTATGTCCTGTTGCATTAGAAAGCCAACTGTATTGTTTCTCAGATCCTATCACATGTTCTTCTTTCTTGCCTTTACTCCTGAAATTTTCAGATTTATCACACGAGAGAGTGCAATTCCTGCCCACTCCATTAAAAAAAACTTGGGAAAAATATTGGGGATATTGTGCTTTTTCCTCCAATTCCACTACTCTGACATAGACCCAAGGTATTGATCTTAATTAGACACCACTTTGGGGATTTTGGGATTTCCCCTTCAAATCTACTACTTTGGACTAGAACTGAGGCACTTATCTTAATTAGACACAACTTTGAGAATACTGAGTTTTCCTTCCAATATTAGTACTCTTCATCATGGAAGTCTGAAATCTTAAAAGCTAGCAGTACTACTACTTCAAAAGCCAAGAATACCATGTAGGAGAAATGACAGGAAAAAACATGTATTTTGATATATTGGTATTTCTAATTATTAAATTATTTTTTAAAGTTTACCATACCAGGCTATGAAGCAGGATTTTGGGAGAGAAACATCAGTTCTTGGTAGGACACCACCCACAGGACTTCACCTTACTCCATGTCACTGAAGTGATTCAACAAGGGGAAAATTTGACCGATCCCATCCCACATGTTTTCCCCCCTTTTCTCCAGTTTCATGGTGATTCCTGAGCTCAGAAGATGATCTCTGCCCATCTTCTCTCCCCCTCCCCTTTTTCCTTTGAGACACTTTTCTGAAGCATTTTCTGAAGCATTTCCCGCCACCTCGGTAGATGACCATGTCGAGGCCTTGGTCGCTCTCTGGAATGGAGAGATGGCCAGGGCAATTGACATGATCGCTCCGGAACGTCCCCTCTCAAGTAGCCGAGCTAAACCAGCTCCTTGGTTCACTGAGGAGCTGGCAGTGATGAAGCGAAGGAAGAGGGAACTAGAGAGCGTGTGGCATTTGGATCCGAGCAAGTCAAACCGAACACGGTTTGTGTCCTTTCTAAGGGCATATGCCGCGGCAATAAAGGCCGCAAAGAAAACTTTCTTTGCAGCTACTATTGCGTCTGCAAGGAACCATCCGGCGGAGTTGTTCCGGATTGTCAGAGGTCTTTTAACTCCCGCCACCTCAGACGGGAGCCCTGACAATTCGGCCACGCGCTGTGAAGCATTTGCTCGGTTCTTTGCAGACAAAGTCGCTTTGATCCGTTCCGGTCTGGACACCATGTTAAATGCAGTCTCTGAGGATGTGACACGAGCACCTGCTTGTCCTATTTTGATGGATTCTTTTCAATTTGTGAAACCCGAGGATGTGGACAAGATACTTGGAGGAATGAGGCCCACCACGTCTATCCTAGACCCCTGCCCATCCTGGCTTCTGAAGGAGGCCAGAGGGGGATTGGCTGAGTGGGTAACGGTGGTGGTTAACGCTTCCCTTCGAGAAGGCGAAATTCCAGCGAGCTTAAAACAAGCTATTATAAAACCGCTGTTGAAGAAACCATCACTGGACCCCACTAAATTTGACAACTTTCGGCCTGTTTCCAATCTCCCCTTTTTGGGCAAAGTCATGGAAAGCGTGGTGGCCTCACAACTCCAGGTATTCTTGAGAGACACGGATTATCTGGATTCGGCACAGTCTGGTTTCAGACCGGGACATGGAACTGAGACGGTCTTGGTCGCCTTAGTGGATGATCTGCGCCGGGAGCTAGACAGGGGGAGTGTGTCCCTGTTGGTGCTCCTGGACCTCTCAGCGGCCTTCGATACCGTCGACCACGGTATCCTTCTGGGGCGCCTTGCGGAAATGGGCCTCGGAGGCACTGTTTTGCAGTGGCTCCGGTCATTTCTGGAGGGCCGCACCCAGAAGGTGTTATTGGGGGACACCTGTTCAACACCACAGCCGTTGACTTGTGGGGTTCCACAGGGTTCTATACTGTCCCCCATGCTGTTTAATATCTACATGAAGCCGCTGGGTGAGATCATCCGGAGTTTCGGGGTGCGGTGTCATCTGTACGCAGATGATGTCCAACTCTGTCACTCCTTCCCACCTGCTACTAAGGAGGCTGTCGAGGTCCTGAACTGGTGCCTGGCCGCTGTAATGGTCTGGATGAGGGTGAACAAATTGAAATTAAATCCAGACAAGACAGAGGTACTCCTGGTCAGTCGCAAGGCCGAACAGGGTATAGGGTTACAGCCTGTGCTGGACGGGGTCGCACTCCCCTTGAAGGCACAGGTTTGCAGCTTGGGTGTGATCCTGGATTCATCGTTGAGCCTGGATCCCCAGGTTTCAGCGGTGACCAGGGGAGCATTTGCACAGCTTAGGCTCGTGCGCCAGCTGCGCCCGTACCTCGGGAAGTCTGACTTGGCCACGGTAGTACATGCTCTGGTCACATCCCGCCTTGACTACTGCAACGCTCTCTACGTGGGGCTGCCCTTGAAAACGGCCCGGAAGCTTCAGCTAGTCCAGCGCGCGGCAGCCATGTTACTAACAGGAGCGGGACACAGGGAGCATACAACGCCCTTGTTGTTCCAGCTCCACTGGCTGCCGATCTGCTACCGGGCCCAATTCAAGGTGCTGGTGTTGGCCTACAAAGCCCTAAACGGTTCCGGCCCAAAATACCTTTCTGACCGCATCTTGGCCTATGAGCCCACGAGGACCTTGAGATCGTCTGGGGAGGCCCTTCTCTCGATCCCGCCTGCCTCACAGGCACGTCTCGCGGGGACGAGAGATAGGGCCTTCTCGGTGGTGGCCCCCCGGCTGTGGAACGCCCTCCCTGTAGATATCAGACAGGCGCCCTCCCTTATGGCATTCCGCAGGAGTCTAAAGACATGGTTATTTGAGAAGGCGTTTGACTAAGTGCTACAACTATTGGTCATGACGATCGGAACAGAATATGGATAACGAGTCTGGTTTATGATTCTTCAATGAGACGGCGCGGATGATTTAGTGTAATGGTATTATTGATTGTTATGTTGATTTGTTGTGATATTGTCTATTGTAAACTGTTTTTTATATGTTGTACACCGCTGTGAGTCGCCCTAGGGCTGAGAACGGCGGTCAACAAATGAAGTAAATAAATAAATAAATAAATAAATTACAGGCAGAGGCAGGAAGTCCGCCTGCATCATGGGATGGGCTCCATCATACATTGTTATCTTTCTGTTTTAAAATGTCTAAAAATGGGGGTGGGGCTGCATGGGATAACATCCTTAGACTCTTACAGTTGGGAAAGACTATAAGAGCTATCAAAGCATTCATGGCAAATATCCACCCAGCTTCTGTTGAAAACTCACTATATATATATATATATATATATATATATATTCACGGTGTAGCAGTGGTAGCTGCTCACTTACATGTCAGTGGGATAGGCATTCACTTCATCTTTTAGTCTGAATTTTAAAATAGTTGTCTAAGGCACTGAACCAATTTTGGAAAGAAATTCCTTGTAGGAAGCTATTCATCAGCTCGCCTCTGTGAAAACAGAATGCAAGACTAGATATAAGTATTTGATTTTATTCAGTATAAGTCCTTTAGCAGGTTCCTGTTTTTCATTTCTACTTGTTAAAGTTCCTTGGGTGTCACTTACTGCATGGGCAGTCTAGGCCTGGATTGACACAGTGGGTTTCTGTGATAATGACCCTACACCGGAGGTAGGTATCAGTAATAAATATGTATGGCACATAGGCACTTATTCAGCTTTTCAAAGCACTCAGAATATCCTTTCTTTTCTGCTACTAAAATAATGAACACTTTCACCAATACCATGTTTTTTTCTCCTACGATTTTGCATTTATATCTCTTCTACATTGAAATCATATAGAAAGGCTAGGCTCATCTTTATAGACAGTCATTTTTTCTTGGGGAACTCCTGTAGGTTAACCTTTCTTTCATGAATGTTAAGCACTTGGCTAATAAGCTTAACCTATATATTTTTGTTGTTCTCATTGAATAACACCGGACTTTATCGCACCAGGCAGGCAAACTGGCAGTGCAGTTGGGCCATCGCCTTTGATGACAATCCCTATTGCTGTGTACATCCCTCTTGCAGGCTACCTCCTCCTCATGACTATCCAATCTCTCACTATTGCTAAGCAAAACCCATTAATAGCTCTAAATCCCACAGTATCCCCATTACTTACCTTGGTGTCAGCATAACAGCAGTAAAGTGACAACAAATGACTTTTCACCCCTGCTATTCCAAGCTGTCTGTTTTTAATCTCTTTTTTTAAGAAAAAAATATAGTTATATCATCTTTTTTAATTTTTGCTTTTCAAAGATGAAATTGCAAAATTGTTCTAAAACTAAAATTAAAAAATTACAGAACAGCAGTAATGTGGGATTTTAAGAAGGATGAACATGATTATTCAAAACATTTAGAACTTTGTTGGAAATACAATAGTGAAAACTTTCTGGGCGGTTTAAGGGATGTAAGCATGTGACCAAAGACTACAGTTCTAAGGCCATTGCCAAAGGAAATATCAATTCTTGTACTAGGGCCATTGCCAAAGGAAATATCAATTCTCCTGTGTGCTGTAACACTCTCACACTTCATTCACACAGCCTACCTATCTTCTACTGATACTGGTACTGTCCTCTCACTGCTATTTAGGGACTGTGAGAAGTTAGGGGCCCAGACAATGCTTAAATTTGTTTCTGCATCCAGACACATGAAGACAATGGCAACTTTCTAGAAGTTCTTGAAGTGTGAAGTCCAGAGATCTTCCAGATTTGTTGTAGAGAGTACATGTCAACAGCTGACAGCTAGGTTGCATATGCAGGTTAGAGAGGAGGAGGATAAAGCTTTAAATTTTGCCAAACGGATTCAGGATTCTGTTTTCTCCCTTCATTCTGAGCTTGATAAATACAGGGAACCCTTGCTGGAGATATGGGTTCAAGATTCCTACAAAAGTGGAAAAACCATGAATAGAAATAACAAAAAAAATCTTAGAGAGTGCCTCTCTAGAAATATCTAGTTCCCAGCTCAACTCTGTCATCAATTTCTGCCAGATGTTTACCACAGAATCATTCTGGAGGACCTAAAATACTTAGGGAAGTGGTTTCTCAAGAAGTGCATTTGCACTGTGGAATGAATGGAGTTTGACAGAACTTTAAGTGCTATAGCTCAATGCTACAGAATCCTGGGAATTGTAGCTGGTGAGGAAGCACTCTTCGGCAGAGAAGTCTGAATACTTTGTAAAACTACTACTCTCATAATTCTGTAACATTGAGTCACAGAACAACAGTGTTGTCAAACTGCATTAATTCTACAGTATAGGTAGTACACCCTAGAAATCTCTAGGTTTCCCAGCAGTCAGGCCTGCGAAGCAGGTGGCACCGAGAGCAGGGCCTCCCCGGATGATCTTAAATTCCAAGATAGTTCATAGGGGGAGATTCACTCAGACAGGTATGGGAATGTTGTCATACTTACCTAGGAAGAGATTCCACTGAACACAGTGTAATTTACTTCTTAATGCATCTTACTTAGTACAGTTTGTATCATTTTACTCTTTTGAACATTAAACCAATCTAGATTTTTTAAAAACAAAACAAATGGAATACTGCATAACAACAGAATTTATCTGGGTTGCTTATACAAAAATGCATTACTATTACATGGCATTTTGTTGTTTTATATTTGCTAGTTTTGTTTAAATTAGAACAAAAATGAATTACGAGGAGTGCAATGGAAATTAAAGGTGTCAATACCAGGAATTAGGCACTAGCTCAGTGAAAGGCAATCTGGGACCAATTTGACAGAGCTAAAAAGAACTGTGCAAAAAGCACATTGTTAAGAACTTGCCATGTTCTGATTTCCATTTGCTACCTTTAATACACTTATCGGATTGCTGTATTAAATGCGACAATTTTCAAATTCTAATTTGACCATATTGTTATTTTCAAAATTACTGCTTAATGAGACACATAATGATTATTTTGAAACAAATGAGAAGCTGCATATTTCACAAAAGGCCCTCTTGTGGAAACAGTGGATTACAGTTTCACAATGACATATTCTAAAGGCAAGTAGGAATTGAAAGAAAACAGCAGAGGGCACTGTTTACATATAATTGAGAGTCACTTTGGTTAAAATAAATTTTTGTCTTTCTCATTAAAGTGAGAATTTGGACTACCATGTTTTAAAGATGACTAAATACATTGTGTCAAAAGTTTTTGTAGAATCCAGGCTGCTTCAACATATGTGTGAAGCATTATCCAGAATGTCAGGTATAACAAGGTCCATATGGTTGGACAGCAGATGGGGAAATGAGAGGGACATGAAATGCAGAAAATACTGAAATATCTGTTCCATCATTAACTGCAACCACCCTCATCCAGAGACAACCCAGTTCTAGATAATGCCAATACCACCTTGATCCCAGTTCAGACCTCTGGTGATGTATTGGAATTTCCTGGTGAGTTGAAATCAATTGTAAATAGTAAAAGGGATCCTTGGTTGGAATTCATTGTGTTGGGGTAACTCTTGTACTTTTTACACACTTATGTCATGAAATAGCCACTATCCAATGAATTGCAGTGCAAGAGACTCATTTAAACACTCATCCAGTGCATCCTACAACATAGAACAGCCAACTGAATAGATTATAATGAACCTGGGAATGTTGCCTTGGACATTCTAATTGGGCATCCTTAAACTGCAGGCCTCCAGCTGTTTGGGCCTCCAACTTCCAGAATTCCTGACCATTGGACAAGTTGGCTAGGGCTTCTGGGAATTGGAGGCCCAAACAACCGGAGAGCTGCAATTTGAGGATATGTGTCTTAGATTGCACTTTCAGTCATTTTTTACATTGTGCATTCAGCTAAATATAGGAAGAGGAAGAGGACAAGTAGTATTAGTAGTAGAAAAAGAAGAATAACAAGAAAACGTAGTAGAGCGAGAAGAACAAGTATTAGTGGCTGGTCCTGTGGCAATGCTTAAGCAAAATCTAGGCAAACAGTCTGCACTCAGAAGATGCTTTTGACATTTCATGTTGCTTTTGAATCCACAGCAGAAAGGTCCTTAGATATATATCTAAAAAGTTTGAATAAAATTTGAATGCAGAAAATTGGCTTTTGACTATGAACTTTAGTATTTTTATTTTGAAATTAAAGCCGTCACATTAGAAGTGCTTTTATATACTGAAGAAAAAGCTATAATTACCATAGAAAGGTACATGGTAAAAGCCGACAGCTACCATTAAAAATTCTAGAAGTGAACTCTATGATACAATATAGAAGGTGACTTAAAGTTAGAAAACTTGGTAAGTAGTGGCCACAGGAGCTTTTCTTTTTCTTCCTTGGACATGTATTTGCATTTTGCTTTAGGGAAGCCAATTTCATGGAAATCTAACCGATTCCCAGTATTTTCTGCATTTCATTTCCCTCTCATTTCCCCATCTGCTGTCATAAAAATGATATGAAAATGTAGAGGTCTCAAATATTTTTAGCTTTCCTTCCCATTCTGGACAAACTGGACAAAAGAATAACCTGAAGAAACTAAAGCAGAATTTGAACCATGATAACCTCACTACAAGTATATCAATATGTCATCAATACTTCATAGGCACCCCCGGTGGTGCAATGGGTTAAACCCTTGTGCCAGTAGGACAGAGGACTGACAGGTCAGATGTTTGAATCCAAGGAGAGTGTGGATGGCTCCCTCTGTCATCTCCATCTCCTCATGCAGGGACATGAGAGAAGCCTCCCACAACACCAAAAACATCCGGGCATCCCCTGGGCAACATTGTACAAACAATAATGAATATAACATATCAAGCTATAAAGCAGTTAAAACATATAAATACAATAAAAAAGATTAAAAGCATACAATGTGCCGAATCCCATGCCACAGTTACCAACAACAACAACAAAACTTTATTTATATACCACTCTAGCTCCCCAAGGGGACTCAGAGTGGTTTCCAAGCGACACCACAGTGTTCACAACTAGGGAAAGATTGGCACCTCTGTGTAATATAACAATCTAGTAAACACTGTAGTTAACTATATGTAGTTAACTATATGCCACTTACAAGGGTTAATTGAGAGTTGGTTCAGATCTAAGAGTTAGGTGATCTGAAAGGAAACCAGAATATATTCGAGATGTAAAGCAGCCATACACTGGCAGAATGTTCCTCTGAAAATGGTAAAATTTCATGGACTTGTCAATTTTGCTTTAATAAAAACTGCAGCAGCAACTATGTGATGACCCTGTAGAAGCAGGACTGTAGATGAATTAGAACTGACAGAGTATTAATGGTACATTGTGTGCATCAAGTTATTTAGAAATAAATAATTCTCTTTCCATCAACAGTAATTTAACAATATTTTGCAGTGTTCAGCAACTGGTGCTGACATGATCTTGTCCATTCTTCAGAATGGGCATTACCAATCTTTCTGCTTTGCTGAAGGTCAAAGCACAAAATCTATTCTGTGTATTAAGAAAGGCAGTGGTATTCTAGCAGGAGTACAACAGTCATGCATGAAATCTACTGGCTTCTTTCTCCAGGTGTGGAGTTCAAGTGCTGGTAAACTTCTATGCCCTTAAGGTGGGCTGACGGTTTACTTTGAAAATGAATGCTATTAGTAGAACACACAATTTTTAGCACTCATAGAAGTCCATCCAGCAATAAAGACCATAAAGCAACCCAGTACATTTTGCTGTCTGAGAAATCAACAACCCCGAAAAACTCAAGTCTTTGTCATAGTTGGCACATAAAAATGAAAACCTCACAAGTGTGAATATAATTAGTTGTTGTTATTATGTGTTGATGAGTCGACCTTCATGAAGCATATTATTAGCTCTGCATACTGTGGCTAGTGTGACCTAATCTTCTTTTCCTACTAGCTTCAACTTTACTGAGCATAATTATGTGTTCCAATGAGTCACATCATGAAATGTCAATAGTATGATAGTATCTGTTCAGAACACAGTGCATTATTCTAAATTCGATTAGGCCCGGCTAGAGTAAATCCAGAACCAGTGGAACTTATCTATTAATTTTCTTAATTGTATCAATATATTTATTGCTAACAAGTGAGTTTAGGTCTCATAAATTAAAGAACTAGCTTTTTTTGGCCTTTTCTGGAACCTGATATTTGCTCGTAACATCACATTTCTGATGATGTCACATGAGACATTGAGCCACATGACCAAAAATGCAACATTGCTACCAAGCCTCTGGGGAGAATCGCTTTCTGGTGATGACTCAGTGATGACCCTGATGAGCCCTTGGCCCAGCCAGTTACATGAATAGCCAACCAGCTCCAGGAACACTAGAGAACCCTGGAACCCCTTTAAACCTGTTTTTTTTTCTGGTAAGAGTAGACAAGATCTAAACATCAATATTTGTGTAATTCCACAGCAGGTCTAAATTTTGATAGTCTACATTTCAGCCGTATTTTCAATAATATGGCAGTGTGAGAGGGTACTGATATTCTTATTGAGGTAGAGTCCAACCATTGTGCATTCTCTTTTGAAATGGAACAGGGTCAAGAAGCATATTTGTAGCAATCTTCATAATCCATGAAGTCCTGCTACTGGGAATAGATAGCACTGCTAGTGACTGCTCAGTTAATGACACTGGACTTAATACATCTGGCATGCCATTTATAATAAGGATGGTGCTAGAGAAAGATGGGTTGCTAACTGGTGGCAACCACAAATTTCAGAGCTTCTGTGGATGAGAAGATGACTTTCTGCAGGATCTCTAACATGTTTTTGGAAACTTTTGTTTTATTTATTTGTTTTATTCATTATTTTTTTACCTTTCTCCCAATTCTGGAACTGAAGGTGGCTAACAACATATTTGTAAAATATACAAACTAAAACTATACAAAGGCATTAATAAAAATAAAAGCACAATAGTTATTTTAAAAGTCAATAAACAATTCACAAAGTTAACATTTTAAACATTTTAAACATTAAAACACATTAAAAGACCATATACAGATCTTTAAAACAGCACTGCACAACACTAATACCCCACCCCAGACAGTTCATAAACACCTTATGACATACAAGTATTTTTACAATGTCTTGGAGAGGGTGAGAAGGTGATGGGCAGAGAGAAGTGCCTCTTCAGATGAGCTTAGAGCTATAAGTGGCTCATAAAAAGAGATAGGATACTTTAAGTAAGCTGGACCCAAGCCAAGTGAATTGTGCTTGTAATTAGATCAGCAGACAGAAGAGCTATTGCAACAAGAAAGTTGTGTTTTCCCTGTAGCCTGAATGAAGAAGGCATCAGATAGCCTGTGTTTTTGCTTTAAGGAGCTTTCGTCAGATTCCATCTGTAGTCTCACTTCAACCCCTTCTTTGGTTTTGTTTCTGTTTTCATAGCTTTTGGGCATGCAATGCCATCTATGGCACACAGGGACATACTTATTATGTATATAGTTCACCACACAGATCACAGGGATTTGCAAGGCAGTGTTGCATTTTGCTTCCTTCCTTTGTCACATTTGAAGCCACATGAGGATGGTGGGACACTGAGAATAGAAAGATCTGGCTGCCTTCCAGTCTTTCTGATGGTGTACAGCTTCTGCAAAGACACCACTTGCCAGAATATCAATGGCCAGATCAAGTTGTCAGAGAACTGTTACTTCATCATGGACTGCCATGCTGTGAGCTTTTGGCCACTCGAAGCAGAATGAATTTGGCAATTCAAGGATCATTTCTGCTCTTCTGGCTCTCCTTAACCAGATTTTGTGGACTTACGGACCTTTCCATTTTGTATAAAGTTGGCTTGATTTCATGTCCAGATGGAAACTGGGTGGTTGCTATGGAGAAGGGTGCACATGTCAAGACTCAGTCTGAATGAACACTAGTTTCCCCTTCCCCTCAGATGTTAAGATCAATGACTGCGGCTTAAGGTTAAGCACAGCACCATGTTTACATATAATAATAAACCATGATTAATTGAAAATAGATTCAGATGGTCCCAATCTTCTTCTTATAGGTGGGTAACAGGCCAGGAAAGTGACAACATTCCAAGTTTGATCACAGATTGCTTGTGTACTATACTCAGATATGTGCAGAATAATACATGTAAGGTTGAAGGGATTTTTCAAAATACTGAAAGTGGCAGCTGAAAATACAATCTAATCCCCATTTGAGAATGTGTTAAATTTAAGAAAAGACAGGCAAAATAAGATACTTTTGATCACTAGAGAGAAGCAGAGCTTGAAAGAAGACAAGAGCTACAGAATATTCAGATGTACTATAAGAAAACTGGGCACAGAAAAATGATTGTTATATCAGATGAAGCTGGCTTGTTACTTTTCCAGCTCAATAGCAGAAAGAAGGCCTAAATCTGCCTATAGTTGATCCAACTGAATCTCAGAGTATCAAATTGTACCTCACAGACACAAACTAGTTTCATAGCAAATTTCCCTTCAATGAAATTGACTGTATAGACTGGCTACAGTTCCACAGATTTTAAAACAATGGTCATTCCTCACTCTTACTGAATATGCATGGAAAGAACCCAAGACTTTCTACATGCAAATCATATCATTTATTATAAAGCTAAGGTCCTTCAGCTGAAGAATGACACTGACTCAAATCACAGAAGAAGATTTAGTTCATCGATGGAGCCCACATTTCTAACTCCTCTGGGTAAGCAAGAATCCTCTGTACAGATGTCACAGTTAATGCCCAAAGTAGCTGTGACATTTCAGCTGTATTTATGAAGCAAACCGCCAGGATGTTAAGATCAATGACTGGGGCTTAAATCTCTCAGGGTAACAGCAGATACTCTCACCATATATTAGCTAAAGTTTCTATTTGTAGGTATTAGGAGAAACAGTAGTCAAATCACCCACTGGCTGTCTTATCTCCCATCTTTGTTTGCTCACTTACTTAAATAATGTGGAACTTTGCATATTATTTGGAGGTGGATTGATTTAGCTGCAGTTCCTGGATTCTCTTCTCTCTCTTTTGTTTGTGTATTCTTACAGTTGTCCCTTCCATTTATGGTTTGGACTTTTGGATATTTGATTAATCTTAGACTTGCTTAAAAATATTCTCTCTAGCAATCCCTAGGTCTCCAGTGTGATCATAAAATCAAGCTGGAAGACCTAAGGACCATTCCACACAGCCATATAACCCAGAATATCAAGGCAGAAAATCCCACAATATCGGCTTTGAACTGGTTACCTGAGTCGACACTGCTATGCATTACAGTTCAAAGCAGATAATGAGGGATTTTCTGCCTTGATATTCTGTGTGGAAGGAGCCCTAGTGAGGTATTATTTCAGGTTAAAAAGTAGTAATGTCTTCATTTGCATATTTTCACCTTCATGCAAGACCTGTGCCACAATCCCCAGTTGATGTGGAGGCCTTTCTGTATTTGCTTATTGGTTTGTTTGTCATGTTTATATCATGCCTTTCCTAAATTAGCTTAAAGAAATATACATGTCTGTCTTCTCCTTCCTTTTTATCTTCACAATAATCCTGTGAGGTAGGTCTGACTGAAATAGAGCTACTTGCCCAAGTTTGCTATTATTAGTTCCATTCTAAATCTCCAACAACTACATTGCACTGGCCTTTAATTCATAAGGGTGAGGTGAATGGAAAAAAAACTAAGCTTATTGAAAAGTCTATATTTGCACCAAAGTGTTTCTGTAACCAGCAATGGTTGAAAAAATGGCCTAAAGATTTATACTGGTTATTTCCAGCATAAATCTTTTTTTCCTTGCTCCCTTCCTGAGCAACAGATAGACTGCTGACACAGGTCAGCAATTTGAACAGTGTCACTTCTGTTTTTGTTATCTCTGTGTTTCCAGAGATGAAGTTCAGGTATGAAAGGTACAATGTCATAGTGTGGTTTAATATCATAAGGGAACAAGGGGCCTATTCACTTTTCTCTGTCTCCCTGCTCTTTTTGAACTTATCAAAAATATCTTTTCATATGTAAGAAGAGAAAATGGAGTTATCTTACTGGCTAAAATAAGAAAGGGTCTGACAATGAATCTAAACATTATAAAATAGCACTGTGTGGTATGTGTCCCATTATGAACACTCAGGAAAACAAAAGAGATTAACTGAGATCATTTGAGGGACATAATCTGTTACATGCTTTTTCCAAGACCTTGTTTTTGTCCCAAAATTTGACACACATCACTGTCATCTGATAAATGCTATTGATGGGAAATGATGCAGCAAGTGATAACAAGAGAGGAGACAACAGAACTCTTTAGCTGATTGGTTCCTGCAACTCCACAGTGAGGAAACTGAGTGGTGGATCCTGAGACAGAACTAAACAAATAAAATTCAACTATACAGGAGTTACCCCATCTTGGGATCTCAACAACTGTTTAGGTTCCACTTAGGGCCCTTCTACACAGACATAAACCCATAATATCAAGGCAGAAAATCTCACAATATCTGCTTTGAACTGGGATGTCTGAGGGCCCTTCCACACAGCCTTATATCGCAGAATATCAAGGTAGAAAATCCCACATTATCTGAATGTGGACTCAGATAACCCAGTTCAAAGCAGATATTGTGGGATTTTCTGCCTTGATATTCTGGGATACAGGGCTGTGTGGAAGGGCCTTGGGTCCACACTGCCATGCATCCCAGTTCAAAACAGAAAATGTGGGATTTTATTCAGCTGAGTGGAAGGGGCCTTAGACTGAATGACGCAGACAGCATTTGTTGGCATAAAACAAACTGTTACTCTTATTGGTTACAGCTGAATAGGCTTTAGGCCAGCATGAGTTTGGATTTCGGCATTGGGTTCCATCTGCTGACTGCTGGAAACTAATCAACCCAACCAGCTTGCTAGGTATTGCAAATAATATATCTAGCTCATCTGCTGGTAGATCTCCTGAATGGCAGACATGGCATTCCATATGAACAGAACCTACTGTGTGTTTCCTCTGCCACCTGGGGTTGGGGCTGACCTATATGTGTTCAAGCTGAGTATAACCCTGATTTTATGCACCGCAAGGTTCCCTTAGGGACCCCCCCCCCCAAACCAGATTAACAGCTGCTCTGAGTCAACTTTATGGAGAGAGAAAGTGGGGTATGACTAAACATAACATCATCAGATCTTCAGGTCCTCTCTCCCACCCCTACATAGGATCTGTGGCCTATGCTAAAATATGTAGAGGTGTGAGAAAATTAAACATGCAATGCACAACAAAGCTCCAAAACCCACAATAGTAAGAGAAAAGGCAAGGAGGGGCTGAATCAAGCAACCTGAACAGTGAGGGAATTATCTAGGCCTGACAGCTAACAATAGTATACTCCAGAGTGAAGCCTAGCTCAGAAGTGCAGGATTCACCAGTAGCACTGCCTCCACTGTTCTGAGCTCTCTGGCTTCAATAGGAAAGGAAAATTAGCTGCTATCCTCAGCTAAAAACTCTGCAAGAGAGTTTGACACAAAGGCAAATAAAAGCACATCAGCAAATACAGGAGGGGGACTGAAAAGCTGTGACAAGCTGTGCTCCTACTGAGAAGATCCTACTAACAAACCAGACTTTTTTCGGGCTATATGGCCATGTTCTAAAGGCCTCTTCCTCCTGCAACCACTTATCAGGATCTGGCCAAGGTCTTCATTTTGAAGATACTTGTTGTAATCTGTGTGGTAGCTGGGGAGAAGATTCTGGAGCCTGACAACATGGTACCTATATCACTTTGCCTTGCTATGCTTCAGCATTATCTGCAAATGACAGCCTATGAACTTTAATAAAAGCAAGAACTGAAAAGGGAAAGTGTGCTCCCTTGATCCATTCCACCCTACAGTCCCTTCCCAGCATTGAGCTATAAAATTAAATGGAAACTATGTAGCAAGGCTTGCTAAACACCAAGTCCCCTTGCCATGTCAGTGGACAGTTTTTAACATTTGGACATCCTGTGCATAAGAACTATAGAAAGACATCTGTCTGGAGGCAGGGGCCATACTCACAAAATTAATTTAAAGACACACAGTTTTTTATTTGGCATAAGCTCTCCTGGATTGCAGCCGGCTTTATGAAGATGGATGGAATGAGCCTTTGTATTCAGACATTTATAGACACGTTGCTGGGAAGGGGGGGGGGGGCGATAGCCTGATATTGTGGATGACATTATTAGATGCAGCAACAATGTTGCTAGAATAGCCAGGGGGACAAAATTGGCATCTGGATAAATGCAATTATTCTGCAAATATCTGTCAGTCAAGGTGATATAGCATCTCCATTTCCCTTCTTTCCCTGAAACATTCAACTGACGGGTATTAACAGCATATTAACCATGGCAACATTTTAAAACAAAAAAATCCTCTTTAATTTTAACCACATATACAGTGTATTTAGCAAAAAAATCCTGTCACAAACCTGCATTTATGGAATTAGTCAATAAAAATCTGCCAGACGGTAATTGATAGATAAGCTGTATAGTCATATTGTGTTTAAATTATGCAATTATCCATCCTGGCCTCTGGAATGCTATTCAAATGTGCACAGAAAATGAAGAAGCTATATATCATGTAGCTGCGTGCCTTTTATAAAAATTAGAGCAGAACAGTGAAGCCAATGCATTTTCATCAGGGATTGTTTCCTTGATGCATTCCCTAGAGATAATGGGAAAGTAGTGTTCTTTTTCCTCTCTATGTTAAATATGGCTCACCTACCAGATCATGATCATTGCTTTACTCTTGGTCTTTTTATCATGGAGGTAAGTGAAACTGGAAGCCTATTATTTTCCCTGTCAATAGAAAAAGGGTGAATCAAGCTGTCACTGATATTACCTCAGTAAGGTCTGGTCCACATCCTCATGTAGGATATGAGGAGGGTAATATGAAGTATTTTAGATAGCAGGGTTCTTTTATCATGTGCTATGTGAAGTTTGCACAATGGGCTACACACATTTCCACAGAAGTGCTTCATTGCTGTAACTGATTCACTAGCAAATCTTTTATTTATCCTCCATTACATCACTGCCATCACCACCATGTAAAGGTGCTTCCACATATGCAATTGTTCTTTTATCATGGGCCATGCAATAGAGGAATGATACTGATCAGGCCAAAGTGATCAGTATGGCAAAGAAAATAGGAAACAAACATGTCATTAGTAGAACATGCAGCATCAAAAGAAGAAAACAGTTTTATGGCAACCAGTCATGCAGAAGAGCTACAATAAAACAGCCAGTAGCAAATGAGGTTTTCCAGCAGGATGAATCCATTCTCAGTGGGAGCAGTGACTAGATGTGTCAAGAAGCTGATATGCTACTAAGAAGACCTTTGTGCTGTTATCCTTCCCTGTTTGGGTCAACTTTTATGGGCTCATGAATTCTTCAGATGAGGACAGAATGGGAACTTTTCCATAAAACTCTATTCATGTATAGCCTTGTAAGTTGCAAAAACCTAAGGCATGATCAGCAGATCCCCAAATTGCACTGAAATGAAACCCAAGCTTAATAAGATTTGACAAAGTTGAGGTAAGGATGGACATATTCCTTCACATTTCCTAGTCTCATCATTCTTCCATGGTCTCATCGTATTCCCACTCATTCCATTCAGCCTCTTTTCCAATATGCCATGGAGAACAGCTTTATTAGACACAGAGTATGGACTGGGTCTATTTCTAGCAGATAGGGATGGGCTATTTATAGAGGTAAACTTGTAGTAGCCAGTAAGAAATAATTTACAACAAGTAGGCAGTCCTAAAGGCACAAGATCCTCTCTGATCCTGGAAGCTAAGCAGGGCCAGGCCTCATTAGTATTTGGAAGAGACATCGATGGGAAATGCTAAGTGTTGTAGACCAAGTTTCAGAAGAAGGTAATGGCAAACCAATATCTGAATATTTCTTACCTTTAAAAGTCCATAGAATTCTTAGGGTCACCATAAGTTGACAGGCAACTTGAAAGAACATATTTAATATTAAACAGAGCTTATAAAATATACTTTTGAGTCAGCCTTTTCTTGAATTCTGTAATAAAGTCATGGTCCAAGCATAACTTTTTTCATTCTCTGCAAGTAAGTAGTCTTAATCCTAGAAATCACAACAGTGACCTGTTTTGAATAGATATTCTATTTCTATACTGATCCAAGATACATGGTTACTGTAAATGCATTGCAAATTCTGAAGGAAAAGTGCTTGTAGCCCAAAACCAGCTTTGAATTTCTTCAGCACAATATATGAAATGAGCCACTTTAACTTTCTGACTGAATATGAAATCCTTCCTGCTCATCAGCAGTTATATATACTGCTGTCCAAAGTAATGTCATAGTAATATTCTTCATGCATCAAAAGGCCAAAGCCAGAGTAATAAATGGATATAATCCTCCACAGTTCAAGAATTTTCTCAGTCATGACTTGGGTGCCTACAACAAAAGAAAGGAAAAATATAAAATTATTCATTTTATAATGCTTTTTAATAAAAAAAAATACTTAAACAATAACAGCTCCATCTAAACAACTGCTTTTTGCTTTTTGAATGTATGTATTGATGGCATCGAATTGTGCCGATATGTAGACCGCCCTGAGTCGCTTGCAGCCTGATATGGGCGGGATATAAATAATGTAAATAAATAAATAAATAAACTGGAGATAGAAATTAATTCTGCAGAGTTAGCTTTATTAGTAATCATCTGCTATTCATTGTATATTTATGTGTATCAAAGCAAGAATACATTGATCTTCCTACTGTCTCATATTGGACTCTGTAGTGACATGTTATATGGAGTTATTATTGTGTTGTCAGATACAATAACCAAAATCCTATATTACCATCGACATTATTTAATTTTGTGTATACTTAGATATGTAGCAGAGTTGCTAAGAAACTTTGCCAGTGAATTGAAACAATGCTCCCAATGTGTACCAGAACTAGTGCAATGTTCATCCCATTGTGCACCAATCCCATTGGGCAACAACCCTTTTGCCGGGTCTTATACATAGCAATGTCACAGCACCTGAATACTGGATGCAGATCTAATGGAAATGCCCATTTATAATTCCTATAGATGTCAGCCCATTTATGAGATACAAAAAAGGATTTGCATATAACTCCTGTCTGCATCAATTGAAGTCTCTACATTAAGAGAAGTCATACCTTTTCCTGCATGACAGAGGGTTGGACTGGATGACTCTTGTGGTTTCTTCCAACTCTATGAGTCTATGTATTTCAAACCCCTGTCATGATGTGTTGCATTGAATTTTCAAGTGTCCACACAGATTTTTTTTAAAAAAATGGAACAGAATATTGGGTTTCTTTCCATAGTTATAGCCCATGTTTCCGTCAAAAAGATGTACAATATAGACAAGTTTCTCCACATACCCACAGCAGAATCTTCACCATTACTACTTTATCCTCACAGCAGTCCTGAAAGATAATAAGGTCAGAAGTTCTGACTAAGGTCAGAGAGCAGAAAAACCAATGCTCATTTTGCTCTAAAGCCCATTAGGTTAGTCACAGTCTGTCGGGTTTGCTATTAATCTAACCACTACACCCCTCTAGAAAGAATGATTTTAAAAGACATGCTTTCCAAATACTTGGCCTATTTGCTTTCCAAATACTTGGCCTATTTTAACTGTGTTACAAGTTTTCAAACCTGAAGATACTAATTATGGAAATCCATGCTGTAGACATTCCAGTAGCCTCTTTGAAACATTTTTAGTCAAAATTATTCTTCAGCTATCATGTTCAAGATGGAAGATGTCTCTCATTTTTCCCAATCAGGTAAAACTCTGTGGCAATGCTGGCATGGCATTTCTATTCAAACCACATTTCCTTCAAATCTGGTGGGTGTTTTCCTCTCATGAAATCTGACCTAGGTTAGAATAATAATATAGAAACACACAAATGTCTTTCCAAGGGCCATTTTAAGGCACTGAATGCAGGTTTCCAACTCCAGCCAAAAACATTTTAGAATACCTGTGTATTGTGAACTTTGTAGGGTGGTAGAAAAGGATACAGATAATAAATACACAATCCATAGTTTGTGCGTAAGGATACAGCTCCAACTGAAAAGCCTTTCTCCTCAGTTACTGTTCTCATCATTCAGCCCATCAGAAAGGGATGAATGTTACGGAATCCTGGAAGCTGTAGTTTGTCAAAGAGTGGTGGTGCCTCATCAGAGGAAGCTAAAGACCTTGTAAAGCTACAGCTCCCATAACTCCATATTACTGCATCATGGCAGTTAGTGGTTTTGAATTGCATAAATCCTCCTGTGTAGATGCACCCATGTCAATGGAATAGTGATAGTGTTCAATTTAAACTGTAAGGAGCTCTCCAAAGTGCTGAACCTATATTAAGCGTTAGATAGCTCTTCACAGCTCAAATTAAAATTCAGAGATGATTTCACTGGGCCACTGGCATGGTTAAGAATTGGTAGCCACTGGCAATCACACACTTTTACTGAATTCATCTCCATAACTGCTGGACTATTTACTTATTGAGCTGTATGATAAAGAAACTCCTTTCAAGACATGCCTTTTGAACTGCATGTCTACAGGCAGGGGCTTTTTACATTTGGATTTTTGCTCAGCTAAAGAGCAGGGGTAAATGGCTTAAGTAATCATATCATAAATTATTCAAAGAGTCATATTTAGTTTTATCGTATGTCATCATACCTGTCAAACAATAATTACAATAAGAAACCTATAATATGAACAACAACAAAATAGAATGTAACCTAAAGAAATAAATAGGGATTAAAAACAAAAATGTTATCCGGGGGGGGGGGGGGGGTGAAGGGTGGGGCAAGAGAATCTAATCAATAAGTACACCTGATAACTATTGTTCCAATATATGAGTGATAAAATCTACCATTAAAAAAGTTCATAAGCCATATTTAATTTTCAGTTGTAAAATGTTATACATATGAGAACTAAGCTTAGTATGTGAAGACTAGGTGGCAATGGAAGGCAGCTGCCAATATGTTTTTACTTGGGCATGAATATTAGCAATGGAGATACATTTAAGAAGATGCAGCAATTTTATTAAAAGGTTCTGGAAATAAAGCAGTACTTCCTTTAATTCTATTTAAAATCCCATACAATCATTTTTCAATACTACAAAGTAGATTAATCCTAATTTTTGAATTTTGGGAATGTTTCCAAGGGAACCAGTTATCCATTAATCAACTTTTGAACACATAAACCATAAACAATCTAACAATATTCCAGGGAAATGTCATTAACAAGACAGAAAAGCTGCTATATACTGAGTTAGATGGAGTTTCTCTTCAGTGTATCCGATAGGAATCTTTTGCAACCTTTCCTTTTGCAATCTTGGCAGTCTGCAATCTATTTTGATGGTCTCTCATCTATTACAATCCTACTTGGAGTATCTGGTGGCCTTCCACTCAAATATCAACTAGGTCCAATCCAGTTTATTTCTGAAATTGGATGAATCATTTATGTCCATGGTGAGTGTAACAATTAACTGGACCTCTTTCTAGACTTTGCCCAGAAATACCCGTTTTCTTTTTAAGACTAAAGAAGGATAAAAAGAAATCCCTTCAGATTTAAATAGTCATTTATCAATGGCACGCTTAAACTCATCCAACATACTATGATTTTCCGCAGCAGGCCAGAATAGCCCTAAAAATGGAAAGAAGGGACAAGGAAATTCAAGTTTAATCATTATGCAAAGTGATCAGTTCACAATGAAAACATCTCTATGAACAAGACTGCAAAAAACCCTTTCTGTTTGTTTAAAAACATAAGTACTTGAAAGACAACCAGAGATTTGAACAATTTATGCCATAAAGACTGAAGATTGCTCTGCTCTTACATCTCTGCTTTATGATGCCAAATGCTCCAGTGAGATTCCTGGATCAACCCATCTATTTTTCTCAGTTTAATTTAGTTCAGACTTAGCTGAGCATTCAATTGTTCATTACAATATTAGACTGCAAATTGATGTGGTATAATGACCCACTGAGCAGGCAACTGAGTGTAAAAAAATACTTAAGACCAGCAAAGAGGCACACATTAGAATAAGCTGACGATGTTCAACAAAGGCCAACTTAAATTTGTCAGAAAATTCCCAAAGCTATCATCTTTTTTCCTCTCTTGTGCATGTGCAGAACAGAAACAAGATAATACAACAGAAGAAAATAAGATGTGTTGTAGACATGTTGCTAGCTGAGGACTGCCCACTTTTTGTTTGCATGTCCCTGTACTTTTAGGAAGCGGAAATTTCAATCTAAAATATTATCAACATTTTATTATTTTTGTTTCATGTATACATTCATTTTCTCCAGCCAAAGGACCCAGATAGCTTATTTTTTCCTTATCTCACCATCATAAATGGCACAGGGGTCTTGCCAAGAAAAATGCATTCAGTCAAAAATATCCAGGGGCAGCCTGAGGTCTACACACATATCAATAAGCCAAACAAAAAGGAGGCAAGAGGGTAAAACATAGGTCCATTGCAATATTCCAAATCCAAGATACCAACAGAGTTTCCAAGAATAGTTCACTATCCAACTTCTAGGGTACAGTCCATCTTTCAAGGTTCAAGACACAAAACTTCAGGATCCAGCTCAATACCAGCATTGCCAGCAGCAACTAGCTTTTCCAGACTTCAACTATTTATGCAGATTTCTCAAGCGAGCACATCTGCTGGCCCTCTTCTCAGCCAAACAACTAGATCTCAGCACTCGAATTCCATCTGTTCTTAATACTTAATCACTGTTTTCCTTTCTGTAGACCCTGCTCCTGCCCTTGCTCTGAGCCCAGAGGAGTGACAACTTGGTGTTGTTGTTGTTCCTGATCCAAAGTGGTGGGTTCTTCACTGTCTGAATGCACATATTGCTGCTCTGTATTTGAGCCCAACTTGAATACTGGGAGAAATAATCCTTCCTCCACATCCTCATTATCAGCACAAGCCATGACAATTCCAGTATCTACTTAAAGAGTACCATAAAGACAATCTTCAAGGAACAGGGGGTGGGTAGGGATTATAAGACTAGTTTGTGAAGGATGAGACCATTTGCAAATGATCTGACAAAATATTCCTATGTAGTTGAGAAATTGTCAGTCAGAAATATACTTAATGATTGCACACTAATAAGTATGAAGACAGAGATTGATATTGAGCCATTCTAAGAATAAAATAGAATGCCAATAATAATAATGATAATAATAATAATAATTATTATTATTATTATTATTATCCCCTGCCTCCATCTCCCCAAGGGGACTTGCGACGGCTAACATGAGGCCAAGCCCAATTGTTACAACAAAGCAAAACAAATACAGCATACAATCATAAAATAATACATAAAATAAAATACAATAAAATATGGAAAGAAAGAAGAAGAGTAATACAAAATAAACACAGGGTACAACAAAATAAACAAAGATATTAAGCTGAGTGGGCAGGGCCAAGTAAAACAGATGAGGTGGATAAGTAGGGTGTTGCATCTGGCAGAGTTTGGACAACCAATGGGATTAATTTCAATTGAAGTGTGAGATAAAGTGCATCAGAGGGCATTTTGTACTCAGTTGGTCAAGCTACTGGGATTCAATGTTCATTCCTCGAAGGCACACTGAAACAGCCAGGTTTTAGGCTCTTCTTGAAGGCCTGAAAATTTGTCATAATTTGTCCTGTTACAGTCCAAAGAGTGCTCCTTTGCAAATTTCTCAACCTGTTCATATAACTTTAAAGGTAAGAGTTTAACCTAAGAAAAACTAATACACACACTTCTATCCCTTTCTGTGTTATATATGTGTGTGCAGCAGTGGAATACCAGGAAGTCAACAAAAGATAAAATAAACACATTTGTACTCTAGAGGTGAAGTCACCAGTAGACTCTGGAGAATAAATAAATTGTAACAAGTATATTAGATGAATCAGGTACATTACATGAGTACTGATTTCTATAATCACCAACAGGGTTTTGAAAAGATGTGCATTTTTTAATTGGGGAAGTAAAAGGGACAGGACTGTGTATATGTAAAATTCTTAAGAAAATGCATGGAAATATGAAAGACCTTGATGATGGTAATGTTTATGAAGAAAACAATACTATCCACCTCTCCTCATGGCAGGCTGCAACACAGTTAAAATACTCAGATAAAAGACAATTAAATGCATTTGTTAAAATACATGGTACAAAGAGTGAAACATGATTGAATGTAAATTTAAAAATCATACTTTAAAATCGATTGGTTAGGCCTGTTGGAAGAGCTGGTTCTCTAATTGGATCTTAAATTTGACAGCCCATTTAGCTGTTGTAGCTGTTCTAGCAGGTCATTCTTTGGTCTAAGGGTGTAATACTTATGAAAGTATAACATCTTGATGGTCATATAATCTGATGCAATTATACAATGTAACATTACATACAGAAACTTAAGTGCCCATACATTGCTATATTTGTGTTTCTTCCTAAGGGAAATGTGTGTGTCTCAATCTTGCCTGGGTTAACCATCAAATTACTTGGGAATAAATTCAAAATGGGACAGCAGACAGAATACAGAATTAACTGATAAGTGGTAAGGATCCTTAACCCCTCAGTCTGAGAGCTAGGGGTGCACACTTATGGGAGATATGTTCCATTAACACAAAAAGGGCACTGCTAAGTACACACTGTAATAATCTTTGTATTTAAACAGGTGGGAAAAGAAATTTGCACTCTCCTGTCAACTAGGTAAAATTAATAGCAAGCAATGTTATCACCTCCCCACCCCTCCCCCCCCCCCCCCCCCCCCCACACACACACACCTCAAAAATAGTTCTGGGATCCCTGAACAGGGCTCTCCAACTGTTGTCAGACCAACCATTTCTTAACTAGACCAATTTATACAGATATTCAAAGACTGGAACTGCTAAGAATTAAGATGCCTTAATAATGTTAATACATTTCATCCAAGAGATTTTGTCTTTTTTATATGTCACTGTAAGAATAGAGAGCAGTTCTGCAGAATTTCCTTTAAATATTCTCTGCTATATGGACTTAGAGCCATAAAATTCCAGAGCAAAACAATAGAGCATTGTGCCACTTCCAGTGGTTGCAATAACAAAACAAAACAAAACAGAAAAGAGCTTTAAGAAGAGGCATCTAAAGACAACAGTTTTTGCCTTTCAGCATCCATCTCAGGGGAGATGCAATAAGCACTTCCAATGGCACATGAGTCATTTTAGTGTTCCTTTTCTCTCATGGGTAGGCAAGCCATAGGCAGATAATGGAGTGATAGTATAAGAGAATATGGGACAGAGATTTTCATAGCTCCAGTCCTCCAAGGCATAGATAGAAAGACCTTATGAGAATCCTTGTGAAGTCAGGGAACATTTTGCTTATATTAATCACAATAAAACCCAGGCCAGGCCAGGCTCTCTTCATACAAGGGAGAAATGTTTCAACAGAGTAGTTTCAGGAAAGCTCTCAAGAGCTAGTAATCAAAAGTTGCCTCCAAAGAACTAAAATCAAGAAGGCAATGTTTATTGATCAAATGAAGCCAAACACCAGTGTCAAGGAGAGGTTCAAGCAATATGCTATTTATCAGCATGGTTTAATTGGCTGTCTGGCATAGGTGGTGACTGCTAATTGTTTTCCCTCCTTGAGGTTTATTAGCGCAACATTCAAGTATGCCCTTATCTTTCTTTGGGACTGGGTGGTATTTTATAGCCAAACATTTCATAGCTTAATATATATTTTGCAAAATGTTTTAAACATATTTCTATATCCATATCTTTATATTATCACATAGAGCAATTGAATTTGTCTAAGGACTTTATTGCATGAAAGTGGCAAACAGGCATAGAAATCCTGTGCAACCTCCACATGACAAACCTGTCCCCTCCTATTGCCAAGCAAAATCCATCAATCACCCCTGAGTGGACTGTGGCGGCAAAACCTAACTGTGCAATGATCTTTTGATCTGTGCCAACATGCCAAAACACAAATGACGTCAGGGGGTGAGATGGTTCTTCTTTCCTACTCTTTTTGCTGTAATTATTAACTAAGAAAAAGAACTTTATTTTTATACCCTGCCTCCATCTCTCCAAAGGGACTTGGGACAGCTTACATGGGGCCAAGTCCAAGCAACATACAGTTTAAACAGAAAAAAAATTAAAACAACATAAAAACAGCATCATAAACAATAATAAAACAAACATCATAAGCAACAACCAGAAATACTTCAAGAAATGCTTCATGCAATACTACTAATCAAATACTAATTAGCATAATTACTAATTAAGCTTACAATTATTTTTTATTGTTTTAAGCCTAAATTTCATCACAATTGCAAAATTGTCTCTGATAAAATAAAAAGTACTGAAGTACAGCTATGAATCTGCAAAGAATTGCTCAGACTGATGTGATGCAAAGGACTATCATACTGGTAAATTTCCCTGGTTGTGAAAGTGCTGCAAGAACAAGGCTTCATGCAGTGAAGCCTTACATACATGCTTCATATCCCTTTGATACAGACTTATTGTTTGCATTTAGTTTTGAAGGATTCAAGAGGAGGATATTTAATCACATTTGTCACTGGAATCACTATGGATCATGGCATAAGGGATGTCGGGAACCTATCACCCCACGACCCACATCACCCAATTTACCCCTAACCCTATCCCATGAGAGGAAGTGTCCACTGCCTGGCTTCCCCCCATTGTTGCTAATGTAACATGACAAGTAATACCCTGGTTCCCCTCCTTTTACACCATGGAGTCCCGCTAGAAGTAGTTCTATGTCATGAGATGGGAGCCAACAGGCTTCATGGAACAAATGATGGGAGACCAGCATATGCTGCTGATTTTGGTTAATGTGATGAGGTTGTAAGACTGTGCCATGCTTCTGTGGCTGGTGCTATAGAAGTAGGTGGATGGGAGACTGGGGGCACATAATGTAGCCAGATGCAAAGGAGGACTGGATCCTTACACCTCTAAGAGGTATATAGAACAGAGAATTTCTGTAGATGTAGCTTGTATTCTTGTCAGATGTGTTCATGCACATGGCCTTGGCTACTACCTTTTCCTAGTTTTCTTTTGTGTTTCCCGCTTTCCTATGATGGGGGTGCACCATGTTCAGTCTGCATGGATTAGTTCCCCTAGTTACTTCATGGCATGTGAACATCTTCTCTGGCTTGGCCTCTGTTTAATGATTCAGTGATACTATGCACATCTCCCCTGTTTTTCTGCTAGCTCTACATCTTATGTTTATATGCCTCCCCTCTCTCCTCTGGAGCTGTATACCAATTTATGTCCCATCAGTACCATACGTGTATATTTCTAATCTCCTCATTTTAGAATTAGTATAGAACTGTTTTACCCATCTATGTTTCTTTAAATGAATGAGAAATCTTTATTGGAAAAAAAAACCTTTTATGCAGACATGCTTTGAAATTCATGGTGCATGGAAATATCCCCACTACCATCACCAAAATGAGAGGGATGCTTCTAATACCCACAAATATAGTTTTGACAAGATTTACAACTGATCAGTAACACTTTGTGTTGAATAATATTGGGCACTCAAACCATTAATAGGTTCTTAATATACAAACTACATAGCTGGTTTTAATTGATGTCATATTTTACAAGCAGATATAAACAGGGCAATTAAAAATTGATGTCCTATATGCAAGATTTCTAGCATTGCACTCGGGAATAATCCATTCCTTGGAAGAGGATACAATGGGAGTCAGTGTCTATAGCAATTGATGCATAGTGTTTATACAATAGTATATGAGCAGAAAATTAGTTAATAAAGGAGTCTAGGGGTTTGCATTCTAGAGCTGTAACATTAGTATCTAGTTTAGTTTTGCGTGGTAGAATATGGCAATTTGCTCTAAGAAATCTCATCTCCAGGATAGCATATGCAAAAGTCCATGTAGTAAATCAAGACCATTGTATTTTATTGTAATTGCATGAAAACTAGGAGAGTCATCATCATCATAGGCTATCACTCATAGCCGAGAGAGGGTAGTTCATCAGCATAAAATTGAATTAGTGCCATGGTAGATTATAAGTATTCCCAGGTACATATGCTGGTGATTAGATTGATTTTTCCTGCCAGAGGTAGTTGTGATTTTTTAAAAGTTGTTCTTTCTTCAAAACTAGCAGAGTACAGGTGTTGTGATAGAGTCTGCTGGCAGTGATAGTAACACTAGTTGTATTAGGAGAGGCAGGAAAACTACTCACAAGCAAGACTATGATGAAGAGCAACAAAGGAAAAGAATCTGGAAAATACTTAGTGAGCCAACAGATGAGGATTCTTTTGAAGGTTTTGATGCAAATGATATGGATGATGGGTATCAGATTCTGGGTCTGACGGGATGGATTGGACAAAGGTTCAAGAGATTCGAGATATTTGTGCTGAACCCACAAGCTGTGGCACGTTTGAAGGTTGGAGTAGTGAAGACATGGATGGGTCTTGGGGAACTTCAGGATTAGACCAGAGATGGACTACTTGGAGGAGTGGTGGAAGAGGCACAGCTGGGGATGGATTGGGCTGAACTAGGAGCGACTCCAGTTCGGATGAGGAGCTGGAACAAGATGCAGCTGGGACAAGGGTGTTGGCTGAATCAAGTTCTGACGAGGACTTGTAGATAAAATGGGAGTGTTTGCAATTGTAACCTTGCAATTGGCAAGGAGTCTTGTTGGGCGCTTTCTGGATCTTTGTGTTTACAGAAGATGGGTTTGGAAGAAGACTTTGGGGCATAAGTTATGCTCTGGGTTTAAGCAGCAAAGGGGGCTGGAACTGTGTGGGTTGTTGCTGGACTGCACTGTTTTGATGTTTGCATTAGCTGCCGTATTGCCCTGCTGCTTTGGCTCCTTGTGTTTATCCACGGATTGGGATCTGACCTTGCAGCTGTTTGTTTCCCTTTGGACTGGACTACAACCACTGTTGTTACTCTCTCTCCTCCACGTCTGCAGCTGAGCTTCTGGAGCTGGCGTTATCAACATTCCTGCATTCCTGCATACCAGCCTTGGAGTCAGCGTGCTCTTCCTGCTGTGTTTGAGGCTCGGGTTACGTTTTACAACCCTTGAAAGGCTGCTATTAGTGTGGCTACGAACTTAATTCTACTGTTTATTTTGCTTCTGCTGTTTGATGGAACAAGTTTGAGCTGCATTTAAGCATTTTGAGTTTAATCCGAGTTATATCTCTGGTTAATCCAGGTTATATTCTGTTTGGGGTTTTGTGGGTTCTTTTGCCTGTTTGGGCTTTTTCACACTGAAGACTAAGTGTTTTTTGCCTTGTGGTTTTGTTTTGGGCTGTTTTGTTTTTGAACAATAAACTATACTTCTTTAATTGGCTGGCGTCTGACCTTGACAACAAGCTCTTAGTAAAAAGAAAAGTAATAGGACTCCAGTCAGTTACCAATGTAAGCAACACTTTTATTTAATGCAAACCATCTAGTATATGGTAAAGCATGCAATATGACTGATGAATGAATTGACCAAATTCCATCAAAACTTGAATGCTGCATAAAAGCTTCAGATCAGTCATCATTTTTTTCTCAGATCTCTCTGGGACCCCAGTCGCAGCCAGGAAATAACACATTGTACCATGTTCCACAAGCCATATAACCTGTAATAATGTAGTTCTTTCCATATCAGAAACACATGGCAGTTAAAATTACATTAAGGTCAAATTACATTAATTCTATAGTGTAGATGCACCCTTATTTCAGTGGGATATTGTGTGTGGAATGTTTTCCACTGCACTCATCCTCAGATAAAATATACTGACGATTACTAATTGCAGATTTTAGAATAGCATGAGAGCATATATATACCCTGCTCTCTCTAGATCAGGAATATCAAAGCCATTTCCATTGAGGGCCACATAAGTCTCGTGGTTGCCTTCGAAGGGCCACTGAATCCATGGAAGGGTAATCTGTGTGAAGGGCCAACTATAATTTTTTACATAGTAGCCAGTGTACATTAGATTTTACCTAATTTGGGCCGTCAGATGTTATTGAATGAAAAGTCCCATCAGTTTTGATTATCTGCCATACAGACTGAGGATAACGGAAATTGCAGCCCGACAGCACTTGTAGCTCTGAGTTTGGAAAAAGGTTAAAGGACATTTTGAAACATTAGACATTCTTCCCACAAGCCTTACATCAACATTCAAACTATCTTGACTAAATAGAATAAACTGCATCTTTCCAGATGTCACTGTATCACAACTTCCATCAGCTCTATTCATGATGTCTAATGATGTGGAATACAGGAGTTGTAGTCCAGCAGCATCTGGAAGGCCACATAAAATGACATAGAGGGCTGGATTCAGCCCATGGGCCTTGAGTTTGACCCATGTGCTCTTGCTGGTCACCTTGTTTCCATTGAGCTGATCAAGATAAGTGGCTATATGTGAGGTTAGCTTATCAGGAAACATTAGGCTGAGAGTAATATATATACATATACATACACACACACACACACACACACACCCGTGGGACTGCCTTGCTTCATAGAAGAACTGATAATTTTGAATTCGGCTCTATGCCAGTGTGGCACAGTGATTTGAGCATTGAGCTACAATTCTAGAAAAAAGGATTCAAATCACCATTTGACTATGGAAACCCACTGGGTGACCTTGAGCAAGTTACACACTTTTAGCTTCAGAAAACCCAGCTATAGGTTTGACATAAGATCACTATTGTTGTTGTTATTTCTGAAATCAGATACAACAACAACAATCTATAGACAATACTAATATTTATTTTCCTTTTTCACTCCCTAAAATGTGTTTTATTTGCCAAACCAGGCAAAGTATGGTAGTGAGCATAAGAGAAAATATGCAGCAGCCTCTTCAGCTTGCATGGCACCAATAAAAGCCAATTTTCACAAAGCAGAGACCACAAATTGTTGCTGTGCATCACATACTCGCTTTGGAGACAGATTGCTCACTGCCCTAAAAAGCCTGATTGCCATGTTGTAGCAAATGGCTTGTTATTCATCCCAATTGGATTTTGATTCATATTAGAAGACCTATACAGTGAAGGACACTCTACTCTGTGCAGTCATAATCTAACTAATAACAGTACCATTACCTGCTCAGTATCTTCTCTGCAAGCTTTGTGCCTTGTAAATTTTACTTTTACAGCATTTCATGCTTGTGCTACCAGGCCTACCAGCAATATTTATTGCTTTTACAACATTTCCAAACACTCAGATAGCATGCCAGGGGCTAATTGACTTTCAATGTCACAAAGTAAACATGGCAAAGGACAGTTAAGGGACATGATAATTGCTTAACTAAGCAGACATACACACAGAGAGAGTGCTCTACAATGCAACATCAACATCAAATCATTTTAACCAGGATTTTATTTATTTATCAAATTGAAGCTAATTGGAATGAAAATGATTTCCGGCTCTTTGGGTAGACCCATCCATTAGCCTGGATTAAATTTAACCAAAAATACATTCAGGAGGAAGTAGTGTACAGTGGAATTGGCTTATAATTCTAAAAGAGGTTAGGCAAATTTGACAGGTCTTAGAGTCCATGTTATGTATCTGGAGTCATCTGGGGTTGAATGGACTGCCTAAAATATTCTTGTTCCCCTAAGCAAAAACTAGAAGTAGCTGGAAGTCTTCAGAAGCACACCCTTGGACTAAGGATTCGCCAATGTCAGATTTTTTGGTTTTTAACTCAGATACCTGGGTATGTTTGATTTGAACTGATAGAAAACACTCTCAATTCTCAATATTCTTTAGCTGTAGTCTGGAACTGACCACATATGTGAACACAAACATACAGGCCCATGTGACAAGACCTGAAATGTATTGTTTCCTCAGATGCTTCAGCATTCATACTTATCTGAGTTTCAGCTCATAATATGCAGCTCTGAACCCCTACTGGGCCCCATACTGGTAGAAAGGTGAGGATAAAATAAAACAAATAGGTGACATGGGAGAAAAGATGCCATCTATTCACTTGGAGATATATTTTATTTGAGTGATCTAGAAGATCTGCCTGGGTGAGTGATTAAACATGTAACCTTTTAAAAATATTTTTTAAGTTCTAGAATTTATATTAAGAAGTCATTCTGAAAGTTTGCTATTAAATAGCTTGCTATCAAATAGTTAAAGAGGATTTAGCAAGGCACAAAACTCTGCATGAAGGCGGTCAAGCTGTAGATTTGTAATGGTGTTCTTTTAAATGTGGGCAGGAGAGAATGTGTTGCTGAAATACAACTCTCAGCATCCATTACCATTGGCAATGCTGCTAGGAGCTATATCTGGAGGACCATGCTTTTTGCACTATTGGATTTGTTATTCTAAAGTTTACATATTATATGACCTCACCACACAAGGTCTGAGCTCCATCGGATGGAGTCCATCGCATGACGCAAGGCTGTGATGGACTCCATCTCAGCCTTCTGGAGGGGCTCCATCCTGGCTTCATGTTGAAAGCATCCTACAACAGAGGCCTGAGAATGGGAGGCTTCACTTGCTTTCATAAAGTAGAATGGGAAAAGTGTGGGGGGAAGCCAGGAAGCGATGTTCAGATTTGCCCAACAAATGCCCCCTGCCCCATTCCCCAGCTTCAAGACCTCAAAGTGATGAGGTCCTTACCCTTCTGTGCCTATGCCAAGGACAAGATTATACTTCATTAATTAAGCCCCTGATTTAAAAACAAAATGATGGAATGCAGTACATGAAAATGCTTCCGCAATTGGTAACATTACTGAACTGACACAAACACTTGCAAATTCAGGAAGATTCCAAAACCTAATTCAATGTACTGTGTACATGTTGAAGTCTTGGGAGTATTCGTGTTATGAAAGCTGAGGCACTACCACATAGAAAAGTAATATGGAGATTTATAATCAAATTCTCAGAAGATGGGCTTTGGTTGACAAGGTGACCACAGCAAAGAAAGGTCTTGTAGCATTTCATGCTCTTCTTGTCTGTATGTAATATGAATCCCTAAAGATTTTGACAATGCAGAAGAATATCTCTAGCTAAGCATTGCTTTGATTAAAGATTGTCTGAGATGTATGGTAGCTGTCTATTTATGTTGAGGAAGAAAAAGCAAAGACTTTATCAAAAATATTCCTAGCTCAAATAGTGGTTTGGGAAATAAACGGTTTCATAAAGACACTTCAAATGCCACATATTGTAATTAAATGTGGTTGTATTAGGAAGTATTCAAGTTGTTTTATATATGCATTTATATCCACCAGCTACTTTCTGAGTGACAGGAAACTAACTCTGTTAGATTAGGCAAGAAGGAAGGCTGGGCAAAGCACAAATTTCACAACTAAGATTGTTTTTGCCCTTCAATTCAATTTGAATTCTTTGTTCTTCACATGATCTATTTTAATGAATGCAGAGAGTAATAATATGGATGTCATACATGAAAGGGGCTCACATCTTGGAGTGGGATGTGAACATTACTAATAAACACTGTTGCATAGCTGCAACCTTCAAAAACACAATTTTAACTTGGTAAAAGTAAAAGTAATCACTACATGATCTTTTTCTTGATCTTGTGCTCCAAACAGGGTCAGTTTGGAGCACAAATACTCTAGACTGGTTCCAAAGGAAATCTCATACTTCATCCTCAACAAGGGGCAGTGGGGAAGAGTCCATACAATTCAGCTTGGCTGAGACTACTTCAGCTCTGCTGAACCATTATTTTCCTGCCTATGTTACTGCTGCCATTGCCAGATGACCAGAAATCTCCACCATACAACCTGGGTGCTGATGGTGGTGACACAGATTTCATCCAGCCCCTTTTTCCTGATGAGTGCAGGGGAAAGGGGTGATGGCAACAATAGTTTGTGTGAATGCTAGACCAATTGACATTGAGCCCAATGCTGCTGTTTACACTGCCAAAGATGCAGAAAACATGGAGTTTCAGTCCATCTCTGAAGCATCCCTGACTTCTTTTAATATGTGGTTAAACCCAATTTACCCCCCCCCCCCATTATAAACACAGGAAGTGAAAACATGTCATGGGGACAACTAGAAGCATCTGCACAGTGACTGAGGACAATTAAGCATGTGTGGACAAGATTTGAGAAAAAAAATAATCTTAACAAGGAAAACTGCCATTTTAACAGACAAAATGAAAACCTCAAAAAAGTATTTTTAGAAATCCAAATCATAATGGCTTTGATCTAAATTCACAGAAAAGGGTTTTCTCACATCCCTCTTTCATCCCAGACCTTTGCAACTCCCCTTCCACCTTTCCCTTGCAGCGTTTAACACTTGGAATTGAACCAGGGGGCTTCAGATGGAAGACATCTTCTATGAACAGAGAAGGAAGAAATCACTGATGATCAGCAATTAAAAAATGGCTAACTAGGTACAAATTTCAATGTCCACTTAGGAAACCAAATATACTTCTTTGCAAGCATAGTATGCATATGGAATTACTTCATTTTATGTATATATTCAGCCCTTCTCATCTGCAAGTTTAACATTTGCATATTTGATTGTTTACACAAGGTGAAAACATGATGCTCTGCTCTCTACAGCTTGAGAGAATGTGCAAGGGTTCTCCATCCCTCTCCTCAACAAATGTGGAGGGCATCTCCAGCAGAGATGCACCACCAAGAGGAAGAACTCCTCATCTGTGTCAGGTCATATATTTTTAAAATGAAGTTTTGAAAGTATTGTACTTGCATGCTTCTAGAAAGGATAAAAACAAAGTCAATACCTTACATTGTTTTGTTACTAAGACCACAAACTGTATGATATCCTAATCATGTGGGATACATAAGGATTTGCGTGAAAGGACTTCTCTTCTCTTCTTCTCTATATGGTTCTCAATGGTGAAAAAATTGTAAAAGAAAGTAGGTCAAAAGATACCTTTAAAATGATTTTTTGTGGTTAGGAGCCTACACAATTTGAATGCAAGGATAGCATAAGGATATATTACATAATAGTTTGCTCTTGTATTATACCAAAGGATAAGCTTCTCACTAGTGTAATTTCAAGTTCCCCTGCTGAATATCTTTGGTTACACATTTCATGGTATGATAAATTTCAGGCTTCTCAATCCTTTGTTCTGAAACTGTTTTAATTCTGATAATTTTCTGTAGAATACAGGAGGTTGCAAATAATTGCAGTTTACTGTGCTGGAACACTACAATTTTACCTAGCAGTTGGCAGTGCTGCTAACATTAGCCTTACTGTATTGCTAGCATTGTGAAGTTTTCAAAAATTGGACAGTAAAACAAAAATCCCAAGAAGGCTTTCCTATATTTCTATAAAGCATTGAATTGAGCACATGAAAGAACAAAACTCATGAGATGCTCCTTGTACACATTATTATGTTTCCATAATAAATTCAGTATCTTAAGCTTTATAAACAAACACACATTTTTTTAAAAAAAGTTTATGCTTCAATTCTAGAACAGATCCTTCATTTAGCAGATGAGTTTTGACAACAAAAAGGAATATTAAATACCGTATGTGACATATTACATATCCATTATATTGTTGTTGTTTGTTATTGTTTATTTGTTCAGTTGCTTCCAACTCTTCACGACCTCATGGACCTGCCCACTCCCAGCTCCTTCAAGGTTAAGCCAGTCACTTGAAGGATGCCATCCATCCATTTTACCCTTGATCGGCCCCTCTTCCTTTTTCCTTCCATTTTCCCCAGCATAATTGTCTTCTCTAAGCTTTCCTTTCTTCTCATGATGTGGCCAAAGTACTTCAGCTTTGCCTCTACTATCCTTCCCGCCAATGAGCAGTCGGGTTTTATTCATGAAGTATACACTGGCTGGATCTTCTCACTGTCCAAGGCAGTCTCAGAACTTTCCTCCAACACCACAGTTCAAAAGCATCTATCTTCCTTTGCTCAGCCTTTCCTGTGGTCCATCTCTCACATCCGTAGGTGACTACGGGGAATACCATTGCTTTAACTATGTGGATCTTCGTTGCCAGTGTGATGTCTCTACTTTTCACTATTTTATCACTATTTTATCGAGATTGGACATTGCTCTCCTCCCAATAAGTAAGCATCTCCTGATTTTCTGGTTCAAGTCTGCGTCTGCAGTAATCTTTGCACCTGGGAATACAAAGTCAGTCACGGCCTCCACGTTTCCTCCCTCTATTTCCCTGTTGTCAATCATTCTTGTTGCCATAATCTTGTTTTTTTATGTTTAACTGCAACCCAGCTTTTGTGCTTTCTTCTTTCACCTTGATTAGAAGGCTCCTCAGCTCTTCCTCGCTTTCAGCCATCAAAGTGGTATCATCTGCATAGCTAAGGTTGTTAATATTTCTTCCAGCAATTTTTACCCCAGACTTGCATTCATCAAGCCCTGCACATCACATGATGTGTTCTGCATACAAGTTGAATAGGTTGGGTGAGAGTAAACAACCCTGCCATACACCATTCCCAATCTTGAAACAGTCTGTTGTTCCATGGTCAGTTCTTACTGTTGCTACCTGGTCATTATACAGATTCCTCAGGAAAGAGACAAAGTGATTTGGTATACCACCAAGAACTTGCCACAATTTATTATGATTCATACATTCAAAGGCTTTAGAATAGTCAATAAAACAGAAATAGACGTTTTTCTGAAACTTCCTGCCTTTCTCCATTATCCATTATATAGCCTATAGTAATTGTACAACTTCTCTGCTTTTATGCTGGACCCAAGTAGTCCCCATAGCAAATGCATTTAAAAAAATCACAGATTGGCATACATTACCCCTAACATCTATGCTGCTGGCAGGACTTAACTCAATTTTTCTCCCTATTCCAGCAAAGTATCAAAATTATGGGGAAGTGACACAATACATTCAGATAGCATGAAGATGGTTTGCATTCCCACAATTTCAGGAAGGGGCATAACTTCACTTCACTTCTTCACTTCACTTCACTTTATTTCTTAATTAGTCGCTCTCCACTAAGATGCTCCAAGCAACTTACGATCTAAAATAGTATTTACACAATATAAAAACATTCAACAGTGACTATTTGGCAAATTAGATCTGATTACTTAAATGCAAACCAAACAGCCAAGTCTTGAGTGCCTTTACAAAAAGTCGCAACTCCGACATTGCTCTAATGTATGGAGGCAATGAGTTCCACAGAATTGGAGCATAGGTCAAAAAAGCTCTATGATAGAGCATATAGTTGTATGAAAATGTCCTTGGCTCAGTCCCCCATGTGTCTAAGAAGGGTTGGAAACAAGTCCTGGTCTGAAATTTTGGGAAATACCTTCTGATCAGTGCAAACAATATTGAACTAGATGGAACAATGATCTGGTGTAAAGTAGCATCCAGCATTCCTACATCTGAATCCAACCCTCCATATGGCAGACAATAGGTGCAGCTCCCCAAAAAATACGGGTCTCCTACTGTCACAGATGCTTACTTTTGCTTTAAACTATTAGAGGTATCCACCTGTGATTTTAGATGGCTTACTGTTTGTACTTCTAAACATTCTTCAACAAATGTTGTATGCATTACTATGCAAATGACATGTACACAGAAATTCTCATTGGAATTCAAAAATTTCACCTGTGGATCAGAGTAGATGAAACCACTCTGTTAAAGATTCTGTATGTTTTCACTGTTTTGTTTTTGTTTGAATTGTAGATCCCTGTGTTGCTTCTTTGATTCCTTTGCCTGAAATAAATGTGCCATGACACTTTCTGCTAGGGTGCTGGTATTTGTATGTTCAACCACTTCTAGGGAGAGCAATTATTCCTAAATATGGTAATAGGTTCTGTGTTAAAAGCTCAAAATTGAGGATTCTCTTCCCCCTCCTCACTCCCACCTCCCGACAACTTGCTTTCACACAGAAACAGTTTAGGAAGAGGAAAATTTACATTTCACACTCTGTAGTTTTGGAAGCATTTCTAAAAGCAAAAGGCCTCTAGCAGCATAGTACTAAACTGGAATTAACCTCATTCATGGCCATCTCGGAATAAGGGAAGCTTAAGGGGAAAGTTCATATTCTATCTTTTCTGTAATTTGTAACTTAAACCACTGCAGAAAATGTTCTATTTTGGTTCTTAGGTTCAAAATTATAATTATGGGAAAATGGATTGGTGAAATATTTATTCAAACACAGAATAAAATAGAAACTACATTCGTGTTTTCTGCCATTGTACCCTACATGCTGCCTCTTCAACCCCATTCAATTTCTTCTAGTTAGTGGGTCCTCTTTCTCCCATAGTGTTCACATGGATGATCCAAACTGTTGGGGACTGTGAAGTGGTTAGTCATAGTCACACTTTGCAAGTCATCATATCTGATTTTTAGCAATGGGACTGTGAGGGAAAGGAAGCCAATTGAGAATAGTTAGTTACCCTTCCTAAGGCACATTCACACAATAACCATATGATTGTATACTCCATTATACATTATAAGTGTACAATTCAATGTAAATATAATAATAAATCAATTGTAAATAAATTTGAGAAAAAGCCCAGCTCTCTGGGACACTCTGTCTAAAATATAGAAATGTGATCCCCTCATGTTGTGAGAAAGTAGGAAAAGGTATGGAGAAATTTAAGGCTTTATTCCTAAGTATAATGCCTGGAAATTAAGTCGTTAAAACTGGGCCGGAAGGGGGGGAAAGCCCCTTTTACACTGTCATATAATCCAGATTACCAAATATAATCCACATTATCTGCTTTGAACTGGATTTTCTGGGTCTAAACTGCCATCTAATCCCATTCAAAGCAGATAATCAGGATTTTGTAGAAGGGGCTTTAGTTTTGAGTAGACCTGCTTAAAATATGTTAGAACAGTGATTCTCAACCTGTGGGTCCCCAGATGTTTTGACCTCCAATTCCCAGAAATCCCAGCCAGTTTACCAGCTGTTAGGATTTCTGGGAGTTGAAGGCCAAAACATCTGGGGACACACAGGTTAAGAACTACCGTGTTAGAAGAATCGAGTGCAAGCTTCTTGAGGAGACAGTCTAATGATTAGGGCTGGGCAACCACGGAAAAATTTGTTTCTAAAATTGATTCGTTTTTTGGGGTTTTTTGCGTTTTGATATTTAAAAGAATTCCGAATTTTTTTTTAAAAAAAGTTCGATATTTACAAAATTTCGTAAATGGTAAAAAAATTACAAAACAATAATGAAACAATAACGAATCGATTCGTTAATGGCGGACGCGACCGCGCAATATGCTAAAAAACCTCCAAATGGGACAGGGGGAACTTCTGAAGCTTCCCTCTCCCTCTGTTGTTGACTGTTGGTGTGATATTATAATTTTTTTTCACTAATTAAACAAAAAACAACTATAAAACTTGCCCCAGACATGCGGAAATAATAACAAAACGACCTCAAACCAATAACGAAACGAATACATAATGAAATACGAAGCATTTACGCAACGAATTGAAAAATTCATTTCGTTTTTAAGCTGCTCCAGAATGGTTCGTTATCGCTTCGTTAACAAAAAAATAACGAATTTTTAACGAATTACGAATTAACGAAACGAAACCCCCCAGCCCTACTAACGATTCTTTTACACTGCTACCTATATTTTTTGCATATAATAACATAATAATAAAAATAATACACAATTTTAAAATAATAAATTATGTAATCTATAATAATTAAAAAGCATATAAAACATTAAACTAGAATACCCAATTGTCCCAATAAGTACCTTCCAACTACATAATTATAGGGCTGTAATATAACACTTTACTTAGGGGATCCCTCGTTATCCGAGTAGGACACTCTTCCAAAATTAGTGTACTGGTGGTGGGTCCATAGGTGACTGTGGAGTCCTATTCTTGATCTGAATCTTCTCCCACAGTGAGGGAGAAGATTGTTTTCAGGTGGAAGGCGGTCCCGGTCAGGGTTGGCTTGATGCGCCTTCCTCTTGGCATGTTTCACTCTTTCGCCCTCCATTCATGCCTCTTCAAATTCTACAGCACTGCTGGTCACAGCTGACTTCCAGCTGGAGCACTCAAGGGCCAGGGCTTCCCAGTTCTCAGTGTCTATGCCAGAGTTTTTAAGGTTGGCTTTGAGCCCATCTTTAAATCTATTTTCCTGCCCAACAACATTCTATTTTCCATTCTTGAATTCGGAGTAGAGCAACTGTTTTGGGAGATGGTGGTCGGGCATCTGGATAATGTGGCCAGTCCAGTGGAGTTGGTGGCGGAGGATGATCACTTCAATGCTGGTGGTCCGTGCTTCTTCCAGCACACTGATATTTGTCCGCTTGTCTTCCCAAGAGATTTTCAGGATTTTCCGGAGGCATCGCTGATGGAATTGTTACAGGAGTTGCATGTGACATCTGTGGGCAGTTCACATCTTGCAGGTGTATAGCAGGGTTGGGAGGACAATAGCTTTATAAACAAGCACCTTGGTATCCCTACGGATGTCCCAGTCCTCAAACACTCTCTGTTTCATTCGGGAAAAAACTGCACTCACAGAGCTCAGGTGGTGTTGTATTTTGATGTCAATGATGACTTTGGTGGAGACGTGGCTGCCAAGGTAGTGGAAATGGTCAAAATTTTCTAATGTTACACCATTAAGCTGTATTTATGGCATTGGAGAGGGATTGTCTGGTGACTGCTGGGAGAGCACTTTGGTTTTCTCAATGTTCAATGACAGGCTGAGCTTCTCGTATGCTTCTGTGAAGGTGTATAGAGTGTCTTGTAGGTATTCTTCAGAATGCGCACAAAGTTGTTATCAGCTTACTGGAGTTCTTTAACAGATGTTGTTGTAACCTTGGTTCTCTTTCAGTCTGTCCAAGACTGTTGTCATGTCATCATGGAGGAGCCGCAGGATGTTCACAAATTTGTTAGGGCACCTGATTTTTTTGGAGGATGGTCCAGAGAGTGCTGCCATCCACTGTGTTGAATCCCTTTGCAAGGCCAATGAATACCATGTACAGTGGTTGATTTTGTTCCCTACATTTTTCTTGGAGCTGTCGTGCAGTGGAGATCAATTCCATTGTTCCTCTAGAGGGGCGGAAGCCATTCTGGGATTCTGGGAGGGTGTCTTCTGAGAGGGGTAGAAGGCGGTTTGCAAGGATTCTTGCCAGGATTTTCCAAGCGGAGGTTAGAAGGGAGATACCTCAATAGTTTCCACAGTATGTTCTTTCCCCATTTTTGAAGAGGGTGATGATGGTGGCATTCCTGAAATCTGCTGAGATTTTCTCGGTCACCCACACTTTTTCTATGAGCTGGTGAAGTTGTTGTGTCAACTCAGGTCCTCCCTCTTTAAAGATTTCAGCAGGGATCCCATCAGGCTGATGGCATTGCTGACTTCTTCCAAACTAGGCAGTGCTGCAAGTTCATCCCTGGCTTGTTGTTGCAGGATTTGGGAGAGAACCTCTTCGGCCACATTGGAGCTGCGATTCAGGGGGCTTTGGTAGTGTTCTTTCCAACGTAGTGCAATTGATTTTTTGTCCTTCAGAAGTTTGGTTCCATCTGATGAGCATAGAGGCTGTATGCCATGGTTTCTTGGTCTGCAGATGACCTTTGTGGCTTTGAAAAATCCCTGAGCATCATGGGTATCTGCCAAGTGTTGGATTTTTTTCAGCCATCTTTGTCCACCAGATGTTCTTGAGTTCTCTTTTCCTTCTTTGGATCTCAGCTTTTGCACTGGTGTAGATCTTTTTCTTAGCAGCACGCTTGATAACTCTCTGCCATGTTTGGAAGGCTGTCCTTTTCTTGTCAATTAGCTGTTGTATCTTGTTGTCATTTTCATCAAACTAATCTTGATGTTTCTTGGTTTGGTATCCAATAATTTCTTCACAGGCTGTGATGATGGAGGTCTTCAGTTTGTTACAATGTTCCTCAACATTTTCGAGTTGTTCTGAGGGGAGATGGTACTTGAGTGCTGTTTGGAGAAGGGCTCGTTTGCAGGGCTCCTGAAGGGCTTGGGTGTTCATTTTGTTCATGTCTTTCCTCCTTGGAGTCTGCACCTGGGGGACAATCTTGATAGTCATTGTGGATTGGATTAGCCTGTGCTCTGTCCAGCAGTTGTCAGCACCTGTCATGGCTCTTGTGAGAAGCTTGTCACAGCGGTCTCTGGCACATGTGATTACGTAGTCTAAGAGGTGCCAATTTTTGACCAGGGGTGCTTCCTCGATGTCTTGAAGTTGTTTTTCTGGCGGAAGAGCAAGTTGGTGATGACAAGGTTGTGTTCTGCATTTGGCAGCGGGGTGGTGACCCCACTGGACGCGACAGTCCAGTCAGGAGTCCAAGAGGAGCAGACTATATATAATATAACAACAACAACAACAACAACAACAACAACAACTTTATTTATAGTCTACCCTATCTCACTCCAGAGGTACTTTAGCCACCATGGCAAAATCCTATGGAATGCCAAAACTAAAAGCCTCAAGATTTTATCAAATTTATTAATGGCACTTAAAGCAGAATCATAGTTCTATAATAGTGTAGTGCGAAAGGGGCCCTAGATCAGTAATATGAGGAATTTGAGCCAACAAGAGATCCAAAAATGAATAGTCTGATATTACAATATAGAACAGGCAGTTGAAGTCCAAAACACCTGGAGGGCTGAAGTTTGCCCATGGTTAGCAGTTTGATTCATGAGACAGGATGAACTCCTGTTTGTCAGCTCCCATTTCTGCCAACCTAGCAGTTCAAAAACATGTAATGTGAGTAGATAAATAAGTACCACTTTGGTGGGAAAAGGCAAAAGAGATGCTCCAAGCAATCTTACCAGCCACACAATCAGCAGATGACAACATAGGCATCTCAACTTGAAAAATGGAGGAGAGCACCACCTCAGAGCTGGATATGAAGTACCACCTCCAGAAAATGAAAAGCCTCTGCCTTTGTTTGTGTTGTCTGTCTCATTTGTATATAATTGTAAAGGCATTTAATGTTTGCCTATGTATGGAAATGCTGAAATCCACTCTGAGTCCCCTAGGGGGAAGGGCAGGATATAAAGGGCAGGATATAAATAAAGTGTATTATTATTATTATTATTATTATTATTATTATTATTATTAATCTGACACAAAAACACCTCATGTCACAGCAAATGAGATAGATATGCTTGATTTCATATCACAAAATCACAAGTCGAACACTTCCCAAGCGTGTAGGACTGTGTGATGTATTTTCGAATGGTGTGTGAAGATTCAAGTAAGGTGGCCTTTTGCAGTTGACAGGTTGTGATTTTGCCAATGTTTATTGTTTCCAAATGCTGGCTGAGATCTTTTGGCATGGCACCACGTGTGCCAGTGACCACTGGGACCACCTATACTGGTTTATGTCAGAGCCTATTATTATTATTATTATTATTATTATTATTATTATTTAGCTCCAACAAAAGAGTAGCCATGTGGACAGGACTTTAAATTATTTAATGACAAAATGCCAGCATAGTCTTTTCAGGGATTTAAAGGGACCATCGCTTCCCTTGCCATTGCTAAGACTAATAAATTTATGTGGAAAAAAGACTCCATATATGTCTGCTCTAAGCAATTAATCTGCTCTAAGCAATCTGCTCACTATTTCTGCTAGTATAAAATGTCTTTTAAGTACAATTTAAATGGTATGGAGAACACAAAAGTCTTAAGATCACTGCTCAGAGGACTTGTCATTTCTTTGTGAAAGTTAAGAAGAAAGAGTTGGAAGGATCAGAACAAGGATTCAAGGTGTACTTTTGAAACAGGATAGTGGAAAGAAAGTCAGTCCATTGAAACAGGATAGTGGAAAGGGAGTCAGACAAAAGCTTCTAGAGATATGGATCATCTACACTAGAATTAATGTAGTTGATACCACTTTAACTGTCATGGCTCAGTGCTATGGAATCATGGAAATTCATGTATTACAAGGTATTTAGTCTTCCCTACCAAAGAGTGCTATTGCCTCACCAAACTATAGCTCCCAGGATTCTATTGCATTGAGCCATGGCAGTTAAAGATGTATCAAACTGCATTAATTATACAGTTTAGATCAGTTGTTCTCAACCTGTGGGTCCCCAGGTGTTTTGGCCTACAACTTCCAGAAATCGCAGCCAGTTTACCAGCTGTTGGGATTCCTGGGAGTTGAAGGCCAAAACATCTGGAGACCCACAGGTTGAGAACCACTGGTTTAGGTGCACCTTGGCTAAATTATGGACATGAATCCTGAATAATAGTGAAGAAAGGAAGATAATGACTTCAAGCACAATCATATTCTAGGAAAAGTGGGCTTCATGACAAACTGTCCAGACAAAATATTTGGGCTCAAGATGACTTGACTCTGAAGACTTTGATATTCTGGTGATAAAGAAGCCAGCTTTACTGCTACATGGAAGTGTCTCAACAGTGTGGTACTTGAAACAGTAGGATTTCTCTGATGTAGATTATGCAATAATTGCTGCCTAAAACAGCAAAACAAATATTTGAAGCAGGGCATGTGTTGCAAATGGCACTGTTGGCATTTTAAAATATTTTCAGCATAACATGTTTAGCAGAAATGCTGTGCTGTTGTTCTGTATTATTCTAAGTATATACAAATTATAAAATGTTGATTAACTGTAAAATCCCAAGCTGCTGATACTAACTGCTAGACTTCATTCTCTGACAGCCAAGCTCTTAAGTTTTAATATGAACAGAATTTTTAAGAGACAACAGCATGCACCTCTTATGGGACCAGGAACTTGAAACTCATATTTGTCTTGCTAGAATCCAAACAATGGCACATCTGTGGAACAAGGGACCGTTTTGTCTGATGTAAAATTACACACAAAAAGAAATCCCTCTCAACATTTAAGATGCTGTTTGGACTCAAAAGACACATTCAGTATACTTTAGGGACCAATTTAATTGCCCTCTACTGATCTACTCAAAATATCTTAGCTTAGAAAAATCACATCTAGCTTCCAAGATGGCTTGTAGATTTTTTTTAAAAAAGTACATGCAATAGCAAAGAACTTGCCTGTAAGAATACAAATTCTGGACATGCACTTGCTAATATCAGAATTTTCCAGATAGGATGCAGAAATTGCTAGGTGAATATGCTAGGCCTCTATTAGGCATGAGGTCATAACAATGATAGGTTTCTTCAGCCCTTAAAATTTATGAATACATTTATTTAAGATTCCTAGCAATTTATATTCATAGTGCAATATCCTCAAGCCCAATTGATATTTGAAGGGGCCATTTTCACCATTACTGTGTGATTTAACAACATGAGATAGACTTGGTACGTAAGGTTATTTCAGGTAAAAAAAAAAATCTCAGCTTTTATGTTGTTTGCAATCAGTTCCTCTGTAACTCTGAAGTGAGTTTCTCAATCTAGCATCTATCTTTCAGGATTGTGATCAGGCAACTAACTTGGTAAATATACAACTCTGTCCCAACTTTGGTTAACACAAGGCAAGGTTGTGTTAAGATGGCTTTGCTCCACATTACCTCAGACCAGCTCTGCCCAGTCATTGACCACCATGGAGATCATCTGGAGCCCATCTGACCTAAGAAGTCAGTGTAGATGTAACCCTGGAAACATAGGTGCAATTCTGGGGGGGGGGGGGGGGGGGTCAGGGGGAATAGAAGACTATATTTTCTTGTTTTACTTGTGGATAAATGAGTATCTAAACTAGATCTAAACTAGATGTGGTCCAATTCTGTACTTATTTTTCTACACATAAGTATGTTAAGGAAATATGACACAATTTTATACATGTGAGGCCCAATCACATACAATGTGATTTGATTCCCAGTATCTCTGCATGATTAGTACTTTTGCAAGGGAGATGGGTCTATACAGTGATTGAATTGGATGGCTTCTGGTCATATGCATTTTCAGTTATGAAGAAGAATAGAGTTTGTAATGTATTGTGCAAACACAAGAATAAAATGAAATTACTATACTGCTGCATTTGGTAGTGTTTTAAGTTTGTTTAGGCTGAACTAAATTCATCTACTTAAAATGATAGAGATATATAATTCATTTATTATTTATATTGCATCTTTCCTTCAGTGAATTAAATCACACAATGCTCTCTTCCCTTTTAATTTTATCCTCACAGCAATTTTGTGAAGTGAATCAAAGTGAGAGAAAACTACCACCACAAAGATATGTAAGTGGTTTTATGGTTTGGAAAAGGCTAAAACCAAAGCTTCCAAATGATACAAAACACTAGAGTCAGCTGAGACTGTATCTACATTTAAGGTTTGACTATTTAAGGTTTGACTACATTTAGAGTTGGAATCACATTAGCCTGGGGTGTCCAAACAATTCTAATACATTTTAACCCAGGGTAAGCCTTTTAATCCCGCTTGACCCCGAGTTTAAAAAAAAAAAAACCAGGAAAGATACAAATCTCCCAGGGCATAGCCTCCCAAATAATTCTGACTTAGAGCTATATTCAAGAAAAAAAACTCCTTAAAGAAGCTTTAACCCTTGAGGTCTTTCAGGGGAATAGACCAGTGGTGCCCAGATGTTTTCGCTTTCAACTCCCAGAATCCTAACAGCTGATAAATTAACTGGGATTTCTGGTAGTTGTAGGCCAAAACACCTGGGGACCCACAAGTTGAGAATCACTGGAATAGACAGAATAGTGACACACCAAACCTATCTCTTCAGTATAAAATATTTCCACTACAGATGCTCTTTTAGACAGTGGCTTCACTATGGAAGTGTGAGGGATGTAGACCCCCCTGGGTTACACCATTACAGGGGGTGACATCAACCTTCCTGATGCCACTGAGCTGATTCCCACAATTGTGCTGGGTACGGGGGATAATAGGTGGTAGTGGTGGTGGGGAACACAGAGACAGGATGGGTGGGCCCAGATTGACAAGGCTACAAGGGTAGTTGTAACTAGGGCTCTCTTGATCCTTGTCCACTCATGATTTGCTTCCTTCCTTCCTTACTCTGTGCAGCTGGGGAGGCAAGAGCCAGTGGCATCACTGTGTGAGGGATGCAAACATCAACCATTACTGCTCTTAGGCAATAGAGTTTGCTATTGTCTCATTTTTATTTCAGATGCCTTACTAGGGTCTCAATAAAGACCCTAATGGATCTACCTCTTGCCATTTCCTGTGATCTGGGTTACAGTTGTTAGGCACCAAGCTTCATCAATAACAAGAAATAAAAAAGAAAACTGTGAAGTTAAGTTAGCATCTTGCATATTTAAGTTGCATGTAATTAACCTGAGTTGCCATTTAATATGCACAAGATGGAGATAGGTCAAACAACAGATTGTAGATGTGTTGCTCTTACTCTTTATTAATTTAGAAATATGTTGAGAGAAAAAAAGCATGAGTCAGCCTCTCTGAGAGATTCAGTTTAAAATGTAGGTAATGAAATTTGAATAGGGTAATCAAGTGTGCCATCTATGTATGCTGTCATATACTAAATATTCCACAGTGTGAAGAATTTAGATATGTTGTAATAGGAAAGCCTGGGTGCTCGAAGCCTCAAAGGGTCACATATGAAAAAAATCCCATTATGGCTCCCTGTCCACACACCCCTTCACTTTGATCCCAGGACTCATCTTTTATTCACTTACCTTTGTCAAACCTCTCATAAATATTTATTTTCTTTTTTCTGGGAAGTATTGTGCTACTTTTATAAAGTAAGCCTTAGAACACCTCACTGTATGTACTGTTCCAAATCTAATGCTCTTGATACTCTTGGTAAGAGGAAACCACATGCTTATTGCACTTTGATACCCCTTCAACTGCAGTAACAGCATCCTATGGTGTCCTGAAAAAAATGCATAGGGTCATTTGTAATTCTTAGCCAAAATGCTGAAAATCTACAAATCCAAATAGCAGCAATGCTAGCAAAAAGTTTTAATTACTCTTCTATAGTGGAATCCTCTATAATTTTGGCACTATAATACCTCTAAGTTTCATGGCCATATCCTAAAGAAACCGAGAGAGCTTTAGTATATTCCCCTGAATTATACTGAACTAGAGCTCTGTAATCCATTAAATGGAACTATGTCATTTAAAGTGGGTAGGTAGGAAGGTAGATAGGTAGACAGACTTCAGCAAAAGGTTCGAAAAATACTTGCTTGAACTACAGCTGCTTTTGGTAAATGAAGCATTCTGGGTACTATAGTTAAAATTACTTTTTCCAAGCTGTGTACAGTTCCTAAAAAAAAAACATGGAAGCAGTCACCACTGCTAGGCTGTTCTTGCTTCAGAAGAACGATTTCAGGAAAAAGTGTCCAACCTTCGCTTTCACTCATCCATGCAGTGTTACCATCAAGACCCTTGTGTCTCACCGTAACAGCAATTCCACCACCATAGAAAGGTAGTGCCATTGTAGGTCTGACTTCTCCTCAATGGAAATTGTCCAACAGAAGTTAGGATATGAAAGTGTGTGTGTGTGTGTGTGTGTGTGTGTGTATAAATTTGTAAAATTATCACACAATTTTAAAAGATACAAAGATAATTTACATACACGTAAATATATCACTGGGAATATAAATCACACTCTACAAGAGAGTCAATTAGGCTGAAGTCCTTGGAAGGAGGAAAGAACAAACTGATGGCTTCAGATGTATTTCAGTCCGTCATCTGTTATAAAGCCAGACACGTTTCGACAGATAGTCTTTGTTACTGGCAGGTATATATCTTCAAGTTATCCAGTGTCTCCTTCAACCATGAAACTAATAAGAAAGTGGATAGCCACTGTCACCTTGAAAACATGACTAAGATACAGAATATAAATCAAAAACATGCATTACTTATGAACTTTAAAAGAATAAACCTATGCTCAATAAATCAGCACTAACATTTCTCCATGACACCACACAGCCTGTTACTTACAAAAGTTGACTTCCAAAGTTGCATTTATATGGCAAATGAGAGAAGGAGAAGAAGACCTACCTTCTCTCATTTGAGCTACATTATAGTGTCTTGGAACAGGGTCATTGTCTAAGGATAACATAAAAAATGCTCCCATCCATTCATGTCACTAAAACAAATCTAAACTTTTGATATTAATCACCAAAAATACAACATGAATCGAGAAACATGTTTTTTGAAAACAAGATTAGTAACAAGGAATTTACAAAACAAATGTTTTGGCATGAAACTAATAATTACGTATAATTTTTCTTCCTTCATTTGATATTCTATTATTAACAGTGCAATACTAAGAGATGAAATGTATGGAAATAATGCCCAAACAGAAACCAAAAAACTTGGGGACTAAACTAAATTAAAAGTCTATCTCTTCATTAAGATCTGAGAGGATTAGGGTTGAGATATTTAGTATATCTCTCTTGCTTTATATCTCCACACACAAAACCTGTATATCTTTCACACCTTGCTGAAATTCATAAAAAGGGTGCATGCACCCTTCCATTTTTAACACAAATCTTATTATCACTAATCTTTATCCCCTTTTCTTTTATAGGGTACATCTACACTGTAATATCAAGGCAGCTTGACACCACATTAACTGCCATGGTTCAGTACTATGGAATCATGGGAGCTGTAGTTTCACAATGTCTTTAGCCTTCTCTACCAAAGAATGCTGAAAGAGTCCATAGCCTTGAGCCAGGGCAGTTAAAATTGTGTCCCAGGAGCAAGCAAAAATACAGCAGAGTCCTTTCACATCAAAAACATGTGCTTCAGCTCATCTATCAGCAGAGTCCAACTGCCAAGATCCAACAGTCACTACCCACGTGCTATCAATCAACCATATTTTTATCAGACAGCATTTTCTGTGACTAGAAATACTTTGCCATTTCCATCTAACAGTCTTGGCAGTGAGTCTGTAATTGATTGTAGACACCTATTCTGGATCTGCATGATCTTTCATAGTTAGGAAATAGATTTCCATAGTCAAACCTTAATACATTAACTGACATGGACATTGTGTGGTATATATCATTCCTTGTGAATTGCAGGTGAATAGCTGTCAAATATTATATTAGTCGTTGTTTAAATGGTTGCTAAATGATTTCAACCTAAAGCAATTGAGCAAACACTGCCCCACAGTGAAATTGTCCCATAGGTCTGCTGCTATCTTCTACCATCATGTTGGTAGGTGTGCTAGCAAATCTCATTTTACTATGGAACAGCATTTCCCTTAGATTCTGTTCCCAATTAGGTAGTGATCCTGGTTTCATTTCTGAGCAGATCACTTCTGTTAATTTCTGAAACCTTGTACATCACTTGTTTGAGGATTCTGAGGGGATTAGCCCTATTACCCCCCCCCCCCCAAAAAAAAAACAGCTTCAGAACATGGACTTACCTGAAAAAGGACTCGAAGGTAAAATGTAAAGGTTTTCCCCTGACATTAAGTCCAGTCGTGTCTGACTCTGGGGTGTGGTGCTCATCTCCGCTTCTAAGCCAAAGAGCCAGCATTGTCAGTAGACACCTCCAAGTTCATGTGGTCAGCATGACTGCATGGAGCGCCATTACCTTCCCGCCGGAGCGGTACCTATTGATCTACTCACATTTGCATGTTTTCAAACTGCTAGTGCTAGGCTGGCAGAAGCTGGGGCTGACAGTGGAAGCTTATACCACTCCCTGGATTCGAACCTGCGACCTTTCGGTCAACAAATTTAGCAGCTCAGTGGTTTAACCCACTGCGCCACCGGGGGCTCCAAAAAGGACTCTAGGGAACTGCAATTACATCTAATCCCTGCCATTTGTGAGTAAGGTAAATTCTTCTTGAAGTGTATAGGTTGGAAACTATTATAGCTGAGAGAATAATTTGCATCAGTGGGTTTTCTATATGCATCTGTAAAAAAACAGTCCATTATAATTTCAACAACCAAAAATCAATTGTGTTTCAGTCAAATACCATAACAAATTTAATACTGGTGTGAATAGAGTTAAGAGATATAGCAATCTGAAGAGAGTTTATACTCCATATGCAAAAGATACCAGGCTCACTGCCAAGCATCTCCAGGTGAAGGATAGCAATAACCCTGTGTGGGACAGATAATATTCTGTTTCAGTATAAGAGGGAGTCCTAGGAAGGCAACACAATGTAGCTGTCACAGTGCTGTTGATCTCAGGATATTTAGAGGGATGGCAGGTTATGTAGATATGGAGAGAAGGTATCATATTAAAGAGCAGAATACAAAAACCTTCTGTTTGCCTGAAAATGTTGCCTAGGAGAAAAAGGGATTCTGTGCTGTTTGATGGAAAAATGTATTGAAAAACATTAGCAGGATGGATTCATGATGCGCTCCTCCTTGAGCAATGCTCTGCAGTTGTTAATAGTTATTTAGAAACTAGTGGCATTACATTGCTTTACTATTAAAAATTTAAGAAGTACAGTGTACTGTGTAATAAATATAATGGTTGGATTCTGCAGACTGCCATTGGATATACACTTTTTTTCAGAAGTGAAAGCAACTGAGCTCAATGGAACTTGCTCCCAAGTAAGAGAACACGGAAAAACAGAAAAAATCTAAAGGAATGCTGCTGTTTCTATTACTTAATTAACCTGAATTATAACATAATTTTGGTAACAGTTTTCCCTTGACATTAAGTTTAGTCGAGTCTGACTCCGGGGGGTGGTACTCATCTTCATTTCTAAGCTGAAGAGCCAGTGTTGTCTGTAGATGCCTCCAAGGTCATGACTACATGGAGTGACATTACCTTCCTGCCAAAGCAGTACCTATTGATCTACTCACATTTGCATGTTTTTGAACTGCTAGGTTGGCAGAAGCTGGTGCTAAAAGCAGGAGCTCACCCCCTCCCCGAATTTGAACTGCCAACCTTTTGGTCAGCAAGTTCAGCAGCTCAGCGGTCTTACCCACTGCACCACTGGGGCTCCTATACTTTTGGTAGGTACTTATATTTGCTTCCTAATTACACAAATACACATTCTATTCTGAAAGTTATTGCAAAATGTATCACTTCTATTCAAAGTTGGTGTATTCAGTCGAATGCATTTTATACAGTACAGTGTCTGCCATACCATATTTTTTCCGTATGTCCTTGATTAGGAATATCTGCAGAGTTTTCTAACATTCAGACAGAGGAATATAAAGAAAAGAATCACCTAGTGATTTTCCGTTGGAACCCAGCTTAGAGCTGCAAACAATGGCCTTTATTTCCATTATATATATTCTGAGAAATCACTTTCCAGTAATTTACTTTAATCATTACTCACTGAATGAAACATTAGCTCTTAGAAAAATGTTCAAAGGTATCAGGCTTTTAGAGACCAATGTATTTGTTAAAAAGAGAGATTTGAGAAAGCTGCAAAATGGCATCAATAACAGATGGAAGTTCCATAATGCCACCTATTTTTATATAGAACTTCAGCACTGTTTTCCAACCAACATGTCATTTTTTTTTGTATTGTCGAAGGCTTTCATGGCCAAAATCACTGGGTTGTTGTAGGTTTTTTCAGGCTATATGGCCATGTTCTAGAGGCATTCTCTCCTGATGTTTTGCCTGCATCTATGGCAAGCATCCTATAGATTTGAGTTTGTGGGGGTGATAGGAATCCATAAAATTATGAAAATAAGTGACAAGAGAGATGTCCCAAGGAATGGGATACATACTTTCATGACGGCACATCTTATCTTCTTACACTTTTGTTTTGCATATAGAAAAATATTTTTTAAAAAACACTAATATATTTTTGGTGAATAACAAGCATAATAGATAGTACAGAGCTTGGATGCTTCTGTTTCTATAAAGCAGAAATAGACTGCTGGGTAGCCTTCTGATGTTAGCAGTCTTTGGTTGCATTGATTTTTTCCCCAAAATGCTGAGTTATTCCAACTGGAGAGGATGTGATTACATGTATTAAAATATTATCAAAATAAAAAGTGTTGGCACAAACAGAAGATTACATAACAATTTGTTAGTCCTAACCCTTTCTTCAGAATCTATCTTTGACAGAAATGTTTATTTTGAGGGGAACTATCCATGCCCGTCTCTTGTATAAGATGTATTTCAAACCTGTTCTCATCAAGAATTTTAGAATGATTTTCAGAACAGATATTATATTGCTGTTTGTGGCAGTCATTAGGGAAAAAAATAATTAGGAAAATGGAATTAATGAAGAAGTCTTACCTTAAAAGCTTACCTGTCCGTTCTTGAGGCTGGGAAGCAAAGAATTCTGGTGGAAGAGAAACTAACAGATGGGAAAGGAACTAGAATAAGAAGCCATATCTTAAGTCAATATTTGAGGAAGCCAAGGCTATGTGCTAAAAAGGGAAGGTTAGAGAATTGGCACTACAGGTAAATCGATAATTAATGATCCAAAAACTAGGACATTTGAAGATATGGTACAACAGCGCCATCTATCCTCCATCTGATGTAAATAGCAGGTAATTCAGCCCTATGGTATTCTAATAAGAATATAGGAAAATAATGTATTGTCATTACAGAAGGATTAATAAGGGAAATGCTTGCTTTGAATAAGTTAGAGATACATATATGAAGATATATGGAGTCGTATATGTGTAAAGAGATATATATGAAGTTATGATTCATTCTAAAGATTCACCTTTACATAATTCATCTAGGAATGTGACTGGTCAGCTGATGAAAAGGGGAACAGTGGAAATTATAGTATTTTGCCAACAAATGTTCTTGGCCGCGGTTTCTCGAGGACAAACTGATAATGATTAGATTGTTAAATGTCAAGACCCATATGCGCATGTGCAAACTAGGAAATTCTGCCTATATATACTGGTTGCTTTGGGGTATTGCTTTGTGCCACATCAGCCATTTTGGACGCTGGAGCACCCTTACCCTGGGTAAGCATTAAATTCTGTGAACTTGCAAAAGCTGTCTCTGTCTCTTCCTTCTTCACTGATCTCCTGGATTTTTGGAAATTGGGGACCCTCCCGTAACATATGGCGCACCAACGGGGGCTGGAGAACAGGGAAGAAGGAAAAGATGAGCCTTTTGGGGGGCTAATGCCTCATTCGGGGGTGAGAGACAAGGCATGGATCAGGGGAGATGAAAAAGGGTACCCACAAGAAAAAAAATAGTCTCCACTGGCCTGTTCCTTCCTCGGCCCCTTGACTGAAGTGCATTGAGAAGTAAACAGCTGTGCAGTTCCAGAAAAAGGGAGAAGCTAGCTTTTAAGGTATAGGAAGGCATTTGTGGAGATGCCAAGGGAAACATTTTGGGGAAACATTTTTTCAAAAGAGGTACTGCAGACCTCAAGAAAAATCCCCCTGAGTGATGCTTTCACAGAAATCTCACTCTCAGGTTGGAAAGGTTGGAAAGGTGCACTTTTAAAAAGGGAAAAAGTGTTCAGGTTAAAAAAAAATATGTTGACCATATGTGTTGTGTGTTATGGAATCTGTCTGTGTCTATATGCATCATCCCTTCTCGCTATGTTGCAACCCTATGTTTGTTTCTGTTTTTGCCTTGTTTCTTTGTCAAATGTCAGTATGTTCATAATGAAAAGAGACTAATGGTTATAGGCTTCCGGGAAAAAGCCAAAAAGCCAAAAAGAAAGAAAAGAAAAGGAAAAACTGAGAAGAAAAAAAGAGGAAAAGAGAAAAGAAAAACATGTGAAATATGGTGCCTGTCTTTTGGAAAAAGGGAAAATGTCTGTTTACATTTCCTGAAAACTTGAATGTGTGTATGGCTAGCAAAAAGAATGTGTGTAGCTGTTTGCGTTGTGAGAAAAATAATCTTTACAGGTTTCAAACAAAAGGAAAGAGGATAATTCAGGAAAAACTTGGAACAATATGATGATGGGGAAATGCCAAGTATGTGGGTAAGAGAAACCAAGAAGAAGAAAGTTAAGGTATGTTGAGATATAGGAAAGCAGGGGTAAGTCAGAATAGAGAATATGGTTAATCACGGGAGAAAAACCAGAGTGTGTGATTACCATGTGGAAAAGAAATGAAAAGAGAGAGAATGAGAATGTAAAAGAAAGTCATACAGAAGTAAAGAGTGAATAAAGATAATGAAGGAAGAAAATTGTTGAAATGTGTGAGATTGAGAAGTGTGAGAAGTGAATGATTAGATTCCCTTTTGAGGAGGGAATTGCAGTAAAGAATAAGTGAATGCATGTATGAAATTAGTTGTGGGATGAATTAGATTGTTGTGTGAGGTTGATTGTGTGTAAATACTTGGTGGGGTTAAAAAGGGAAATTATTATGTGTTGAGAGTATTCAAGAGTGGCCACTTGAATGCCCTCACTGGAAAAGGAAAAATTGGAAACTTTTTGAAAGAAAAAAAATTGATATTAGTTTTGAACTGTCTCAGAGAGAGAAAAAAAGTAGTAACAATTCGAGATACATTTAAATATAGAAGATTTTGTGGGGAGAGCTGTGATAAATTGAATGTTATGGGGTTACTTTGTCAATATATTGAGATGTTTTTTTAAGGTTCAAAAATGTTAGTAATTGAATTGGTAGGGGAATGAAGATAAGCTATTGCAATATGATGTGGAAGTGAAGGAAAATTAAGCATTAAGGAAAGAAGTACAGATTTTGGAAATGTTAATTAATTTGGCCTGTTACAGTATCCCCCTGTCTTGCCAGAGGATTTGAAGAGATTGAAAGATCCTGAGGAGTGTGACATCTGAAACAGGAGTGGAAAGGGGTCTGCTACTTGATGAATTCCCACTGTTACAAAGGAGTGCCAAATCGTGGATGAACTGAGCCTGCTTCAAAAGAAGACTATACAGCAGAGGGCCCTGACTTACAGCAAATAAACTTAAGAGTTGGATGACTGAATAAAGAACTAATTCAACCATACATAAATAAAATAAAAAGACATATTTCAAAAGACTTAAACCAAAAGAAAATAAAATTGCCCTGAATAGGGGAGAGACCTAGCTTTTGGAAGCTGCAAGCAAGAAAGAAGAAAGAAGAAAGAAGAAAGAAGAAAGAAGAAAGAAGAAAGAAGATTGAATGGACTTTTGGGGTGAAGAGGGTGTGATTGTGGGACTCCTTATAGCATTGGGATTGGTTTGGTTGGGTTACAATTATAAGCATGTTTTTTGGGGGAAAGCCTATACATTTCGGCATGTGGTATACATGTTACCTGATTATGTTGAGTATGCTTGTCCCGAAGATAGTGCAGGGAGGATGGGAGCAGAACATATTCCACCAGATGATTCGGGATATAGCGAATGAGACAGAAGTTACTGAATGTTGGATTTGTAGTCATGGGCCTACTTCCCAGCGTGAGGGATGGCCACTAATGGTAGGAATATTATTAAGTCAAAAAGGATGGAGCACTTTACGGCCTCAAAATTATGAGATGACTGAAACTTTACTTGATCCAGGACAAGCTATAGTGACACATGAAGGGACTTCACCGGAGGCCCCAGCATGCATTACTTGGGAAAAAGATGAGAGGTGGACACAAGATCAGGGAAACCCTCTCCACACACACCAAATAGAACTTGGTCATTATCCCAATTGTAATCTCCTTCTCCATGTATTCAAAACAGAGGCTTCTGAAGACATTAGCCTCTTAGCCCGTTTAGAACACTCAAAAAGGATAAAAAGGTTTGATGGAGTTATTTCACCGGAATTAGGTACTCACATTAAACAGGCCCAGGCAAAAGTGGCCAGCCGGAGTCGTGACCCACCAAAGGCTCCTATCAAGGAGTTGCCTCGGGGCCAGGGGGAACCACCCAATGAAAGACCACAGCAGAGTCGAGGAGAATCAAATCCTGCAAAAGTGGTAAAGGAGGTGGAAGCCCATCAGGAAGTGCCTAAATCTTTGGTAGCCAAAGGAGGGTTATCTCCGGGGTTGTATTGGATCTGTGGCCAGTGGGCAGGAAAGATTTTGCCGCCTTTTTGGGAGGGTACGTGCACCATAGGTACCCTAATGCTAGCAGATGTGACAATATACACAGAACAACAATCCCAAATGATTTGGAGAAGGGAGCGTGGAGAACAACGTTTAAAAAGAGCTTATGATGAAACATTTGGATATGACCCAGACCAAACTTATTTAAATGAAGGAGAAAGGCTGGGAGCCATCTTGTTCCCTGCTGTGGGCGTAGCTCTAAATATAAGACAGATTTGGAGACTCTCAGCTCAAGTGGAGAAGCTGGCAAACCAAACTGTGGCTGGAATAAGAGCTCTGCAGGCGGAAGTTGATTCCTTGGCAGGGGTCCTGATGCAACACAAACTTGCTTTGGACTACCTATTGTCTGTAGAAGGAGGACTATGTTCTTTTCTAAATACCACATGTTGCCACTATATCAACAAGTCAGGAGAGGTCGAATCTGATATAAATAAGATACAGGAAGTAGTATCTACCATCAGAACTGGATACGCCCCAAAGGGAGAGAACGTTTTTGGTTGGTTAACCTCTTGGTTGCCGAATTTACAATGGTTAGAAGACCTTATCGTCATAGGATTTGTTATTTTGATAATTGGTATTCTAATCATGTTCCTACTACCTTGTGTGATTACTTGCTTAAGAAATATGATTGAAGGAATTGTCACTGCTGCAAATGTCCGACATGGAAAACAATTGAAACAAATTATGACTATGGAGATAGAAGAGATGCAGCAGTTATCCAGGGAAGACAAGATGATATAATCACACTTAGGTGTGACTCCGAAAAGTGAAAGTTTTCTTCGTCACAAGATTTTGTGGGGTATGTGGCAGTCATTAGGGAAAAAAATAATTAGGAAAATGGAATTAATGAAGAAGTCTTACCTTAAAAGCTTACCTGTCCGTTCTTGAGGCTGGGAAGCAAAGAATTCTGGTGGAAGAGAAACTAACAGATGGGAAAGGAACTAGAATAAGAAGCCATATCTTAAGTCAATATTTGAGGAAGCCAAGGCTATGTGCTAAAAAGGGAAGGTCAGAGAATTGGCACTACAGGTAAATCGATAATTATTGATCCAAAAACTAGGACATTTGAAGATATGGTACAACAGCGCCATCTATCCTCCATCTGATGTAAATAGCAGGTAATTCAGCCCTATGGTATTTTAATAAGAATATAGGAAAATAATGTATTGTGATTACAGAAGGATTAATAAGGGAAATGCTTGCTTTGAATAAGTTAGAGATACATATATGAAGATATATGGAGTCGTATATGTGTAAAGAGATATATATGAAGTTATGATTCATTCTAAAGATTCACCTTTACGTAATTCATCTAGGAATGTGACTGGTCAGCTGATGAAAAGGGGAACAGTGGAAATTATAGTATTTTGCCAACAAATGTTCTTGGCCGCGGTTTCTCGAGGACAAACTGATAATGATTAGATTGTTAAATGTCAAGACCCATATGCGCATGTGCAAACTAGGAAATTCTGCCTATATATACTGGTTGCTTTGGGGTATTGCTTTGTGCCACATCAGCCATTTTGGATGCTGGAGCACCCTTACCCTGGGTAAGCATTAAATTCTGTGAACTTGCAAAAGCTGTCTCTGTCTCTTCCTTCTTCACTGATCTCCTGGATTTTTGGAAATTGGGGACCCTCCCGTAACAGTTGAGTAAATTATTCTGCAAATAATACTTAATTAGCATTACTTGTTGTTGTTGCTACCATTTCTGACTTATGGCAACATTATCATGGGGTTTCCTTGTTCAGAGGAGGTTTATCTACCTTGCTCTAAGGCAGAAAGAGAGGATGATGTGTCCAAGCTCATTACTCCCTCACTAAAATGACTTTGTTCTCATTTGTTACATTGCTTTAAAATATAACTTTGTCATATCTTCATTATCCACAAATATAACTAGTTGCCGTAACCCGTTACTTCCCAATCCTGACATGTGATACCTCATGGTTGAAACCATCCATTTTTAGATGATGATGTCATTATATTAAGATTTTATTCGAATCATAGAATCATTGAGTTGGAAGAGACCTTGTGGGCCATCCAGTCCAACCTCCTGCCAAGAAGTAGGAAAATCTTATTCAAAGCACACCTGACAGGGAGCCATCCAGCCTCTGTTTAAAAGCTTCCAAAGAAGGAGCCTCCACCACACTCCGGGGCAGAGAGTTCCACTGCTGAACAGCTCTCACAGTCAGGAAGTTCTTCCTAATGTTCAGGTAGAATCTCCTTTCCTGTAGTTTGAAGCCATTGCTCCACGTCCTAGTCTCCAGGGCAGCAGAAAACAAGGCTCTTCCCTCCTCCCTATGACTTCCCCTCACATATTTATACATGGCCCTCATCATGTCTCCTCTCAGCCTTCTCTTCTGCAGACTAAACATGCCCAGCTCTTTAAGCCACTCCTCATAGGGCTTGTTCTCCAGACCCTCGATCATCACATTTCATTATATTTATGGTTTTGATTTTTGTTGCATGCAACCCAGAAAAATACTTAATATTATATATATATATATATATATATATATATATATATAATTTATAAACATGGAACTATATGCTATATGTATGGGATTTTCAGATGGCATTTATCCAAATCTGCCTAAGGAACAATTCATTGAAACAAAAATCTTGCACATCAGAAGTTGCCTATTTTGTCTCTCAAGATGTCCAAAAGGTAATACTTGCAATTGCTTTTCCAGCAGAAAATGACATTTGTCCATTGCAAATAATGGTGTAGTTGCACAATTGTCACTCCACTGTCTTGACTGCTTTGTGTAATGGGATGGCATGAGCTATTTCTATTTTATACTCCAACTAGAGCTCTTTCTGGGATTTTTACTCACTCTCTCTGACATTTATATGGACCATTGATCTAAAATGTATCAACCTGTGCAACATTACAAGGGAAAAGAAGCTTTCCTTCAAACTGATCTCCAAAACCACCTCCAACACAGTGGATTTTGTAGAGTCAGAAACTGTAGTAGCATAGGCGTGGTGGAACATTTTGCAGTTGACCTTTCAGTGAAATAAACATTGAAGAGCTGTATCAAATAAAAGAATGACAGCTAGAAGAGAAAGGGATTTGCTTTTGTTAGCAATTCCAAAGCATGGAGGCATGTCCATCGTTTAGACTATAGTTCTCAGAATACTCTGGCTAGCATGGTCACTGGCTATAGCTTTAACAAGTATCTTTTCTAAGCTCTAGTCACAAGAAATGTTGTGATGGGTCACATTGAAGAAACTTTACATATTCAATTAATCATATATACTTGGCTCGAAGTTAGATCTGCTGAAGGGCCCTCTTTTCTGTCCCACCAATGAGAACAATAGACTGCAGGAGGCCTTTCTCAGCTGCTGTACCCCACTCGTGACATGATGTCCCCTTGGAAGCCCAGCTGGCACCAACACTGGATTCATTTAGGCACCAAGTAAGAACACATTGGTCCTGCTTGACAACAAAATGCTTTGCACATAGTTTTAATCCACTTTTTTTAGCTTGTTAAAGTTTTAATACATTTTAATCTAGCTACATTATTTTATGTATTGTTGTTGTTATTGCTACTTCCAAATCACCCCCCCCCCAAAAAGGAGATTGTATTGCTCTTATTTGTACAGGCAGGAGAGGAATACTGTTATGTTAATAAATAAATAAACTAGCTCAGTGCATAGAGGCCTATGACCAAAAAAGTACATATCCTCTGCCTATCCCTGAGCAATTTCATTGCTGCCATGCCATCTTGTCAACCAGGACAGAAGAGGTAGCATCTGGATGCTCCCATTGACTGGGAGCCAGGATGATGCTTCTTATGGGTGCAAGGCTGCCCGTAAGAAACTAATCTGCTGAATTGCTGGTCTTCTTCTAATCACAATTTAATTAGCATGACACAGATGATGATGTCAATAAGCCAATACCAACTCAGGGAAAGCTGGGAGGAATTGATGGAGCTTTGAGAGACAGGGGCATAAGAGAAGGAAAGAAAGCTAGTTTGGAGCAAATCTTGTACTTTTGGGTGGTTTTCAAAGGACAAGGAGCCAGTAAAGAATGTGGAACAGCTAGGGTGGCAGTGAAGGTGTTAAACATGGTTATCATATTATCTAAATAGCAGGAAAAGTGAATTTTCAGTGTCCAAGACAAAATTAGAAAGGAGCAGAGCTTGAATCAGAATTTCAGGTACAACAACTGAAAGAAGGGAAATGTCCCCCCCCCCCCCCTGATATCAATGAGAGAAAGGGGAATCTCAAAAAAAAGCGAATACTTCTTCCCTGGTCAATAAACTTTTTGGCATTATCCGTGATCGGGGAAGCTGAAAGCACTCAGCATTCATGTTCTTGTGACCTCCTCCTATGAGGAGGGGAAAGCAGGGGGGTCATCTTCTTATATTTCCATTTACTTTAAAGACGGAGTCTCATTGAGCCCATCAAATGATGCAGGATTGCTTCTGCTTGATTCTGTTTTTAAAGTGAAGAGAAACAAAGCCTTGTGAAGTCAGGGAACAATTGACTCCACTGTTCTCCCTGCACACAGAAAGGGTTGAAATTAGGCATATTAAGGTTGGGTGGCAACTGTTGTATTTTCAGATGGGATGGAATTGTATTTTAAGGTGGTTCAAGTCTCCTTTTCCTTTGGAAACAAAAGGCCCCTGAACATCACTCCACAAAAATGTCCCTGATCAGGATTGCTCTACTTCCTTCCATTTTGGTAGGAACACAAAATACAGCCATTCCACTACTAAGTCCAGATTTTGGAATTCTCTAACCTGGTCAGACCTAGAGTTGATACATGCTTCTGTTTGCAAAATGAATTTTAGTGTTATGATTAGGGGATTTTTAAATCTAGGGGCCAGAATCTTACGTTTCCCTATACTTTCTGGAATTGCTATTAGGAAGACTTCTTTTTATTGTTATAATGTTTATTTGTTTGTTTCTAGCCATTTTGTTGGGAAAGAAATTTCAAGATAAAGCTTTCCCAAGTCCTCGGGGGAGAGGGGGTGGGATACAAATAAAGCTGATGCTGGTGCTGGTGCTGGTTCTTCTTCTTCTTCTTCTTCTTCTTCTTCTTCTTCTTCTTCTTCTTCTTTGCAATCAAGCAACATGGGCAAACCAATTATCTTGAACACTTCTCTATTTCATCCAGAACCCCAAATTCCCTACCTCTAAAAGTACAATGCTCTTGCTATCAAGCAGAGCTAGCTGGTTCTATGACATTTTAACATGAAAATATTCTTTAACGTCTTAGAATATTAGCCTTGGTATTTGCTTCTTTTATGAACCATAAAGGTCCACGGGATAACATAAAAGGCATTATTGTCCCCTTCATGGCAGAGTAGCCCAAGAGAACTATGTAAGGCACATCTGGGACTACAGCTTCATGGATACAAAAGGATAAATTGAGCCCTTGTGCAGATTCTAGGATGTGTACACCAGATGTTGTGGATTGCATTTCCTAAGATCATAGCTGAACAAAAATAAAAAGTAACAGGCAATTCGCATCCTCTCGTTATGCACACAATATTAGTCAAGTATTAAAATATAGTCTGGTATATCTAGCAGAGAAAGAAGTTAAAAGGTAATATTTTCTCCACCCTGCATCTTTCCTTCTTTTTTAAAAAACAGATTAATAAGGATCCATTGAATTTAAATTCAGTGCCAGCTATTTTATAAGACACATTTAAATGCATCTTCAGAGAGCAGTTTCCTCTGAAGAATGGAACATTTCATGGTTTCTTCTTAGAAGCCGAGGGATTAATTTTCATCAGCCTCTATAGGGAAGTGTGCAGACTGCTCTTTTCAAATACATACAAAAGCTGCATTTTCTTCTCAATTGCTCTAAACTTTATACAGGTGTATCTGAGATGGGAAATGACAATTGTGCGCCTTGCTTTCCATCAATCTTTTCAAATTGTGGGTCAGAATGACCTCAAAAATTGGAAACGAGGTCAAAAGTCTAGCATCAGGTTTTCATTCTTTTCCCCACAAATCTATATCAATGCATCAGAGAAACTTTTCAGTTGTTGTGAATATATGGTAAAGCAGAGTATTGCTATTCTGGAGATGTAAAAGAAACCATATGACTGAAGGGCAAAAGTTAGGGCACCGGCCATTGATTTATAGCTTTTTTCTTCTCACAGAATGCTCACCTCATGAAATCCAATTCACTAAAATAGAATAACAACCAAACTATTGTATAGAACTACCAAATGATAGGTAATAGAGAAATTACCAATTGTAAATCACAAAAAATTACAGTGTTATCTCCAAAGTGTAACAATAATGCTCAACCAGCATGAAGCAGGAGTCTTGTAACATGGCTGAAAGAGAATTTATTTATCCATAATTTTTCAAATTCTCACTATGCTGTGTTGTTTTCCGCCAATCCTGTGTTGAGTTAGCCAAACTTACACCCAAAATACAGGTTGAGCATTACTTATCTGAAATGTTTAGGACCAGAATTGTTCCATTTTAAATTTTAGAATACTTATATTTAGATAATGAAATAAACCCTAGGGATGGGACCCAAAACAGTTATTTATTTATTTATTTATTTATTTAATTTCTACCCCACCCTTCTCCCCACAAAGGGAACATGAACAACATTTCTGTTTCATATAGACCTCATACAGATTTCTTGAAAGTCACTTAAAATACAATATTTAATACTTTTGTGCATGAAATAGTTTGTGTAAGTTGAATTATTAGAAAGCAAAGGGTGTGCTGACCCCTGAGATTTCCCCAAATGCGGGAAACTCAACTGCATAATTTGTGGTGGATAATGTTGGACTTTGGGATATTTTGGATTTAAAAATTCTGGAATAGGGATTCTCAGCCTGTTGTTATTTTTTCAAGGTCTGCTTTCAACCAAATAGATGATACTCTTGGCATTAAATAGGACCAAATACTTTCTCCTTTCACAGGAAAGCTTCTCTTATTATTTCCCCACATTATTCCTGCTCTCTACTGCTTTGAGGGGCCATAGAAGGCTATGTAATAAGATGCAAAGCATCATTTCCCTTCTTTAATGCCCTTGCAAAAGGACTGAGCACTGGGAGTGCTTGACAGTATGACGCCTGGGTGCTAATCAAGATGGCTAATCCACTAGGCTTGTTTGATAAAAAAAAAATGCTCCAAAACTCATTTCGGATGTAGGGGGCACTGGTGGTGCGATTCTAAAGTCAATTCCGATTTTCACAGAAAAAAGTGCTCAACACTTTTCGAAACTTCCGAGACTTCCGAATCCTTTGTTAATGGTTTGAAAGTGTTATTTCCTGTTTCATTGTGTGGTCTTTACTTTGAAAGTAGTTGTTTTACTCCAGGAGCGGGGAAAAGCAAGCGGAGGAAATTCCTTCCTTCTCTGGTTTAAAACTGGCTTCTCTGGCTTGAGCCAGAAAAAAGGGGGGAGAAGCAAAGGGGGGAAAGTAATCGACCTCTGGCTTTAAAACTGGCTTGAGCCAGAAGGGAAGGAAAACTATGGGTGGAAATACATCATTCTCTGGTTTTAAAACTGGCTTGAGCCAAAAGCGAGGGGAAATTCATCGTTCTCTGGCTTTAAAACTGGCTTGAGCCAGAAGCGAGGGGAAAGCTAAGGGAGGAGATTCATCATTCTCTGGCTTTAAAACTGGCTCCTCTGGCTTGAGCCGAGGCCAGGGACCAGATGCGGGAAAAGCTGAATCATTTCCAACTCACTTACTGACTTGTAACAAAAATGGCAGAAAAAGCTTCGGAAGGGCAAAGGGACTTCTGGTTTCCTTAAAAACTTTGAAATCACTTCAAAAAGCAAATCTTTCTAACTTTATTCCGAATAACAAAGATTCCGACTGGACCTAACAATGCCTATAATCCACACTTTCCTCAAACAGACAAGTGAGTCGCCTAAGGGCTGAGAACAGCGGTATACAAATAAAGTAAATAAATAAATAAATAAATAAGTGCTCTTTCTCTTAACCTGGACATTCCAGAGATATATAAACCTCACTTGCCTAGTTTCCAACAGACCTCACCACCTCTGAGGATGCCTGCCATGGTTGTGGGAGAAACATCAGGAGAAAATGCTTCTGGAACATGGCCATACCGCCCAGAAAACTCACACTAACCCTGGGTGCTTTATTGCTACAAAGCTAGAGGGAAACAATGAATGGTGTACAAACCCGTACACAAGATTTGTGATCAGAGCCTGCAAATCATAAATAATTCAAATAATAATTTGCAATAGCTAATTCATGAAAATGTTTTCTAAATTATTTTAAAATTAATACTTGAATATCACTGCTGTTCAATATTTGAGTAATTGCTAGCATTATGCATCAGTTTATTTTGTTACATCAAGGTGGTGGTGGTCAGTTGGGGCTGAGTTCAATGTTTTATTTATAATTGAAGCATCAATAATATGTTAGAGACAATCACATAAATGGTTTAAAAACATTCAATGGTTTTAAAAGTAGAAATATGGCTATACAATACCATTTAAAGGCAGTAGATTAGTAAGAGATATGACCATCAGATAAAGAGTGAGAGGTTTGTAGATTGGGAAGGGTGTGCCTATTTGTTTTGTGTTATGTGCAAGTGTGTTTATTTGTGTGTTTTATTTTTGTGTTCACATTCTATATTTTTATGGCTCCCCCATCAACCATATCAGTAGAAATTCTAGTGGAGGTATATCTCAGTTAACGAAGTAGATGTCTTCCTGGAGTTTACTTTTTGAACAGAAAATTGGGTACCAAAGGCAAACTGAAGAAGGGTAGGTTCCTACATCACCAGCACTTCAACATGTTTCAACTAACTTTGCAACCAAAATTACCACATTTCATTGAATCTAAGGCTCACTTTTTTCATGTTTAAGGGGGTTTCAAAAACAGGTTGCACTTTAGATTTGATAGTGCCTTGAATTTGCCAGGTTTGGGTTTTTTTTGTTTTTGTTTTTTCTCTTTAGCCTCAGCGAGATGGCTGTTTGTTCACTGGTCTGGCTAAGCTAAGGACCATTTCCTGCTTCTGTTGCTTCCCCAATGGGCTCACAGAGCAAAGAAAAAAAATTATACAGACAAGATGACATGGGTTTCTTGACCCTCCCTTATCACTGAACAGGAAAGATTGCAATACAAAGCCACAGTGAAACAAAAACCAGGCAGTGTGCATGCAGAGGAGGTTCCAAAAAAATTCAAAGAAAATTACCCCCCACCCCCAAAAAAGCTAATGCATCTTACACTCAAGGGTGCCTTGGATTTGGTGAAATGTGGTAATAATATGCACATGTAAAATATAACAACCAGATCAAGTAAATCTTGCATACCCCCATCCCAAGTCTCTTCGGGGAGATGGTAGCGGAATATAAGAATAAAGTTGTTGTTGTTGTTGTTGTTGTTAAAGAAAAATATTTTGAATCCTCAAGAGACCACTTGAAAACTTCCACCTTAATGCATCTGGCAATGATATTTCTTTCTTTCATTACCCTTGGTAGCCATACATTGATCTACCTTCCTTTACATGTTGGGAAAAGCTGATGAAGGTGGCAAACCAGGTCTTATCTGTTTTCTTTTTTCCCTCTGTTTTGATATTCATGCCCTCTGTAAGGGATTAAGGAAATGGTTGCTGTTTATTTTGCCTGTTGTAGATCACCAAGAGCAGAATCCCGCTATTACAAAGCTCAAGATTTTATTGCATTGCTTACTGCAGACAAATGGCTCCAATCTGGCACTAAAATATGTTTGTCCCACTCTCCTTCACCCTTCTTTCAATGCTAATTCTACTAAAAGCATCTAACTAGACAGAGGACAAGGGGGAAAAAAAGGAAGTGGAACTTTGTAAAAAAAAAAAAGAGAGAGCTTCTTTGTTAGATACTTAGGGTGCATATGCCCCCCCCCCCCGGTGCATATGCCCCCCAGTGGCGCAGTGGGTTAAAGCACTGAGCTGCTGAGCTTGCTGATCGAAAGGTCGCAGGTTCAATTCCGGGGAGCGGCGTGAGCTTCCTCTGTCAGCCCTAGCTTCTGCCAACCTAGCAGTTCGAAAACATGCAATTGTGAGTAGATCAATAGGTACCACTCCAGTGGGAAGGTAACGGCGCTCCATGCAGTCATGCCGGCCACATGACCTTGGAGGTGTCTACAAACAACGCTGGCTCTTCGGCTTAGAAATGGAGATGAGCACCACACCCCAGAGTCAGACATGACTGGACTTAATGTCAGGGGACTACCTTTACCTTTTAACCAGCACTCTTTGGCAGAGAAGGCTAAAGACCTTGTAGAACTATAACTCCCAAGATTCCATTGCATTAATTCTACAGTGTAGATGTCGCCAAAGTCAGAGCACTGTCTAAATTCATGTGTCAGCAGATAAGGAATAAGGACCGAGATATGTGGGGCTGATGCTATCTGTAGCATATAGCCTATGAGACTGTGGTTAGCAAGGAAGCTTCCTGCAATGCTTCCTCACCAGTTCAGCCATCAATGAGGTGGGGCCACTGCCTGCGTCATATGATGGCGTTCAGCAGGATCCATGGCCAAAGGAAAGTAAGGGCCCCAAACACCCCATGTGATGAGGTAGCACTTCTTGTGGTCTATGCTCAAGCTGAAAGAGAGAGAATGTAGAAGCATTGCTTTCCACTCCTCAATGCTTGTAAGATTAGTGCTGATTAGCCTCACAAAATAAAGATTATCTTTGCAATGGAGCAAAAGGGGGGGGGGAGAGATATTTCTCAGAACAAGTAATTAAAATGGCAGACTGGTTTTTTTTAAAAAAAAACTTCAGTACTTAAGCTTTTTATTCTTCAGAAGCTACTATATATTTCTACAGCCTTCTCTACACTTTGCTTTTTTGCCCTCTGCTAACATACCGAAATATCATCAGGATTTAGTATTTTAAAACTATGCTTTGTAATCATGCTTTGTCTTCCTTACATTGTAATAGATGTTTCATGCTGATCTCCATGCTGTCTGTAAATTAAGATTCCTAGCTTTGGAGCTCTCCAGATTTTGTTTGTGGACTCTTGATTGGCTCATCAGTATTCTTAAGCATTCATGAGACTGCCTTTGTTTCTTTTTCTTCATAACCAAGGGCAGCAACCAGAAGAGGCAAATCTGCAATGGCTCTTATAATCACAGACTAGTCCTGTTACTTTCTTCTCTTGATTTATCTTGTTGTGAAGACTTGTACTAGATGATCATTGACAAACTTAGCACTAGCCTCCAAAATACCTATCTGATCTCACTTGAGTGTAGTGATCTTCCATATCTTTAGCAGTTTGGTGATGATTTAGGTTGAGTATTCCTTCGCCAAAATTGCATGGGACCAGAAGTGTTCTGTATTATGCATTCTGGAGTATTTGCATATACATAATGAGTTATCCTAGAGATGGGACACAAGTCTAAATATGAAATTCATTTTTGTCTTATATATACCTTATACATATAGCCCGAAGGCAATCTTTTATATGTATATGTATATATGACTTTAATGCTTTTGTGCAAGGAACAAAATGTGTGCATATTGGAACTTTAGAAAGCAAAGGTGTCACAATCTCAGTCACCCACATGGATGATTTTTGAGCATTTTGGATAGTCAGACTGCATTTGTGTTGCATTTCAGGTATTTTATTTAGTTAAAACACATCCTGCATTTCTTCAAGGCTGCTCACAATGGTAGTTTATCACAAAATATTGTGTAATTGTATAATCATAAAACTAGGAGGACAAAAAAGGAGAGAAAAATGCACAGCTATTACAACTATGTTCAAACTGCACTCAGCAAGTTAAAATGATTCAGTACAAGATATTCAAAGAATTTTGTGGCCTGAATATCTCCACATAAGAGGAAGGCCATCAAGTCAAATGACTTTGTTGAATGATATCAAAGATGGAACAAAGTAAGCCTCCTCTAGGATAGCATCCCAAAGGCTATCTAGTCAAAACCACTGAAGAAAAAAAGTCTCTAGTCCCAGTATAGGCATACCTCTTGGACACAAGAAAGCCGCTGAATAATATTTTGACAGATAGGATTCAAGGTAGAGACAGCATAGTCAGGTCTCAGTGCATTTTCCCCTCTAGGAAAAAGGGAGAACTTCTTTCAGCCTAATAGCCAAATGAAAGTTCAAATTCATTCTTAGGATGTGAAGATCCGGTGATGAGCAGGGCTACTAGGCAAAACTGTGGGACAAGGAATACCATTATTTAATCTCAAAATTCTTCCTGTCAGTAGCTACAGACCAGAAGACACACACCTGGAATGGGGTGGGAGGATCTCTAGAAAACGGAGACACCAGGTTTTCTAGAGACAATGATGTCCCAATTGGAATGGCCCAGATGGGGCTGCATTCCAATCAAGTCATTCGGCATTGAGTTTTGGCCTAAAGAGAGCTACCAGCATTTTGTTCCTAGTTTCAATCACCCTTCTTCCCTTGGTTATTGGTTTTTGCTATTCTCCTAATCAAGATTTTGTGGCGTGGCTAGCATGGGTCTTGAATTCAGGATCAGGTGATCACTATAACCCAGGTATTGGTTCGCATAAAGGATCCAAGCAGAGGATTCAGGGGTACACACCTCTTGATGATTGATAAACCAGGACTGGGTTTGGCATAGGTGAGTATTGCAGGCCATCCCCTAATAGGACCAGTTCTACAAGCTCATTGATAAAAAAAAAAAGTGGGTTAGTTTATGCCTGGGCCCAAATTCATGTATGATTACAGCGTTAGTCAGCCTTTTTTCTATAAGCTATGTGCATTTTGTAACTTGCTAGGTTTTATAGTATATTTTAAATTGATAGGGGTTTTATTACTGTTTTAAGTATACCATAACTGGGTCAATTTTATTGTTATTAATTTTATCTTCCTGCACTTTGTTGTATTTGTATTTTGTTGCACTATTGAGTGCTTTCTGTGAGCCGCCCTAGGTCCCTTTGGGGAGATGATGGCAGGATACAAATAAAATTTTAGTATTATTTATTACTATGTGTTTGTACTGTTCTTTGGGATTTAAGCATCTGGAGTGCATGTTGCAATCCTGCTTCCCACAAGTAGCCATCAACAGATATTTGAGAAAACCACAAACATAACACAAAGCCAATATGCCTCTTCCATGTTGCTTCTGTGGCTATATCCTATTGCTTCTAAACCTTGTGATCAAAAGTTTGGCATGTCAATTTTATTCATTAAGCAATTCTTTGCAACCTTCCATGAGGACTTAGTTAACATTTACATAGCAACTCATTATGCCACTTGTTCTTCCAATATTTATCTATTACTTTAAAAAAATATCTTAGCATTCAAAATAATACAAATCTTGGACATTTCTACTCAAAAATAGAAATGCTGAAAAATAACTGGAAATTAAACCTTAAAAGTTATTCATTACACAAAAACAGTCATTCTCACTCACCAAATGGTTTTGAAATGTAATTTTTCATTCCTTTCTTACATGTTTTGAGAAAACCCAATGATATACTCATTATTTCTATGCTGTGCTGGAGGTTACATCTAGCCCTTGTGACTGCTACCCCTTGAGAGCCTTTATTTTTCAGTGCTTATTCTGCACATGTTTGAATAGAATATATAGACAAATGGATAATCTATTTAAAAAGGCAATTGGATTGGCAAGGGTTCATAACTGACAAATATTTGGCATTCTAAACCACATCTGAGACAGCAGTCTAGATTGGCATATAAACTAGAAGTCTGGACTGGCCAAGACTGGCAGCATGATATACAGAAATCTGCCCTCAAAGGAAGTAAACTGCCAGAGATTCCTGGAATTAGACACCCTGGAAGTCTCCACCACTGAACATCTACAGGGCATCTGCTATGACGTGAAGTGGATACTGTTTAATGATACAACTGGTCCCAGTTTCTATCAAAGATGATAGATTCAAGCTGATGGATTCATGGCACTCAAACTGTGTGCTTGAATAACAAATATTTTTTGTAGTTTTTTTTTCTCTTTTTTACAACCAAGCTCTCATATGGTTGTGACGGATACCCATGTGAGACATCCACATATTGAAACCTGCTATAGTATGCATCAGGTCATGGCAAGACATAGCATGACAGTCGCTTCTCATTTTAAATGTTTAAGGATCAACATTCTTCATAACTGTACATTTATAGAGCTGATTGATGGGATGGGGGAGAGAATAAAACAGCCAAACATCTGAAAAGGTCTGAAGAAACAAGCATTGTATAAGTTGTTTCAGTAAACTTCACAACTTCTAGAAGTGCATTCTTAATTCATTGTCTCCTATATGCTCAAAGTACAATGAGTTACTGAGGAAGGCACTGGCAAATGTTAAGTGATAGATAAAAATGTTTTGGACAGAAACTGGAAAGGAAAGCAATTCAAGCCACATTTATTTGGTGTGTGAGAGAGTGTCACAAAAGCACTAGAAAAACAGCCTGTCTTTCTTTTAAGAGTTAAGCTCTTTAGGCATAATTTTCAGAATCTAGTAATATCTCTTTACAGCTTTAGTAAGAACTGCACGTTCTCTATGCATAGGTTTGCACAGGCGGTTAGATAGGAACCATCCAAGTAACTGATGGCATTGATCCCCACTATTACTTTTGTTAGAATGAGAAAAGGCATTTAAATCAATCTCATTTGAGCAACAGTATAAAACCTGGGGATTTGAGGCAACACGTGGTCCTTGTCTAATTCTTATACACTTCCAAAATTGCTATTTATTCATCTGCTTTGTGGTATAAAAAAAGTAATAAGTAGAGATTTCTGCTGGGATACGGCAACTCACTGAGATGGTTGTGAGTGGAAAACTGTGCTTGTTGGAATATGCATATATTCCTTTGTATACATGTGTGTGTCAGTGACAGCAATCTGCCTTCACAAACCCACTTCTTCTTCAGACCAGGATTTATAATACATTCTTGTACATACATGCAGTTAAATCTATTAAGATCAATCACAGTAAAAGAAGAAGGATCGGTGGAAAATATATAATTCAAGACCTTGCATCAATCTCATAAAGTTTGGAGTGTTTGGCTAGAAAGAGAGGCTACAGACACTGTGGAATATCCAAAACATTAAGTATATATTGGCTATAGTTAGCAGCCTTCAACCCCTTTATGGAGCCAATCATTGCATTAGGACAGTGGTTCTTATCCTGTGGGTCCCCAGATGCTTTGGCCTACAATTCCCAGAAATCCCAGCCAGTTTACCAGCTGTTAGGAATTCTGGGAATTCTGAAGGCCAAAACATCTAGGGATCCGCAGGTTGAGAACCACTACATTAGGAGGAGCATGGATGTAATGAGAAATAAAGATTGGTGATTGGGTATGTAACGGTCTAGTCCTGACTTTGGTAAGTGTTAGCCCTCTCATCCCTCAGAAAAAGGGCCACTGGGGGAATGTTTTTAATGGCTGGTGCCTAGTTGACTTTAATAATGTGTTGTATTGATTATGCTTGTTGTTGTTGTTTTTTAAAAGTACAATATTTTAATGCCCTTTAACTATTAATAGTGTACTGTATACCCAATGTGTATATTTAGCTGTTTTTTTTTTACTTTTGTAAGCCACTTTGAGATGTAGAATTAGAGGAAAGGTGTGAAATAAATGATGAATGAGAAGGAGGGGAAGAGATAAATAATTATATCATCAGGTTCATAATTGAAATGGAATGTCTTTCTTCACCTTAATGTATCCTGTCAGAATGGTTTACATGGGGCTAATTCTAAGTCAAGCCACTTGACATTTTGGGAGGGATGTATGCATGAGGTATGGGGAACCCAATTTCAGTTCATCTCTTGAGGTGCCTGTCCTCATCTGGATTTCCAGAATTGTTTTGGAAAAAATATCCTGAAATTTTCATTTTTGAAAGGCTGGGTATGCGTTGGGCTAGAGGAATATATTGGAGCATAGAATAATGCGTGTTTGACTCTCTAAATATTTTTTTAGTTAATAAAGAGAATGTATTCAAGTAATATGTACAATTTAAAACATGCACACTTGTATGTGTACTTACAGCAGGAAAGTAAAAGACAATTTTGTCATATAAAGCAGAGGGAGAGAGGAGGGGAAGGTGGGAAATGGATGCAACTATATCCGTAGTTTTTTGGACTTTTTGGATGGGCACATTTTAACTTTACTGAATAATACATACATGTGGACACAACTGAATCCTTGAACAATTAATCTTTAATGGTAGGGCCCTGAAATAACAAACTGAATTACAAGGCAGCCCATCCCTAGAAAATAAGCCCGCCAGCACTCAGATGACTATGAAGGCCAAGCACATTTAAGTCCTAAAGTTCAATGGTAATAAGTCTGGCCAACCCCTCCTCCAGTTTTTTCACTGTCAGTTGACTCCACAAGTCAATCAGCACCTAACAGGTCCCATAAAATCCTCCAGACTAAGCCATCTCATTAATAGTATGAATAAATTATTGCTTTGTTTTCTTGCCTTGAACATTTCCACTCTCCTGCATTAGGACTCTCAATCAGACTTTGAAGATGCTATCTGTACTTGACCTCTTTAACTGAGCTACTAATGACAGAATGAAGCATTTCCCCAACTATTAATTAATGGGAAAGGGACTACTTTGTAATCAAGTTACATACTCATTCACACTGCCTTGGATCGACTAAGAACCAGTGTTTGGAGCATGGGGCTACAACCCTGGAGAGAGGGGTTTGACTCTATGCTGTGCCATGGAAATCCACTGAGTGATCTTGGGTGTCACACACTCTCAATGCCAAAAGATACTATCTTAAATGTTTTTAATTGTTTAAATGTATTTTATAATTCTATTTAAATGCTTTTTAAATTGAACATTGTTTTATGGCATCAAATAGTTGCCTGTATGTAAGCCGCTTTGAGTCCCCTTCTTGGTGGAGAAAGGCAGGTAGAAATATCATAAATAAATAAATAAATAAATAAATAAATAAATAAATCCCTTTGATAGGCTCACCATATGTTGGAAATGACTTGAAGGCACTCAACAACAACAGGGATCAGTTCAGAGGCCACTGTAAAGGCTGTTCCTAAAATATTTTGTAGAGAATCCTCTTGACTTTTCCCTTTCCCAGATGATTCCATCTTGATGGGAAAGGGCTGAAAGACCTCATCATGCTAGATAGGAACCCCTTGACACACTAGAATTAGTCTAGAAACATGGAACAATGTATCTATTCAGGAATTATTACCATTGTTATTTGAGATCAAGTTGGCTTCAACGTATGGCAACAGGATGAATAATTTCCTCCAAAAACCCCAATCTTCAATAGCTTTGCTGAGGTTTTGTAGACTCAAATCTGTGGTTTCTTTGATTAATTCAGCCCGCCTGCAGTGCAGTTGTCCTTTTTTATGCCTTTCACTATTCAAGAATGTCTTTAAGTAGTGGGGAGCCAATCAGTTAGAAACATACAGAAATATGTATGCTTAGTTGGATACACAAAGTGAACAATGTAGCAGGAATGGTCAGAGCTGTGCCTTCAGTGCCTTAAATCAAATTTAGTCATACTGATAGTTTTGATGAAATCGTATTTACATAAGGGTGATGAGGGCTATATATTTAATGTACACAGGCACAGTAAGCATTATGTTATCTTTGCTAAAGATTGAAAATGAGACAGGAGAGAGCACTACTTCCTTTTATATTTTCATCATGGAAATGAGGGCCAAGAAATGTATTACAAATTTACTTCAAATATTATGTTTTTACAATCAGATTTTTTTCCACAATTAAAAACAGACAAGGAAAATAAGTATTATTCAAATCCTTATACTGGTTCAATGCACAATCGGTTTTGTTAAGTGTTGCTTGGTAATAGATTAAGAGACTTTATTTAGCATATTAACACAGGGTGGAGATAATAATATCCCTGAAGATCAATATTATAACGTAGTTTAAAATCCATAGTACATCTCAGTTGTTCTCAACCAAGAAGAAGAGAAGGTTAAAGAAGAAAAAGCTGAGAGGAGACATGATAGCTATGTATAAGAGGAAGTGATAGGGAGGAGTGAGTAAGCTTGTTTTCTGCTGCCCTGGAGACTAGAATGTGGATCAATGGCTTCAAACAACAAGAAAGGGGATTCCATCTGAACATTAGGAAGAACTTCCTGACTGTGAGAGTTGTTCAGCAGTGGAACTCTCTGCCCCAGAGTGTGGTGGAGGCTCCTTTTTTGGAGGCTTTTAAACAGAAGCTGGATGGCCATCTGTCAGGGGTGTTTTGAATGCAATTTTCCTGCTTCTTGGCAGGGGGTTGGACTGGATGGTCCATGAGGTCTCTTCTAACTCTATGATTCTATGATTCTATAATTCTAAGAAGGGTTCCTTTGGAAGCTAAACATTAAATGGGAAAGGTGGCTGTGAAAGCTCCAATTAGAAAAGAGGTGAGGAATGTTTTCTTCCAGTCAAGGAGTGTGTGGACACTTCTGCTGAGGAAGAGCAAATTTCAGAAGATCTAGAAATTCTGCTACAAAACTTATTAAATAAATAACCATTTAATTCACATAGTTGTTATTAATTAAACTGATTTATTTAAAAGATTCTATGAGTGGTGATATTCTTCAGGCATACTTAAATCCAAATTCTATATGTTTGGTGCTATTCAGCAGTTTTACACCTCCTATTAGAAATCTTGCCAAGTTTGGCCTTGAAAGGGGAAGGTGCTTTGGGACACTGCCCAGTGAAGGGTGGAGATGGGCCGAGAGGATTTCTGATATGTACAATAATCCCAGAGAAATCAATTAAAACATTCTAATAGGGCAGTCAAATGAGCCAGGAAAAAAAGGAGAAAGGTTAAGAGGAAAAGACCGCGGGAGGAAAGAAACAGGAGGAAGGGAAGCATAATCATGAATGGGAAAAACCAATTAACATCTTGATTTTATACAGCTGCTTCAGGAAAGTGTGTCAGGCAAGCTCTTTCAGTGGCTTCAGGGAGTCAAAGCCATTCTGGCAAACCTTTCAGAAGAAGTATAACAGAATGATGGCATCAATACTTTTCATTATTTTCCAAGTCCTGCTGAATATGTTGGTTGCACTGTGTCTTTAGATGGTGGGGATATTATTTAGTTGATGATCCTGTCTCAGTACAATAGATGGGACAGGATATCTATGACACCATTGAAACAAAATTCTCTACCAATATCAATGGAAATTAAAATGGATAACTGGTTCATACCATTTCCATTATTCTAATTTGCTTGATAGGTATTTTTTTAAAAAACCCTTAAAATATGATTTGAATGCTGTTCTTGATTTAAATAAGACATTTTGGATTAAGTTGTACGACATACTGGTGCCCCATGTTTGGAGCTGTTATCACATTCCATTCAGCTTTTGGAAAGTCAGCATAAATTGGAGTCATGAGACAAGAAGGGAGATGGCTAATCCTTTTCCTCTATACTGCAAACCTGAACACTTGGAAATGTTCTTATGTTTATATTTTGTAATAGTCTGGTTATGGATTACAGAACTGGAAGTAAGTAATAAAAGTTTATGTCTTTTTATATAAAAAATACATGTGGTTTACCTTTATATCCATTACAAGTAATGGGTTTTTAAATATATTAGATTTTTGTGTATCATTTGTTGTTCAAATGATGGTCTACTCCTACATTTTGTAAACCATGGCATGGTAGGGAAGTTATCTGACAAACCCATACAATCTATGAGGGTTTAGTTGAAACACATAGACTATAGTTTAGTTAAATTCTATATGAACAGTTTAATGTATGTTAAACATAGTTTTGTATGAAATTATATTTACATATATTTTTATCTATATTTCTTTTTACCTCTGAATCCACCTTGCGTCTCAGCTTTTTTTTTTGCGGGGGGGGGGGAGTGGAGTACAGATAAAACAGTACAATAATTTGGCACATGAGTGTGTACCATTTATTTATAACTTGATATTATGCTCTTTGGGTCCAGTCTGATAGGCACAAATGACAAGATTGCCCTTAGTTCTGATAAAACCTGTGATTTTGTGGGTTGTTATCATTGCTGGATGAGGAAACTAGTGTGAGAAGGATGGCATGATTACTGTATTACAAGTGCAAAAACCCAACCATTACTACATAACAACATGTTTCTATAAGTGATGGTTAGTATTCAGTACTGCCGTTATGGATTTGTAACCTAGAGATACAGATCTGTAACCAATCTGTATTCAGTAAGACTATGTAATCTTTCTGGGAACCTGTGTAAATACCACCACATTTTACATTAACGGCCAACCTCTGTATCAGGGGAAGGAAGTCTGTTCAGGTTCCATTCACAAGGAGGAGGATGTCACCTGCCAGTGAGTGATCCTGTGATAAAAAAAACAAGAACCTTTGTTACAAGTCCTTGTTGCACTTTACTTGCTGGCAGGACGAGAGGGAAAATATCCCTCTTCTTGTATACTGACTAGAAGCTGGACAGAACTGAACACCTGATCCATTCTGTAGCGCTTCAGACGGGCCTTGAGAGACAGTCAGGCCAGGAGATACTGCTTACTTAAGGAATATAATTAATCAAGTAACTTCTAAAATTCTGATGAACATACCTTATTGGTTCTGCCGGGAATAATCAGGGAGCTCCGAAGAAGCTCGTGTGTGCTCCCATAACACTAGTCATGTGAATGAAGAGATGTCTGAGTTTTCTTGGTGGGCTGAACTCTATTGTAAATAAAATACTTTGAAAAGCTACATGCAAATTTGGAAATGATTTCCATCAGCTCATAAAGAACTGTGAATGGTTTCCATCCCCCCACCATAATGTACCTAGCCAACACCTGTGTTGACTGCAAGCTTGGCAGCTGCAGTACATTTTAAAATTTCCTTTTTACTTCCACTCAGGTTATTACAACTAATTAAGGCTAATGAACTGTTTGCAGAATCTGCTAATTTGGTACAGTCCAATTTTGCTGCTCCTATTAAAGGCAATGGAATTTCTTCTGTTGGGCCACTGGGAATGTGCCATTTCAATACAAAAGTATCTCCAAGTGCTGAGTACAGAGAAAATCTGCAAAGTTTAATATATGGTCAGTGCTGCACTGTTCGGTTAGCACATTATTTTGTGCGCCAAGCACCATCATTCTTTAGTTCTCCTTTAATTGTGTGGATATGGCAGGCTCTTGACAAGATCCATGTCCTTTGACAGTAAAATATTCCTGCACAGCCATATGGGATTGAAAGCAAACCTGTCTTAACATTGTAGAAGCTATGAATTAAGAGTTCAAGTTGTATTCACTGCCTGCTGCTTTATTTAAAATGTGCTTCTGACTTCAGAGCAGCAAAAAGATAGGGAAAGAATTGCAGCTCAGTGAAATGTGGAAGACAGCTTAAGGAACATTTCACAACCTGATAACCATTTCCAATAGAGAATAGATTAGCTTTTCTGTCCAACTCGGTAACAGGGATTCAAAGAATATTCACTAATTTTCTTGTCCTTGTGAAAAATGATGGCTCAACAGCTTAAAATGTCCCATTAAATAGTTCTCAACTGCCTTTTCCCAACCCAGATTAAGAAAGAAAAGATCAGTGCTACTTTTAGTTTTCATCCTGTTCTATGGGTGGAAAAGAAATCCTCCCTCCCAAAAAAGTTTCATGTTGCATAAAACCAGTATATTTCAAGCAGAATGCAGTGTTTTAAACCAAAATGTAACATTTTGCCACTATATAAGGTTACATTTTATGCATAATAAATATTTGTGTGCAAACATTTACAGGGAAAAAAAGAAAAAAGTGGTTGAGGTAATAGAAACTTGTTTAATCTCATACAGCAAAAAGTTGAGTTTTTAATAATTTTCCTTATTAACTTAATTTTATTATATTTATTTATTTATTTATTGCATTTGAATTCTGCCTTTCTCCCATGCTCACAAAAGACTGTGAAATGCTCCCATGCTCACAAAAGACTGAAATAAGCAAAGACTTACATGCCTACTTTATAATAGTATGGCTAGCAAACTGAATTTGCATTTCTGGAAATCTGAGGAATGTGGAGATGTAATAATCTACATAATCTATCTGGAAAGTAAGGGTACAAAGCTTGTAGCTCTCGTGGAGAATTTTCTCGGGGGAAGTTGGTATCACTGCTGTATAGTGAGAAACCAGTGGAAGCAAATGAACAGTGTCAGTCATCAGTAGTTCATCAACTGCCATTGTGGTGAAGGTTAGAGATGAGTGTCCTCATTCTGTTGCCCTCCAAGTGCAAAGTTCATACTGTAATACGCTACCTAAATGCTAAGGGCATGTACACCACTGCAATTCCTTCTGAAATCATTTCAGTTTATGGAGAGGATGTAATGTCAAGACATCATGTGACAAAATGGATACGGAATATAATGTGAGACCATGAAGAAACTTCACAGAGCCATCCAAAACAAATGTTGTGGGATGCTGATGGTGGGAGTCTGTCTCCTTCATGACAATGTGCGTCTGCACACCATTCAAACAACACAAGAGTTGTTGACTTCATGTGGTTGGGATGTTTTAAGCCACCTCTCTCACAACCCCAATCTTTCACCCAGTGACCATCATTTGTTCACTAAATTGAAGGAACGCCTTGGTGGGAAACACTTTTCTGATGATGACGAGGTGAAAATCGAAGTGATGAACTGGCTGAAAAAAGGCGGGGGAAACTTCTATGAAACAGGCATCAAAAACTCATCCTGCTGATGACAAAATGTATTGAACTGAATGGTGATTATGTGGAAAAATAATGTAATACCTATGCTACAATCCATGTAAGTTTTATTAAAATCTATTCATTCTATGTGTTTTTTTAAAAAAATCTTGTAACCTTACTTTCTGAATAACCTTGGAAATCACGTACTAAAAGGAATGTTCTGTACAACTGCTGTAGTGTATATGGAAATCTGTTTATGTGTGTATGTGAAGATAGAGCACAATCTGAGCTTCTTTGTTATTATTATCAAGGTATTTCCATTCAGAGTCATAGTGAATTTGGTATTCAAGTAATCATAACTATCTCCATAGCTCTACCCTAAAATATGATAATTCAAATTGCCAGACAAGTTATTGTCATTTTTCCTCCATCACAACAAACAATTCTGCTTCACGGGTGTTTATTGGGGGCAAATTGTTTTGCAGCTCAAAGACCTGCCCTTCTTACTCTTTATCCATAGAGAGCCAGGGATGTGATAAGACCTCCCAAGCTCTATCTCAAGAAGTAATACAGGACTAGCAGACTTTGGTTTATTTCATCGTGATCTGCATATGAAATGGCTATGTCCAGGAAGAATAGGAGCCCCTTCAATTTCAAGTCTCAGTGTGTAGGTTTGTAGGTCTGTGCAAATTACTTCCATTGTTGAGGTAGCAGCTCAACAGGAGCCTTTATTCCTAGAGCTCTGCTGGCCAATTCATTTTCTGGCTGGACTACAGAATATGTATGGGGATGTCGGGCAGGCCCTTTCTGGCACAGAGAGGTACCTCCCCAGGTTTGGGAGGAGGAAGGAGCTAGGAAAACTCTGCTCATGTGTCTAGGAGCCAAATCCAGGGGAATAACCAGGGAGCGTTCCTTCACTTCTTCCTCTTCTCCCCAAGAAAGCCCTTTTGGGTGAATTGTTGGCTAGTCCTTAGTTATCTATCACTGGCTCCTCCAGCAGCCAAGGCTGGGAAAGACACTGCCATTGTTCCTTTTCTCACTGATTAACTTAGTAGCTGGTTGCCTCTCCAATTTGACAAGAGAAGAGGATGACTACATAGCTGTGCCTGACACCCATTCAATAGAAATATGTCAGAAAAGGTATTGTGAGTGATTAGGGCTCTCTTGACCCTTATATACTAGTAGTCGTGTCAAAAGGATGTGAAAAAGGGTCTGATTATGATTAGCAAGCTGAAGATACAAATTGATGGATTTTCCAAGGAGGTGCCTTGTCTGGCCCTTCGGTCTTGAAAGTGGTCACAGAAGGAGGAGAAAATAAGCAATTTCAACAAACTTGCCTGTTGATTCAGGTCTTGGGTACAATAGGTCCACCCATTCTTTTAATACACTGCATGGCAGACATCTAAGGCTACTCTTTATCTGAATTTTTTTCATCTAAGCTACTGAACATTGCATACTGTTTGCAATATATTCATTAATGTAGAACAAGAAATGCAATCCAAATGAGTTTCATCTATTTACTTTTTATTTCATCTGTCCCCTAGGGAAGCAAACTATCTTAAATCACTCACATCAGTTGGGAATTTGGAGCATTTTCCCCAAGGGTCCAATGTGCATACTTGTTCATATACAAACATACTTAAATACAATTTTGCTCAAAGAGCCTTTAATGCATAAGGAAAATGCTGGACTCATATCGCTTTCTAGATGCAAATGTGAGGATAATTTCTAAGGAAGACGTTAATGGTGAGTGTGAGCCAGAAAGCCAATAAAAGTCCAGCTTACCCTCTTGTCGTCATCATCTTCTTCCTTATTATCATCATGTGTGTGTCAGGGAATTTGAGTAAAACCACAGCCTCGATTTGATGAAATTGGGACACTTTCTATGCAGGGGTATAGCTATCTGGGTATGTGGCAACATGGGGGCACTGTGTATGTGTGTGTGTATTTGCCTGCAAGTCATCTGTTAACTTATGGGAATCTGATTAACTTCATAGTATTTTATAGGCTAGGAATACTCGGATGTTATTTTTTAAAAATATAGCCAACAACACCTAGTTTGTGATGGTTGACTCTCATTCAGGTATTAACCAGGGCCAGCCCCACTTAGCTTCCAAGATCAGAGAATCTGATGCCCTTAGAATATTTTGACATGGATAAAATGAGGTCATTATTCCTTCAAATGAGAATTAGGCGCCACACAATGATTTTTTCATTTTGCCCTCAAATTTCTAGTGTTAAAGAGAGGCAGACATTGAAAGCTGTTAACACCTAAAATTCTTATATTTTCTGCACTCTCGCTTCCTAAACAACCTTACCAGACCCTTTTCTAAATGTATTTCTAAATGCTTAAAGTTTTTGGTTACTTTAATGCTAGAAATTTGGTTACTTTAATGCTAGAAGACTGTAATAAAATGTAATTTGGGAGGCAGAATTTCCATTGTGGGGAGGGATAATACCCTATTCCACCCTTTTCAAACATTAGAAACCAAACCAGTAGTAGTCAAAACTCAGGAAGTGATGCAGTAGGTTGCATTTTCAACCTTATGTTGTGTCTCACAATGTAATGCTGATCCTACGTGTATAGTTGTAATAATAATAGCTAGTCCTAGGAACAGCACAGCATATATGAGGATTACTGATATCCCATATTCAGCTGCTTAGGAAAAACGATATGACTACTAGACAAAGCCAAATTTTGAAATTGCCCTTAGAGAGAAGCTTGGTGAACGTGGTTGACAATCCATGACTCAGTGATTAAGTGGTACTGGAAATATGCAAGCTCTTTAACCTACTTTTCATCAACAGCCACTTCCAGAATGAAATCAAATTTCATGAGCTGTTGCACATATACCTAAGGAGAGAGAACTAAATTTGGTTTCCAGGACCATCTCTGATTTGTCCTTGAAGTTTTTCAGATGTTTTGTTGTTATTACTTTATGTTTATATAGACAGTTGGTTTCAAAAGTATATCAACAGTCTTTTCTGGACACACAGGAGCACTTGTTATCATTTGTGAGAAATCTTAGAGAACAAGTGAGGTCCCAGATGAGCAAAAAGTGTCCTTCTCTTTAAAACAAACCAACAAACAAAAGAAATAAATCTGGAAAAGTACTGACCAGTCAGTCTGACTCAATATCAGAAAAAAACCTCCTTCACTGGAGGGTTTTAAGCAGAGTCTGGATGACCATCTTTCAGGAGTGCTTTGATTGAGTGTCCCTACATAACAGGGGTTTAGACTGGATGTCTCTTGTGGTCTCTTCCAGCTTTTTGATTTTAAGGAAGTAATGGTCCTCTTCAGGTCCATAGCCAGGATTTTTTTTTTGGGGGGGGGGGGGGGCTGAGTCTGAGTGAGAGAGGATCTACCCTAGCAAACCTTTTGTATCTTTATCCCAATATCCCCATGAATATGGGATATATTGAGCATGGTGATCAGATCATGATATGAATAAACATAACAGTTTAAATAATGTACCAGTAAGGCTTTCTCGCGGACCACCCTCACGGAACTGCATGGTTCTCTTATATTCTTAGCTGGTCAGGCCTCATCTGAAATAGAATCATAGCATCATAGAATCAAAGAGTTGGAAGAGACCTCATGGGCCATCCAGTCCAACCCCCTGCCAAGAAGCAGGAATATTGCATTCAAATCACCCCTGACAGATGGCTATCCAGCCTCTGTTTAAAAGCTTCTAAAGAAGAAGCCTCCACCACACTCCGGGGCAGTGAGTTCCACTGCTGAACGGCTCTCACAGTCAGGAAGTTCTTCCTCGTGTTCAGATGGAATCTCCTCTCTTGTAGTTTGAAGCCATTGTTCCATCGCGTCCTAGTCTCCAAGGAAGCAGAAAACAAGCTTGCTCCCTCCTCCCTGTGGCTTCCTCTCACATATTTATACATGGCTATCATATCTCCTCTCAGCCTTCTCTTCTTCAGGCTAAACATGCCCAGCTCCTTAAGCCGCTCCTCATAGGGCTTGTTCTCCAGACCCTATATTCAGTTTTGAGGTGCCTTACATTGAGAAGGATATGGACAACCTGTAGCACATTCAGAGAAGAGCAACAAGAATTATAAGACATTTGGACATTTAGGCAGTGTAACGAATATAGGAATATGGAACACTGGGGGCTCCACTGGTTTAGCTGAAGACCCTAACACCAATTGTTTGATTAGACATGGAAAAGTCACACCTTGAAAGTAATTAGAAGGGCTGACTCTGACTACTAAGATTGTCTCTCTGTTATTAGGGCTGTACTGGAGTTTAGGCAGAACTGCGGAAAGTGATCATTGAAGAAAAGAGCGCCCAGAATCCCCAGCTAACATGAAGGATTTTTGGAATTTTATTACACAAAAGTCAATTTTCCAGACTCTGGGTTTATGCTTGTGGAGCATCCTGCCAGTAATCCTCAACCTTAGCTAAGACGAATGGGAGTTGCCATTTAGAAAGACACCAGGTGATATGATCCCCAGCAATGCCATAGTGCTTTTCCAGCTATGCTATGAGCAATTTAAGGAAGGTCTGCTGGAACAAGGAGTTGCAGAATAGCTCTAGATTTTGTACTTTCTCTTGCAAGAGACTCATGCAGTGCTATGTTCCAAGCACTAACATTAGAAACTGTTACCGCACCAGTTAATTGTAAATACATTATTAAATCTGCAAACATGTCTGCTTGGTGGTGTTGTCATTTAATGGTTACGGCAATAAACAGCTGTGATGTACTGCAGCTGCTGAAGGATGTGAATCACTGTCAAAGATTAAACCTAGATCTCACATTTAGTAGGATCAAAGAGGATTAGAAGCATTTCGAATATGGAATTATGCCATAATTGGGTAAATGGAAATGCATCTATCTTGTGCAAATATTATCCATGTTACAATGTTTGGAATACACAAGTGGCATTTCAGGCAATTTTTTTCTTCCTCCAGGTTTGACTCTAGTAAAGGCTTTTGGCTGCTTGATATAGCTAGCTAGCTACTAGGTATATAGAACAGTAGATGGTTGAATCTGTGGCGGGTTCTGACATTTTCTCAGTTTCAGTACCCTTCGCTATTTCTTTTTGTCCCTCAATTATTATTATTTTTTTTTAAAAAAATCTCACTCTAACCCATTCTTTCCTAGGATTTTGTCTGAATAATGCCATTGATCTCGTCTTAGCCCCACTTACACTGACCATTTAATGCAGTTTCAAACCAGTATTGAAGAAAGTAGTTTCACTGTAGATGATTACAGAGTAAATCCTGGAACTGGTTTGCGGTCCGGATGATAACACAAATCACAGAGCACTTATGTGCATTTTGTTTTGTGTGCTTTTGTGGTAGTTCATTCAAAGATAATTTTGAAATGCATTAAATGGGGCCACAGTGTTACTCACATCTGTTTTATTAGGAGCACCACAAGTATACAGCTGAAAATTTTTTGAATGAGGATGTTGGAGGATATGTGTCCATCCAAATATGACCAAACTTGATCTAGGAAAGCATTAACAATGTAACCCTGAAAGTGTTAACAACAGGATTTTTCGTAATTTTGGTGCTTTTCAAGTACAGTACAACCTCTTTATCTGCAGGGGATACATTCCAAGAGCCCTGTGGATATCTGAAACCATGGATAATGCCAACTCTATATGCCAACCCACTGCCCCCGGTGGCACAGTGGGTTAAAGCGCTGCTGCTGAGCTTGTTGACCAAAAGATTGCAGGTTCGATTCCGGGGAGTGACGTGAGCTTCCACTGTCAGCCCTAGCTTCTGCCAACCTAGCAGTTCGAAAACATGCAAATGTGAGTAGATCAATAGGTACCACTCCGGTGGGAATGTAACGGTGCTCCATGCAGTCATGCCAGCCACATGACTTTGGAGGTGTCTATGGACAACGCCGGCTCTTCAGCTTAGAAATGGAGATGAGCACCACACCCCAGAGTCAGACATGACTGGACTTAATGTCAGGGGACTACCTTTACCTTATATGTTGACAGTATGTGGACCAGGACCATGCCATAGAATCACATTGGTGGACTAGCGAGCTCCACAAACATTTCTGGGCAATGATATTATTTTGGAGCATGAATATGATGAGCCAAATCTATGGATAAGGGGTTATACTATACTATAACACATGTTGGAGCTAACCCTTTAACTCTCTTTCACAAAGAAGGATCTAGTAAAGACAGTTCTAGAGATAAGCAAAAACCTTCAAGCTACATGGGCAAACAATAATACACAGAAGCCATTTATCTATTCACTGACCTATATAACAATACCAATCCCAGATTTTACATCCAGTTTAAGGCAGATAGATGAGTTTTCATACTCTTTCATCTAGTCAATATTCCACATCATACATTGTTCACTTGCAGCACAATACTTATTTGTTGATGTGTAAACCACTTTGAGTCCCCCTAGGGATGAGAAAAGCGGTATATAAATGCTGTAAATAAATAATAATAATTTTCCACAAAGGTCCCTTCCACACAGCTGCGCAAAATCCACATTGAACTGGATTATATGGCAGTGTGGACTCAGATAACCCAGTTCAATGCAGATATTGTGCATTATCTGCATTGATATTCTGGGTTATATGGCTGTATGGCAAGAATATCAAACCAGTCCATACTACAGGACATAAAGCTCGACTGCTCACTGAAGGGAGTGGTGGGAAGGATATTAAAGGCAAAGATAAAATACTTTGGCCACATAATGAGAAGACAGGATAGCTTGGAGAAGACAATGAAGATGGGGGAAAATGGAAGGAAAAGGGAAGAGGGGCCGACCAAGGGGAAAATGGATGGATGGTATCCTTCAAGTGACTAGCTTGACCTTGAAAGAGCTGGGGGCGGCTACAGACAACAGGAAGCTCTGGTATGGGCTGGTCCATAGGGTCAGAAATTACTGAACGAATAAACAACAAATGGCTGTATCGAAGGGCCCTTAGAAATAAACCCGACTGTGTCCCTACTCCCTAGTAAAACAGAAAAGAAGGGGCAATGTGTATCTGCACTATACATTTACATCAGTCAAAGCACATTAACTCTTAAATCTCCATTCTATGAAATCCTGAAATTTGTAGGTTGGTAAAATACTTAGGCCCCCTCTGCACTGCCACATAAAATTCAGATTATCTGCTTTGAACTGGACTATATGGCAGTGTAGACTCAAATAATCCAGGTCAAAGCGGATAAGGTGAGATCAGTGCAGGTAGCATAGATCCAGCCTTAGACTTCTCAGTAGCAGAGAGTGAAATCATTTTGCCTTTGTGTGCCCTGTTGGGAGTTGCAGTCCCAAAGTGTCAAAAAGTTGACTTGATTCCCAGCCCTGATTTACACCAATGAATTAAGTGCCTTGATTTAAATGAATCCAGTTTGCTAGCTGCTCACCTTTTGTATGAGTTCACAGTGTCCCACCAGGAAACACTATTCTTTATGAATCACCCTAAGAATCCGCTCTAGAAGAACAGGGATTTGGAAGTGTTAGAAGAACAAAATCCTCTTTGGCAGCTCCCTTTGAAAATACTAAAAGGTCACGTATTTGTGCTCCACACACAGGATGCACTGATATGGATCTAGGACCAACTGATGTGTGCCATATTAAAGTAGGGCAAGATGGTGATTCATGGCTAACTGCTGGGCAAGGCTTTCTGTATCTTTTAATACACAGAACTTAAAATACCTGTCCATCTCTTTGCCATTGTACCTGATGTCTGAACCAAGATAAAACACAGGGCCAAATTAAAACCTTTAAAGACCCCAAGCGTGCAAAATTTTGGCACCCCTATCTACATCAAAATATCAACAATAATAAATTGTAAAATGCATTTTTAGTTTTTGAAATAACGCCAAACTTACAGTAAGATGTATTGTTGAAGGTTTTCATGGCCGGAATCACTGGCTTGCCACAGATGCAGGTGAAATGTCAGGAGAGAATGCTTCTAGAACATGGCCATAAAACCCGAAAAACCTATAACAACCCAGTTACAGTAAGATGTCAAATAATGATTATTTTTGATACTTCGATTTGATTTGAAAGGTTTTCTCCTGTTGTTGTTGTTGTTGTTTTTGTTGTTGTTGTTGTTGTTGTTGTTATCAAGGGACCTTCCACACAGCCCTATAACCCAGGATATCAAGGCAGAAAATCCCACAATATCTGCTTTGAACTTGATTATCTGAGTCCACACTGCCATATATCCCAGTTCAAAGTAGGAAATGTGGGATTTTATTCGGTTGTGTGGAAGAGGCCCAAGTCTTTCATTGTGGGAGCCCCATATTTTGGAATATGGTTCAACTGTAATCCTAGCAATGGACAATTTCTATGGTACCCCCCTATCCTTGATGACCATGTTTCATTTGCTTAATGGTTAACCCAACACTGAAAAAACACTATTTTTAGACCTTACAAGAAATGCAATTTATTGTCAAAGGCTTTCAGGGTAGGAATCGCTGGGTTGCTGTAAGTTTCTCAGGCTGTATGGCTATGTTTCAGAAGCATTCTCTCCTGACATTTTGCCTGCATCTATGGCAGGCATCCTCATCTCACAACCTCTGAGGATGCCTGCCATAGATGTGGGTGAAATGTCAGGAAAGAATGCTTCTGGAACATGGCCATACAGCCTGAAAAACTTACAGCAATCCACTCAAATGCCTTCACTTTGTTGATCTTTTCTCCCAGGATGCATTTCTGTCTCTGTCTATGAAACAAACCATCAATCTCTGTTTGCATTCTCTGCAATTTAGGAACCGATTTCAACAACCTGGATACTTAACACACCTGCTTGGGTTTATATAGCAACTTTTCTACAAAAGATTCTGGCCCCCTGCCAAACAACTGGATTATTTGCTGTATATTTTCTACTTTAAAAAGAAAAATAACCCACACTAGAATGTATAAGCCTCTGTTTATGAAATGGCTGAACTACAACTCTCGAGACCAGGGTTTCAGCCATGAAAACCCACTGGATGATGCTTGCCAAGTTACACTTCCAGGCTCTGCGATACGTTTGTTTTAGAGCCCCACAAGTCAGAAAGGCCTTGAAGGCACGCAACAGCAAATCCATGAGTGTATTGATTATTTAGAATGAATGCCATTTGACACCCCTTGGACTGCCATTGCTCAATGCCATGATACTGAAAGTTGTAGTTTTACAAGCTCTTCGGCCTTTTTTGTCAAAAGGTGCTGGTACCACACCAAAGTAAAACTCCCAAGAGCATTGGGGCATGGCAATTTAAAGGGCGTCAAAGTGCATTCGCCTACAGTGGAGATGTACCGTATATTGCGGGAAGATGTACCACTGTAAGTTGGAGGTTAGCTCCACAACGGCCCCATCTACATGGCCATTTCATGCTTGGAGCCGCCTTAGATAATCAGTATAGAATCATATAATGTGGTTTAGTGAGTTTTAAAGGCTATTTTAAGTGCATTTATTATATTTTGATCTGTTTTTAACACACTGGACTATTTTTTTTAAAAAAAGTTTGTATTGTGCTTTGTAAACTTTGACTAAAGTGTGGGGTTATGTTGTCGAAGACTTTCATGGTTGGAAACACTGGGTTGCTGTGAGTTTTCCAGGCTGTATAGCCATGTTCCAGAAGCATTCCCTCCTGATGTTTCAACCACCTCTATGGCAGGCATCCTCAGCAGTTGTGAGGTCTGTTGAAAACCAGACAAATGGGTTTTATATATCTATGGAATAATGTCCAGGGTGAAAGAAAGAACTCTTGTCTGTTGGAGGTAAGTGTGAATCCTGCAATTGATCACCTTGATTAGAATTGAAAAGTGTGGGATTGTTAACCACATTGAATGCCCATGGCAAGAAAGGCAGGGTATAAATAAATTTAATAATAATAATAATAATAATAATAATAAGGTCAAGGATTCCCCTGACATGAAGTCTAATCATGTCCAACTCTGGGGGTTGGTGCTCATCTTTATTTCTAAGCCAAAGAGCTGGCAGTGTCTATTATAGACACCTCCAAGGTAATGTGGCCAGCATGACTGCATGGAGCATTGGTACCTTACTGCTGAAGTGGTACTGATTGATTTATTCACATTGGCATGTTTCCAAACTGCTAGGTTGGCAGAAACTGAGTGTAACAGAATGAGCTCACCCCACTGTCCGGATCTGAACCTCTGACTTTTCTGTTAGCACCAAGGGGCCCAATAATAATAATAATCTGTTAGTGCCAAGGGGCCCAATAATAATAATAATAATAATAATAATAATAATAATAAATCCTTTGATTCACTCCCACACAGTTGGATCATCAAGTGCCTAGACACCATTGGGATTTGTAAAAACGTTGCCACTTTTATTGAAAATATGATGAAGTACTGGAAAACTGAACTGTTAGAAATGAAAACTATGGACTTGTCAACATTAGGAGAGGAATCTTCCAGGGAGACTCATTGTCCCCACTGCTTTTCATCATTGTCTTGATCCCTCTGTCAACAATCTTACAAAAAACAAACCTCGGCTATCAAATGTCTAAGAAATCTCACAAAAGTTCACATCTGCTGTACATGGATGACCTGAAGCTGTATGGGAAAACCCAAACTGAAATCCAGTCTCTGACTAACACTGTACGAATCTTTAGCACTGATATCAACATGGAGTTTGGTTTGGAGAAATGTTGGGAATGGTGGGAGTGGAAGTTCAAAACACCTCGAGGGCCGAAGTTTGCCCATGCCTGGTCTAACATAGAAGGCAGCTTCAAACTGTATCATGTGGCACTGTAGATGGAGAAAGTTGTGGTGCGCCGTAGGGTTAAAAGGAGCACCAGCCCTGAGTCCCTGAAAGGATGGAAAGACGTGTTTCCGGGGGGGGGGAGAGAGAGAGAGAAACCCACCCCCCCCCCCGCCCCACCCCTCAAGAGCCCCCAGGCGCCGCTTGCAATGCTTGCTTGTGTGCTTCCTCGGCGGCGGCGGCGATTCCCCCCAGGAGCCGGCAGGTGGCGCCAGATCTCTCCTCTTCCCGCCGCAGCGCGGTGATGCTCTGCTTCTAGGACGGCGCGGCTCGGCAGCGCGGCACTTGGGCGAGCGCACACAAAGCGGCTGGGCGAAGCCTTGGCGGGGCTCTGGATCTCTCCCTCCGACCCGAAGCCAGGGCGGGGGATTGGAGGTGTCGGAAGGAAGGAAGGGACCGACGTTGGCAGCAGCCCGGCCCCGGGGCCCAAGGTGAGCGGAGCTGGACCGTTCCTGGCCGGCAAAGTTGCCGCCTGCTTCCCTTCTTGGCTGGAAGGGGCTGGTGTCGCATCCGCGCCCGAGCCTCGTTGATCTCCTTCCAGCCCGGGATGGTGGCTTCCCAAAGGCTGGAAAAGAGTCGAGAAGAGGGGAGGGAAGGGGTTCCCCAGGTCAGTCAAGGATGTGGGGAGAACCCGTAGCTGTAGCTCTCAAACTTTCCAAGGAACCAATCCATCCTTCTCCCTTCAATGAGGGCTCTTGCAGTTTGGTCCTTCAATGGGAAGCTAAGGACAAGCTCAGCTAGTCTCTCCCAAATCACTGTCAGGTTGGTTACCCCACTTTTATTTTTGCAGGACAGATACTTGTCCCTTGGATAGTTGTTGTGATTGTTGGTCCAGGGCAGAGCTGTGTCTCTTCTCCCTCCTGCATCTCACTCCTGCTTTCCCTCTCTTGTAGATGCCTAGGATATTGGCCTTCGTCCTCTGGTGTTTCCTGCAAGTGGAAGGCAGGCACCCCGAGATTGCCCCCGCCAGGACCAGCAGCCACGGCAGTTTCTTGGACAATGACAAATGGCTGAGCACCGTTTCCCAATATGACAAAGATAAATACTGGAACAAGTTCAGAGACGTAAGTACGCCTGCCTGCCTGTGTCTTTTTCCTCATGCTGCTTCTGAGGATTTTTGCCCTCTGGGCTGGAGTGGCAGAGAGCAGAGCCGGCTGCATTTGAGCAATGAATGGTACACAGGGGTGTCCGTGCTTTCGAACCGGAAGGAGACCGTTTCCTTTCCAAAATCAGCAATATTTCAGGCACCATCACATTATGCATATGTTTAGCTCGTGGTTTGTGCTCTTGGTCTCTCGTTTTCCTTGAGGGCATAACTTTCAGAGAACTTGGTGTGCTTCAAAAGGTTTGTGATAGTGAAATGCGACCTGTGGAGAGGAACATAGGCAGCTGTTTACTCACATGTGCCACAGGGTGGTATAACACTAAAGCTTTCAGTGGCATGCAAGTGGCAGGAGACCACAGCAGGCAGTTCTGTTGCATCCATTCTGTTCTTTAGAATATTTATCACCATGTCAGATTAAATTTTATTGAGATATATCTCAGTTGTGGTTAAGCTACTAAGCTGCAGAACTTGCTGACTGGAAGGTTGGCAGTTTGAATCTGCAGGATGGGGTGAGCTCCCATTGCTAGCCCCAGGTCCTGCCAAACTAGCCGTTCAAAAACATGCAAATGTGAGTAGATCAATAGGTACCACTTTGGCAGGAAGATAAGCAGTACTCCATGCAGTCATGTTGGCCACATGACCTAGGAGGCATCTACGGACAATGCCGGCTCTTCAGCTTAGAAATGGAGATGAGCACCACTACCCAGAGTCAGACATGACTAGACTTAATGTCAAGGGGAAACCTTTACCTTTATGTCTCAGCTCTGTAGATTGGGCTGTGAGACAACTGGGTGCATGTGGCATGAAGTGGCATGCAAGGAATGAACTACGTAAGTCAAACTCAGACAAAATGTGTACTTTTGAATGATTCCTCCTTGTGGTAAACCACCCCAAGATCAGCACTATGTAGGGCAGGGTTGGATTGTTGCTGTTACAGAGGCTTCGAGGCTCAGCAAGCCTTAGAACCCAGCAGAGGAAATAGTCTGGTGAGCCATTCTGGTATCCCACCCCCTGCTGTTTTGTCTTGTGTCGTACAGCAAGGACATTCTGCTGGGTGGATCGTGGGAAGAGGGAAGGAGAGGAATAATCGCACCATGTAACATTTTCAAAACAAGGCTGTGCCTCAGTATGTATGTTCTCTATATATACAACATAATATAAGGCCTTGAATGAGCAAGGGAAGGGAGAGGTAAAGGCCTGGCATTAAAATGAAGATGGCATCTCCATGCCTGTAATGTTTACAGTCTGTGGCTTCAGTGCACGTTTTCCATCTGAGTCTTGCAGAATCCCATTCTACAGTGATATTTATCTAGCTTCATTATATGATTTAAATAAATGATGAAGTTAACTATACATTGCATAAGCAATCATGGTACCTAAGTAGGAGGTGGTCTGATTCACCCGCCAATTCTCATCAAAGAGGGACTGATTGCCATGGTCAGAATTTAATAGCAATCATGCTGTTTTGAGCCTGGGAAGTTTAAATTACAGCCTCAATTATTCAGCAAAACAAAGGGCAGAATTCATGAATACTGTACCTTGTGGCTGCGGGTTCCTCCAAGCCACTGCCTGGTGATGTTTAGAAAGTTCAAGCAGACTCATATGTCATTAGAACAGAGATGTGTGTTGCGCAGTTTGATATGTTTTAAGTACATCTGCTTAAGTACATATGCATAAGTATTATCTGCTTTGAACTGGAGTAAATGGCAATGTAGACCCAGATAACCCAGTTCGAAGCAGAGAATGTGCATTATCTGTCTGGATCATGTGATTTGATGTGTTTTGTTACATTTTTTCTTGAATGTTTGCCAATTTTTGTTGTATACCACCCTGAGTCCCTTTGGGAGATAGGGCAGGATAGAAATAAATTAATATTATTGTTGTTGTTATTATTTCTTTGGCGTTTTTCTCTTAAAATGAATTAAAATGTTTGAAAATGAAAGTAAGTTCAAACAGGCAATGAAGTATAATCTCTGACTAGATAGTGGCATCAAGAGAAGCTTTTTAAAGAACTGCAAGGAAAAGAGGTCTCAGGCTCCTTCCACACAGCTGAATAAAAAAACCCTTTTTTTTGCTTTGAACTGGACTATATGGCAATGTGGACTTAGATAATCCAGTTCAAAGCAGATATTGTGGGATTTTCTGCCTTTTATTCCAGGTTATATGACTGTGTGGAAGGGCCCTCATGAAGGTTGCAAAGGAGTTGTATGCTGTACCTCCTCATTACAAACTTTTTTAGTACTACCACCTTGCAAAGCCTATGGTTACTAACTGGCAGGCTTCACCTCCTTCCCACCATTGAAGATAATCTGATATATTCCTGACCCTTTAAGAGAGCCCTTATGCACAGGTGAACCTTTTCATGGTATGAAACTAAATAATGAATGGTAGCTTGAACTGCAATGATTGGTAAATAACAAAAGGAATAGCAATAAAAATAATTTCAAAAATTGGCAGCCTTTTTTTTAGTCATCACCAGGATGCTAATAAGAAATATATGGTTGGTAATTGAAATCAGTTTGACTTTTGGTAACCACTTGAATGAAAGGTCACTAAGAGACTCTGTTATTAACAGCCTTGCTCAGATATTTCAAACTCAGACTGGGGTTTCCTTGACTGAATCAATCCACCTGTGATGTGGTTTTTGCCTTCACTTTTCCTAACATTGTCATCTTTAGTGACAAGTAATGTTGTTCCATTATGTATTATAGCCTCAGTTTAGTCTTTTTGGATTCTAGGGAAAGTCCAGGCTTCATTTGCTCTAGAACTCATTTGGCTGACTTTTTGGCAGCTCATAGTATCTATAGAATTCTAGCACTGCATTCAGGTCTAATCATGGTCTGTCACATTTTTTTCACTTTCCAGCTTTCACTACCATACATGGAAACTGGAAGTATTGTGGCATAAATGAGCATTATGTTGATATTCAGTGTTATATCGTTGCATTTGATTTTTCAGATCTTGTGTAAATGGCCTCTCTCTCTCTCTTTCTCTCTCAGTTTTCTATTTATTTCCATAGATTTTTTGGAATAGATCCCTTTGCCCTTGCACATAAGTTGCTGATCAGTTGTTACCTTTTTATTTATTATTTATTTACTCAATTTCTACCCTGCCCATATCAGCCTGACACTCCTACCTGTCTTTAAGCCTCTGATGTTTCTCTTTTCATCTAATGAGGATTCACCTTATTTTAGGCTGCATCTAGTGTTAGTTTGTGTATGTGTGTGTGTTCTCCAGCTTCCAGCATCTCCTGCTTTGTTCAAGACTTCTTCTGGTACCCCGTCAATTAGGCTTAGTAGTCCAAAACTGTTTGTCATGTGGACTTCAAAGTCTGCAGGGATGTCCATTGGGCTGTATTTGTGCACTATGCTTAATGTAGTTTCTTAATTTGTTCAATTTTCCTACTTAGCTTTAATTTTGGAAATCTACTATTTATGGTCTGTGCCTGAGTGTCTCCCTTTGCTTATTTGTTTTTCAGAGAAGATGGGACTTTTGTATCTTTTTATGTTTTTCTATATAGTCTATGTGGTTTCTATATCAGCCATTTGGTGACATCCAAAGGGTCCTCTCTTTGCTGGAAGAATGGGTTTTAGTGAATAAAGAATTGGCATGCATCCGATAACAGATACCAGAGAGAAGACAGATAATGTATTATAGGTTGACATTATATTCCTTTAGCATATATAATGATGGTATCAGGTTTACAAGCAAGTCCATAGCAATTACTAGCCACCCCCACATGAATGATGCATCCATCTAGATTATAAATGTTTCACTACCCACTCCTCTCATGGCATTTTTTTTTAAATTTAGGTGGGCATGCAAGGTGGAATTTAAGAGGGCATGCAAGGTGGAATGCATTTGATGGAATTTCATAGGCTTCACTGCAGTTCTAGTAGACCAGAATGCCATTTTTGGCACAATCAAGATTTGTAGGAGGTATCCCAATGGTATTCTTGAGATGAGAATGAAGCTATATTTTTGTGCATTACTGTTGTGTGTCGTCAGGTCATTTTTGACTTCTGGTAACCCCATAATTGGGTTTTCTTGAAAATATTTGTTCAAAGGGGGTTTACTGTTGCCTTTCTATGAGGCAGAGAGAATATGATTTGTCCAGAGTTATCCAGTGGCTAAGAGGATTTGAACTCTGGTCACCTAGAGTCCTAGTCCAACATTGAAACCATTACATTATTCTTCGCTGCTACCCACTTCGACCGCTAATTGTGTGCTTTTGTTTGGATCACAGTAATTAAGCAGATTGGTGCTTGTTTAACTATACAACATTATGAGCAAAACCCAGCCTTGCAACTTCATGGATTCCCCCCCCCCCCCCAAACACACACACTTGTTTTTGCAGCTTTTGACACCTTCAGATTCCTCCCCACTGCCCTTTTTCTGCCCAGGAAACATCTCTCCAGTTGCAGGAATCAGGCTTTTAAGTATCATAGGTTATAAATTATCTTCCTTCTCTCATGCACAATATTTTAAATTGTTCTTAAAAATACATTTTTTAAAGCTAGAAGCAGACTTCTGGCTACTTTTTTCACACTCTCATAAGACCTGCAGAGGAGACTTCCATCCCAAAGTCTATTTCATTTCCCTGATCATGCTATAGAAGTGCATAGTTCTAAAACAGTGTATTGAAATATTGGTGAGGTGCTCTGGTATCCAGTAACCGGTATTTTTATATTCAGCATTATATATATCAGATACTCTTTATTTTGTTTGTTGGCTTTGTGCAAATAGTTAGACTCAGCTACTATTTCACATTTCTATTGGATCTGACTGGTTGTTGTTGTTGTTATTGTCCTCATCCCTGGAGTGGCACATTATTTGTTTGGAACGAGAAAAGATATCAGAGGAAATATTGTGACATGAGTATTACCTTGAGCAATTTCCATTCATTTCAAGAGCCTTGCACACCAAGCATGCCTGGTAGATTGTTCCCCAGAATCATAGAAGATTGCTCACTAGTCATCATCCTTTTCTGTGAACAGAAGTGCACCTTTTCAAATTCTGCATGATGTGTGTCTTTGAAGGGATATCTTGAGAATGCCTCATTTTAGCAATAGTGCGCTTGAAAAGATTTTTTTTCTAAAGAAGACGTAGAAAAACTTAATAGTGTTGAGATAAAATGATCCTATGTGCCCTACATTCTAACACTCAATAATAATTTAAATAAACACATGTGATTTCTTTTTGCAATATATTGGTAAAGCCCAGAAACCGAGAGACTTCAGGTGGTGTTCCTCAAGTGTTATCTGTTCAAATAAAGAAATAAGAGTGTTAGATTCCTTCTGTAATTAGTATGGCCACATTGATTCAAATTGAGGAGAGCAATTCATGGAGGGAAATCTACTTTCAATTACCCAAAGAAAGCACCATTATAATTATTTTTTAGATTGATTTCATAGTGGACTGTGAAATTTAATATGCACCACAGTAAAACTATTTTGTGATTTTTGGAAAGAAAGGTGGTTTAGAAATTTCATCATAAGTAAAAGGCAAATGTTACTCAAATGTATGCAAGTAGAATCAGGATAACTGCAGTGTCTCACACCAGGAGTCACTCCTGACACGACAAAAAAAAAAAAACCCATCTCAGGACAAAATATTGCCTTGCTGATATATTTATTTTTGGAGTTGTACTCTAAAACATAAACTCTAGTCAAAATAAAATAAAATGATGGTACTGTTCCATTATCTGGGTGGAGGCCACCAGGGGGCACTAGAGAGTGAAGAGTGTAGGGATGGTGGAAAGAGGAAAACCATTTCCCATGTCCCTCTCATGGAAACAATCATCGTTTATGATATGGGAAGTGGGGAGGGGAAATAACCAGTGAAAAAGGGGGAAATTGTTTTCCTCCTTCAACTCCCACCCTGTAAAATAGACTATTCTTACTTCTCTTGCTCTCCGTAGTGGCCTCCACCTGGATAATTGAACAGTACCAAAATGATAAAGCACTGTGTAGCTCTGTTTTGGAGAAAATGAAGTGAAAGGTAAATTGATGGCTGCAACTCTGAACTACATGGGAACATATTTTCCCTTTGGGAACTGGCTAACTATCAATTTATATTGTTCATAAGGCTGTAGCCTTTAGCTTAGATAACATTATTGTGATTCCCCTATATCCTGTCAGAAATATTGCAACATTATAAATCTCACTATCTGTCTTAATCTAATTAAGATAGAACTATTGTAAATAATACCATGGTTTATAAAATATCAATGATAGGTGTTGTGTTCATAATGCCATCCGTTGCTGGAAAATTGTATCATGTTGCTGTTGCGCTACTTCAAGCCATTTGTGATTTCTAGCAACCCTTAGCCGAACCTATAATGGTATTCTTGGAAATATTTGTTCAAATGGGGGTTTGCCTTCCTTTGGGGGTGAGAGTTTGACTTGTTTCCAGGCCTGAGTCGGGAGTTGAACAGCAATCTCCAACGCTCAGATAACTTTATCACACTGGATCTCATCAGTACAAATAAGATTTCAGAAGAGGAAAAAGAGAGGAAAATACTGGGAGAAGACAGGAGAAGAACTTTTCACAGCTGGGTCTTGAAGTAAAAATCAAAATATTTTAAATAAGCCATCATTACTTGCCATGGACTTTAATATTTATGAAGCAAGTTAGCTATCTTACTTTTTTAGAGGTGTAACTTTTTGTCCTATTAATATGTAATGGGAATGTGCTAAAGTATAGCTGTAAATTTTTCCTTCAGCAACTTTTTTCAAGGAACTTAAAGCAACTATATATTATATACTTTGTCTTTTAAAAGCATAAAACAGTTGTGATTCAAACAAAGGTTTGAATAACTTCTTCGCTTCACACAATAGTGTCAGCCAAAATCCTGACCATTTTGGGGGCTACTCAACTGTGCATTTTTATGCTAGTAGAGAACCAGTATGGTGTAGTTGTGGTTTGAACATTTGGCTATGACACTGTAGAGCAGTGGTTCCCAACCTGTGGTCCATGGACCACTAGTGGTCTGCAAGAACAAAAATATGGTCTGCGGCCTCACCATTACTACACTGTTGCCTGAAACCCACGTGGCAACAAAAGTGACTGGTCTCGCGAAACCCTCTTATAGTGCCGAGGCATCTGAGATGTCAGGAGGGGAGAGGCTGACTACCCACAAAAGATCACTACTACCACATCAGCTCTAGATTATTAAATATGGTTTTCTGTGGGCGAGTAGATGGCGACTACTGGGTGGCATACGCTCTGTATCAGAAACTAGAGCTGATATGTTCTATCCAATGAAATATTCTGAATCAGCACCCCAAATAACCAAACTGAATTTAAAGTTGACCAGGCACTGATTTGTAACCCTTTTGGTGCTAATGTTGGAGAGTGGTTCCAGATCATGTGGTCCCTGGTAAAAAACAAAACAAAAACAAAAACATTGGGAACCATTCCTGTAGAGTAATTATCAAATTTGACTCCCTTCTCAGCCCTGGAAATCCACTGAGTTTCCTTGTCACACTCTCACAGCAAGACACTTTCTCTCAGCCTCAGAGAAAGGCAAAGCCAATTCCCCTGTGACAAATCTTGGCAGAAAAACCTAGCCTTAGGGCTGTCCTTAGTTGGCAGTGCTGCTTTGGTATGCTGCTAATTGATGTACAACGCTGAAATCAGCATTAACCAATTTGGGAGCCTGAAGTCTGTTTGTGCTAGAGGTGTGCATTCTCAACAAGTCGATTTCTACACTTGGCCCATTCCTGTTGCAGTCATCCCTTCACATTTGCGATTTTGATTATTCATGGATTTGATTTAAAATGTCTTCTCGAGAAATCTCCAAATTGTTCAGTATGACTCTATTATCAACTTCCTCTTGTCATGCCGGGGGTCCTAGAGATTCCTAGATAGCTGTTCCCTTAGGTGAAAAAAAATAGCAATGTCTTTATTACCCTTTTTCACTTTCACAGGGGCCTTGTACTCCTAACCCCAATGAATATGGAGGGCTGACTCTATTTTGCATTTGCATGCTCCAGTGGAAGCACTTGGATCCAACAAAGGCAATATTGGCCAAAAAAAAAAAAACCCTCTCCCTCCCTATAGTGAAGTCTTTTTGGATAAAAAGATCCAGTAGGTGTGTCTCATGCTCGACCTAGCACCCAAAACCCTTCACTTTAGCATGGTAGTATTTCTTGGTAAAATGCCACCACTACTCCTCGGATAGATTAGTGGGGTTGTGTCTTGGGATATGGAAAAACACAGTGATTTACTGAAAGAAAAGTAAAAAAAAAATTAAAACCTCTCAGCTGATCAGGTGCCTTCAGCTAGGAGCGAATGAATTATTTTTTTTTCTCATCAGATCAGAATTGAGACATCACCTATTCTACTGTCAAATATATTTGACATGAAAATAAGAGCAACTCATAGGAAATCTAATTGCCTTTCTGAATTTATTTCTTTAACAGGAATAAGAATAGGATTCGATGTCTGATTTGCATTCATAAATCAATATTTGATAAGACAATTTAGGGTAATGGATTTTAATCTCAGACATACACATCCCCCAGTCTATGTCACAGTTAGGAGCCAATAAAATGCTTTTAAAATGTATCTCAACTACTTAAAATCAAGAAATGAGTAAATGCAAAGACTTTTCCCCCTGCCTCAATTTTATCTACTTTTGTAGGAATAGTTGGACCTGCATTGCAGCCTTTTAAGTAAAGTAGTTTCTAAAATTATTTCAAAAACATGAATATAGTTTTCACACACACACACACCTCTTTTGACTTGTAACCTATTCTGTCATTAATATACTTCTCTCGTTGTGCATTTCCACCAAGTACATTACTAACAGGCATGACTAATAATGGTTGTATTCATAAAATGCCATTAAGACAGTTTTTATGGAATAGGGTATTAAATTGTTTTGAGATTCCTTTTGTTGTAATACCTTACTAATGCTCACATGGGCACCAGCAAAATACCATAAAAGCCATCTTAAATAAAGCTTTAGTAGGATTGCTTCTTCTATTCAGTATTATCAGTCTATAGGTCCGACATGTTCTATATGCAGAACACTGTAAATCAAGCTTGGAAATCTGAAAAGGCAGCAACTGAGAGTAACAAACATTATCCTTGAACAAAAACAAATACAAAGTGAGACTGAGAAGAGAAAAAAACAGAGTATTGGATTCTAACACTGTTGTTGTTGCCTCCGTTGTTATCTGTAGTTATACCTTTCCTTATTCCCAGTATCATCCCAATGTGCAGCAGCTTCATTTCACAAATGAAGTCAGGGTATTATTATTATTATTATTATTATTATTATTATTATTATTATTTGATATACAACAAGATTAGTACACAGCAAACAAGATCACTATACTGGCTTTTGTATTTGATCACATGTTGGACACTTCCCAAGTGTCTAGGACTGTGTGATATATTGGCGAATAATGACTGCAGATCCAAGTAGGATGGCTTTTGCAGCTGACAGATGGTAATTTTGTCACCACCAATTGTTTTAAAGTGCAGGCCAATGTCTTTAGGTATTATTATTATTATTATTATTATTATTATTATTATTCAAACTCTAAAATCTAGGACGAAATTACAGCCATCCAGGGACATTCCCCTGGAAAACTGTCAATTTTTAATGACTCCAGTGACAAAATGAAATCATGGACAAATGCTATGTCAAAGTATAAAGTCAGCTGGGTTTAAGACCCCCATGAAAGTGGAAAACTGCAAATAAAATGGGTTGTTGTAGGTTTTTTCAGACTATATGGCCATGTTCTAGAGGCATTATCCCCTGACATTTCGCCTGCATCTATGGCAAGCATCCTCAGAGGTAGTATGGTGAAAATTCAACCATTTTTCAATAGCTGGACACTGAACAATGGAATCATCTGCGTGAACCTCCAGGAGAGCCCTGAAGACACCTGTAACAATACTGTAGAAAAATAACTGGATGCTTGTTTTTCTCCTCCCATTTCTTACTGATCAGGAAATGGCTTTATGTCCCACCCTGGTCTTTCCACAGATATATAAACCCATTTTTCTAGTTCCAACAGACCTCACTACCTCTGAGGATGCTTGCCATAGATGCAGGCGAAACGTCAGGAGAGATTGCCTCTAGAACCTGGCCATATAGCCCAAAAAAACCTACAACAACCCAGTGATTTCGGCCATGAAAGCCTTCGACAATGCAAATAAAATATTTGGGGTTTTTTTTAAAAAAAGAGGGAACATCTTCCCATGAAACTCTAGGTTCTCTAGCACAGCTCTATAGTCAGTGTCCAACATAAAGTTGCACTGAAGAGTTTAGAAATTCTTAGAATATTTTAATCAAATCCACAAAAGTCAAATAGCAAATGTGGAAGGTCTGCTGTATTCCTAGAACTTAGTTAGAATCTCTTACTCTACCATGATGACTTCAGGTAGATCAGGAAATCAGTGCTTTGTGTGACCAGACAAAAACAAATAGCTAAAAGCGTAGTATTTAAACTTTAGTGACAATTTGTGTTGAGCCATAAAGCTAGGACCTACCTTTTCTCAAACCTTTTGTAAGGACTCATATATATAGGTTCTCATAGCTTTCGTTGTAGCTATTGATGGAAAAAAATATGGAAATAACTCACAGATATGAAAACACCATTGGTCTTAAATGGGTCTGCAGTCTGTTAGATAAGGTTTGAACCTGATTAAATCATAATAACACATTAATTCAAGTAGGTGCCATACAAAAAGGTGGAAAAGCTTGGATGGGTAGAGGGTTTTGTATGTGGATTTAGACCTCGGAAAAAATATAATATACTCAGTTCTTGTGGGTCTTTTCGGGCTATATGGCCATGTTCTAGAGGCATTTCTCCTGACGTTTCGCCTGCATCTATGGCAAGCATCCTCAGAGGTCTGCTGGAGCTGGGATAAAGGGGTTTATATATCTGTGGAATGACCAGGGTGAGACAAAAGGCTTTTGTAAGTTGGGCTAGGTGTGAATCTTTTCAACTGACCACCTTGATTAGCATACAATGGGCTGACAGTGCCTGGAGCAAACTCTTCTTGAAAGGTGATTAGATGTCCCTGCCTGTTTTTCTCTCTGCTGTTTTAATTTTAGAATTTTTTAATACTGGTAGCCAGATTTTGTTCATTTTCATGGTTTCTTCCTTTCTGTTGAAATTGTCCACATGTTTGTGGATTTCAATGGCTTCTCTGTGTAGTCTGACATGGTGGTTGTGAGAGTGGTCCAGCATTTTTGTGTTCTCAAATAAAATGCTGTGTCCAGGTTGGTTCATCAGGTGCTCTGCTATGGCTGACTTCTCTGGTTGAAGTAGTCTGCAGTGCCTTTCATGTTCCTGGATTCTTGTTTGGGCGCTGCGTTTGGTGGTCCCTATGTAGACTTGTCTACAGCTGCATGGTATACGGTAGACTCCTGCAGAGGTGAGAGGATCCCTCTTGTCCTTTGCTGAACGTAGCATTTGTTGGATTTTCCTGGTGGGTTTGTAGATTGTTTGTATGTTGTGTTTCCTCATCAGCTTCCCTATGCGATCAGTGGTTCCCTTGATGTATGGCAGGAACACTTTTCCTCTGGGTGGATCTTCATCTTTACTCTTGTGGCTTGTTCTTGGTCTTGCAGCTCTTCTGATGTCTGAGGTGGAGTATCCATTGGCCTGTAGAGCCCAGTTGAGGTGGTTCAGTTCATTTTGGAGGAGGTGGGGTTCACAGATTCTTTTTGCACGGTCTGCCAAGGCTTTAATGGTGCTTCTTTTTTGACTTGGGTGATGGTTGGAGTTTTTATGTAGATATCTATCTGTGTGTGTGGGTTTTCTGTAAACGGTGTGACCCAATTGTTGATCAGGTTTGCGGATGACTAGGACATCTAGAAAAGGCAGTCTTCCTTCCTTTTCTTTTTCCATGGTGAACTGGATGTTAGGGTGGATGCTGTTAAGATGTTCCAGGAACCTGTTGAGTTCTTCATCTCCATGGCTCCAAATGGTGAAAGTGTCATCCACATATCTGAACCATACAGTGGGCTTTTTGGTTGCTGTTTCAAGAGCTTGTTTTTCAAATTGTTCCATGTAGAAGTTAGCTATGACTGGGCTGAGAGGGCTCCCCATAGCTACTCCATCTTTCTGTTCGTAGAATTCATTGTCCCACTGAAAATAGCTGGTGGTGAGGCAATGGTGAAACAGCGCCGTGATGTCTTCTGGGTTCCTCCACCTCAGGCCAATGGATACTCCACCTCAGACATCAGAAGAGCTGCAAGACCAAGAACAAGCCACAAGAGTAAAGATGAAGATCCACCCAGAGGAAAAGTGTTCCTGCCATACATCAAGGGAACCACTGATCGCATAGGGAAGCTGATGAGGAAACACAACATACAAACAATCTACAAACCCACCAGGAAAATCCAACAAATGCTACGTTCAGCAAAGGACAAGAGGGATCCTCTCACCTCTGCAGGAGTCTACCGTATACCATGCAGCTGTGGACAAGTCTACATAGGGACCACCAAACGCAGCGCCCAAACAAGAATCCAGGAACATGAAAGGCACTGCAGACTACTTCAACCAGAGAAGTCAGCCATAGCAGAGCACCTGATGAACCAACCTGGACACAGCATTTTATTTGAGAACACAAAAATGCTGGACCACTCTCACAACCACCATGTCAGACTACACAGAGAAGCCATTGAAATCCACAAACATGTGGACAATTTCAACAGAAAGGAAGAAACCATGAAAATGAACAAAATCTGGCTACCAGTATTAAAAATTCTAAAATTAAAACAGCAGAGAGAAAAACAGGCAGGGACATCTAATCACCTTTCAAGAAGAGTTTGCTCCAGGCACTGTCAGCCCATTGTATGCTAATCAAGGTGGTCAGTTGAAAAGATTCACACCTAGCCCAACTTACAAAAGCCTTTTGTCTCACCCTGGTCATTCCACAGATATATAAACCCCTTTATCCCAGCTCCAGCAGACCTCTGAGGATGCTTGCCATAGATGCAGGCGAAACGTCAGGAGAAATGCCTCTAGAACATGGCCATATAGCCCGAAAAGACCCACAAGAACTGAGTGATTCCGGCCATGAAAGCCTTCGACAATACATTAAATATAATATATTCTGATATGTGAAAAACAGCAAAATATGGGTATGCTATTTGTCTCGTAATGGTCACCTGGAACAAAATAATAGCTATTTGGATAAGAATCATAACATAAATTGTTATGATTCTTATCCAAATAGCTATTAGCTTATAGAATACAAATGGTGTAATGCTGTACTTACTGATCTTAATATCGAACCTCCCCTTGACATTACAGCAGAAGTTAAGAACAAGCAAAATAAAGTATCTATGTAACATGTGCCTGGAAAGAAAATCAGTGCAACAGTTTTCAGGATACATTTTTAAACACTGTGAAAGAGATTTAGAATTGAATTGAGATAAATTACAGTTATGGAATAGGCATGGCTTTTTTATCTTTGTCCTTTTTCAAAGGTGATTTCCACCAGGCTTTGCTGTTTTCTTATTAAATTGTGTCCATGTTTTATTATTTTTTGTCTGGTTCATCTTTAAAAAATCAGCCATAGTTTGTTTCCTACATGCGGATTTTAGATATCGAAAATAGCCAAGCTGCAGAGAAATATCATGATGTTGAGATCATACTACTTATTCTTCTGGAGGGGGAAAAATGATTTCACTGAATTGTTAGGTGAAACAAAATGTGAAAACTTGAAAACTTTTGCATGGAAAACAGATCCCTTCAAGAAAGGAAAAGGGTAAATGGGCAAATTACACCTTAGCCAGATGTGAATTGTTTTTCAGATTGATGAGATCCAAAACCTTGTTATATTAGAAGCCTATGGGCGAATATTTTCCACAGCACTACTGGCAAAATCCTAAAAAGAAATGAAACAATATTGCCAAAAGCACTTCTCTTTATCTTCTCATTATAAAGGTTGGCAAACAGCAAAAATGATCATCCCTTTTAGTACAAAACAACCTAGCTATGGATGTAACTATATTACATACAGCAGTTCTGAAATTACTTTTTCTTTGAAGACTTCATTCCACGCTATCATCATCCAAGTACTGTTTTCCTTTTCTGGACTTTTCCCCATCCCTCAGCATCACAAGGAGACCAGATCTGAATGGATTTTTTTTTTTTTGGTGGTTGTATGATCTCTAGTTATCTGTGCATTTTTCTCCCTTTGCTGCTCCTTGAGACAAGGGCTTTTCTGTAAATCTACCATACATATTTGTAGCACTTCTTGGGACTTTAGAACCTCACATATACACAGATGACACCCACTTCTATTACTCCTTCCCACCAAAACTCAAGGATTCTGTCCTGATCCTGAACCAGTGCCTGCCGATAATTGACTGGATGAGGGCTAATAAATTGAAATTAAATTTTGACAAGACAGAGGTGTGCCTGGTCAGTTGCAAGGTTGATCAGGGTGTAGCGATTCAACCTGTGTTGGATAGGGTAATACTCCCCCTGAAGACACAGTTATGCAGCTTGAGGGTGATCCTGGATTCATCACTGACTCTTGAGGTCCAGGTGTCAGCAGTGACCAGGAGTGCCTTTGCACAATTAAAGCTTTTGTGCCAGCTGCACCCTTACCTTGAGATCCAGATCTGGCCATGATAGTCCACACCCTAGTTACGTCCCATCTGGATTACTGCAACACACTCTATATGTCTTCTTTGAAGACAGAAAGCTTCAGCTGGTCCAGAGATTAGAAGCCAGACTACTAACTGGGATGCCATACAGGGAAAGAACCACTTCCATGTTATGGCAGCTCCACTGGCTACCTGTCTGTTTCCAGGCAAAATTCAAAGTGCTGGTCATTACTTTTAAAGCACTAAATGGTTTAGGCCTAGACTATTTGACTGACCAAATCGTCGCATATGAGCCTGCCCAGGCACTGCAATCAGTGGATGAGGCCCTGCTCTCGGTCTCATCCCATCCTAAGCACAGCTGGTGGAAACGAGAGAAAGGGCCTTCTCCGTGGTCGCCCCCCACCTTTGGAACTCCCTCCCTAAGGAGCTTAAAATGCCCGCCCTCATTGCTCACTTTCAAAAAACAGTTAAATACCTTTTTATGCTTGCAAGCTTATAGAGAGGATGACATATAAATATCTGTTACAAATAAAACAAAATGGCCCCCTTCCTCCTGACATTTCAAAAGAGAGTTAAAACCCGACTCTTTGAGCAGGCATTTGCAGATGCAGTATAACTGATTGATTGAGATTCATGTAATGACAAGATGATTCAACAGAAAATGATTTTAACAATGAGACACTGAGATTTGTATTTATGTTTTTAATTGTTAATTGTTTATTGTTTTACATGGTTATTTTATATGTAATTGTTTTGACTATATTTTTATCTTGTAGGGCATTGATTGCCAAATGTAAACCGCCTCACGTGTTGCATCCCAGTTCAAGAAATGAGACCATAAGATTAAATCCACCACACTGGACTGTAGGAAAAGCAATCCTTGTTTATTGATGAAAAATTGGTTACAACAGAAAGCTAAATGCAAAGTCAAAAAGCCACAGAAAAACACAGCAGCCAGTAGAATCTCTGAACTTGAGCAAAATTTCAAAAGCCACAATACAAGAACCAGGAACCTGTTAGCCTTTTACTAACCATGAACTTGATAACTAGAAGTCTCTGGGATTACCAGCCATGAAACACAGGAATTCTGCCAAGGCACAGCCACAGTCCCAAACGTTGCTTGATCTAAAGAGGCACCCGGCAGGAGGCCTCTTAAACCAAAGAAGCTATTCTTTGAAACACCCCTTGACTTTGAAGCCTGGGCCTGTCTCTCCTGTAAATGATGTGACCTTCGTAGAAACTGGGAAACATTTCTGTCTCTAACTATCTGTTCTCTTCGGTCCTCATTAAAAACCCCAGGTGGAGAGATATCACGGCTAGCGATATCACGGCTAGCTTCCAAAACATTTTTCTCCAGCTGTTGAGCTTCATTTTCATCGCTGCTGACCTCAGCATCAACAACAGATTCCACACTGTCAGGGTCAGGGAGAGCTTGCTCAGTTGGAAAAACTATCAGAGAATCCGGTTCACACAGATCAGGATCAGGCTGAACACCAACATCGCGTTACCTTCGGGCTGAGAGGGGTGGTATACAAATAAAGTAAATAAATAAATAAATAAATTTGCAATCTGGCTTATTAAATTCTAATGTTTAATTATTAGCTTATTTTTAAGCCTTGTTTTTGTGAATTTTTAGTTGTGTGATGCCTACTTGGTTGTAATGTTTCATTATTATTTGATGTTGATGTCTAATGTCTTATGATTTGATTTATGGTTTGTTTATGGCATTGAATGTTTGCTGCTGCATGTTGTGAATTGCCCTGAGTCCCCACTGGGGAGATAGGGCAGGATAAAAGTAAAGTTTTATTGTTGCTGCTGTTGTTGTTGTTATTATTATTATTATTATTATTGTTAATTATCATGTAGGTTGTTGTAGGTTTTTTCGGGCTATATGGCCATGTTCTAGAGGCATTATCTCCTGACATTTTGCCTGCATCTATGGCAGGCATCCTCAGAGGTAAGTGACCTCACTATCTCTGAGGATGCTTGCCATAGATGCAGGTGAAACGTCAGAAGAGAATGCCTCTAAAACATGGCCATATAGCCCCAAAAAACATACAATAATGCAGTGATTCCAGCCATGAAAGTCTTCGAAAATAAATTATCATGTAGTTTGATGACTTTCATATTAGTATCAATTTGCAGCATATTATGGAAGATAGTGATAAAGCTTTAGAAATGTAGAAAACATGTGTAGCTCTAATTAGGTATATCCACAGCCTGCAATTTTCTTATGTTGGGTTATCTTGGACATGGTGGTCCACACTTCTATTACATCCTGAATAGACTACTGCAATGTGCTCTACCTGGGGTTGCCTTTGAAGACTGTTTGGAAGCTTCAAGTAGTCCTATGGGGGAGGGGGGCAGCCAGATTTCTCACTGGAGTGGGGTACAGAGAGCACACAACTCCTTGCTACATCAGCTCCACTGGCTGCTAGTGCTACTAAGCACATTTCAAATTGCTGGCTTTGGCCTATAAAGTGCTAAACGGTTCTGGCCCAGCTTACCTGTCCAAATGTATCTCCCTCTATGAGCCTGCAAGGAGGTTAAGATCTTCTGGGGAGGCCCTGCTCTCGATCCCACCTCCTTTGTAGGTGCGGATGGCAGGGATGACTTACACGGCCTTCTCAGTGGTGGCCCCTCAGCTATGGAAATCCCTCCCGAGTGAAATTAGATCAGCCCCCTCCGTCCTGACCTTTAGGAAAAGGGTAAAGATGTGACTATTCAACCCAGCATTTAGTAATTTATCAGTGAAAAAGATGGAATAGTGCAATGACAGATTGGAATGGCTGCAGACTACGATATTGGATTGTGTGATTTTAAATAAGTGGTTTTAAGGTTTTATATGTTTTTAATGATTGTTTTAATGTATATGTTTTATTGTGTGTTTTTGGTATCGTGTTGTTGCCTGTGTGTGTAATTCACCTTGAGTAACTTGCAGGGTTGAGAAGGGTGGTGTATAAATACAGTAAATAATAATAACAGTCATCATCATCATCATCATCATCACCACCACCACCATCTTGAGAGAGCAAGAGCTCATCTCAGAATTCAAGGATAAAACCGGGCACTATGGAAAAATACACCGAATGAAATGTAACACCATGTTTGTATGGGACTGATAAAAAATACTGAATGGTAGAAACAAACACAGTATCCATTCAAGAAATGAAAATTTTCCATTATTTTTCCCTCGTGATGCTGATTTAGTTCCATCTACTATAGAAGGGAGAGAAGGAGGATTATTTCCAAATCATAACTTTCTTGTGTTGAAAGCACAAGGCATTCTGGGTTTTTTTCCCCCTCCTGAAGTGATGTATCTTGTGTGTATGTGCTTTCAAGACTGCCAACTTAAGGCAATCTCATCAGTTTCAGGAGATACTCTTGAGCAAGGAATATACAGGGAGATTTTGCCAGTTCCTTCCTCTGAAATATAGCTCGCAGCACTTGGTATTTATTGGCAGTCTACCATACAAGTACTAACTAACTCTGACCCTGCTTAGCTTCCAACATTAGTCAAAAGCAGGTGTTTGTCAAGTATGGAGATGATGGGCAGTTGACCTTCTGTGTCCAAAAGTTCTGCATATATAAATCATATCATCATATAATTGTATAAATCATATAATCATGGCTCAAAAATATTTGGGAAAAAGATCAAAAAAGTAGACCTTAATTTTGTTGTGCATTAAGCACAACACAAAGATGTAGGCATACCCTTTTGTAGCATCCCATCATTTCACAGATCCTTAGAGCCTCTCCGGTACTCATTTGAGTTTTCATCATTTTATAGCAGGGATGTCATTTTACAATGCCATTGTATACAATAGGACTCGATCACCCACCAGTTTTGGTGCTCATGAGGGTTCCTGGTACCAAACTCTGTCAGATATCAAAGACCCACCATAGATTCTAAAATATTCTTGTTGAGGGTTGATGGGCCAGCCATCTGGAACAGAGAGATGGAAAGTGCTTCTGGAAGCTGGAAAGTGAAGGGGAAAAGGCAATTATCCCTTATTTCCTCCCACTGGTGAAAGTTGCACTTGTTGCGTTTTAATTGCACTGACACTGTTAATAATTTGTACCATGTAAACCGCATAGAGTCGCCTGTCTGGGCTGAAATACACGGTATAGAAATAAAGCAAATAAATAAATAAATGAATAAAGTATTATAAATGGAACTTTGCCTAAGAAGAGCTCCTGCATGCATTAAAGTTCAAACCAATCCTCTGTTTGTAGAACTGATATTTTAATATTGAAATGGATATTAAATGCAATTTCAAAAAAAAAAAAAAGAATGACAAGGATGCTGCTTTCTGCATAACAGTTAATTTGGTATGCTAGCTGTACATTTCAGTAAGCTGGCATATTTCTTCCTATGAGGTTGAAGGTGCACGCAGCATGTCTAAACACCATTAAATTCTTTTACACATGTGCAAAAAGTAAAATCTTTGCCTGGAAGTTATAAGTACCCTGAACTGCAACAGTATATCCAACACTTTTATGGCTGTTTCACATATTCATTTTGTTTAATATCCTGCTCTTTACTAGGCCTGGGTAACAACGCAAAAATTTGTTTCTAAAATCGATTCGTTTTTGGGGGGTTTTTGCGTTTCGTTATTTAAAAGAATTACAAAGTTTTCCTTTAAAAAAGTTCGGTATTTACGAAATTTCGTTATTATTAACAAATCGATTCGTTAAGATGGCGGACCCCCCGCGCATGCGCAAATCACTTTTTTTCTCTTTTTAGAATATTTTTTGAATTTTTTTAAGAATAAAAGAAATATATTTATCAGAAATATTTAAAAATGGAAAATTAACAAAATGCTTGCCCTGTTGTGGAGCGAACACAGCCACAGGACAGGGACAAACACACACACAGGCACACAAGGTTTTTTTCTTTTTTTAGAATATTTTTTGAATTCTTTTAAGAATAAAAGAAATATTTATCAGAAATATTTATGGAAAATTAACAAAATGCTTGCCCTGCCCTGTTGTGGGGCGAAAACAGGGCAAAGCCTCCCCGCTGCTCCCAGCAATGAATGAATGAATGAATGCAAGCACAAGCAATGAATGAATGAATGCAAGCAAGCAATGAATGAATGAATGAATGAATGCAAGCAAGCAGCCAAGAGCCAACCAAGCCTCCCTCCCGCACCTCCTGTCTCCTTCGCAATGAGCAATGCGGCCACGCGGAGCCGCTTTTAAAGGGCAGCCTGCCCAATCACAATGAGCCACGGTGCTTGGGAGCGCCGGATTGGCTCCAGGTGCACCCAGCATCCTCCATCCCTAAAACGTCATTTCCGAAATGGGCGGAAGCTCGTAAAAAATATGGAGGATGCCGTTTCGATATTTAAAAACACTTCCAGGTTTGAAAATAAGTTTTGTAATCATTTTGTAATTGTTAAAAATAACAAATATTTAACGAATTACAAAATTAACGAACAAAACCACCCAGGCCTACTCTTTACATATGGCAACTCACAGTATGCATCAAAGAAAATATAGTGAAAACAATTAATAATATAAAAGTTTCAAACAATTAAATAAACAATTCTATCATACCATAATTAAGAGCCATTTAAAACATTAAACAAACCTACATCTTCCTCAGAGTTCCTGAACATGCTACTTTTGGTTATCTCTTTAAGAACATTTTCAAGTCTTTCTTTAAGAAAAGGAGTGACTCGTTTGAATCCTGCAACTATTCCATAATGAGATTCAAGTGAGAGACATTTTTCAAATAACAGTTTAGTTTAAATGATTCCTTAAGCTCCTAAGCAAAGCTATTGACAGGGAGGATGTCTGGTTCAATGCCTCGGTCACCAAGTGCAGTTTCAGTTTATAGTCAATTATGCCAGAAAATCATTCTTGTTTAGATAGGCACAACAGATACAAAAGTGTTCTGAACTTAATAGGTCTGTCCTGTTCACATCTGCTATACAAAGCTCATTGAGTTCAAGGAAGCTTTCTATTGGTACCAGATGAAGACTTTAGAGTTGAATTGCAAATTACTTCCTATTTAATTAATTGAGCATAATAAATCCATTTAAGCACTAAGCTATCCCATTCAGATTAGCCAGGGAAAACAGGGTTGTAATATGGCATTTGTTTTTATAAATTTATATTCAGGTATTTTTAAGAAATAGTACTCATTTTTATTTTTCAATGGAATAAGTAGAGAAGCTAGTTCTGTTTCTGTCATCCTGGAAAGAAGTGACAAGTGGAGTGCTGCAGGGTTCCGTCCTGGGACCGGTCCTGTTCAACATCTTTATAAATGACTTAGATGAAGGCTTACAAGGCATGATGATCAAGTTTGCAGATGATACCAAATTGGGAGGGATAGCCAATACTGCAGAAGAGAGGAGCAGAATTCAAAATGATCTTAACAGATTAAAGATGGGCGAAAACTGACAAAATGATGTTCAACAGTGACAAATGCAAGATACTCCATTTAAGCAGAAAAAATGAAATGCAAAGATACAGAACACGTGTCTCGAAAGCAGTACATGTGAAAAAGATATTGGGGTCCTCATGGACAACAAGTTAAACATGAGCCAACAATGTGATGCGGCAGCAAAAAAAAAAGGATTTTGGCCTGCATCAATAGGAGTTTGGTGTCTAGATCCAGGAAAATCATGCTACCACTCTATTCTGCCTTGGTTAGACCACACCTGGAATATTGTGTCCAATTCTGAGCACCACAATTGAAGAGAGATATTGACAAGCTGGAATGTGTCCAGAGGAGGGTGACTAAAACGATCAAGGGTCTGGTGAACAAGCCCTGTGAGGAGCAGCTTAAAGAGCTGGGTATATTTAGCCTAAAGAAGAGAAGGCTGACAGGAGACATGAAAACCATGTATAGATACATGAGAGGAAGTCATAGGGAGGAGGGAACAAGCTTGTTTTCTGCTGCCCTGGAGACCAGGACGTGGAACAATGGCTTCAAACTGATATCGAGCTAGAATTTAGAGGCTCCCACCCAGGAGAGAGGAGCCCTTAGATCCATCAAGGAGGATCCGGTAGTCTGGCGAGCGAAGAGAAAAAGTGCCAAAGAATTTTCCTGATTTTTCCCAAATAAATCTCACCAAAGTTGAAGAAAAACCACCGAGTTGTATTTATTTCATCCAGCTGGTACAGATGTCAAACCGCAATAGTTTGTCAGGAGAGACATACATGCAATGTATTTTTATACATTTTTAAAGAGAAACAGAGCTGTCAAAGTTCAAATTTCCCACCCCCCGCCCCTCAGCAGGCATCTCCCTGATTGGCTGTTGTCATCAGCTGGAGGGGTGGTGCGGCCGGCAAAGCTGCGCCTCAGCCAATCAGAGAAGCAGCGCCGCTTTGGGCTCTTGGCCAATGGAAGCGGAGGAGGCGGTCCTTGGGAAGAACAATGAAGCAAATGTCCAGATGATTGAATTAAAATGACTTAATGTGTCCAAATGGCTGGCAATAAATCAATGAATAGATTCCTCAAGCTGGTCGGGTCTCTTGAAAGGTTGAGATATGCAGATATGGCTGGCATGATCACCCAGCCCTGATATTTCCTTGTCACCGATATGGGTTCATTTTGTTATCTTATGTTTTACTCGGTCCATGGGGAAATGATAAAAATGAGGAAAGCTGGGACATCCTGGCTTCCTTTGAAAGCAGAATGTCTCTTTGTTGGGAGATTACCAGTTTACCAGGGGGCTCCCCTCAAGCGGTTCTGATCCGAGACTCGAGGGGACTGAGTTATTGTCATGCAATCATTCTTTGATCCCTTGAATCAATAGGGATATGCCTTGGGAAATGGGCTACCCAAGGCTGATGTCATGCTGGAGACTTCCCTTCACAGCTATTGTTTGGGCCTCTCACGCCTTCTTTCTTTTTCTCTCTTTCTCTATTATTTCCCTCATGGTGGCATCCCCCTTCTCCCCTATGGTGGTGCAGCAGGTTAAACTGCTAAGCTGCAGAACTTGCTGACTGGAAGGTCAGTGGTTCGAATCTGCAGGATGGGATGAGCTCTCATTGTTAGCCCCAGCTTCTGCCAACCTAGCAGTTTGAAAACATGCAAATGTGAGTAGATCAATAGATAACAGGAAGGTAATGGTGCTTAGTGCAGTCATGTCCACCACATTATGTAGGAGGCATCTACAGACAGTGCCTGCTCTTTGGCTTAGAAATTGAGATGAGCATCACTCTTCAGAGTTGGATTCGACTAGACTTAATGTCAAGGGAAAACCTTTACTTTTACTATAATATATAAATGGCTCTGCAATTGGAAAAGGTTAAGAACCCCTGGGGTAGAATATATGTCTGACAGATTTTGTCAGAGAAGCAAAATATTTTAGAAATATCGGTGTTGCTGAGTAATGTGCATTATACAGAGAGTGGCTAGCTTTCGATGTAGTCAGTTTTTGAAAGTGTGATTGGTTTAAAAGCCATTTCCCCCCTTTAAAACTTCAATACTTCCGGTATTTTGGTGAAATAACCAATTTGCTGCAATTAGTGGCATCTATCCTCTTGTTTATTCAAAATATACATTTTGTTTTGGTTTTTTAAAAAGATGTTACATCATTTTTCTTACTGTCTTATGCTTGGCTAGGATATTGGGGACCAAAAAATCTATGGCATAGATAACTGTGTTGACTTCAAGTTCTTGGAAACATTTTAATTTTGGTGCTTCATTGGGAGACATACTACAAGGCATCATCATTCCCTGAATAAAGCCATTTCCTGATCAGTAGGAAATAGGAGGAGAAAAACAAGCAACCAGTTATTTACAGTATTGTAACAGGTGTCTTCAGGGGTCTTCTGGAAGTTCCTGCAGATGATTCCGTTGTTCAGTGTCCAGCTATTGGAAAATGGTTGAATGTTTATGGTCTGCTCCCCCTGCTTTCTGCTCATGAACATACGGCTTAGTTGGAAGAATGTAAAAGGTAATTTGGGAATGAGGGAGATCGTAAAATTTAATTTTGGGGAGAATTTTGATTGTTGTGTGTTTGGAAGCAATTTCTGACCTCCACAACAACCAGAAACATAAGTTATTGTGGCATAAGTCCAATTCAGTATTCAGTTGGAGGAAAAGAAACTTCTCAAATAACACTATGTAACAAAATTTGAAAATTTTCAGGTCCTGGTTTGGAAGTGTTATTTCCTGTTTAATTGTTCAGTACTTTGAAAGTAGTTGTTATACTCCAGAATCTTCATTTTTGTGGCTGTCACAAAGTGTGTTGAATTGGTTGAAAAACTATAGCAAAATGTTCTGCAGGGTGTCTCGCAAAAGCAGTTTTTGCAGTTTTGATAAACATTTTCCGTGTTTTTATTATAAAACCAATTAGACAATGACAGGGACAAAAAATAATTTTACTTAGTGTAATTTTTTCCTGTGTTAAGACTCTAGCTCATTTCTTTTGCATCTGAATGCTATAGATAGGGTGGGAATCTATAACATGACTTGGGAGTCATCTTTTACTAAAAGTATCACAGCCTTTATTTAAATGTGCATGTTGAATATTTGTAATAGGTAGAGAGGCATTTGATAGAAATAAAAGAATTTTACAATTATAACTGCAGCTCATGAGATGGACAATGTATACAAATATTTAGATAAATGTGGATACCTGCTATCTGTTCACTGGTTGATAGTTATTATTGTTCTTATGGTTTATGATGTCTGTTGTTCAGACTTATTGCTTTAATTATTGAAATGCAATGTATTTTAATTGTGTTATGTTTTATTTCTGTTTTTGTTGGGCTTGGTCCCCATGTCTCAAGTCCCTTCGGGGACATGGTGGAAGGATATAAGAATAAAGCATTATTATTATTAATATTATTATTTCAAGAATGTAATAAATAGCACAGATGCATGTATCTTACAAAACTTTTGAATCTGTTCTTTCAAAATATTTTAAAGCATTTTAAAACAAACTGATTGTCAAACAAAAAAAACCCCATAAATAATCCAGATACAACCAGGATTTTGACCAGGACTTCATAGCTCATCTATCCGAAGTGATAGCTGGCTTTTTCAAACTTGTTTTGCTTTGAACATCTTGACCTGTAGAAGAATTCTATTATTTTTCTAGTGTTTTCACCCACACTGAGATATAATATACTATCTCTTTGATTTCAGTGAAGCTTTGCAAAGCTTATTCTTCATGTTATGCAAACACTTTGGTGTAGCTATGAGTAATAACTATCAAACAGAAAAAAAGATTGCTTTGTAAGGTAATAATGAAATGGAAATTTAGAGGAACATTTTTGAGAAAGCTTTCCTTTCCTTTTTTTTCAGACGTGAATTTCTAGGCTTCTGAAACTTAGGTCATGAATGTTAAACAACATCTTGCTATTCGTCACTATATTAATACTAATAAGTAACAGCCAAGGCTGTATATGTCACTTGTGAGGTCTTCTGATAATTTGCCAATCCACCTTGTCTCTTTGGAGCTTAAATTTAAATCTCACACAAAATGAAATTTCAAGTACTTTAGTGGAAATGGTTTCCTATGTATGATTTTCATTGAAATGTATTCATTTTTATGTGGCCAGAAAAGAAGCAATATGATGTTTAAGCCTATGTACTAGTTCAGAAAAAAAAACCATCAGCATCCCTTGGTTAATATACTTCTCTACATTACTAAAGTAGCTACGAGGATGAATTTGAAAGTCTTTGTTTCATTTGGGTTCAATGCCAAGTATTATATTGCCTGTGCTTTGAAAAATGTGGTGAATTTTAATAATGTTTTGTTGACATTAGCCAGTTTATGTTCACAGGTGACATATTTTCTCTCTGGTCACAGTTAAAATAAGCTACAGTTCATGGTTCAGACAACATGGCAAGTGCCATTTAATTAAACAGAACCAGAAACTTTCAAATTTATTATTGCATCTGTGCCCAGAAGAGAGGAAGATAGAACCCCAGGGCAAGACAATCTTGTTCTCATAAGATGTAAAGTGTGGTTGTGTTGAAACATAAATGTGTATCAAGTTTACAGAGTTTAAATCATACATACAGGTTGGTATTCCTTACCTGAAATTCCAAAATCCAAAATCGCCTCAGTGGGTGGCTGAGATAGTGATATCTTTTCTTTCTGATGGTTCAATGTCCACAAACTGCATTTCATGCGCAAAATTATTTAAAGTATTTGTTTGAAATTACCATCAAGGTTTGTGTGTATGTGAAATATAAATTAATTGCATGTTTGCCCTTAGGCCCTATCTCCCAAGATATGTCATATAGTAACTGGAACTACTCCACCCCCCATTCCCCCTCCGAAATCCAAAATATGAAACATTTCTGATCCCACGCATTTCAGAAAAGGGATATTGAACCTGCATTATTACTCAAACAGAAGTAGCAGTTGGGTTGCATGCAAACTGCACAGAGCCATCTCATTCAAACATCTTCCACAGTCCTATTTGTTGTTGTTGTTGTTGTTGAGAAACTGCAAGTCTCTTCTGGTGTGAGAACGCCTGCAAGGACGTTGCCCAGGGATGCCCAGATTTTTTTCCCCTACATGGGGAGCTGACAGAGTGAGCTCATTTGCACTCACCCCGGATTCTAACCTCCAACCTGTTGGTCAGCAATCCTGCTGGCACAAGGGTTTAACCCATTGCGCTATTTGGTGTGCAACAGGTCTTCATTTTCTCATACACATTCCCATCCTCTACCTCATCTTCTCATGCAAAGGTTATGAGTCCTTTTGCATGCAAAACATATGTTTTATAATTGCATTGATGACTTGTGGTTAAAGCATCTTAGACCGTTCTACTGTATTTGAATGACCTCTGTGCTTCGTTTAGGACATTTGTCCCACTAAACTGGGATCACATATTGTACCTGAATATTATCTCAATATTGAACTGCAGGACTACTTGTACTTTAACCAGAAGTTGCTAGACATCAGCCTGAAGTCTTGTTCATATCCTTTTCTCATCTGCTGCTTTTTATTTAATTGGCCACAGAGGACCTTGGCTTAGCTTTTTGTACTCTATTATGCTTATCATGCTGCTGTTTAGTGACTTTCAAGGTAGCTCTTCCATATGTTTTTCCCACTTTCAAATGTCAGTGTTTGATTTCATCAGAATGAAAAGCCATACAGCTGGTTTTTCATTCCCTTGAAGAAGTTCCTCCTTTCTAAAACTTAAACACTACATGCTAATTTTTGAAGATATCACCTGTGTTGTTCTACTTCTCTGCTATGCTGAATTATTGTTTGAGCATAAGATGTGCATTTTAATTATATGTATCATTAGTGAACCCTTTACATTTTGCATTAATAGTAGTTCTTGCTGTTCTTTCTACAAAACAAGATTGGACAATTTGAGACTTTTTTTCCTCTCACCAACAGATTACTGAATGCTTGGGAAGAAAGCTTTGATATCATTGTTCTTTTTGTGTATATATTTGTATTGTTTTTAATTTCCCTTTTAAGGTACACAATCCTTTTAGTGAGTAGATATTTTCAACATATCACACTTCCTTTCCCTGTTCATCATCATCATCATCATCATCATCATCATCATCATCATCATCATCCTTATTTTCTGTTGCTTTTCTTCTACTTTGCTTTACCATGCTAACCTTATAAGATGTATGTATTTAAAAACCTATAAAATTCAGGCAAAACATTTTCCTTTACGTTAGACTCATCTGAATCTTTTCCCAGATAGTTTTGCTCCCTCATTTATAGGTAGTTCCAACCCCCCCCCCCACCAAACAAAACAAAACAAAAACAAAACTGGAAGCTCTATATGAAAAACAACACCACTGAACCTAAGATTTCTTCTCTCAAAACAATTCATATAGGATTTATGCCAATAAATTAATTTGGGAAACCCCAGAGAAAAAGGTTGGAGGAAAGTAGCAGAAATGCTGGTGGTTTTACCTCCCATTTTTGTTTGATGTATTTATTTCAAATTGGCTTCCTTCCTTGCCTGTCTGCAAAATTTGCAATCCCACAGGGAAGCTTATTTCTCTCTGTCCCAAGGCTGAAACATCTCGGCAGGAGCTGTACAAAGGCATGTGAATCAACCCATGCCATTTCTGAATATAGATAGAGACGTTTCTGCCTAGCCTTGGTGTCCACTCTGTTTGAACTGCTAGGAGGAATACTATATTGACATCAGTATATGCAGGTGCAGTGGTATTTTGCACAGATAGAAAAGAATGATTCACTGCTAGCATTTAGACTTGGAGTTTTAGAAAACTTATTGCTGAAATTTATAGGTTTCACAGGGATTAACTTCTTCCAGATTCTTGGGAACTGCTACCTGAGATAAAACATGAAACCAGAAACAAATTAATGTTTTACTTCTCTTATAGTCATATCTAGGGTAGTTGGGCATTGAATTGTTACAAGTTAATGTATAATCCATTAGATGGTCTCTCATTTCCAGCTAGCATTTGCATAGTATTTGAATGCAGAATTTCAGTTTGTAAATTATTTTTTTAGTTGCATAAACTACTTTATAAAGAGTATTTAAAAGTGTGACAATCAGGATTAAGCATTTTGAAAAATCATTTACATGCTACTGCTATCCCTATTTTAGAACCATGTGGTGTAATGGTTTGAGTGTTGAACTGTGTGCAGACCAGGGTTTGAATCCCTGTTCAGCCATGGAAGCCCATTGGGTGACCTTGGAGAAGTCACATTCTCTCAGCCTCAGAGAAAAGCAAGGAAACATCCCTCTGAACAAATCCAACAAAGCAAACCCCATGATAAGGTTACCTTAGGGTTAGAATAAGTCCAAATGATTTATTGTAGGAATTGGAGGCCCACAATAAGAACAAAATTCTCATTATCTAGTATTATTACTGGTACATCTATAAATTAATGTTGATTATTTGCCCTTCAAAATAAGATTTCTGGTACCTGGGATTTCATGTGTTTCCTTTGACCAAGATGCCAGAAGGAGCTGTCCAGTACTGAATAAGCCTTCTCCCGTATAGTTTCTTGGTTTCCCAAAAATATTTTAACAGCATCAGTATTACCAGGTTATTTTAAACCTTCATATTTTTGTCCTTATTTTCTTAATCTTGCAGTGCTTTTATCAATGGAGACAAACAATTCCTCCACTGTAGCTTAGAAACTTGATGGAGCAACTTCAAAATACATACATAACATACCTGAAATATAAACATCCAAATACACAGTTCATGAGCATCTTCATGTTCCTTAACCCAGAGGTATACATGAACATGGTGATAAACAAATATGTACATTAGAAGCTGTCATCCCCCCCCCCTCCCCGTTTTATTATTTAGTGCTGAATCCATGCAAGTAGCCTTCCACTTGTGCAATGGGGCTTTCCTTACTCATTTCAGAGTCCTCTGGAGTTTGGCATAGATTTGGGTTTGGGGTTCAGGAGAAATCTATTCTGCTGGGAATGCTGTTTCTTTCACAGAGATAAGTGAAATCTGTAAGGTCTATTTGTACCAAAGATCTATATTATTTTCTCACTGAAAATCCTCAAGAATATAAAAAAGAACAGATAAATCAATGAGAAGGGGTTGAGTTATAAAGCATTTAGTACATATGTGCATTTCTCCTAATGACTGAATGAAAAAGTAGTATTTCTTTAATTAGGTTGAAAAGTGAATGGCTTCTTTATATTCTTTTCTCTGTCTTCATCATTTTATTAATATCTCGCTTAACGCTCTTAGCACCATATGAACAATGCTCAAATAATAGTCTTAACTGCAAAAATACTGTTTTATGTGTCACCTGGACCCAATATTTTTTGAAATCAAATTTTCCACCAAGTGCCTCCAGTGGAACATTGGAAGCAATTTTGTCATGCACTGAGGGCCCTTCTACACATGTGTTAACATGTGTTAAAATCCAAGAGGAAGTGGGTTAAAAAGAGGGGGTGGCTAAGCATTTTTAGCCAAAGTGTGCGAGAGATCAGGAGGAACTGAGTTAAGGGCTCGAAAACATGTGTTTAAAATATGCCCTTTAAACCCAATTCTTCCTGAAAAACATGCACCTTTCCCTGCCTGTGTGTAACAGCAGTCAAGGAAATCATATGCTTTCCTTTCCTTCCCACATGTGGACTCTTCCAGAATACGTGTTTCTGAAAAGCCAGAAATCAACTGTCATATGGGCTCAGGGAAGCACAAGTCTTTTACACCTTGTAATGTTAAACAGAGCTTGAATTAACAATTGGAGAAAGCCAGAGATCCAAAAGAAGTTTTTGTAAAAACATTGCTCTGTTATGCATTGGACCTCATATGTGCATTTCTGGAGTGAATTAGAAGAGAGAAAAACCATCTGCCAGATGTCCCCCCCCCCTCCACCATCTTAATCTGTTTCAAAAACAGCTGTGAGGATGGCGAGGGACTATGCAGCGGGGCTGACAGGTCTATGTTTGGAATCCCTTAGAGGCCCCGCATTTTAAAAACCCACTTCTTTGTCCCATGTTTTGGTATTCTCTGGAAGCACCCTGAAGCACTCAGACTTACTTTAGGCTCAGAAGAAGCAGCCTTTTCCCAATTGAATTCTAAGTCATTATCTCCTGAAAAAAAATTGCTTGAATCTAAAGTGCCCAGAGCATGATGAATCCTCTTTAGGAGCATGGAAAAACATGGGAACAAAAATTATATACTTTCATGATCAGTTAAAAGTCAAATATCCATCCCATTTTTTAATTTGATCACACAACTAGTATTACCAAAGATGCCACCTAGCATTTTACGCAACATCTTTGTAACAGCAACCTAGTGGACAGAAGCAATCATGCCACCTTTTACGATTTTATTTATCATGTCAGGAGCAGACCAAACAGTTGTACTGCATTTTTTAAACAAACAAACAAACAGACAAAACACAAAGTTTGCAAGCTTGGCAGTTGATTAAATGTCCTTTGACCAGTAGCTGGCCACTTGGAGTGCCTCTGGTGTTACTATAAGAAGGTCCTCCATTGTGCATGTGGCAGGGCTCAGGTTGCATTGCAGCAAGCGGTCTGTAGTTTGCTCTTTTCCACACTTGCATGTCGTGGATTCCACTTTGTAGCCCCATTTCTTAAGGTTGGCTCTGCATCTCGTGGTGCCAGAGTGCAGTCTATTCAGCGCCTTCCAAATCGCCCAGTTTTCTGTGTGCCCAGGGGGGAATCTCTCATTTGGTATCAGCCATTGATTGAGGTTCTGGGTTTGAGCCTGCCACTTTTGGACTCTCGCTTGCTGAGGTGTTACGATGGAATGGTGTGATTCGGTATAATGTCATTTTATCATACTCACTTATCTAAAACAGTATAAGAAACAACAACTTGATTTTTGTCATTTTGTCTTGGGCATCTGCTTCTTTTTAAAATAAGAAATGCGAATCATTTGATTTCAGAGCCCATGTTAAATTACTTAACTTTTTTGCTGAGCTAATGGCAAAATTTTGTTACTTTGTAATTGGAGATGGAACAGATGGCACATCCCTAGTTGTAAAACAGTGCATCTACTAAGTGCTCCAATAATACTCAGTTTCTCTCACTAGGTTTATACAAAGGCAAAAAGCACTTTAAAATAAAGATATAAAGCAGGGAAACAAAACGTGTTCAATTGTGTTCTTGTTCAACTATGAAAATCAAATCAATATGGACACAAAAAGTATGTAGTTTGTGTTTCATTTTGCTCTTATGTAGTTGAAAGAAAGGTCATAGAATTAAACCCCAGTATGGGCAGCATGGTATGAATAAAAACACACTGAGATTGATATAAAGAATTTCAGAGTAAGAACATATTCCCTTGTTATTTGTGAATATCCATCTTACTGCTCTGTAACAATGGAAGCTAAGATTTTTTTATCCTCTTTTTTCAGGGTGAGTCATCTTTTCTTAGTGGTTTCAGAGCAATGGTGATTGTATACATGTTTGAAACATGATAAAATTAATCTCCAAATAAAATTCAGCACTAAGTTGAATAGTGAAGTTTATATAATGTAGTTGTAAAGGCAACTGTAAGGAGCACAAGCTTTCTGTTTTGTCCATCTTCATAGAGGATCTCCTGTAATGTTTTTACAACTTCATTTTGGAGGGAAAGGGTATTTATTTTCAGCTTCCTTGTCTAGCTTTATGTTAGTTCTTTAGGGCAAGAAATGTAAGAGAAATTTGTCAGCATTTCACCAGGACACTAGTTGTACATATAAAGCCAGAGGGCAAAACAAAGCAGGTTTTTTTTTGGTCTATGTGTAATCTACTTAGAAAGCAGTTGTTGCCACAGGGAAGCAATTGTTAAGTTCTACGGAGAATCATGGAATCATAGAATGGTAGACTTGGAAGAGACCACATGGGCCATCTAGTCCAACACCCTGCCATGCAGGAAAAGCACAATCAAAATACCACCAATGGATGGCCATTCAACCTCTGTTTAAAAGTCTCCAAAGAAGGAGCGTCCACCACATGCAGAGAGTTTCACTGTTGAACAGCTCCATGGCATCTCTTGTTTAAACTTAGAATATAGCTCCCCAGTTCTGTGTTTCCACCATGAGCTGTGTAACAAAATTGGTGATCACATTTAGAATCACAGAGTTGGAAGAGACCACACAGGCCATTTAATCCAACCCCCTGCCATGCAGGAAAGGAACAATCAAAGTATCCCTGACAGATGGCCATCTAGTCTCTGCTTAAAAATTTCCAAGGAATGAGCTTCCACCACACTCCGAGGCAAAGAGTTCAATTGTTGAACAGTTCTTACAGTCAGGAAGTTCTTCATAATGTTCAGGTGGAATCTCCTTTCCTTTAATTTGAAACCATTGCTCCAAGTCCTAGTTTCCCGGGCAGCAGAAAACAAGCCTGCTCCCACTTTTTAGTCTTTTCTACAAATTGAAAATTAAAAAACGTTTTTCCTTTTTCCTTCTTGGGGGTGTGTGAGAACTATTTAATAGGGCTGGGCAACCACGGAAAAATTTGTTTCTAAACTCGATTCATTTTTAGGGGGTTTTTGCGTTTCGTTTTTTAAAAGAATTCCGAAATTTTTCTTTAAAAAAGTTCGATATTTACGAAATTTCGGAAATTACGAAACAATTTTGAAACAATAACGAATCAATTCATTAATGGCGGACGCGATTGCGCAATATGCTAAAAACCCTCCAAATGGGACAGGGGGAACTTCTGAAGCTTCCCTCTCCCTCTGTTGTTGACTGTTGGTGTGATAATTTATTTTTTTATCACTGATAAAACAAACAACAACTATAAAACTTGCACCAGACATACGGAAATAATAACGAAACAATTTCGAAACAATTACGAAACAATTACGAAACAATTACGAAATAAATTTTAAAAATTCGTTTCGATTTTTAGTTGCTCCTGAATGGTTCAATATCGGATCGTAAGCCACTTTAAATACGAATTATTAACGAATTACGAAATTAACGAACGAAACCGCCCAGCCCTACTATTTAACATTATTACATGCTCATAATGTAACAAATACATTTCTATGTCCTGAAAAAGCTGGCTTAGTTATTGAATCCAGTCTATATTGTCAGGATTATTTGGTTTTATTCTCTTTCCTATTTCTTTTTGGATCAAGATGAGCTGACTTTAAAACATCTCAGAAAAGATAAAAAGCATTTTTGCCTTTTATCTGTTTGAGATGGCTTATATGATTCTTCAAAACAAGCATCCAGTTAAACACTGTAGCAAAGTTTTATATTGTGCTTTCATTCACTGGACTTCTGACATGTATATACAGAGAGAAATAGTTCTGTCAAAATAAGAAGTAACATCTCTCCTTGTATAGGGTTGTTATAACTTCTTAACACATAGTGTATATTTTGGACAGCATCAGTAACTTCCAACAGAGTAGTCTTTTGTAGGACATGCTTCTTTCCTATATGTCATACTGTAAATTTTGATAACAGTAAAAGTGCCCCACATTTCCTCTCAACAGCAGTTCAAGAAATAGCAGAATAGAAGAGGATAGAAATATAAACACAGCAGTATTATTATGATTATTATTATTATAATAACAACTTTATTTGTACCCCGCTAGCATCTCCCGAAGGACTCGATGCGGCTTACATAGACCAAGGCCTCAAAACACCATACAACAATACAATACCTAAAGCAAATTAAAAACAGTTAAGCAGTATAACAACAAACATAAACAATGCATCAAGACACTATAAAACTGGGCCGGGCCAGAGTAATGGGTACAAGATTAAAAGTGCTGATGGAGGTATGTAGGATTATAAAGTAAGTGCAGTGTGCGGTGTGCAGCAATCTTAGTTCTACTAAAGTGCTTCTAGGACTTAGTATTGGAGATTCTCAATCTGAGAAGGCACATCGGAACAGCCAAGTCTTCAAGTTCTTTCTGAAGACTGCCAGTGTAGGGGCCTGTCTAAGATCTTTTGGGAGGGCATTCCAGAGTCGGGGGGCCACCACAGAAAAGGCCCTGTCTTGAGTCCCCACCAAACGCGCTTGTGATGCAGGCGGGATCACGAGCAGGGCCTCTCCAGATGACCGAAGTGAACGTGTGGGTTCGTAGATGGAGATGCAGTCACGCAGGTAGGGTGGTCCCAAACCATTCAGGGCTTTGTAGGTAAGCACCTGCACCTTAAATTGGGCTCGGAAAATAAACGGCAGCCAGTGGAGCTCCTTAAACAGGAGGGTTGACCTCTCTCTGTAATGAGCCCCGGTTAACATCCTGGCTGCTGCCCGTTGGACCAGTTGGAATTTCCGAGCTGTTTTCAAGGGCAGCCCCACGTAGAGCGCATTGCAGTAATCCAATCTAGAGGTGACCAAGGCATGGACCACCCTGGCCAGATCAGCCTTCACGAGGTACAGTCGCAGCTGGCGCACAAGTCTCAATTCTGCAAAAGCCCTCCCGGACACCGCTGATGCCTGAGCCTCAAGTGTGAGCGATGAATCCAAGAGTACTGGGAAAGAAGCAAAAAGGAGGTATCTAACAGTATTTTCTGGGTTTAAAAATAAATGAAAACTAGATGTAATATATCAAAATCCACAAAAGAGTAATTTCTTTATTGGCTAGCCAAAATACACAGAACAAGTGATACAAGCTTTCAAAACATTACTGGCTTTGTCTTCAGACAAAAAAAAAGTTAAAATGAGGAAAGTGATGGTGTTGAAGTCATTGGTCTACATTTTGATCTATCACTGTACTCCCGTATTTAGATACCACATTTCATCACAGCATTATTTATTTATTTATTTCAAATATTGGTATCCTGACCTCCTCAACCCCTGAGGGGGGACTCAGGGCGGCTTAAAACCATCAACAATTTAATTCTAATACACACAACAAACAATATAACACAAATATGGCATTAATTAAAACAATACGTTATAAAATATCCAATTAAAACATTTTTTTTCTTTTCCAATTAAAACATTTTAACAGCAATATAACCACATCCAAGTACAGTTTAGTGTCCAGAATTCCAATCCAAAGCCTGTCCCTTGTCAGTTCTCATAAAGCATTGCAATTACTTGTTAAGCCTGATACCCAAACGCCTAGTCCCCAAACCATGATTTGAGCTTCTTCCTAAAGGAAAGGATAGATGGAGCCAATCTAATTTCATTGGGGAGTATGTTCCACAGATGGGGGAGGGCACCACTGAGAAGGCCCTATCTCTTGTCCCTGCCAATCAGGCTTGCAAAGGAGGTGGGATTGAGAGCAGGGCCTCCTCAGACGATCTTAGACTCTGAGGTGGATCATAGAGGAAGATACATTTGGACAAGTAAGCTGGGCCAGAACCATATAGGGCTTTATAGGTGAAGACCAGCATGTGATTCCCAAGCAAGAAGGAACTATGGACTGCAACTTAACTCTGAGGGTTCTATCCCCAGCAAAGGTGAAACTCCAGATATAGCAATACAGAGACTTCTAGAAAAGTTCAATGTCCTCTGCATAAGAAAGGAGCCTGGGCCTCCTGAATCCCAAGAATAATTGCTTTATTGCTACTAAAGGAATTACGTTTTCCTGCCCTTTTTCTCAGGCAAAAAAATAATAATGGAGTGACCTCAGCCTGCAAAGAGATCCCTCATTTGAACAACAAAAAATAACATCTAACACAAAAGAGAGTTTTATTGTGACATTTAAAATTAACATCCAGTAACATTTGCATTGTGTTCATTGACTTTTGTCCTTATAGTTGGTTTGTTCAGTTGTGTTTGCAGAACATGAGAATAAATAAGCATTTATGAAGTTACCCATGCTTGTTCACTTCCTATGTGGTCTCAAGAATGAGAATTCCCAATTCACCATAAAAATGACATAATAAAACAGAAATGACTACATTTCATATAATAATAAGGGGGACATAAATCTACATATTTCAAGATCTCCACAGACAAGGATTATATGAGTTATTTCCTTAATTTTGTGACCCTGGATATACAAATTCTGGAAAAATAAGTCTAGAAATAAACAGTTTCCTGGCAATTGAGGTACATGTCTTATTTCTGCTCACCTGTTCAAATATGTAATATTATTATGTGCGGATGTCTCATTGAGCAAGACCAATGCATAGCATGAGATGGTGAAGAAATGAAAGAAAGAAATGAAAAATACTGGTATCAAGTTAATCTTTGTTTACATTAATTTTAATCCATGAAGATTAGTTGTGTGAAAATCCTTGCCAGTATAATTGTATTGGATTATTCTGTTCTTGTTCACAAAGCTTGTGTTGGATACCATTAATGTTATTGCAGTTGTAACTGTGAATGTATATGTGTATGTGCCTTCAAGTCACCTGTCAATTTAGGACAATTTATTAATTTCATGGGGATTCTTAGGCAAGGAGTATAAGACATGAAGAAATACTGAAATCTGTGGCTTGACACTAAGGCTTGATTTAGACATTATTGACAATTTTGCTAAAAAAGACAAATGAGTTAGTTTTTGAGCAAATTAAGCCCGAACTCCTAGTAGAAGTGAATGTGGCCAAACCAAGGCTGCTGCATTTTGGACATATCATGAGATGAGATGATGAAGTGGGAAAAAAAATGATAATTCTGGGTAAGTGAAAGGTAGCAAGAAAAAAGCTAAACTACATCAGAGCTAAGGGAACTCAAACAAGCAAGCTATAGCCCTAGGTTTACGAGACTTGAGGAGGGCAGTTGATTACCTGGGCTTTTGGCAGTGTCTCATTCATAGGGTTGCCATAAGTTGAAGTTAACTAGATGACCAAAACGAAAAAACAATCCATATACCTATGAATATCCTTTCCTTCTCCTTAGTTAGGTAAAAGCAAATCCCTTAGAAAAAGCAGAATATATTTTTAATTATATAAATATCATTCATACATCTCCTCTGTTATATTTACAGTAGCACAGTTAGGAATAACCAGCATTGAGGCCCTTTTATTGATCATAATACTGATTCTTATTACTTCAGCATGTGTACAGAGAATACTTTGCTGAAGGCCAAACGGCTAGCTGCATTTGGGAATTGCAGTGTATCAGTTTCCTTTGTTCCAATGTCCACTGGTTTTTTTGTCGTTTGTTTGTTCATATATGAGTTCATATATGAATCTTAGCTAGATTTTGAACTACTTTGAGAGTAATTGCTCACAGGACTAAGATCCCTAGGTTCTAAGATTTTTGCTTTATCCCCTCCATGAATCTATGGGGAGTTCTAGCTTATCTTTTTAGGGATATCTGGCTCTCCTGGAATCATTATTTAGCTGTCAGTGGAGCAACAAAAAGTATATCATTCATGACATATCAATGGTGTCTTTTTGCATCTTTATGGTGGGCTTTGCATCAAGTATTAATAATTTATGTTCATTTTAAAATAAGAGAATCGAAAGCAAATATTTATTTGTATGCAAGCATTAGTACACAAAATATTAGATGTTAAAAGCTCTAAATGGCCTTCAATAAATGGGTTTTCATAGTTGTTATTGGCATGCCATAAAAGATCCAATTTATTTTCAGGTCAGCATCACAATGAAAATGGAGCTCATGGTTCTGTTTATATACACTGTGGAACAGATTATTTAAAAATGGAGTATGGAGCTTACCCCCTTTTTCTGTTGGTGTTAACTTTTGTTGCAGAAGTAGCCAGACAGCACATTTCTTGGCTTGGAACAAAGGGAATGAGGCCATTCCATATGTTTATATTAATTGAATATTCATTGTCTCATATGCACACAAGCCATTGATTATACATCCATTGTTTTGCAAACTGCATGGGCTGGCCTTTGCATATTACAGATGTGGAGCCCCCTCAGTCTTGATTTGTTTAGTTCTCCAAATTTTACTTGCATTTTCTTACCGATCTTTCATTGTATCAGATTGCAAGACTTCCACTTCATTGCAGTAGAGAAAAAATCCACTTTAAATCTGGTTTCTGCCTCCTGAAGAATTCTGGGGATTGTAGTTCAGTGAGACTCTTAAAGACTCCTTCCTAAACTACAAACCCCAGAATTCTGCAGGAGGCAGAAACTAGATTTTAAGTGGATTTTTTCTCTAGTGTGATGAGTCTGTGCTTCCTGCACATAAATTTATTCATTTTATCCAATTGATGCAATTTTTATATTTTATATAAATTGTACATGTTTTTGCATGTTTTTCTGAGAAATAAATTTTAGCCATCTACATTTTGAAATAAGTGCAATTTGAAATAACTGCATTGTTTTTATTTTCCATACATCCTACTAGCTTCACAAATACATAAACACTCAAAACACAATTTGAAATAATATCTTATCATCTATCTTAGCTACCGTGGAAGTGATATACTGGGAAATTCCTGTGGATGGAAAACTACTGAGGAATTGATGACAGGTATCCACAGGAAGACTTCCCAAAATAGTCTTCTGAGCAGTTTGTTTTTGTTGCCAAAGTGTGAGTAACATCATGTTGTTTGAATTGCTGCTTGTTGTCAGTTTGCATCCTTCTCCCTGAGCTTGACACTGTTTAAATGTTGTATTATCTTCACCTGTAGTCCTTAAGAGGATTAACCCAGTAGCAATTTGGAAACATTCTAGTTGAGCCCTTAGCTTTTTAAAGTCATTTCTGGTTCTGCAGGGTCAGGGCTATGTCTAGGGCTATGCATTTTTGCTTTTTTATTTGTTCTATTTTCAGTCCTTTAAGTGGAAGACAACATGCTTTTAATGTGTCGTTATCTCTACCTTTTGTCCCTAAATGTCCACTATTCTTTCTGAAAGCCATTTAGTAAGCCATCTTAAAAAGAATGGCCTTTTCTATAGAAAATAAAGTACTCTGGGTTGTTTGTAGTGTGGTTTAATAATGCTTTAAAGATGCTTCACCACCTCTGCCTTATTTCAAAACAAGCAGAGATTGTGACATCAGTTTAATCATTTTGTCTATCATACAGTGATCTTTATTGAGGAATGATGCCAATTCAGCTGTTTTGGTCACATGGCAGCAGAGAGAAGACCTGTTCTATTTTGCAATGGCTGTAGAAAGTGACATATGGAATAAGTGGGCTGTGTGCTGCTTAATTAAAGAAAGAGTACCATCAGAACCAGAGCAGCAATTTCTGAATCATTGGCCAGAACATCAGACTCTCTTTTTTATTCTTACATCTTTGCAAAGGGGGGAGAGATCTGTAAGTATGTGAAAAAAATGCCCATCTTGTCACTAGTTCAACACACATAACAATTCCTCATGTGAGCATTCTAGCATTATAAGGATTATATAGGATTATAATATAGTTGGCATTATATAGCATTATACAGCTGAGATTCAAGGTGACAGGGTGTTGGCTACTCTCAAACTGTTTTATACTTCATATAGTCTGGATAGCCTTGGCAACATGCCATGTGGAGTGAAAATTCTGCTTCTCAATGCCAGGTTGGTGAATTGGAAAGCATTCTTCAACCAGGGCATCATTCTGGAAGAGCATGCTAACCTGGTCTGCTCAGTCTTGACTTTGACCTTGCTGAGTAGGATCATGGTGAACTGAATATGAAGGAATTTTCTGTAGTTCTCTTGTCATTCCTTGATTACATGGTGGAATTAAGGCTCAGTAAAACTCACAGCCTCTGCAGGGATTCAGGGGTGTGTGTGTGTGTTTCAGACAGCCCACCCCCAGGAGACTTATAAACCCAGATAGATTCCTGCTGGTTCTTGGACAGTTTCCTGTTGCCTTGGCAGATAATCCTGTTGAAGCCTTGACTGATATCTGGGACAGGGAAATAACCAATTATTTGGTTATTAGGCCAAGAAAATGGACACAGTGGTTTATAAGTGCCTTCCTCCCATGAAGTAGCCCTAGATAGGGGCTCTGGTTCACTAGGGAGCTAGCAGTGATGAGATAAATGGGACAACAACTACAATGGCAAGGACAGGAGATTCTGAAAAAGTCCTACTAAACATAAGCTAGAGCTCATGAAATGGCATATTCTATGCCAGTGGTGGCAGTGAAGAAATTATAGCTCTCTGCCAACATTGCATCTGCACAATGTCATTTAATTGAGCTACCTTGATCGATTAAGAGCCTTTTAAACTCTGGTCACTGAGAACAAAGGCCTACCCAAAAGCCTATGTGATGAATTTTCAAGACACTTTGCAGACAAAATCACTCTGATTTGTTTTGACCTAGATGCCGTATTTAAGACAAGTTCAGTAGATGTAATCTTGGTGTCTGTATGCTTGAATATACTTCATTTTGTGCAGACTTGGGGTGTGGACAGAATCCTTGGAGAGGCAAAAGCCACTACATGTATTCTGGAGTCTTGCCCTTCCTAGTTTCTGAAAGCAGTGTCAGGATGAGTGGGTTAGAGGTGAGGTGAATGCCTTGCTGCAGCAAGAAATTGAAAGGTTGCTTTCTTTAAAGAGAAATAAATGATACTTTTTGAAAAAGTAACCTTGTTCATCTTTCATTAGCTTGTGAATTCCATGTCCCATTAGCTTTGTAGATTGTAATTGTGTAATTGTATGCTTTTTGCATAACCAGTCCCTGGAGCGCCTTCACTACGTTGCTAGACTTCTGGCAGAGGCCCTGCCCACAACCAGAGTGGAAGCATTGTATGATGTTTCCCTTGCAACAGGGAAGCTTCTGCATGACTTCTGCGATGATTCCCCCATATGATAAGAGAAGCATTGTTGCAAGGGAGCACCACACGGGGTGACAGATTTGCGCTGCTGCCCCTCAGTTTGCTGGCAAAGCCAGGCAAAGTGAGACACTTCACCTGGATAATGTGACAACCCTTTAAATCTGCTTTCATCAAACCTTTTGACTGGAGAAGAAAATTCTTATGCTTCAATATTGCTTTGAATTTTGGTTTTTGTGTGTGGCTTTCTTTTTGATGAGATTCTTGTTCTTTCTAATTTATATTTATTTCTGATACTATTATTTATGTACCATGATTTATGTTTCATACCACTATTTATGGTAGATTTGTGTGAAGCCCAAAGGGTGGATTGACAACAAATCAGATAGGCAGAATGTAATGTTAAAAGGCTTTAGTGGGCAGAGACAAGCCAGACTGCTGGTTTCAATCATAGCAATAAGCAAAACATAGACAAAAAGCCCAAGGATTATTTAGCCATCCCTACTTGTAAGGAGACGTTCAGTCAAGCAGACATTTGTTTTGCCATTTATAAACAAGAACTCCAAACACTTGTGGCTTGCTGTTGCATGCATATATATTCATTGTTTGTAAATGAACAAATAAGCTCTTACAGTTGCCTCCTCCACTCCCAAAACAGATTGCTGCTTCACACTTCCTACCTACAATCAAATGTTTCAAATTGGGGCAGGGGATGGAATAGACCCCACTGAAAACAGAACTCTATATAGGCAGTCTCTGAGTTACAAATGTCTCACTTATAAGCAACTCATAGTTAAGAATGGGGAGGACACAACAGGAAATCAAATCTACCTGTAGGAAGGGAAATTAATTCCTGGAAGAGATATAATGGGGAAAAGGTGTCTCCATGAAAGCTTTTATCACCAGTTCTTGTTTCCAAAACAAGCCATTTTTTTCAATATCTGCTTACCACAGGGACAGAAAGCGAGGTGAAATCTTATTAATAGGGGCACCGACAGCATCACGAACACCACAGGAGTGTTAACCCTTCCCTATGCTATCCAAAACATAGATAGATTGATGGATGGATGAATGGACAGACTTACACTTACAAATGTACATATTCTCATATGCATACAAATTCAATTTAAGAACAAACCAATACTGTTTGGTCAGAAAATATTTAGCTGCTTGTGCTCCTTCTATTTTTATTAGTTTTAAACTTATATATGGCAATGCTTTTGACATGAAATAAATAAGTGGCAATATTTTAGTAGCAAAAATGACCTCCCGCTTTAGGTAGCCAGCAGTGGAGTTCATCTAGGCAGGCTTCATTCTTCTGGAATTCTATGTCCACTGTTGCCTTGAGAAATTGATTTCAATTGGCAGTTGCTGAGATGAGTTCTAGAGAAGTTGTTAGTACCTGGTGGCTGCCAGAACAATGTGTTTTGACTTTGCCCTAATTACCTTTGCCTTAATCCTAGTGATGGCTTCCAAGTTTCCATAGAACAGAGCCAACTCCCCCTCCCATCCCCACCCCCCACCCCGCCCCGTATGCATACATCTGTAGAAGTTTCAAGGCACATCTTAAATGTGTTCACTTTTAGGAAGTTTCAGTATATGCATATTTGAATTCAATTTCTTTCTGTGGATATTTGGATGTTACATTCAGACGCATGTTTCGTAGCAGTTCATGCATAGCTTTCTATATTTAGCCACCATTTTTCTCTGTCCAACTTGCATGCAGCCTCCAATAATAACTTTTTCTCAGCAGGAAGTAAATGAGGTAGAACCTGACTGTATGGTTCAGATAACTTTTGATATTAGCAGATCTAGATTATGTGGGTTGTACATCCATACAAGTCTCATAGAAAATCTAAAAAAGGAACCCTGAGCATGTTTAAATGGGTAGCTAACCTTCCTTCACTACTTGTCTGGACACTTCCAGTATTATCTCTTGATGGACAGGAGTTACAGTGCAAACCATTCTGAAAGAGGTTGATTGAAAGTTCGCTGAGCTCATTACCGAGTTCCAAGGCCACAAAGTGATGCAGCTGGATGGCAGTTTTATCATTTGTCCAGGTACAAGACATTTCAAGGCATCTCATCTTCTATCACACTAGGATAGCATGCTAAAACAGTAAGAAATATTGGTCTTAATTGAACCCTTGCTGGGTGAATTTATTTGATATAATACAAGAAAAACTCAATCTCATTGTAAGTGGATATTTTCAATGATTGGTGTGAAAGTGTGCTAGGTTTTATACAGGAAATCCTTCTGGGTGGTGTAGGAACATGCAGAGACCTGCTCCCTCACTACTTTTGTTTGATCCAAACACGTTAGATGTAAAGTTAGATTTCGTTCAGTTGAAAGGTTGTCTGGGAAGAATGTGACAAACTGCAAGTGCTGAGATGTGGCTTTGAAACTCCCCTTTTTCCTCTTTCCTTTTTGGTAGCTCTACGCTTGCTGTAGTTAATTGCCATGATTCCTCTCTGAGATGACTGACATCGAAAAGTATGTAGCTGAGGGGAAGGGGGTAGAAGAGGAAATAGATATGTGGCTGTCCTGAAGATCAAATGGAATGCTTCCTTTAGAATCCCACGAACCTTCTGAAGCCCCTACAGCATGACCTTGTTTTTTCATCTTGATTAAACCCAAAGAAGAGATTGCTCAACTCTGAAATGTACATGTGCAAAGTCACCCATTTAAAATGCTGAAAGCAATGGTTATAATTCACCAGAGTTCTCTTTTGTGGTGAGGGGGTGAAAAACATGTGGAAATGGGTTACTGAAAACATATTTTTGTTCTTGTTCAAAATATGATCAAACAATGAAAGCTTTTCCAACAATTTCCATTTCAGTTTTCAGTTTTTCTCTAAGGGGACTATATTATTTGTTTCTTTTCAGTGTACAGATAGAAAGCCATTCCCTGGAGGTTTAAATATACTGTATGTCACCTTATCCTGGGTAACAAGATTTCTGTTGCAATTGCTATAAACATAACAAGAATGTAGTTGCTTATTGAAACAATGTGATACATACTTTCACCAGTTAAGCAATACAAGTTAATTGATGGTTATCTTTGACCTAATTGCTGTCAAGGTGACATAATTGTCTAGACAGCAGCGGGTTATTTATTTATCGTGTCAGGAGCAGCCATAATAATAATAATAATAAACTTTATTTATACCCTGCCACCATCTCCCCGATGGGGACTCGGAGTGGCTTACATGAGGCCAAGCCCAAATGACAATTACAATAAAGAAAAACTAAAACACAAACCGAAAACGCAAACAGTTGTATTGCATTAAAAACAAACAAACAAACAGAACACAAAGTTTGCAGACTTGGTATTCTGTTAAATGTCCTTTGACCAGTAGCTGGCCACTTGGAGCAGAGGGTGAGAAGAGGGAGACAGTATTTCAATTTTCTGCTCACATCTTAAAACTGTGTATTTGCTAAAGTTGTTCTCCCTGATCACTCTGAAATCACAGCAGAGACAAGTGTCTACCAGCAAATCAGAACATCCACAAACATGTTACAGGTGTCATGAGCGTTACCATACTCTATATCAATGGTTCTCAACCTGTGGGTCCATAGATGTTTTGGCTGTCAACTTCCAGAAATCCTAACAGCTGGTAAACTGGCTGGGATTTCTGAGAGTTGTAGGCCAAAACGCCTGGGGACCCACAGATTGAGAACCATTGCTCTATATCTAATCACCCTGGTTAATCTTGGAGCTCTTCAACACAGCAAAAAATGCTCACCCACAGATTGAGAACCATTGCTCTATATCTAATCACCCTGGTTAGTCTTGGAGCTCTTCAACACAGCAAAAAAGCTCAGGGAATCAGAGTTTAATGCCTTGCTTTTTTGTTGAGGAGGTAACCACATTCCCTCTCATGCTGAACCAGGATATGGCCACTAGTTCTCTGCCATCTCTCTCCCTCTTTTTTCTTAAAAGGTTAACAATGGCTCCTGACCAAGTGTGGAGGCTTCTGTTTTGTGTCTAAAGGATTTAAAGGAGTTCTGAAGCGGGGGCAGGAAATTTCCTCTACAGGGCTCTGTGCATTATTTAGATGCAAAAGAGAGACTTAGAAGTCTCTAAATTTGGTAAGGAACCATTATTTAACCCTTTAGAACCACAAAATAGGGTGAGGGAGGGAAGGATGTGTGATCTCAGGAGCAGTTTCCACAGGCTACATACCTCCAAAGATCCAAAGCTTAGTGAAAGGTTTGAATCTTTGGAGGTGTTATGGGGCTATAGAAAGAAAGTAAAGATCTGTTTATCAACTATGCTGGAGTTTTTCACATAGCAGTTGTATGTTCTCAGTAGGAAAAAAATTGAAGTGGCTACTGTAAAGTTAATGATCATCTCCTGAAACTGGAGCCATAGTGGTGCAATGGGTTAAACACTTGTGCTGGCTGAACCACTGACCTGAAGGTTGGAGATCCAAAAACATGAACAGGGTGAGGGTCCCATCTGTCAGCTCCAGCTTCACATGCAGGGACATGAGAGAAGCCTTCCATAGGCATCCTCTGGGCAATGTCTCTGCAGACAAACAATTCTCCACACCAGAAGCGACTTGCAGTTTCTGAAGCGCTCATCTGCCGGGGTTGCTTTGAATGAGATTTTCCTTCTTTTTGGCAGGGAGTTGGACTGGATGGCCCACGAGGTCTCTTCCAACCCAAGGATTCTGTGATTCTATGATTAGTTAAAGCAGATTGTTTAAATACCCTCATACTTCTGACTAAGAGCAACCATTTAATGCAGATCTAGTGTCAACAAGAGACTTGGTCAGCCAGATTGTAGGATCTACGGCTAAGACAAGAAGTCTGTAAAGATTCCTGAAACTTTCTGTAACTTGTTCTTTGAATGGCATGCCTAATCTGATAAATACACAGATAGCCAAATGTGACTGTGAAGCTGCCTGCATTCAATAACAGCCAAAGGCATGCCAAGCCATGACTGTGATTTTTTAAAATATAGAAGACACAATTAGCCATCTAAAGACCATTTGTGGTGGAAGATCCTCCATGTCCAAGGATTCTGCCTCCATGGATGCATTGACCATCAATGACTTTAAAAATATTTTTTAAAATTCTAAAAAACAAACTTTGATTTTCCCATTTTATATAAGGGTAAATCAAAATGTATTTGATTTTCCCTTATTGCGCTAGTGTATATTTTGGAATGAGCATCCATGGAATTTGATATCCTCAGGTGGTTCTGGAACCAAACCATGGACTCACTGTAAAAATTACCTCTTATCATTTCATTTTGGCCGGTCTTTGCACTAAGAAAAAAAGGGGGAAAGATACTGTAATAGGAAACCTTCCTCGCTGACATTTCTTTCTTCCCAATACAATTAGAGCTTGTGGCTGATTTGACATAAAGCTACCTTTGGTCATTCAAGTATGTGGTGAGGTTATTTCATGGTATACATAGATAAAAGTTAAACACGTGATACTTTCCATTACACAGTCTTGGGATGTCTTTTACAATGGAACATTTTGTTTCATTTCAAGAAATCCTCTTATGGATTTTTCTTTTGTCATGAAGGATACTATGTGGCATTTCTTGATGTATTATCCTGTGTGGCAGTGGAAATAACGTGCTGTCAGGTGTGATTAATAATGTTCAGCTAAGCTCTGCACAATTAAATGTTCCTACTTAATGAAAGGGGGCTAAAACTTAAAGCTCTAATCCAAGTACTTCTCTACAAAGCTTTTGTGAATTGCACTTTTATTTTATCAATGTGGATAGTACATAAAAGAAGAAAGTATTCACTCCTAATGTTTATGTTTTACCTTTGCTAATACAGATAGACTATCTCTTATATAGATTTCAGTAATAATCCAAAATCCTCATAATCCAAAATTATCCTCATGGGTGGCTGAGATAGGGACATCATTGTTTTCTGGCAATTTGGTGTAAACAAACATCATGCACAAAATGACTAAAAGTATTGTATATAACATTATCTCCAGGCTATATGTATAAGGCATATATGAAATGAATCCCATGTTTAGATTTAGGTCCCATCTCCAAGACATCACCTTATGTACTCCAAAATGGGGGTGGAGTTCTTAATATCGAACATTTCTGAGATACTCAACTTGGATTACCTTTCATATGGTATGCAGTGAGGATAACATTAATTCCAGTGGTGATAATTGGCTTTGTAAAATAACATTTCTTTAGTTGACTACTACTGGCTTTGAAAAAGAATCTTTAATGCATCAGAACAATGGAGTTATACATGTGAAAAGATAGTCAGTATAACTTGCTCTGACCTTGAGTGCAGGTTTGGGATTTATTTGATGTGAATGTCCTTTAAGTCAGTAAGAAAACTTGATCTGTCCCAATCTTGATCTGTCATTTTCAACTGCAAGGAAGCTAAGGCAAGCTTTATGCCTCCATACAGAGGTCTTTCCTCTATTTTTTAGAGCTAAACACTAGGCAGGGAGGGGAGGCAACACTGCCATCCCTTCTCCTAGGGCTGCCTGAATCCAGGGAGGCAGAATGGCTATAGGGATGCCTCCTAGAATCATGAATTGTGCTCCCAGGAGGCACTTCCTCCTGCCTTCAAACCTGCAAAGGTCCAGATTTTCCACTAAGGTATTTTATCCTGGATCATCATTTGGATGTCATAGGCTAATCTGTTTCCTAGGTCACTTTATGTGTCTGTGTAGATGGAGCCACAGTCAAGGAATGTACCATGACACCGTTGGCGGGGGTTACTGTTTAGCAAACTTACTTTACAGAGTTTCTATGAGAGTCTAAAGGGAGAGGGAAACCACATGAAGTGAACATATACATTTGTAATAGAGCACAAATAAAAGAACAACGAGAATAATATTATATTTTGCCATGCACAGACATTTCCAAGTGGCATTCTCATCAGGTCACTGATGGCAAAAAGATACAGATGCATAAAGATACCCCTTCCTCACCTTTGTAGTTGCTGCATTGTTTCCCTCATAGAGTTTACACTGAGAAGGCTGGTAAGTTAATTTCCCCCTTTACTAATGTTGTTTAAATGTGTTTTGTAGGATGGTTATTATTGCTTTTATAACTATTTGTTTTATACTGATTAAATTGTATTTTATTTAAATTGTATTACTTATTTATTACATTGCAAGGCACTGAATATTTGCGTTTTTATGTCTGTGAGCTGCCCTGAGTCTCCATGGGGCGATGGGGTGGGATATAAATAAAGTTTTGTTGTTCTATTCTGGAGGTAAATTATATCCCAAGCACTTTATCTTTTCTTCATTGTTATTTGGATCCATTTCCCAAAGTCTGAACATTTACATCAAATATTTAGCTCAATACACTTCTGACTTGTTTTTTTCCGAGCTCCGTTCTTCATAGAAGCATCATGAGATGGCCTTCTCAGGAAGAAGAACATAATACCAATGCAGTGCACTCTTTCCGTCTGCCTGAGGGACTTCTGCTGCTTCTGCCTTGCCTCTTTCACTGTGGTTCTGGTTTACCCCACTCCCATTCTTCCCTCACCATAGACTCACCTCATGCCTTAGTCATTATCTAACCTCTTGCTTGCTCATTTATTTATTTATTTATTTAACTTAGTTCTTTCCATTTTCCATACAGGATCCAATATGCCAAGTGTTTATATGTTTTAGGTTTTAATTTGAACATTGTATTTTTTTTTTTTTAGTTGTGGTAGTTCTTTGAGTCTCTTTTAGGAGAAAAAAGTGGCACATAAATAAACATAAAAGTTACAACAACAACAACAACAACAAATTGTTTTTTGCACACTGCAGCTGACTACTGCTTCCCTCCTCATCTCACCACATCTCTGGAGCTTTCGTCCTTTACCATGTCTTACTCTCTCACTTCTTGTGTCTCGCCAGTGCAACTTTCCCTTTGCACTTTTCTCCATCTAGCCTTATCTCAGTTTCCCATTTCTTCTATTCATTCTCTTACCTTTGCTCACTTCCTTGGAGTGGGCCTGTTGCTTGCTCCTTTCACACACCCACTACTCACTTTCCCATCTCTCCTACTCTGTCCTTTGCTTCAGCTTGTGCACTTTCAATGCATCTCTCATTTGAGTATTGCTCAAGCCCTTTCTACATTTCTATATAAAATCCAGATTTTCTGCTTTGAGCTGGATTATCTGGCAATGTAGACTCATATAATCCAGTTGAATGTGGATTATCTGCTTTAATGATCTGGATTATATGGCTGTGTAGAATGGGCCTCAGACCATTGATTGCTCTATCTCTCTACTTCTTCCCTCAACCCATCTTGCACCATCACAGTGTATCTGTCACTTGCTTGTTGTGCATTGTTGCTTGCATTTCTTTCCTGTTCCTCTTACCTTACTTTGCACCATTGTGATGTGCCTCTCCCATATGTTGGGCTAGGTGTGAATCTTTTCAACTGACCCCCTTGATTAGCATACAATGGGCTGACTGTGCCTGGAGCAAACTCTTAATGAAAGGTGATTAGATGTCCCTGCCTGTTTTTCTCTCTGCTGTTTTAATTTTAGAATTTTTTAATACTGGTAGCCAGATTTTGTTCATTTTCATGGTTTCTTCCTTTCTTCCTTCCTTTCAACAGAAAGGAAGAAACCATGAAAATGAACAAAATCTGGCTACCAGTATTAAAAAATTCTAAAATTAAAACAGCAGAGAGAAAAACAGGCAGGGACATCTAATCACCTTTCATTAAGAGTTTGCTCCAGGCACAGTCAGCCCATTGTATGCTAATCAAGGGGGTCAGTTGAAAAGATTCACACCTAGCCCAACTTACAAAAGCCTTTTGTCTCACCCTGGTCAGTCCACAGATATATAAACCCCCTTTTTTCCCAGCTCCAGCAGACCTCTGAGGAAGCCTGCCATAGATGCAGGCGAAACGTCAGGAGAAATGCCTCTAGAACATGGCCATATAGCCCGAAAAAACCCACAAGAACTGAGGATTTAACATTTAGCTTTATGCTTAAGTCTTGATTTTCCACTACCCCACTAGATATCTTATGACAGAGATAAATAACATTTTGTTTATGTGGCAAGGTAATATTTATTGTTCCATTCTCAGAGGCTCAATCTGCTTCTCACATATTTTCACAGAAGGTATCACTTCTGAACGTCTCTGCTTCTGAGGTCCCAGAGCAGTTTATAATGCATGTTCTCCTACTTTGTGTCTTCCCACTCATTTATTCTTTGTCATTTATTTTGTAACATATTGAACTTGAAGATGAATACAAAAGGCATGCAGTTATTTTTCTTCTATGTGAATGGGGAAAAGAGCATGTCTCTATTCAAGTATATTTAAAAGTGTACAAGAAGCAGCTGTGTAAGTACATAACACCCCTTTCATAGCTGATGCAATATGCATCCATTTTTAGTACAGAAATGAATATATCAACTGTTCCCATCTATCAAATATATGGATCTGCTAATGGACTGGATGGTGGTCCAACAGACTTTCCTTTAATCTAAGCCAGCATTTCTCAACCTGGGGGATCATGAGGGGGTGTCAGAGGGGTTGCCAAAGACCATCAGAAAACACAGTATTTTCTGTTGGTCATGGGGATTCTGTCTGGGAAGTTTGGCCCAATTCTATCGTTGGTGGAGTTTAAAATGCTCTTTGATTGTAGGCTAACTATAAATCCCAGCAACTACAACTCCCAAATAACAAAATCACACTCCCCCTCGCAACCCTACCAGTATTCAGATTTGGGTGTATCGGGTATTTGTGCCAAATTTGGTTCAGTGAATGAAAATACATCCTGCATATCAGATATTTACATTACAATTCATAACAGTAGCAAACTTACAGTTATGAAGTAGCAATGAAAATAATGTTATGGTTGGGGGTCACCACAACATGAGGAACTGTATTAAGGCATTACGGCATTAGGAAGGTTGAGAAACACTGATCTAAACCTTGTTTGTGTATAGTTGAAATGTTACATCCCCAAGAGGTAGTGGTTGTGTACTTGTTCTGGGTAGGGGTTAATTTTAGAATCAGATAAATAGCCTGTGAACAGATCTCACTTAAGTTTGGTTGCCCATGCAATGGTTCTCAAGTGCCTTTGACCAGCTTAGGTGTGAGCATGTTCTCTGTAACTCATCTTAGAGATTTTTGCCGCTATTAACCAAGCCTATGATGTCTTCTTATATGTGATAACCAATTAATAACACTAATACTTAGTAAACATCAATACTCACTCTGGGAGAAGATTTCCAAACTCTGAAATGGCCACTTAGATGGCTCTCTCTCTTGTTCTCACCAAATGAGCCTGAAAAGGTGGTCTAAGGGAGTAATAGAGCTGGGAGTTATTAGCATACTGGCAATACCTGCCCCAAAACTCTGGATAACCTCTTTCAGCAGATGAAGCTAATGGGCAAGGAGTCAAGCTCTAGCACCACCTTCTGAGAGCACCCGATCAGGAAACAATAGAGCCACTGAAAAGCAGTACTTCTTAAGCCCTACCCTAGAAAGTTGACTCAGAAAGATACCATGGTCAATGGTATCAAAAGCCACTGAGAGGTCTAGCAGAACCAACAGGGACACACACACACTGTGTCCAGTTTCCTGCATAGATCATCCACCAAGGTGACTAAGCTGTTTCTGTTCCATAATTATAATTATATATTTACATTACATGTAATATTACTAATAATATTACAATATAATGGTATAGTGCAATATAGTAATATATACTGATATTGTACTATGCTAATACTATAATATATTGTATGAAAATATATATTGTAAGCTGCTCTGAGTCCCCATCGGGGTGAGAAGGGCGGCATATAAATGCCGTAAATAAATAAATAAATAAATAAATAATAACCAGGCCCAGAAAAATAATGCATTATATCTAGATCAGGGGTGCTCAAAATTTTAAAGCTGAGGGCTGGTTCATGGTCCCTCAGACCTTTTGGGGGACAGACTATAATTTGAAAAAACAAACAAACACAAACGAATTCCTATGCAGACTGCACATATCTTATTTGTAATGCAAAAAATATGAAAGAACAATACAATATTTACAGTGAAGAACAATTTTAACCAACATAAACTTACCAATATTTCTGTGGGAAGTGTGAGCCTGCTTTTGACTGATGAGATATGTGAAGTTAATTAGGATTGTTGTTGGTGTGTGCCTTGGAGGGCCACATCCAGCCAACGTGCCTTAGTTTGGGGACCAATGATCTAGATAATCTACCTCATCCAGGAACCCCAGACATTGAAAACCCACTTTCAAATTAGTTTGAAGGTTTCCATTTTGCATACCATAAACCCAGTTTCCTTGGTTTATACATAACCAAAAAAATGCAAAAGCTGCACATGATAATGGGGTAGAGAATACAAATCTCTTATATTTGCATGATATTAACCTGTTTAATAGGGAAGCCAGTGTGGTGTAATGGTTTGAATGTTGGTCAATTACTCTGGAGGGCTCGAATCCTCATTCAACCATGGAAACCCAGTGGGTGAACCTGGGCAAGTAATATACTCTCAGCCTCAGAGGCAAAGAAGAGCAGCCCTCCTCTGAACAAACCTTGTTAAGAAAATTCAATGATGGGTTTGCCTTAGGATCCCCATAAGTCAGAAATATCTAGAAGACACACAGCAAAATCAGAGCCTGTTTATGATAGATGTTTGTATAAATCTGAGGTCCTCTTTCCAAAAAAAGAATAGATGATATGTGATTAACTTGTAACATTTTAAAACGTTTAAGGTTTTTTGAATTTTAAATCAAGTATTCTGTGTCTTTTCTTGAAAAAATATTATAAGAGGCAGAAAGTGTCAATGCCAACCCTGCCGTTCCTGACTATTTTACTTGAGGCACAAGGGATAAGAACATGCTGGGAGGTGTAAATTAAACCTCCTGGCACATGCTGAAAGTTTAATGTAGCTCCGTCTTTCTCTATTTGGCAGATTTTTGAAAAGGCATACTTAGTCAGCTTGAAGGACTTAAGACATGACCTCACTCCTCCTGAAGCAAAAGGCAAATCTCCCACTGGCTTCAGTGGTGTGGTGCAAAGCCTTCAGAATTGATTTCCTATAGTGCCTGCGGAGCTAGGACTTGTGCAGATCTGAAAGAAGCTAGAGACTTTGGCACAGTGCTCATGATTGCAATACTAAATATTTCTGAAATCCTTTAAAGAGGATCTCTTGTGTTTTATGGCATTTCATGAGAAATGCTACATTTGATGGGATTGCAATGGTGGTGGCTTGTACTCCTAATCAACTTAACTAGCCATTTCATTTGCCTGGGCACATTTCTGTAAGCTTACATAAGAGGTCCATGTAGGATTGATTCAGTAGGAATTCAGTGGAAATGTTGTCCTTACCATTTTGATTGTTTTTGGAGCTGTCAGAACTATAAGTTAATGAAATGAAGGGAAATTGTTTTCTGATGGGAGGGAGCAAATTGACTGTAAGATGTACCATATCCAAGATGAGATGGTTTAGAATAACAATGATTTGTATTCCAAAGGTGTTGTTTTTAATTTTTGTTTTTACTGGGCTTCCACCATCCTCTAATGGGAATTCAGCCTGTCACAATGGATTCTAGCATAAGGTTCTACTATGTGAAAGGATCTCCTCCCACCTGAGTAGTGAAGGCATCTAATAAAACAATGATTTCTTTTTGCAAATCCAAAGAGCTTATAGATTTATGAGGATATCTAGTGATGATAAAACCCTTGGCAATATTTTTAGAATTGTAGCTCCATTTAAAAGTCAGTAATGTGGTGTAGAGCAGTTGTAAGGAGCCCCCGGTGGTGCAATGGGTTAAAGCCTTGTGTCGAAAGGACTGCTGACCAAAAGACTGGTGTTTCAAATCCAGAGAGTGGGGTGAAATCCTGTCTGTCAGCTTCAGCTTCTCATGTGGAGACATGAGAGAAGTTTCCCACAGCTTGGTAAAACATCTGGTGTCCCCTGGGCTACGTCCATGCATATGGCCAATTCTCTCACACCAGAAATGACTTGCAGTTTCACAAGTCACTTCTGACACAAAAAAATCTGTAATTGTATTATTTTATTTTAATATTGCCCAAGAAATTATTAAGAGTGTAGTTGTCATACTCTAACTAAAGGCAAATCCACAATGGCCACTAAATCCATGGCTGGGGGTGACCATACACACTGTGCCAAACATGCTAAAGCATTGTTGTCCACATGGTCCAACCAGGCTGAGACTGCATCAACCCTACTGGACTATCAACCCATCCTGTGTGTTGCCACTACCACCTCCTAGCCAACCAAGAAGCATCTCTGTGACAACTTGGCCACCATCTCATTTTGATATCAGCAGAGGCCCCTATGTGACCAGGAAGAAAGACACAGATTCACTCCCCTTCTTCCTGATCACGGAGGTGCCTCCTTTGACGTCAGGAGTTTGCCTGGAACTGAATATCAGATTGGTCCAAATTGGACCTGACCCCTTGTCCAAATGTCCCAAAACTGTGAAATCCTCCAGAGTTTCCAGCAAACTCTGACTTTGCCCAAAGTGGGGCAAAATCGTTTTAACTCTGAAAAATTTGTGATACTCATCAGAAGCTGGCAAATGTTATGGAAACAGCCAGAGGGGAATTCAAGGTGATTTCAAGTTTTCTTGTCCATATAGACATACCCAAAGATATGAAGAGTGAAGTAGATTGGGAAAGCATATTCTTTAAAAAAAATAAAACCAAGAGATAATTTTAAAATCAAATACAGATTAACAAGCACTTGACAATCAATCTGGAGATACATTTTAAAGTCACCTTCACTTGTAATGGAGTTGGAGAACATGTAGCACCTTCTGTGTATGATTAGAATAGCCTAGGGAATAAATATTCACTGTTAGATTTATTTACATATAATTCCACTCAGATAGAATTTAGAATTATTCAACCAGACAGCCCTGTCAACTATCAGCTAAAACCTGTCAGTCTCAGCCATTTTGATGCAATGCTTCCTTTTCTAATCATGATGTGACAGAATATCAGTGTATGCAGCAAGTTTAAAGTTTTAATGTGTGGTGATGTTTTAGTATTCAAAGAGAATGTCAAGTTAGTTTCCTTCAGTATTAAAGGAAGGGAATAAAATCCAAGGGGAGTGTGAAGAGAAAAGGAGTATTAACACCACTTTGAATTCTAACTGGTTTGCGTTAACATGAACTATGATGGATTAGAAACCACTATTTAAGATGTCACTCTCTGAAATCTTGCTTAAATCCATATATTGATATATTGAATGTTAAATAGATCAAAACTTGACCCAATTAACCTTGGAGGCTGTAGTACATAATTTTTAAAACCCTAAGTTAGATATACCTTATATACTATATACTAATGTATAAATGTTAAAAAATCAGTAAAAAAACAACAACCAGAAAACCACGAGGCAACTTATCCATGGAATAATGTGAATATTTCTGTCACTCCTTTCCACCTGCTACTAAGGAGGCTGTTGAGGTCCTGAACCGGTGCTTGGCCGCTGTTACGGTCTGGATGAGGGCGAACAAATTGAAATTGAATCCAGACAAGACAGAGGTACTCCTGGTCAGTCGAAAGGCCAAACAGGGCATAGGGTTACAGCCTGTGTTGGATGGGGTTACACTCCCCCTGAAGACGCAGGTTCGCAGCTTGGGAGTGACTCTGGACTCATCGCTGAGCCTGGATCCCCAGGTTTTGGCGGTGGTCAGGGGAGCTTTTGCACAATTAAAACTTGTGCGCCAGCTGCGCCCGTACCTTGGGAAGTCTGACTTGGCCACGGTGGTCCACGCTCTGGTTACATCCCGTCTAGACTACTGCAACGCTCTCTACGTGGGGTTGCCCTTGAAGACAGCTCGGAAGCTTCAAATGGTCCAGCGCTCGGCAGCCAGGTTACTAACAGGAGCGGCTCTCAGGGAGCATACCACTCCTCTGTTGCGCCAGCTCCACTGGCTGCCAATTTGCTACCGGGCACAATTCAAAGTGCTGGCGTTAGCCTATAAAGCCCTAAACGGTTCCGGCCCTACTTACCTCTCCGAACGCATCTCCACCTATGAACCGACCAGGACATTAAGATCATCTGGGGAGGCCCTGCTCTCGGTCCCGCCTGCATCACAGGCACGCCTGGCGGGGACGAGAGACAGGGCCTTCTCGGTAGTGGCCCCTCGGCTGTGGAATGCCCTACCTGCAGACATCAGACAGGCCCCTTCGCTGTTGGCGTTTCAGAGGAAGGTGAAGACCTGGCTTTTCGAACAAGCATTTGGTTAAACAGTGCAACGGAATATAGGAACACGGTGCAATCGAACGTAGGAATATGGAACAAAGGATTATGAGAATGTATTCTGATTTGTTGTTGAGGCGCTATGATAATGATTGTTTATTGATATTGATTGTTATGTATAATGTATAGTGTGTTTTAATTTGCCTATGATACTGTCTTGTGATAATTTGTACTCTGTAAACCGCTTTGAGTCGCCTAAGGGCTGAGAAAAGCGGTATAGAAATAAAGCAAGTAAATAAATAAATAAATAAATAATGTTCTTTAATTCTTATCAAAAAAAGGAACCACCCACATCTCTGTGTAGGGTGGCAAAAGGCAATATCTTAGTCTGCCCCAGAAGAAACAGGGGAAAAAAGGCTGACTTCCTTTACTGTATTAACCATGGCACCTCTTCTGGCCTTTTTGAATGCATGGGAAGCAAAATGGTATCAGTAGACAGGGTGGTTGGCCTTCTGTTTTGAAGCTAGTGCTTTCTCTTCACTGCAAAACAACTATTGATTTATCCATGGGTCATATCAAAATCAATAATTTTGTCCCTAAGCATGCCCTCAACTTATACACGAGTCTGTGTTTCTAGTTCACTTTTTGTGGTTGTGATTCTCAATAAATATGATACAAACCACAAGGGCTTTTGTGCCCCTTTCTAAAGTGCCCAGAGATAGTGTAAGGAGCACAGCTCCTGGTGCCAGGGGAACTTCTCATAGGAGCCTGTAACTGCATAGACACGCGTACACACACCAGTCTCTTTGTAGTGTCTCTCTCTGTGTTTGTGTGTATCATGTGAAAGGGACAAAAGTCACTTTGAATTTGAGTTTGGCTCAACTAAGCTCCATATTTGGAGCCTTCTGTCTGGAAGTACTGTCAAATCTGTTTAATTAGATTTTAGTACAGCATCTGTAGCTCCAACAAGTTCCAATAATTAAGCTTCATGATTTCTTCTATATTATAAATGTCACTAAAATTGCTGTTGCAGAACAGATAATTTCTTTTTATAATTAGAATTTGTCATGAATTGTTTCCTCACTTACAGCTATTAGAAGTTACAAATAACTCTATATAATTAAAATCATTTTACTGTATTTTATTTTGCATGCACACCCACAATATACACTTTCTTGTGTTATCACTTAATGTGCCTTGTTTTTGTCTATAGGACAGGAAGTTCTGAACCCCTCCCACATCTGCTTCAGATTATTTTTGATCCAGGCCAAATAATAGCATATCACATTAGTGTTTTGATTCCAACTCTGAACTTGTTTTATGGTCCACCCACAAATGTAAAATGGGAGTAAAAGAGTGTGGTAGCATTGTGCATGTGGGTCTTTCATTAGCATGACAGTCAGCAATTACTTGGTCATATACTGAGATGTACCCATTCCCACAAACCAAATATTAAAACATGCCTTCTGGAGCAAAATCAAAACTGAGATTTAACCAGAACACACATATAAAAGCCAGACATCCATCCACACACACACACACACACACACACACGCATGTGCGCATACACACCCACACACCAGGTTACATAGTCCTTTTTATCCCAAGCTTTGTAGATCATTTTATGTGAGTTGGAGTAAAATGATTGCTGCCACCTTGTGGTGTGAAAAAAAAAAGGATCTGTACACCTTTTAATGCTCCCATCAGGTATGTGATGAAGGTCTTGGCTACTGGAATTATTTATACAATAAAAGCTGTTCATTCATATGGTTTAGATGGTCATTGAGAATAGCAGATATGGTTATACTACTATACTTTGGCTTTGTGACTGACACTATTAGAATCTTCAGTCCAATTATTAATATGTGATTCATGGAACACAGGAAACCTTCAATCAAATCAAGGTTTTAGATAAGTAATTTCCTTAGACTTTCCTGGAAATCTAGGAACATTGGCATTGAAAATCTTTTCCAGTTAAAGTGACTCTTCTTCAAATATTCTGATTGCATTGAGCAGTCATACAAGTTGGTATTTTTAATATATATATATATATAGCAATCATAAAGGTGGATCTATTTCTTTAAAAACTTGAGATTTATAATTTGTGTTTGATTGTTACTCATTTTATCTCTTACCCACAGCAACCATTTTGTCCAGAAATGTCCATGTCGCAGAAACAAAACTGATGCAATGTTATAAAGACTGTACCCAATCTGTCAGCCCAATGGTAAAATAGAAATCCCTACCAACCAATAGCAGTCCCACAGATGGGTGGTGAACTTTCTGTAGGGGAGGAAGTACAGGCAGAAGTGTGGAATGGTGTGTCGGTTGTATGAGTATGAATCACAATAAATATTTTCTTCTTCTTAATACCACTGAAATTGATATTGGCTCTGGATTCTCATCAGGCTTCATTTCATAGAATCATAGAATCATTGAGTTAGAAGACACCTCGTGGACCATCCAATCCAACCCCTTGCCAAGAAGCAGGAAAATCACATTTGTTGTGCTTTTGTTGCAGTTGAGCTTGCCAGGTCTCAAGAGCCTCTAGGTTTTATGAATCATATCCATGAGTGACACAAAGACACGAATGCTCTACTTTTGGGCTGTACTACAGTGCAGTTTACTATAATTTCAAGGGGTTAATTGATTTGTTGCTGCAACTTGCACATGCTTGCCAGGTGGTCTATATTGTTACCTAGTTAGCTTCCTCCCCTCTACCCTGCTCTGCATTTTCTTTCAGGCTGGAAGATAGTAAGGAAAATGAGAATGAACAATCCACTCTTTTCACCCTGATCTTCAGACAGATCCTTTAGCTAAAAAATTATGTTTTAATTTCTAAAGAAAATGTTGTGTATATATACACACACACACATACATACACATACTTTACACAATTGACCATCCCCAAGTCTCAGAGTTTTGGCCCTTAAAACTCCAAGAACAAGAAAGATCCTATATGCTGGTAATCCTAATTGCAGTAGCCATTTTGAGGAAATAATTGCTACTGCTTAGAAATAATTGATGGGGCCTCATAACTTTCTAGTGGCAATCACATGTATACTGCAGGATATTTTCAATTGCTTGTGATCAAACGATTTCCAGGAAGCTGCATTGTTCTGTAAACATATAATTACTTTGTCCTTGTGATTTGCAACCATGGAATTGTCCCTGTATATGACATTTTTGCACATGTCAACTGGGAAAGAATAAAACATTAGTCTGCCAAGATTAGTGTATTATCAGATTTTTTATATTGGCAATTTATGTTTTCATAATATTTTATAGTAGATTAGCTGACACTAATGGAAAATATATTCTAGAATAAGAGTTGTGTGGGTGATATGTAAAACAAATGGTCTGTGGTTTTATCTGCTCTTCAGATATCTCTGAGATTAAGATCATGTGACAGTTCTCCTTTAAACTGATATTGCTAACTTTTATCTCAGCAATCTGTGTGAATCACATTTAAATTTATGTGTTTATTTATTCATTTATTATCCCATTTTTTCCTCTAATGTGAGACTTTGATACATATTTTGAAAAGCTACATTCTTCAGATGAAGTATGTAATAAATCTTCTCAATTGTAATTTTTCCTCTTCTGTTTGTGTCCTTTTACAAAGCTTCCTTGTTATATCTTTGACTAGCATTATCTTAATGAGCTACAAAGATGTACATGCAATGTACACTACCATTAACACCCTCCCTTTTTATTTGAATTCTGTTCTGGTTGCACAGTTTTGGACTACCAACCATACATGCCTGAAATATATAGCCATTTTTTGTGTTGTGGAGAACAAAGGATCAGCAGAGACAGTCACACTTGTCTTAAAAATTCCTGAGGATGATATTATAGCTGTTCTTCCAGTCAAATGAAAATAGCAGGATCTGGCTCTGTTGCTCCTCCACCAACATGGTAATGGCAATTTGGATTTAGTGTTTTGAAAATATGCCCTGGGCTTTGGAGCACTCTGAGATACAGTGTAGCTGTGTGCCAGAAATATGTCATTTGACGCGGGAACCTGAACTTTATATATATATATATGTATTATTTATCTGTTTGTTTTTATGGTCATCATGGCTACACCTCTTGCTCTCTCTCATATTTAAATTAACCTGGTATGATCTCTCAATGGTGATGTGGTGGGTTGAGTAATGGATGAACTCTGGAATCCTCACTTGGCCATTGAGTGTCATCAGCACATAGGTGGCACCACTCTCAAAATCTCTGGATGACCTCTCCCAGCAGTTTCATGTACATGTTAAACAGCATGGGGGACAAAACAGAACCTTAAGGAACCCTACAGAACAACAGCCAGGGGTTTGAGTAGGAGTCCCCGAGCACCATCTTCTGGCTATGGCTCTCCAGGAAGGATTGGAACCATTGTAAAACAGTATGTTGTAGTGCCATCCCAGCAAGATGGCCCAGAAGGATACCATGGTCAATGGTATCAAAAGATGCTGAGAGGTTCAGGAAAACCAACAGGGGCACACTCTCCCTCTTCAGTTCTCTTCGTAGGTCATCGACCAAGGCAACCAAAGCTGTGTCTATCCCATAACCAGGCCTGAAACTGATCTTATCACATCTTTTTTTGTTGCAAAGTGTTTCTTGAAGCATCGTAATTTTATGGAGTAATTTTCTCATAGTGCACAACTTAATTTTTGTATCAGTAGCCTACATTTTTCCATTAGCATTTTAACATTTCCCTTTATATCCATATTCGATCATTGTTGGATAACACTTCTATATCTGTCTAATATGCATCTCTCAATATATATTTTAAACACTCAATTCAAACATTTAAAACAAACTAAACTTTGTAGGCACTGACCATTATTAGCACATATTTTGATTTTTTTTTTATCCAATTGTTTTATTGATGATTATTTGGGAAACACTTGATGCCTTGCTGATATAATTCTTTTGTTGTTGTTCTTTTATCTTTGTGTTGATTTATACAATGCCAAAAGTTCTAAGGTGTTAGAAAAAAAATAAGTACTATTGATCATTAACTAATCTATCATTGAGATATAATAAAATATTTGACTAAATTAAATTAGTAATTGATTTTATTATATGTTTACACCAAACTTGAAAATGTTTTCATGAATATTTCAAAATTTAGTTGAACTGCAATTATGTTTTACTAAGGCTACTACATGTTTTAAACTATAGATTAAAGAACTTAATCTTGTTTTGGGCATAAGTGGAGTTGGCACAACTAACCTCTTAAAAGATTACAAGTTGCTAATGGTTAAAATTATTTTTGTGATCCTACTAATAGAACATTATCTGTGCCTAATGTAATGAGAAATTGCTGGATATATTTACTTACTTACTTACTTAATTAATTTTTATAACAACTTTCTCTCAGAGTGACACCCAAGGAATTAGAATGACCCACTCAGGCCTCATTTACACAGACACTGAAATCTGGGACCAGTCCAGAGCATTTCTGCAGAGCTATTCAGATATTCAGCCCTGAACAGTGGGAACAGAGTTGGACCATCCAGTCAGGCCAAATATGATTTAGCCCTGCTAGATAGTCACCCTTACCTTGACTGTCATCCATTTCACTATGACGGCGGGTAGAGAGCTCCAGAGAGCTTCCAGCCATCGCTGGGCACTTTGAATGGTCAAGCAGAAAGATGGTGGCTCTGGTTGTGTAGACAGTGTACCAGTTCGAATTACAGCCAGTTCAGCTGCCCAAACTTACCCTGGAGTGCAAGATTGCCCCAGAATTTCACCAAAACTCTGAAGTATTCCTCAACTTCCTTGAATATAAATGTTACCCTGTTTTGACAACCAAAAGTCTCTAGACATTGTCTTTTGGACTATAGGGCCAGTGTAGACAATCCTTCTAGGTCTGGGGTCCACAAACTTTTTAAACAGAGGGCCAGATCACAGTCCCTCAAACTGTTGGAGGGCCGGATTATAATTTGAAAAAAACATGAATGAATTCCTATGCACACTGCACATATCGTATTTGTAGTGCAAAAACCACTTAAAAACAATACAATAATTAAAATGAAGAACAGTTTTAATAAATATAAATTTATTAGTATTTCAATGGGAGGTGTAGGCCTGTTTTTGGCTGATGAGATAGGATTGTTGTTGTTGTTGTGTGCTTTCAAGTCATTACAGACTTAGGTTGACCCTAAGCGAGGGCCGGGTAAATGACCCCCGGGCCTTAGTTTGAGGACCCCTGCTCTAGGTGGATATTTGAATATGAAAGGAAATGGGTGTTGTTATAAACAGCAGTATAAGCAACATTGATGTCTCTTCTGCTTATGGTGATTGTGTCCCTCTTTGCCTGGTTTCAGTCATACCATGATTTGGGACTAAAATTAGACATCAAGTTATTCAGTATAGTTTGGAGGCTAGCGTTTTCCAGTTTGGACTAAATGGCAAGCTTTGTTTTGTCCCAAATCAAGGAAAGTAAGATCAAATGATGGTTACATAATGACAAACTATAGTTTTGTATTTCATTTAAAACAAACTTCTGTTACATTGATTAGAAAAAAGAGAAAGGATTGTATCCTCTGAAATCAGAAATTGCAAGTAGCTCTGAACAGTTTTTATGGTGTGGAGACATTTCTGGCACAATTGTCCCTAATATGTTTTCCTCCCAATTTCCCCTCTATACCTTTGGTTCTCTTTAGTCATGTGCTTGGGGTAGTCAGGTACATATAGTTTATAATTATGCATCTTGTGCACAATTATTTAAAAAAATATTTTGCATGCCAAGTGCTGCTTGTTAAATACTGTCTCAGTAAAACCTTTCATTATTATGCTAATCCTGCACATTGTATTATTGATTCTTTATCTTCAGCAACATCTTCCATATTGTTTTTTATCTTCAGCATCTTGGATGAAAGAAAAATCATTAATGTGCTATTCAAACCATATTCTGTTCTTGAATAGATCATCAACAAAGAATGAGATGTATGTAATTGATTTGAGAAACTGTTTATTGGGAGGGGGTTGACTTGCTGTGAATGCAGTGAATCCAAAAGCTGGAATTAGTGACATAGCTGAAATGTGAAATTATCTAGTTTGAAATGTCATTTTTGCCTCATGAGCAAGAATGTGAATGTAACAAAATATTGCTAGCAGTTTTTTGTAGGTTGGAATGGAAAACAAAAGTGCATAGAAAACCTGAATCTATTTACTGCAAAAGACTGGGACACCAAAAGAAACTCACAGTAATTAAAAAGATACCTCCATTAAAGATCTTTAAGTACTAAGTATGCTAGAAAATCCAAGTGATACTTTCAGGCCTTTTGGGTGATGGGTAGGGTGGGAAAATACCACAATTTACTGAAAAACCTCTGTGTTCTGGCTTATATTTTCAAAGAATTTGTGATTTTTAAGGGAAGAAGTCTACTTGTTCTGCCCTTTTAGTTTTAAATCTCTGTCTTGAAATGGTGAAATAATATTTGAAAGGTCCAGTTTGCAGCATATGAGGAATGGAGCTGCTGTTTCATCTCTTCTTTCCGGATGGAAGAAAATATCATTGTGCGAAATGGGCTGTTAGTTATTTAAGACAAGATGCGAACTCTACTAGGGTATTATCTAAACTTTCTTTAATGTGCAAAGAGCAGACACTCAATAGGAGACATTTGACTTGCTATTCAAAGTATGACTTGCAAGTAGATCTCCAGGGAAAACCACACCTGCAGACCAAGAAGAGAGCCTAAGCTGTTTTTATTGCAGTCTAAGCTGCCTTTAAAACAGGTAATGTATGGAACATGATGCACATAAGAATTGGTCATGTTCCAGAATATGTTGATTCCCATATTATTAGGAGCTTTGTTTAGATCTGTATATCTAAAATGGGCAGAGCTGGTCCATGACAGTTCAGATATCGTTTGGACTGACTCACTATAAACTAAAGGAAACATCTACTCGAATGCCTTTCCTGGCAAAATGCTTTCCAAGTGTGTTTCACTATAGTAGTGTTTCTCAAACTGTGCTCCTCCAGGTGTTTTGGACTTCAGCTCCCAGAAATCCCAGCCAGTTTACAAGCTGTTAGGAATTGTGGGAGTTGAAGTCCAAAACTTCTGGAGGAGCACATTTTGACAAACACTATACTACAGCCTCTGTTAACCTGTTATTGAGCATGCTGCATATAAATGATGGGAGCTGTAGTGTCTAAGCTAGCAATCTTGTGTGTGTGTGTGGGGGGGGGGGGGGGATAACACCCCTGCTTCTCTATTACAGCATTGCCTAGAAAGTTTTCAAGAGCTTACAGCTGTTTTGTGGCTTTACCATCTATCCACTGCCCTAAAGCAATCTTTTAAAGATGCCTTCTCCAGAGAATTTATATAGCTAATGCTTAAACTAAGATATCAGTGAAGGATTCACACAAAAATGTATGAAACATTTAAGCCATTTATAGAGATGTTTTTGCCCTCTCCTGAGTTGTTTGCAAATACTTGAAACAAGTTACCGTTTTTAATTGAGTTATTGGGAATAAGCTGATTGCTAGCTGGAGTCAGATGGTTTCATTTACAAAGACAATAAGATCTGTATTTTTGTTGAAAACAAACTAGAGAGAGTCTCGTTGATGGTATCACTAATTTAGGAGTGTTATTTTCTAACTCTCAGGAATCAAATAGGGGTGTAGGCAATATGACAGAGGCCTGCCAAACTAAGGAAAAGGAAAAGGAAACTGATACAGAACAGGCAGACACAGATGAGGCATGACTTGAGGATTTAGGCATGATCACAGTAAAGCAAAGTGACAGGATGAAAACAAACAACAGAAGGTACAGGAAGATAGTAAGCTTCTACTCTAAACAAATGTGGTTGACTTGCCTGGTAGCAGTCAAGCTCCAGTAGGATGCCTAAAGTGGACCATTGCACTGTGGAATGGTTTCTTTCTTCATCACAACAGGAGTCATTCTTCACAATAATTTCATTTAAAATCTGGAACAAGAAGTTCCCCTCTCCCACTGATTCTGGAATATGGGACTGACTATATGGATTTACATGTAATAGACTGAAGCTTGCCACACTCCATTTCACACATTTACAGTTATTGTGAATTGTGGGAATTCATTCATTTCCTTTAGAAAACAGCTTAACGTTCAAGATGACTAACAACAATTAAAACAAATAAATTGTAAAACGGTTTCATGGTTAAAATGGACAGCTATAGCAGGTGAACACTGAGTGAAACTCAAAAATATATCTGCCACAAGAGAAATTTTTAAAACTATGTTGTTGTTAACTGCAGTTAAGTCAATTTCAAGTTATGTGACTTCATGAATGAGAGACCTCCAAATCTTAGATCTTGCAGATTCGGGCATTGCTTCTCTAATTGAGGCTATATATCTGAAATTTGGTCTTCCTCTTTTGATTCTGACTTCTTCTTTACCAAGCATTATTGTTTTTTCTAGTGAGTCATGATATGGACAAATTATGACAGTATCAGTCTAGTGACCTTGATTTATAAGGAGAGTTGATGCTTGATTTACTCTAAGACCTATTTATTTTTCTTTTAGCAGTTTATAGTATTTGTAGAACAGAACTCTTCTCCAGTACCACATTTCAAATGAATTTATTTTTTCTCTATGTTCATCCTTCACTTTCCAGCTTTTTACAAACATATATAGAAATTCAAACTATGGCTTGGACCATCCTAACTTTAATATGCAGTTATATATCTTGACACTTCTGCTTCTCGTTTAGTTCCTTCAAAGCTGCCTTCCAAGCCCTGGTCTCATCTACACTAATCACCTAATGAAGTTTTGCTAATGCCAAATTGTGGCAGCTAAACAGCCCATTGCACCAAAGCATACTGAAGTGCAGTTTAAGAATGATAAAACACAAGCAAAGTATGGGGTGGGGGTGGTAGCCCAAAATAAGCCTCTAAATGCCTTGCAGCAAGCCCAAATCTAAACCACATTGAACAGCGGAATCAGCTCTGTATATTTTGATGTGTGAATGTACTAAAGCATTTTGTAAAATTCAGAATGTAGAGGTTGACAAAAATGTCCTAAGGCCATAGCTGAGTAGCAGAGGGACAGCTGACCCCCTGGGAGAAGTAACTGATTACCTCCACTGCTAACTGTAACATTCTCTTTGTATTTCTACCTTGTGTGACTCCAGAGTAGTGGTTTACATCTCCCTGGTAAATGGGTCAAAAAGCTATGGATACTGTGGCTTCCGTAAGCGGTTCAAGAACATTTTTTGTGATTAATGCAGCCCTTCCTGGCCTCTAACCCACTCCAAAAATGACAATCTAATAATCTCCACAGTGAAACCTGTTTCTATCAGACCAGTTCCAAAACAACCTAAGTGATCAGTGTAGGTGATCCCCTGGTCTTCAGATTTCTTGATTGCAGTGTCTTTTCTGCGGTCTAAATTCAACCTAGGTTGCTGGGGAAAAGAATACCATATTTTGATTGTGGCTACCGAGAAAAGCCTTTGTTTTGTCCCTCTCAGAAGCTCTTCTTTATTAGATCATAATGAACAGAACTTGTGACATTCTTGAAGAAAGCCATTTGAAGTTTTTACAGGTTATCACCAAGATTTTGACTTGTGCCCATGAAGAGCTATGCAGCCCTTGCAGAATAGGTGACATAAGATCACAAAATCAGAATGTCTTTCTACAATTTCTGAAGACTCTTTAAAGGTGTCTCAATCAGTGTGCAGTAAAATAATAAAATCTAGATCCATTACAATAGGAGAATTAAATATCATATAACTCAAACCAGGCATTTTATTGCAAAGGGAAGAGTTCTAAAATAGGAAGGGACCATATGCAAGCCCGTATTCTTCAAATGTTTCCACACTCCATGCCAAATAAAGTGGAGTTCCTGAAGCTTCGGCTGAGACCTTCTAGTGTTCTGTTCACAGAACTGATGGTTGTTAAGGAGTTTTTCTGTGTGCTCCAGAAGATATACAATGCTTCTCTGTGTGAGCAGAAAATTAGCAGAAACACTAACCTTGCAAGTTTTATCAGAGCAAATGCATTGCTTTTACAAAGAGCACAAACCATCCCTGTTCTAGCCACCATGAGCTGTAGAACCCACAAGAACCAGGCTGCTTTCTGGACCTGTCCTTCAGAGCTAGCCCCTAGCTGGAGGCTCCTGGTGGGAAATCTCCCATAGCAATTTTCAGTGGACATTCTCATAGGGTCTTGGTCTTTATAAGCACATTCCACCAATCAGTGGCATGACCATGATTCTGGAGAAATTCAAGGAAGAGACATAAACAAAATAGAAAAAAAACATGAGATTTTATAATGTGAAAGTGGGAAAACAAAGCTGACAAAGTAATTCATTCAGGGCCTTTACATTCTTATTTCTGAAAATTTGCATTTGAATCCTTGTGCCTTCAAACATGCCTTTTGTTATTCAAGCAGGGATGCCAAAACTTCAGTGAGTTCCATCCTGTTTAAGTGTGCTAAAGTATGAGACTCTGTCCTGTATTTCATTATGTTTAATATGATTTTTTTTGTGTTATAATTATATGGTGATAAAAATATGTAGCCTAGACATTTCGAACAATTCATAAGATGCTGCCAAGACTAAGCACTTCTAGAGTGAGTGACATATTGTAATATTTACAAAATATCTAAAACTTAAAGTATGTGCTATTTCTAGAAATACCTACTCAGATATACAAAATAAAGGAAGATATTGATCAACATATCATTTGATATGATATGCTACATTAAGCTTTATGTTGTGTGTGTTTTTATAGCATGTTCGTGTTAGCTCATTTCACTGTCATGGGAACTTACACAAGATTGTAGCAAATAGCAAAATCCGGATCAATAAAAGCATTAGTAATAAATGCAATTCTCCTGGGTGAGTTAATCCATTCCACTACAACAAAATGAAGTGTTGGATGGAATATATCAGTCAGGAAAAAAAAACTATTATAGCCTAATCAATACAGGAATCCTCCAGATGCACCAGCTTAATATTAAGTGTTATTATTGGCCTTAATGATATATATGTGATTCTTCAGAGTAAATATTGGGATCATGTGCTAGTCAAATGGAATTAATCTTTGGAAGTCACTGGTCTTTAGGTTACAGCTATTAACTTGAGAGAGCATGGATGAGCTCCCCCTGTCAGCTCCAGCTTGCCATGTGCCTCCCGCAAGGATGGTAAAACATCAGAACATCTGGGCACCCCCTGTGCAACATCCTTGGACAGCCAATTCTCTCATTCCAGAAGTAACTTGCACTTTCTCAAAATGCTCCTGACACAGAAAAAAAAACTTTTTTGGAACCATGATACACATGAAACAGAGTAAAGTTCTAGTCAGTAATGTTCTGGGAGCATATGAATGAGAGCTCTATTAAATCCTTTTCCTTTGTAAGCATGGAAGAATACAAAATCAACAGTGGGGTTGATGCCAATTAATCATTAACAGCATTAGATCCAGAGTTGATTTAATTATCACTGTAAATATGTATGATCTAAAGTTGGTCTGCCTTAAAGATGACTAAGACCCAATTTACACTGCCATATCAAATCCAGATTATCTGCTTTGACTTGAATTATATGGCAGTATAGATTCATATAGTTGAAAGCAACTGTATGTTGGGGTTGCTCCCCCCCCCCACATGCATTTGCGCATGTCTCTCTGCTTTCCCCCCTCTCTCTCTCTCTCTCTCTCTCTCTCTCTGTCATGTCTTTCTGCTTTCCCCTCTTTTTTTCTCTTGCACATCTCTCTCAGATTTACTTTCTCTCTTGTGTGTGTCCCTTTCTACTTTCCTTTCTTTCTTTCCCCTCTTTCTCTCCCTCTCACATCTCTTTCTGCTTGCCCCTCATTTCTTTATTAATCTTTCCCTGCCCTCCTCTCTCTTTTCTGCACCTTTATACCATCCTTTCTCTTTTACTCTCTCTCACATGCCTCTCCCCCTGCTTCCCCATCCTTTATATACTTGGGATTTTAAAAACATTTCTCCTGTAAAAAGTGTTGCAAGTTGAAAAACTGAAGAAGTTCTGTCCTAAACTACCTCCTTAACTTTTCTGAGGACAACCCAATAGATGGGTTGTTTCCTGACTGGCCAATTACTGGAAGGTAAAGTGAGGGAGCTCCCCGCCAAGTCCCAGAATCAATGAAAGCAAACCCACTGGTCAACCCAATAGTAGACTCCTTCCATATCCCCTGGGCCTATGGATGGCCATTTCAGACCCTTTTCTTTTACCAAAATGGTGACAAGGTGTACATTGAACTCTTAAATTTCACATGCACACAGCACTGCCATCCGCCAAATGGCAGCCTATTTACAATCACCACTTGAAGCCAATTGTCAGTGTTCCTCATATATGGCATGGGGTAGGCAGGGGAGAAAAACAGGTGAGGAGAAGAAAATTCATACAATACTCCCATTTGACCAGTTAACTGCCCTGAGACAGGGAGAATGGGCCATGCTGAAATGATCCAAAGAGGAACATGAAGGACTGCTAAGCCTTAAATACCTTCAAACTCCCCCTCCTCAGTTTTATCCATTTCAAAATGATCACCCGTCACTTCCCGGCAGCATTTTTCACTATGCTGGTTTAAGTATGTGTTTTATTTAAAAGTTAGCATTAGACACTTTGTCCTCAAGTGTGAATTTTGAATCTGCCAGTATATATTTATGACTTTTGACAGCAGTGATAAAAGATCTTTCTTAAGTTGTTTATCAGTGCCCCCCCCCCAAATTTTGAGGATTGAAATAATGTAATATAAAATAATATGATATGAAGAATTGCATGTAAGCCCATCCGTAATGTCCTGTCAATTGCAGAATAAAAAAAAGAGAATACAGTAACTGATTCTGCCTGGCAATTTGTAACACATTTATATTCTATAACATATTTATCCTGTGAATTCCATTAGTGGCATAATTCAATTATCAACTCGATATTTAATCATAGGTCTGCATTTTAGTAGTCACAGGCTGTTATTGGAACACAATAATTATTACCGATCAGAATATTGCTAGTGTAACAAATGCAATTTTTTACAATACTTAAATAAATGCAACCAATATTTTTCATCTCCTTTATTGGTTTTGTCTTGTTGGCTAGGAAATAATAATCAAATTGCTTTAAGATGATCATGATTACTATCATTTACAAGGTATCATTTATAAACTTTGTATCATATAATGTTCCAAAACTTGCATTCCTCCTGAAGACATTGTAGCTGAAATTGCATTTGAGAATCGGCTCCAGGTTTTGTGACTAGATCATAATTATTACTATAAGGGAAAATTAACCAATGCAGCTGTTTAGAAAAGCAAAACAGAGCTGATGGAGATGAAGATTTACCATGAAAATCCTTGAGTCTTGCTGATTCATAGAAATAGAAAATGGGTAGTTACTTCTAGAAGCAAAGGAGAAATTTTCAGTGCATATCAAAAACGTATAAAAGTCAGAACAATCAATGTCTTAATATGAAAGCTCCCTTGAAAAGTGCCTAATATATCTGGAAAGAGTAAGTTTCCCACTTGGAGGGGAAGTTAACCCTTCCCATACTATATCAGAATTGAGGGTCATGGATCCTGATAAATCAAATACTTTGCATGGAGAAGGCCTCAGGTTCAGTCCTTGGCATGTGTAAGTAGGACTGAGAAAGACTGCTCTCTGAAATCCTAGGGTGCTCCCAGACAGACAAGAAATGCGCACCAAAGCCAGTTTTTAAAACCCACTTTGCCATGCATTTCTGTCCCCACCCCCACAAAAAAACCAGGCTTTTGTGGTGGTGTTTACATGCCAGATCTAATGGGGTGTCTGATTAATTCGGATCAAACCAAGGCAATGCAAGAGGCATCATTTGGATCATTGAGACAGGTCTCGGTTTAAAGGTCTGTCTGAATGGGCCCCTAGAGAGCCACTGCCAGTCATCTAAATCACACTTTCTCAGCTCTAGAAGAAGAAAAAAGCAAAAAAAAAAAACCCTCTGAATACATCTTTCCAAGAATTCCCCGATAGATTCACCATAAGTCAGAAATGACTTGAAAGCACACAACAAGTGGTGCAAATGAAAGAAATGTGTCGAATAGTATGGAAAACATGGAATACTTCAAAATTATAGACATGAGGAAAGTTTAACCTTGAAACTGTTTTGGTTCAAAAATTAAAGCCAGCTTCTGACATTCAAACTATAAGCCTGTACTGATTCTGAAAGCTATACACTGAATGATATACTAAGCCAAGATAGTTGTGATTCTGTAAAGCATGAAACTCTAAATATGAATTCATGCTGGGCAAATACAGTTTTACAGTATAGCAAAGCATATAAATTTCTACTGAGCACTTAAGTGGGAAATAGATATAAAAAGGACCAAATTCATATGCATAAACTGAATTTGTGTTGTGCAGATAGACATGAGTTTCTGCCTGGCAGTATATGCCACATACATCAGCCCGCTATCACAGTTACATGAATGAAAATCTACTGTTTTTGGTTCTCTTTTCTATCTGTTAAGGTGAAATAGTTGTACAATGCTTCAAGTCTGGTAATATTAGGAGCCATCTGTTTGAAAACAGCCTTGATGTAGGTGAATAATGTATGTGTGAAAAAGGGATGATGAGGAGAACATTGTTGTTGGCCAGTTATGCCATCTTAAAGCCTCATTAGTTCAGACTATAAACAATTATAGCCATATGCCTGCTGAATGTTTTTGGAAGCAATCTCTCCTGTTGAGATTCAACAAAGTCTTATCAGCTTTGTGACATTTGTAGGAGAAGATGAGCTTGGGCTGCCTGTAGTGCGCAAGAAAGCAAATGTTCTCTATAAGTACTATACTTCCTTCAGAAAAATGTATAGTTGGGCTGGATGTGATCTGAAACATGATATTTCTACTTTATTTTCCAAAATAGTGAAGCAGATGCGTAAGTGGAGAATATTGTGTCATTGTCTCCATTTCTTTGATTTCTTGCATGGAAGTGGGAGGCAAAGGAGTGGTCACATGCAACATCATTCCCTTCACTACTTTGCTACCCTCTATATTTAAATGGCTTCCATTTGGGTATGGAACATTGTGACACAGGCAGGTTTGTCCCATGCATCTTCTGATATTGTATGTCCTAGTTTTCCCATAAAGAGGCTTCCTTGTGTCTCATTGTGTATGCACATTGATGTGTACAAGTGTATGCAAATTCACATGGGGTGTATCTATCCTGCTAAACAAAATGCAGTGTGACACCACTAACTACCATGGCTAAATGCTATGGAAAGTTGCAGTTGTTTTCTCTGTCAAAGAGTGCCGCTGACTCACCAAACTGCAAATCCCAGGAGTCAAAAGCATTGAGACATAGCAGTTAAAATGCTATCAAACTGCATTAAATCTACAGTATAGTTGTATCCACAGTGGCTTGCAAAAAACAAGGCGAGTCCAACAACATACTTTTCCTCTCCAGAGGTGCTTTAATTATTAACATTTCATCCTTCATAGAGATAAGCGTATCACTATAAATAGATGTAAGTTGAAATTTTGCAGTACAGTTGGAGCCAGTTCTCTTTATAAGTAGCTTAAGCAAGCTGGAGTAGACAAACAGTTCAGTTTAATTCATCTAATTATAGAATCCTCTGCCATCCATGCTTCCTTTATCAGGCTTCTACAAGCATGCTAGCCATGATTAAACTAAATATCCATATAGGGAATCAGTAGACATTTCCATATAACTGATGGGTTGGGGAAAATGAAATAATTTCAATTTTAGTAATTGTATCTAGGGAGAAATATAACCTAAAATGTGTGGTCCAACTTGTAACCTGATCTAAAATGTGCTTCCTTAGAAATACAACCAACCAAACTCAGTGGAGTTTATGCTGGAAGGTGCTTGCTCACATCTTTGTATTTCTTGAGGTCTTTTCCAAATAGAAAAACAAGAACCAATCAAACAAACAACAAAAGATTGGCTACTTACAAAATACCCTTAAAATCAGATTCTGCCTGATCTTGCAAGCTCAGCAATGTCAGCTCTGGTTAGGACTTGGGTAGGAGACTGGCAACACATACCAGGTGCTGTTGGGAAAGGAATATTTCTTGCTTTAGAAAACCCTATGAAATATATGGGGTTGCCATACTCGGGTTGGCAACTTGGAGGCATATGCACACACTCCAGTTGAAACTATTTGAACTGGTACAGATGCATCTGGTTTTGTACCTGTGAATAGAACAGGGCATTATTTTATAAACTCTCTGGTCTCAGGACTTAGCAATTGGGTTTTGACAGCATCTGAAAAAAAAACCTCCAATCTTACTAAGTTCTATAGCATACAGTGGCTTATATCCATTTTCCCAGTCACAATCACTGGAGATGTGCAAGTAACTCTCAATATAAGCCACATTTCAGAATATGTTCCAGATTCCAGATAATGATTTATGAATGCATTAATATATAGGACATGTGTAACAAATCCCTTACCTTGGCAAGCTAGCTTAGGCCTAAGAGAATGGGCCTGGCAAAGTCACAACATCCATTTTAGAGAAGGGAAACAGGAGACACCATCTTAGGTTAGGTTTGCCTTAAGGGGGCATGTTCTAGTCTTGGAGGGAAAGCTAGAAAGCTAGGATTGGTTAGAAAGATAGGGACGGAGCCTAAGTGGTCTGAAGGAGAAAAAGTGAATTTTAAACGGAGGCTTGAGTTCCCAGATTGCCAGTTGAGTTGGAGCTTGGAAAGGATAGAACGAAGACGTTAGGTGTTAGTGAGAGCAGTTTGGGGTTTTGAAGAAGAACTTTGGGTCTGTCTTTTGTTTAGTATTCAGGGTAACTATAGAGAAGTATAGCTAGAATACTGTGTGGAGCAGAACCCCGTTAGTGGTCTGTTCTTTTCCTAAGGAAGACTAGTTCAGGTTTTGGCTAGATTCCTAAGGGGGATTTTTATGGGAGTTACTTTCAGAGATTCATTTCCTGAAGTAATTTTCTGTGTTGAAACCTTTAAGACTTGTAACCCAGAAGTTTTAAGATCTCTTCTCAAATGTAACCACAAGCTTTTTGTATGCCAGATTTTTACTGAAACCATCAAGATTTTGTACCTGAATATTTCAAGCCTGTTCAATAAATGTTCTTGTTATTTTTACCATAAAGGTATTCAGTGTGAATACCTTTATGGTAAAAGTATTATTCAAGTCAGCCTTTTATCAGCCTCAAAGAAACTATAGTGACACAGAGTGGGTCACAGAACAACCTCTCAATAATACCCCAGCTTGTTCATTAATAATAAGGTGGCAGCGGAAATCTTTTAAATAATCATTTTAAGTCTCTCAGTTCCAGTGGTTCCCAGTTCCTAGCTTTTAAATATACTGTGTGAAGGTTTATTAACAACCATACTCCCTCTATATTTTTGGTGAGCTAGTCTGTAGTGGTGGTGTCACTGGTAAAATTTGGTAGGCTGCTGTGTGGTCGTTATAATTTGGTGAAGCAGCATTGGGATTTTTATTATCGAATAAAGTTTCTTACTTTTCTCCACGATTCGTTATAATTTGGTGGCAGTGGTGGGATTATTTTTCTATATTTCCCAGTCTGTCTTTCCAAAATTTCTCTATATCTACTCTAAGCATGAAATATATTTACACATTTTATTTCTGTTAGTCTTATTCCTGTTTCCTTGTAAGGACATTTTTGGCTATGGCAAGTCATTTCCAATAAGTAGTTTTTCAATTGGGGAGTATACACTGTAAACTTAGCATCCACATAGTCAGCATTGTAAATTCTTCTATATTGTCAGCTCTCAGCTGTGCATTTGCAGTGGAACCCACTCATATCCAGAGGTCTTTTTAATCTAGCTCTATTTCTTTTTAGTTGCTTTCAGTGTTTCATTTCAGCACAACGTGTTATTTTACTGTCATTCTTTCTTTAAATTAAACAAAAGAATGCATAAAAGTAAAGATAATTCATTGCATCTTTTAGCCCTCATCCATCATAGTATTTTTACATGGCTATAAAGATGCCACTAATACAATATTTAAATTTAAGATAAAATGTGACCTTATGAGAATAGTCACATTATAAACCAACTTGCATTTCTATGGCATTTTTTCATGTTCCACAGGAGCCAATTATACTGACAACCTTGTCCTTTCCTCAGATGTTTCTGCTATTTCTGCAAAGAGAAATGAGAAGTAATATGATCATAAAACGAATGGGACTCAATTCTCTCCAGTCAAGTGCCTGAGAGCTGCCAAGTACCCTAGTGTTCATGAGCTTAACACACTTTGCAGCTTGGGTTGGCTTTTTATTGTAGAATTAATACAATTTGACACTACTTTAACTGCCATAGCTAAATACTATGGAATCCTGGGATTGATAGTTCGTGGGAGGCACAGCACTCTTTGGCAGGGAAAAATAAAGGCCTTATAAATCTACAACCCCCCATTAATCCACATCATTGAGCCATGGCAATTAAAGTGGTGAGAAAGTGCATTAATTCCACAGAGTGTACATGGACTCTGAGGCATGTAGCATCATTCTCTTGGGCTCAAGGAAGAAGGAGGATGGCCCAGTAGGTCATGGGTTGCTTTTGTTATCTGCATCAGATGATTAGCTAGTATTGTACCTCCCATGATGATAAGGAGAAGGAGAAGTTAACTTATGGGGAAGCTAAGACAAACTTATCATAGGAGAGATTGTGTGTGTTTGTGTGCACATATGCACAAAATTTGATTTGTTTAGAGAGAGTTTGCCATTGCACTCTGACTGAAGCTGAGAGGATGCGATTGGCCAAGTGGGGATTCAACGCCTAATTTTCCAGTGTCTTGGTCCAACACTCAAGCCTCATGCTGCTTCCTCAAGTTGTGACCAATGATTTATGCTGTCACAATAGATGTGGGAACAGGGTTGGCATAAGTTTATAGCTGGGCTTTATCGCTGTAGCAGCTAGTGCCCCTTTAACAACTCTCCAACTTTCCTCCTAACTGGGATAAAGTTAAAAGTTTGCCAGTTCACCAACAGCTAACCCCCCCCCCCCCCCCCATCATTTTCTGAATTTGGACATCATGGCTAAATAGGAATATCCTGTTAAACTATTCTATAGTACAACATGAACAATCAGAAACCATTGCATTCCTCTCTTTTTCTTCCAACTGTACAGCCAGCAGGAGGAATTCATAAGCTTTTGCCTGTGGTTTTGATTAACCATAGCTTGCTGTGTTGTCCATCTCTAGAATTTTATCCTTTAAAGATTACTATGGATTACCGCTTAAGTAACTGGTTTAGGGTATGATTTGGAGGTGGCGTATTTAAAATTACCATAGTTCAGATGTCGTCCCGGATGACACAACAGAACATGCTTAAGGAGCTGAGGAAATGAAAGCTTCCAAATGTTTTTTTTTTCCAAGCTGCATATTAGGAATATAGTATGAGCCTGAGGCCAGTGGGAAAGCATGGTTTATTTAAAAACTAGGGGCCATAACTTTTGATCTCCTCCCTTTACACATGAAAGAAGGGAAAAGGGAGGGAGTATGTGAACCCAAGGCTTAGAAAGCTAATCTCTTATCTTTTGGCCTACTTAACACCGAATGCTAAAATAAAAAAGGCAAAACAACATGGAGCCATGAATGCAACTCTTCATTACATTTCCTGCCAGTTACAAGTGTATTTTTCCAGATTCTTATAGATTGCGGTGAACAAACTGTGATCCTCCAGATGTTCTTGGACTTTATGTCCCACCAGCTCTAATTAGCATTGGCAGTGGATTCTTACAGTTGCAACATCTAGCCTGCCCACCATAGTTTTAAATATTTATGTCATATCTGATCACTAATTTTACTTGTCATTCTTAACAAAGTCCAAAGTAAAAACTCCTTCCGATTCTTCTGTTCTTTTGTTTGGAAATTCACATTTGCAATACAATATCTGAAAATCTTTTCTGAAAAGCCCAAAACAAACTTTCTCCAATGTCTGCTTTCTTTTTGCTATGTTGAATATTTTTTTTATCCTGCAATACCTGAGAATCAAACATTATATGTGACTCTTGACAGCCACATAACAGACTAGTACAGACTAATGAAAGCTGATTATATCTGAGATCATTCACATTAATGTGAGCAATTGTGACTAAAATGCTTAGGATCAAAATAACAGCTGGTTGACTCTGGAGGCAATCATCAGCATAAAAGGGTGTGCTGACACATGAAAGCATTTAGATTTATTATGACTGTAAAGTTCAGCTGTGATGCTTAAAAGTTCACCCTTTTGGGGGTGAACGAAGGAAGGTTCTGACATGTTAACCTTTTCTTCTGATATGGATATGGAAGACATTTTGATGGCTTCTTACAGCATTTCTTACTCTAGAGACTCATAGTAGTTCTAACTAGGAATAGTTTTTTTGACATTCACTTTTTGAGTGAGTGAGAATTCCCAAATATATGGTCCATTTTTATGCAAAGGTTGAATGGTTTGTGATGCACTCAAGTGCAGCCCTATATCACCCATTCCTTGAGATAGGACACAAAGTGCAGCCTTCCTCATACTGTGCTATTCAGCTCACCCTTAGGTAAATGAGGATGTGGCAGTGGTGGCAGCAGCTACTCCACCCCAGGAGACAGAGGGCGAAGCAGCACCCACATCCTGCACTCACATCCAAGAACCATCCAACTATCAATAGAGAGGAATGGCTTCGCCTGGGAAGAGTCAATTTGGGACAAAATATTAAAGACGAATAAGAAAGTAATTTCAATTATTTATCATACATTATTAACCTGGCTAACGGAGTGCGAGCAAGTGAAAACATGTATGATAAAATGGGCCGAAAATATAAGAAGACCTATTCAATTTAGGGAGTGGGAGCAGATGTGGAACAAAAAATTGAAATATGTATATGCAACAGATTTAAAAGAAAACTGGATAAAAATGTTCCACAGATGGTACACCACTCCTAAGAAACTATCTTTAATGAACAAGAATACTTCTGATAAATGTTGGAAGGGTTGCCATCAAACAGGTACTTTTTATCATATGTGGTGGACGTGTAAAGAAATAGAGAAGTATTGGACGAAAGTACATGAAGAGCTACAAAAATTTTTGAAGAGAGTCTTTAAGAAGAAACCAGAATATTATCTATTGGGATTTACAGATTTGGAATTACAATTAGATGAGAACGAAGATAGACTATTTACCTATGCTACAACAGCGGCGAGAATATTATTGGCGAAGTTTTGGAAACAGGAAGATATCCTTACCACTGAAGAGTGGTTAGGGAAATTAAGAGAAATAAGAGAAATGGACGAATTAACTTTTTTCTTGAAAAAGAATACCGGGAACCCGATAAAGAGGACAGATTGGACTCTATATGAAAACTACGAAAAGGAAATAAATAAATAAGAGGAACATTATGAAGTGGATATAATGGAAAAATCATTGAGGACACAACACCTGATGGAGAGATGGAAGTCAATTTTTATCTTTTTTTTTTCTCTTTTTTCTTTTGTTTTTTTTTGGTGTGTCTTTTATATTTTTGTATTTTCTGGTGGACTTGGGGGTAGGGGGATGTACTTCTTACTTTTTCCTACTTTCCTATCATCTTTTTTAATATTCTCCCTCTTTCGATATTATTCTTAAAATCTTAATAAAAAACTATTATAAAAAAAGAATGGTGTTCCTTATAAAGGAGAATGGCATGGTTGCACCAACATCATGCCCATCTAGGTCCTAATGAAGAGGTGATTTATTTTGTGTCAAAAGCATTGCATAAATAAACTAGTATAAAACTGTTAAAACAGGGGCAGCTAAACAATTTTAGACCAACGACTGCAGTGTCTGTAGCTTTAAACAGTTCTTCCCATGGGCATTTAGGGCAACTATTCAGATGCTGAGTTGTTTGTTCTGCTCCACGGTCACAGAAGGTGGAGGACAGAAGGTGGCTTCACTTACCATGCTAAAAAAAACCCCCAAATTCCAATCTGTTTGTGGGTCTCTGTAGGTCTTACAGTGCTATTCTGTAGTATGTTTCTATCCCAAGAAGCCTTTCCTCTTCAGATACTTGGATCATACTGTATATATTTACGTAAATCTCATTTAGGTTAAATTTAGCCAATCTGTAATAAGAAAATGTTTGGCAAATATAATCTCAAGCAGAACTCTTTATAATGCTCTATAAGGGCAAAAACACTCGGATTTAAGGTAATTATGACACATATTATCTCAACTATGCTCTGAATGACTTTTGCCTTTTAGGTGGGCATGTGGTCTACCTATCAGATTTCAATGATATACATCTTTTATGTTATCTCTCTCTGAATGACTTTTGCAACCCTCTGGGTAGCCATTCTGGAGCTGCTTACTCTTCTGTGAACCCAGATAATGATTTGATGCCCACAGGTGTTGTCCAGAGCAACTGTCTAGAAAACCAAGCCTGCTAGACAACAAAAGGATATTAATGAATGTATATATTTATTAGTTTGGTCAGTATAATTGTATTCTTCCTTAGAATCACAGAACCATAGAACCTTAGGGTTGGAATAGACCCCAAGGGACATCCACTCCAACCCCATTTTGCCACGCAGGAACACACAATCAATGTACTCCCCACAGCTGGCCAACCAACATTTGTTTAAAACCCTCAAGAGAAGGAGATTCCATTGCACATAGCCACCTATTTCACTGGTGAACTGGTTAAGTTATTCTGTGTCCTAGTCTCCATAGCAGAAGAAATTAATTTGGCTCCATCTTCCTTGGTATCCTTTCAAATGTGTAATCATGGTTATTATGTCACTTCTCGGCCTTCCCTCCTTCACATACCTGTTTTAAGTGAAAAGGGACGAGTGTCTACAACATTGGCTCCTGTGTGGTTGACACACTGGCTCCTGTGCAAAAGGACCCTCTTGGTGTGAGCCAGGAAAAAATGCTCCTCTAAGGATGTTAAAACTCAGACAGAACCATACATAGGGAAGTATAATTTCTGCTGAACCTAGCCAGTAGTTTGGATAAAGGGATCAAAATTTCAGAACCCAAGAGAGTAAGATGTGACAGCAGCCTCCAAACTATTTGTGCTCTCTATGTTGGATATATATTTTAATTGGAGATTATTTCCAGGATGTGATGACCTCAGCTCTAAAAAAAGTAATCAGTGTAGGGTGTGTTGACAGTGCTTTGATCCATCCCGCATAAATGGAGACAGGGTGTGAAAAAAATGGTTTAATACAGATGATTTCTACCTCCTGTTCCAGTCATTTAAAGATATCCTTAAATTGGCCTTAGACAAAGTGAAGGACATCCCAAAATGGGGAGCTGTCCTCTACTATGCTGATTTGAGTCTGCACTCCTTCTTCTATTACATAGATATTATTTATTTAGCTATGTAGGCATTTCCAATATAATGTACATTGAAAAGTAAAGTGAACAGAAACAGCTACTCTGGGATAAGATCATTCAAGTAAAAGTTCTAAATTCCAGGTTTATAATTCAAGTACTTTTATTTATTTCATCTTATACAGAATGTATTGCTTGTAATCATAGGTCATCTAAAAATAAAATGGAAAATAAGTATCATGTGAATAAAAGACAAATGGTACAAAATGATTAATCATAAGTCAACGAGAAACTAACTTAATGGAAGGCAGCTGACTTTAAAGATTTCTAAATCCAGCTTGAATGTTCCAAACCTAAATTTAACAACCCCATTATAGCATTTCCAAATTGGTGTGGTTAACTATTAACCAAGCAGAAAGTAAAGCATGCAAGGATAAGATCAATTTAACAGATACAGTAATATTTTGTTATACGTTATTTATATTTGCCTTATAAAGTTTGGCATATGTCTTTGATTATAACTGCCCCTAACTTCTTGAGATCTTTATTTCAAAAAGTAAAATAAGTTTAAAGGCACATTGACAAATTCATGTCAAACTGTGTTAACACACCCCTCCATATTTAGTATTTGCAAGTGATTAAACAGAAAATGAGCTATAGTAGCTGAAGTGTAAATCAAGTGTGTGTGTTTACACTTTTGTGAGATGTAAAAAGAGTTAACTGAAACCTAGTACAAATGCTCATAGAATAAGTGCTTAATTCAAATAAACTTGCTTTTTAAAAATAAAGAGTCCTCTAGGTAAAGGTAAAGGTAGTCCCCTGACATTAAGTCCAGTCATGTCTGACTCTGGACGTTTTTATTTTATTATATTTGAAAAACTTATACCAGAGAGATGTCACTTTACACTCGAGACATGCAAAATCTTTCTGCAAAAATGTATTAATTAATGTGCAGTGTAAAACTACTTCTTCACTAAAATTTAGCCAATCTGTAATAGGATCTCTGGAGAATATTCTGAATATTCCAAATAAAATATTTTTGCCAGATGATATTAGAAAATTCCCTTAGGCTTTAGTGAGTAAATGTCTGCTGGGCAGTTGCATATCCTCCCAACAGCTTTGACAAAACAATCCTGTTGTCCCACATTTTAAGAGCTCTAAAAAGGTTCCAGTTTTTCTTGCCTCCTCCCACTTTTCCCTTCTGCCACAAATGCACCTCGCATCTACACTGCCACATAAAATCCAGGATATCTGCTTTGAACTGGCTTATATGGCAGTGTAGACTCATGCAATCCAGCTCAAATCGGAAAATCTGAATTATCTGGTAGTGTAGATCCAGCCTGAGTTTTAAATGTAAAAGTAGTTTATATGCAATTGATGTAGCAGGGGAAGAAAGGACTGGGAAGAGTCTTCCCTTTCCAAGTAGGCTGAGGCAAAAATAAATGGGTGCAGTCTTCCGAAATTTGTGTTTTCTCCCTCATTAGAAACTTTTCCCATCTTAATGTTCTTAAAACCAAGATTATGGCAACAAGAATGATTGACAACTGGGAAATAGAGGGAGAAAACGTAGAGGGAGTGACTTTGTATTTCTAGGTGCAAAGATTACTTCAGATGCAGAATGCAGCTAGGAATTCAGGAGACACTTACTTCTTGGGAGGAGAGCAATGACCAATCTTGATAAAATAGTGAAGAGTAGAGACATCACACTGGCAGCAAAGATCCACATAGTTAAAGCAATGGTATTCCCCATAGTCACCTACGGATGTGAGAGCTGAACCATAGGGAAGGCTGAGCGAAGGAAGATAGGAGCTTTCAAACTGTGGTGTTGGAGGAAAGTTCTGGGAGTGCCTTGGACAGCAAGAAGATCCAACCAGTCCATACTTCAAGAAATAAAGCCTGACTGCTCATTGGAGGGAAGAATAGTAGAGGCCAAGATGAAGTATTTTGGCCACATCATGAGAAGAAAGGAAAGCTTAGAGAAGAGTATGATGCTGGGGAAAATGGAAGGAAAAAGGAAGTGACTGGATTGACCTTGAAGGAGCTGGGAGTGGTGACAACTGACAGGGAGCTCTGGTGTGGACTGGTTCATGAAGTCACAAAGAGTTGGAAACAACTGAACATTTTTTTAAAAAAAGTACTCAAATGATTGTTAGAATATGTTAACTTGCATAAAATTGAGTGTGCCTTAGCTCATACACCATGCTTGTTATGATGCATTAGATTTCACTGGGTATTCCATTTCAGTGATTATAAGATGAGAAATACTTTATTTAAGTTGAGTTAACTGTGTGTCAGTGCTGGGTCTAGAAAAATGAGTAGAGAAACTAGGAACAGTGGTCTTGGACGAGGTAACAGCAGATCTTGGAGCTAAATCCAAATCTCTCCATCAGTGAAACTAGTGATAGTGGTAAAATGATGAAAAACAATTTGGTGATATTGTTGTAAATTACCCTAAACAGTATGGGTTGTACTTCTCCTTGGTTTGTCAACCATCAAATTTATTATATTATGGCAAGCATAAATTTATTATATTATGGCAAGGCTTCTCATTTCTGAATCTGCACTCTAGCACCTATATTCCCAACATCAGGAAACCAGAGTTCTGCTCGCATAAGGGGCAAGGTTGACTGGTCCCATTTCTCTAGAGTTCATTTCTTTTGAATCTGTGTGTCAATACATCAGATTAAGTTAAAGTATTTTAACAACTCTTCAGCTGAAAGAGGTTCTGAAGAGACCCACAAAGATAAATAACGTCAGTCTCTTTTCCTCTTGGGAATCAGTCCAGAGTTTAACAACCAGCTCATATCTAGTAAATGTTATACTTCTCTTCAGATTGTATAAACCTTTCACCTTTTGTTAGCAAATGTTATAAATCTTTGCTTTTGCTTGGCCAACAATTTGAGATCGGATGCTGCTATTTGCATAATAGATTGTACATCTTTTTTTCATCTTGGTTGGCAGTTACAAGCACGATTATATCAAATGTCACTCAGTAGAGCTTTAAAATAACTTAGCACGATTGAAAGCTCTATCTTAGTATCAAGGATCTAGACATTTTTGCAAAACTGTGTGCTGTTATTGCTATGGGAATGAATCAAGGCACATTTTTGCCAATTTCTCAATTTTCTCATTGAAGTACATAGCAAGTGACACTATTCTGCTTGATTTATTTCACAAAAGTAAGTGTCACTTTATTATTATGTCTTGTGTTTATGAAGCTACTCTTAATAAAGCCTAAACCATTTTGCAGCCTATTCATGTACTATTCAAGAGACAACCCTTCAAATGAATCAGCTGGGCATAAACAATTTTGTGGAACAATAGGAATGCATAACTTTATGTCTACAAGAATGGTTAAGCTTCATTTGCTAAATGGTGTTTCTAAGCATATATTAGCTACATACATAATAAATAGTGGTGGATGGGTTGTGGGTGGATAGTGAAGCAAAATAATGAACATATTAGAACTATTGCTTTGTCTTCTCTTGACTGAAAAGGCTTTGTGAAATCCTGCCAGCATTCTTGTATCTTGAACCTTAGAAAATTCTTCATAAAGAATTTAAAGAGTTGGCTTAAAATGAAATGACAATAAATGATCTCAACTTTCAAACATTTTCCGATGGAAGAAATTCATATTTGTAGTAAACATACATCTGCTTGTTTTGTTTTGTTCAAGAAGACTAAATGTGATGAAAATCTCTTCAAATGATGGCATTTTTGCTGTGATAAAAATGGTTAAATTCATTCCTTGCTGATATTTGGTGTATGTTTTGTATGTGTTTTGAGAAATAAGACCAGAGTTCTCTCTAAAGGGGTTGTAACTGTAATTTGATCTTCCAAACTGCTGACCAACAGGCACATGTGGTTCCACATAGGGTGTGTGCTATATTCATTCCATATGTAAATATTTATATTATGTTCTAAATGATTGCTGAATAATAGCTATATCAGTTAGAGGGGTGAGAAGATAACAAAAGCTGTATCTCTTTTCTTTTTTTGCTATTAGGTTATTAGGAAATAGTGACAGTCTGTGATACAAAATGGCTATCTCTGAAAATCATATATTGGAACATACCTTTAACTCATCACATAATAATGGTATAGAATGAATGCAGTAAAAGACTAAGAATCTGGTCAGCCAAATGCTGGCTGTGATTGAAAGTGACATAGATGTTAAGACTGGCAGCAGTGCTGCAGGCTGATCTAGTTTTTAATGCTGAAATCTGTTGCGGTATTTTGGCTTTAAGAAGTAGCACAGCAGGAAAAGAATGTTTAATGTATTTGTGGTTTTTATTTGTGCTAGCCCAAAAGCAAAGGCTGGGGAAATAAACCTGGGATGGAAATGGGGGGGGGGGGGGGGGGGAGAGAGAAAATAGCAATGGCGATTTAAATGAAGATGATTCTCTGCTATCAATTGGCCATAAACCATAAATGTTATACAGTCAGCCCTCCATATTCATAGATTCTGTAGCCACTGATTCAACCATATATAGCTTGGAAGTATTTTTAAAAAATCCAAAAAAACAAACCTTGATTTTGCCATTTTATAAAAGGGAACCCACTGTGTATAATGGGACTTGACATCTATGGATTTTGGTATCCACAAGATGTCATTGTTCCAAAACCAGTGGATAATCATTCTATCTTAAATATATAACCATTTCCCACCAATGAAACAAATAATAATGTTAATATATAATCTCATCATCCTAGGCCAGTGTTTCTCAACCTGGGGGTCGGGACCCCTGTGGGGGTCGCGAGGGGGTGTCAGAGGGGTCACCAAAGACCATCAGAAAACAGTATTTTCTGTTGTCCATGCGGGTTCTGTGTGGAAAGTTTGGTCCAATTCTATTGGTGGGGTTCAGAATGCTATTTCATTGTGGGTGAACTATAAATCTCAACAACTACAACTCCCAAATGGCAAGGTCTATTTTCTCCAAACTCTACCAGTGCTCACATTTGGGCATATTGAGTATTTGTGCCAAGTTTGATCCAGATCTATCATTGCTCGAGTCCACAGTGTTCTCTGGATGTAGGTGAACTACAACTCCCAAACTCAAGATCAATTTCCAGTATTTTTTGTTGGTCATGGGAGTTCTATGTGCCAAGTTTGGTTCAGTTCCATCATAGGTGGAGTTCAGAATGCTCTTTGATTGTAGGTGAACTATAAATCCCAGGAACTACAACTCCCAAATGATAAATTCAACCCCCTCACCCCACCCCACCAGTATTTAAATTTGGGTGTATCGGGTATTTGTGCCAAATTTGGTCCAGTGAATGAAAATACATTTTGCATTTCAGATATTTACATGATAATTCATAACAGTAACAAAATTACAGTAATGAAGTAGCAACACAAATAATGTTATGGTTGGGGGTCACCACAACATGAGGAACCGCATTAAGGGGTCACGGCATTAGGAAGGTTGAGAAACACTGTCCTAGGCTATCACTCGCAGCCAAGTATGATTGCCTTTCAAGTGATCCCTCATCATCGACTTTGCTAGACTGGCTATGTTGCTTACTTCAGTGCTGATGGTCTTTGCTTCTTCCAGTACACTGACATTTGTCTGCCTGTATAGATGCGTTCTGAGAAAAGGGAAAGGAGTGTGAAATTCCACCTTAGAAATCATTTCATCCAAGTAATTGTGAGAAGAAACTCAAACTACTACAAATGTGGTGATCTACAAAACAGCTACTCTTAAAGCACCTTTAGTTTTCTTGCATTATGCCACTTACTGCATGGCCTCAAGGCCTGATGTATCATTTGTGCTCTTGTTTTCTTTTATTGGTTCACTGAAGGGATCCCAGGAGACTCCCAATATGATGCTAACTGAGACCTAAATCTGCTTAGCTTCTGTGTAATTGCTATGTCATGTACCTTCTGGTTCTTTTTTTGCTGTGCTTTAAAAAAAAGTATTTCATCATTTTTGTTGTGTATTGACCAAATAGTCCAAGGAAGTTGTGCCTGTCTCTTTGCTATGGTAGACTGTATATAGCAGGAGAAATCTGCAAGGATGGTGTACTACATTTTATGGTACCTTCAGCATAGATTGTGAACCAAAAGGCAAATGATGCATGTGTGTACTATGGATGACCTGGTCTATTTTCCTGTGTTTCCCCAGGTTATTTTGCATCAGAAAAAATGTGGGGAAATAAATCTCTTGTAAGCCTGCATGGCACTCCATGCAGTCATGCCGGCCACATGACCTTGGAGGTGTCTATGGACAACGTCGGCTCTTCAGCTTAGAAATGGAGATGAGCACCACACCCCAGAGTCAGACGACTGGACTTAATGTCAGGGGACAACCTTTACCTTTACCTTTTAAGCCTTTTCCTGTCCCCTTTTAAAAGTATGGATATTGCTTGAGGTCAAGTCTGGAGTTGTGTGCATGGCTATGGGTAGTTCTGTCATACCTATTTCCATTTGAGTTGTGTTTTTTGTACTGTAAAGTACTTTAATTCTTTTGCTTGCATGGCAGACAGAGGTTTTTCCCCCACTCCTCACCTGTATGGCATTCAGTATTTATATGTCTACACTACACTGACCAGGAACCCTTGACAGTTTGCTTCTGAAGATGATTTGTGCTACTTCACTATGTACTGGCAACACACCATGCCAGATATTTTTTTTTTCCTCTGCCATTTGCCTTACTCTTAGCTCTTCGCTATAGCAACATACAATGTTTTCCCACCTTTCTCCGATTGGCATTGGAACTGTGTATCTGTTCTTTACATGTATTATTTGACTTTTGTTTTGATGTTTCTGTATGTCAGTCCATGTATGCCCCTCCACTCCATCCTTCATCAAGCTTTTCTATGGGCAGGAAAATATGCCATTCCAAACATCACAGAAGCTGATGGGGCAGAGAAAAGGATTTTCTTATCCAAGTATGGACATGGTTTTATGTTAAATGACATCAAAATACTTTCTTGTTGGGCATCACCAGCAGCTTGAGATGCCAGTAACCACAATGAGGATTTCAAATAATTGTGGAATGTGGTTTTTAAAATGACTGCTGTTCAGTTTTCTCCAATATGTTGGTGCTGAGGCAACAAACCATTAGTATTAAGAGGTGTGTGTGTGTGTGTGTACAATATATATACACACACAGCAAAGGACAATGTTATTTATCTAGTTTAGGATTTAAAACTTCATTTGTAGGTTTTGAATTCTAGGAAAAGTCACAATTCTCAGCTTTAGACTCCATGATATGTTCACCTCAGGATCTCCATAACTCGAAAACAATTTGAAGGCACACAGCAGCAACAACAACAACTTGGCATGTGCAACTTAGTGGTTCTGTTGGAAGAGAAGTTCAAGTAATCTAACAACCAAATATCTATTCTTCTGCATATTAGGGAGCATGTGGTTTTCTTGGACAGAGTGAAGCAGACAGTACTTGGTGAGAAACACACAGATGAGTTTTCTGAAGAAGAGATCAGTTCCTAAATACAGGAGGTAGGCATTTGGAGGAATGTGACACACAGAAGTAGAAGACCCAGAGATCATGTGACACACAGAAGTAGAAGACCCAGGTATTATTCTGTGAGTTTTGAGCTATAGAATCTATTTGAAGCTCTCTCCCTTATCAGTCATGATAAAGAACAGCAGCAAGAGGAACAGTCCTCAGAGAAAATACAGGTGACCCTGGAAGATTCAGCACATGGAATATACACTCTCTCAGGGCCCTTCCACACAGCCATATAACCCAGAATATCAAGGCAGACAAGCCACAATATTTGCTTTTAACTGGGTTATTTGAGTCCACACTGCCATATAATCCAGTTCAAAGCAGGTAATGTGGGATTGTATACAGCTATGTGGAATGGGCCTCAGTCAGTTGTTACAAGCTAAGTTAGCATGGAGGTAAATCCAGTTGATTCAGTCTCATAATAGGATTAAGACTATTGAGTCTCACAATAGGATTTAGGCTTGATAACAGAAAGGATTTGTAATGAAAAGGGTTTAATATACTCATGTATTTCTAGATTCAGTTGAGTTTTTATCTCCGTTTATACTTTGTGGAATATGTTTGATGGGGCTGGATTTCATGGTCATAATTCTTCTCTCATGGAATATTCATGAATTCATCAGTGCAGAGAATCCCTTTCTCAGAGCAAACTTCAACTATTTAACACCATTCAAAAAGACAATGCATTTTGTACTTAGTAGGGCTAGTCCTCAGAAAGTAAACATACAATCTGTCACCAGAACTATATTCAAAGTCTTACCAGCATCATAGAGCACAGCAGTGAGATGGCAGAACAGGATTTTGTTACAGCTCCCCTAGGACAAATTTGTGACCTTGGAGATGCCTTTTAGATATTATAAAATTTGACCAATGAGTGTTGGAAATAATGGGGACACATTTGTGCCTACAGGTTCAGTTTATTTCTCTATAAGAAAGGTTCCCAGGAAGCATATTTTTAACATATTGCATTTATGATTTCCACTTCAAACAAATATCTTAGTGAGAAAAGGAGTGGGTGGGAATCAATAACCTTGTCGTGTCACCTTGTCAGTCTGCATTTTAGTTAGGACCAAGATCTTTGCTGTACTTGACTTGATTCATTATTTCTTTATCCACTGCATCGGAGAGATCCAAGCTTATGTCAAGTGTGAAGTTCAGCATTAGTCTGTAAATGCTTGGCAAGCTTCCATTTTGGGACAGGAAAAGATCTTATTAAAATAAGTGCCAAGCTGTTTAGTGTCCGGTTTCAAATTAGTGTCTGCAATCCAGTGATATGAAATAATTATACAATTTGATATGCGTCCTGGCCACTGTTTTACTCCCTGTAAAAAAAGCAAAAAAATGTTTCAGAACAAAGCCAACATAGACAAGAAACAGATGAAAGGCAGTTTAACACCATTCAATAAAGGTAATGTGTTCGGTATCATGCTTACCCTTACCAAATAATAATAATAATAATAATAATAATAATAATAATAATAATAATCTTTATTTGTACCCCGCCACCATTTTCCCAAAGGGGACTCGGAGTGGCTTACATGGGGCCAAGCCCGAACAAAAATTACAATATAACAATACAAATTACAATCCAATAAACAACATAACAGTAAAATATAAAACATCAAAGTATATAAAACAATATACACAAAACATAAGAACTAAGCATAATGGCAGACAAACAAAGGGCAGGCCGCATGTACATAAAATGATTTAAAAACTCAGGTTGAGATAAGAGGGGAGAACTAATTGTAAGGGCGAACTCATAGAGAGAAAGGAAATTAAGCCAACCTTCGTGTGTGTGTGTGTGTGTGGGGGGGGGGGGGACTCCTGGGACAAGAACATTGGAGAAGCAAATTGTCTCTTTGTCATTTTAAGCTAAATCTCACATTACAGTAAGGACCCAAACATCATTTGGAGGACCAAGGATAGATTGGTAACAAAGACTGTGGATGCTCAAGCATATATACACTGGAGTAGTAAAACGGTGTAGCTTACATGAAATGGCAAAATCAAGGCTTTCTTTTTGGAAATATTGGGTATTTTTATAAGCCATGGATGGTTGAATCCATGGATGCATAATCCATGGATAGAGAGGGCCCACTGTAATTTGATTGTCAGTCAGGGAATGGTTTGGTAAAATTAGTTTGGCTAGGAGGAGAAGTTATATTATATGAGCAGAAGTACTGCAATGCTTCTACGCTATGGACCATCTGCAGCATCATTTACCACCAATAATATCTTCTGCTTTAGAGTGAATGATGTATCTACATTGCAGAATTAATGCAATTTGAGACCACTTTAACTGCCATGGCTCAATGATATTGAATCATGGGAGATGTCATTTTACAAGGTCTCTCTGCCAAAGAGTGCTGGGACCTTACTAAACTAAAAATCTCAAGATTTCATAGTATTAAGCCATGACAGTTAAAGAAGTATCAAACTGTGATGTAGAGGCAACCATAGCAGGTTACTGTTCAGCACTGAAAAATCTCTTGGGGAGTCCTAACATACACCGAGTTCTGGAACAAAACAATATTCAAATGTATTGGATCTCTAGTCCCTTTCCAATAAATATGTTGATAGCAAACTTCAGTATGTGTGTCAAACCACAATTTCATATTTTGCACTTTTCTGTACAAATGCAAAATAATTTGCACAAGCCCTGGAAAGCAAAGTGACTTTGTATTATTAACTATTGTTAACCATGTTAGAAGGGCAATTTCCAAATAGGAGTGGAATCCCATGTTTTGAAATCTCATTCCCAATTAGAAGACTGTTTTTCAGGTAAGTAAACTTATATCTGCTCTGAGCTACTGGCTGTATTTCAGATTTTGCATGTTTTCATCATTTTCCTTGGGAAGGTTTTGGAAATCAATTTGTTTTTCTGAATAAGCTTTATGGTAATAGACTGACGGGTTTATCTGTGGCACGGTGTAGCCACAATGCCACAAACCAATAGGAATAACACCTCCATAAGAATCTTACTGTAACTCCTGTCTCTACAGTGTTATCTTTTCAAGACATAAAAAACCCACTCTTTACTCCTGGCTGGGGTTTTAATCTTAAGAAAGAAAATTTTGAGACATCTCATTATATTCTGTTTGCATTTCCAACAGATTGATTACAGCTGACAAGTGTTTGTGATTATCAGCTTAATCTGAAATGAAATTTCCTAGCAAAATAATATAAAGGTAAATGCTCTGGCAAAAGTAACTGAAAAGACATGCTGCTGTGGTTAGGTTGCCCTGGAGGAACACTCTGTGCATTGAAATTATGTTTTCAAGAGGAAAGAGTGATTATAGAAAGAATTTCATTATTATGGAACAGGACCTAATGTTTGGGAAATGCAGTATCTTTCATGTAAACTTGAGTTGTTTCGATCTTAATGCACAAATGACTTTCCAGTATTGACTAAATGTGTAAAAAGATCTATGTTATCAGCTTGTGTCTTCATTATTGCAGCATATTTTGCAGGCATATTATTTTGTACTAAGGTGAGGAAAAGGCCTTGTGAAAAATATTTTCCTCAATTTTTTCTTTAAAGTAACTTTTTATGAGTTCTTTCCCCCCCTTCATTTTCCTCTTTCATCTCTTCTTGGTTTGGAATTACCCAATTGATGCCTTCTGGTTTGTAACAAAACTTCCCAATTTAGTCACGCCATACTTTATCCATTAATTGCGTAGTCAAACTCTTCCTGTAATGAAAGAAAGCTATAGTTCCCATCCTCACAATCATGTTGATACATTTGCAGATGATATGAAGTCCTGGTTGCATAGGTGCTAGATTTATAACTAAGCTGAAACACCTATGATATATGTAATCACCTCCCCCCACCACCACCACCAATTGTTGTGGGTTAGGGGTACAGAATTACCACGAAAGTGGGGAAAACTGCGAATACAGATAAGGTCAAGGCAAAGCTCTCTGGAAAGTTCCTCTGATTTATGAAGGGAAGGATCATGCCCCAGGGTGCCATAGTATATTAACAAAACCCTGGGCTTTGTGGTGGGGAGTGGTCTCCACAGCTGTTAACCAGTTCCCTAGCCAGAGCTGCTGTCTCGCACTTTCGTGATGAGGATTAGTCATTGCAACAGACCAAAGTCTGTGGTCACTTCAGCCTATGGTCATTACTTTCCCCTCATCCTGCAGAAGTACAGAATTGTTGACTAAATGTAGATGTTCTAGGCTTTGGGAGGTGGTTGGCAATGACAAATGCTTAAGCTTCAGGGAGGAACTGATTTAGCTGATGATACAGGCAGGCAAGTATCATCTGGTTTGATCAAAGTTTGTGTATTCAGATTACAGGTGTATGTCATAGATAACGACCCGTTGACATATAACCAATCAACAGTTCTGTTATTTATTTATTTATTTATTTATTTACTGTATATGTATACTACCCTTCTCAGCCTATCGGTGATTCAAGGCGGTTTACAATAAATCAGTACACATAATATCCTGTTACTTAATATAGCAACAGCAGGAAGTAGAGGGAGCATGGTTTTCCAATGGTCCATTCCACTGTGAACTGTCATGGCTGTTTTGCTTAGATGAGGTGGTTGTTAAACTCCATTTCACACTATTGCACTCATTGTAGCCTGAGGTTACTGTGTGCATATTCACACAACTGCCTGAAGCCTCAGGGATGGGTGGCAATGGCACTTAGTGTCTCATAGGGGTGTGCAAAATGCCCCCCCTAAAGTACAATTTTCCATTCTGTTTTCATCTGCCCTATGTTCTGTTTTCTGGGAAATTCCCAAAATTGGGAGGGGTGTGCTGTTTTGTTCCAGTAAGATTTGGGCCATTGGCACCAATGAGGAAACTTTAGAGGATTGTTTCTCATCATCTGTAGGCCACCTTTATGACTGCAAGCCTGCCAAGTTTCAGAATGTTTCACCAATCCTCTAATTTTTGGAAATTTAAAAAAATACTATTTTTTAAAAAAACCACAAACACATAATAGGGGATTCTGGGAATTGAAGTCTCAACCAGCGCATGCTAAGAGGGCAGGAGAATAAACACAGTCAACCAGGCCTCTGATAATCTGAGAAAGAAACATGAGCAATGGAGAGAGAGAAAAACCTCAACTTCCATCTTACTCCAGATGGGAGCTCAGAGACTCCTTTAATGGCTGTGCCGTGCAAAGTGCTGCTGGGGAAGTGAGCTTCCAGCAGGGCCCTCTCTGGAGGAGAGGCCCATGGAAGCCTTTCCCATCCTTTCTCTTTGTTTCTCTCTCTCTCTTTCCAGCCTTTTTGCCTCAACTGGGTGCTTAGCTGGGGGGGGGGGGGGGGGGGGGAGGGGCTTCAGGATGGGATGGAGGAGGCTGCCAGGGAAGAAAGAAGGGAAGGAGCTACCACTGCCAGACATTCAGTCTTGTGGCCTCCATCTCTGATATGGTGTTGCTCAGCCCCATCACCCCCATTAGCTGAAAGATCAGGCTGCTTATGATCCGTTTCAGCTGAGTCTTTCCTGTCCCCCCTCCCCCCGGTCCATTTTCAGCAGTATGGCTGCTGGACCACCCAATTTTCCTGAATCGCAAAACGGAATCGTGCACACCCCTAATGTTTCATGCTACTTGGTCTGTAGAAAAAGGTAATATAAATCAAGCCAAGGTTTGGGGGCAGGGTATTAACTCAGTCTATATTCCTATTTCTATGGACGAAGTAACCCGTAAAATGAGAAGAAAACACCCACAATGGGCAATGGTAACTATACAAACAATCAAATCCATGGATTCCAAGTCAGTGAATGTGGAGGGCCAAGTATATTATAAGAGATGTTCTCTGTATTGCTTCATTATCACATATAATCTTTAAATCCTGCTTATTCCACTGGTGTTCAGTGCTCAATTTTACAAAGACTGGGTTGCCTTCAAATTTAAAAAAAACACACATTTTTCTTAGTATTGTTCATAGGTGACTCTCATAATTTGGATTTGTGTTAACTTCCCTATGAAAGCATAAAATGTTTGGGTTGCTGTGAGTTTTTTTGGGCTGAAGCATGGCCATATAGCCTGAAAAACTCACGGCCAGCCAATGATTCCGGCCATGAAAGCCTTCTACAATATATAAAATGTTCTTTATGCATTAGTCAAGTTCATGTGATTCATCATGCTGACCTTGCCCCGTACCCCACTCCCCAGGTTTTCCAAATAGGTTGTTACAAAACAGGCATGCTTGCGGTTATATGGTCTCAGAAAGGGGAACAATAGGAAGAATAGAAAGAAATAGACTGATCTCTGACAATGATATTTCCCCATACTTTTCAGATGTGTTTGTTTTAGGGTTAGAAAGCACACTGGTAAGCAATTTCTCTTTGTTCTAAGACAAGAAAGGTTTAGGATTAAAGAGTTAGAGAGAGAACTGGCAGACACCCTTTGCTTGTTTTGGTTCGGGGAGCATGCACGAAATAATTGTTTGGATCCTGCCAGTATTTCTGGGTATGGTGAAGGATAGAAGCATTTTCTTTGAACTTGTTTCAGCATCATTATCAAGAGTTGACTCAACATATGTAATAGCCTTCCGACTTAGTGTCTTATACTAGAGCGATTAACCTTTGAAGGTTTCTCTAAGCCTTTTCTATATATATGTGCTTTTTTTGGTTTTGAAAACTGGCTAATGTAGAACAGAGTCAGGCATGTAGCCGGGGGGGGGGGGGGGGGGGGGCTTGAAATTCTCATGGTGGTTCGCGAAAAAACCTTACTGGTGCATTACTTAAACTGTTATGTTTATTCATATCATGATCTGATCACCATACTCAATATATCCCATATGCATGGGGGTATTGGGGTAACAATACAAAAGGTTTGCTAGGGTAGACCCTCTTTCGCTCAGTCTCAGCCCCCCTGAAACTCAGCCCCCCTGAAACCCCCCCCCCCCCCAAAAAAAACGAAATCCTGGCTACAGGCCTGAACAGAGTAATGCATGTACACTGTATTAAAAGCTTACTATAAAAGAACAGCCATGGAAACTTCACATTGAATATTTTCACTATCTCTTGGGCTTGTTACTGCTAAGTTTGCCACTGACTCTTCTAAAATTAGAAATGGAAGCTAAAACTGCAAACCTTTGGAAATACAATACTTCACTGTTTCGACTTTGCTTTTTCTTCTTTATGACAATTGATAATAATCTTTAAATGCATTCTTTAAAAAAAGCCAGGCACACCTAGGCACAACAAAGCTTCCAAACAGCTCAAAATTGATGAATTCTTTGCCTGTGAGTATCCCAAAATTAATCTCAGTATTTGCGATCCTTAACAGAAAATTATCCTCTATCTGGGTCCTTAGAAATCTCTGACAGTGATTTGACTTATCAGGAAGGAGTGTCCATGGAATCAAATGGAGTAGATAAGCCTGTTCTTGGGGAAATAACTTATTATTTAGAAAAAAAAACCAAACATGATGAACAGCCATCATATTGACTAGATTTTGAGACAAAAATAGTGCCTTTGAACAGCCCACACTGTTAATTCATTGTATGAATGCCTGGGATGGGGGCACACTTGAGCATCTCAGACTCCTCTTTGGCCTTTTCTACACTGCTATGTAACCCAGATTATCAAAACAGATAATCTACATTATCTGCTTTGAACTGGATTATATGAGTCCACACTGGCATATAATCCAGTTTAAAGCAGATAATCTGGATTTTATATGGCAGTGTAGAAGGGGCCTGAGATACATTTATGTAGAAACATGCTGCTTTAAAAGAGAATTTAGTTGAATCCGATTGCAAAACATCCAGAAAGTAGGAAAAATTGGCAAGCAACAATAGCAGCTCACGTGATTATAGGAGTAGTTCACTAACAGCACAAAAGGAACTGGAAAAAGGAAACCCTTCTCATTTACAATGCTGTGCATTTTGGTACACTAGATGAGCACAGCCTTGCAAGAAGTTGTTTTTGAGACCAGAGGAAAAGTATTCCTTTCCTCTATGGGTAGCCTAATAACATGCTTGGGAACAATTAAAGGAGTGAGAGCTTAGTCTAAAAATGGCATTGGTATTATTTGAAATTTGGACAGAATAAGCTTCATTTTCATCAACCTAAAAGGGATAGTAGATTGTTCAAATGTTATTTATTTATTTATTTGCGGTATTTCTATCCCGCCTTTCACAAGCCTGAAGGTGACTCAAGGCAGCTTACAACCCGGCAGCAATCTGATGCTGACAGCAATCTACAATATACAATTAAAACATTTAAAACAAACATTAGAAAATCTGTATAAAAACCATTTAAAACATATAAAAACCAATGTTAAGTTCATTGTCCAATAAAATCATCAGAGTTGTTCCATATTTCAGTCTTACATAGTTCCGTGTTTGTCTATTGCACTGCATTTCCAAAGGCTTGTTCAAAATGCCAAGCTTTTTTTCCTGGAAAGTCAGGAGGAAGGGGCCCGATCTAATATCCCTAGGGAGGGAGTTCCATAGCTGTCTCTTGTCCCCACCAGAAGCGGCTGCAAGAAAGTCAGGACCGAGAGCAGGGCCTCCCCAGATGATCTTAAGCTCCTAGATGGTTCATAGAAAGAGAGATGTATGGACAGGTAAGCTGGGCCGGAACTGTTTAGGGCTTTATAGGCTAAAGCCAGCACTTTGAATTGTGCCTGGTAGCAAACTGGCAGCCAGTGGAGTTGGTGCAACAGAGGTGTTGTATGCCACCTGAGCACTGCTCCAGTTAGCAACCTGGCTGCCACCCGCTGTACTACTTGAAGCTTCCAAACAGTCTTCAAAGGCAACCTCATGTAGAGTGCATTGCAGTAGTCATTACAGGATGTAACCAGAGCGTGGTTACAGGCACAACTGGCGCACAAGTTTTAACCGTATGAATGCCCCCTCCCCCCCCGGCAACTGCCAGACCTGGGGTTCCAGGCTCAGCAATGAGTGCAGAAGTCCCAAGCTGCAAACCTGCATCTTCAGGAGGAGTGTAATCCCATCCATCACAGGCTGTAACCCTATGCCCTATTTGGCATTTCAACTGACCAGGAGTACCTCTGTCTTGTCTGCATTCAGTTCCAATTTGTTCACCCTCATCCAGAACATCATAGCTGCCAAACACCAGTTCAGGACCTGAACAGCTTCCTTAGTAGCCGGTGGGAAGGAGTGATAGAATTGAATGTCATCAAACCCCAAAATCTGGATGATCTCCCCCAGCAGCTTCATGTAGATGTTAAACAACATGGGGGACAGTATTGATCCCTGCAGGACCCCACAGAACAATGGCTGTGGGGTCGAGCAGGTGTCCCCCATTCTCTTATGTACAGATACACTGGAAAGCCATTTTACAGTAAGCATATCACCACTATATGTAAAAGTTGGCTTACAGAAAATCTGATAGCACCATACCATCACCATCTACCAGTTTGTTTGTTTTTTATATTCAATTTGCAGCATGAGTTGGTTTGTTTGTAAAATCCTTTTACAAGCCTCAGTGTAGCAGTTATGAAGAACAAAAAGACACTGCCAGTAGATTGGCCCTTGAAATTATTTAAATCATCTCTTCATTGAGATAGATAGATAGATAGATAGATAGATAGATAGATAGATAGATGATATTTCTTTAAATCACATACTAGTAGCTGTGATAGTGGTAGCCTTGCAAGATAGATATACAACCACTGGCTACTTCCTTTCTTCAATGTATTCAGGCTCTTTTCATTAGAAACATATGTTTTGGTTTTTGTACTTGTGTAAATGTCTATTTTCCACCTAGGTTATAAAAATGTCGGTCCCAATAGCATTTAGAAACAATTATCTTGAACCCTTACCCTTCTGGAGTGCCTATATGCTTCCACAAGCCTCCTGATGTGTGGATGCTAGAATTGGGACAATTTGAAAAAAGTGAAAAGCACTAATTTTGGATAAAATCATCATGTCACACCTGTTATTAGGATTTCTAAAGTTATAAGCATAAATGAACAAGGTCTGAATTTCTGATGGTCTTCAGCTTGCACCATTTGCAAATGGAACCTGTCATAACATGTACCAACCAGCGATCTAGCACAACAGATTTTATGGCAGTTTATGCCCATCTCCTCCCTGACATACATAGGTTTGAAGTTAACAACAGGACTGAAAGTAATTATTTCCCCTTGTTAGTGCTTTTTAATTTTGAGAGGTATCCCACATATCCTACCATGTTTCTCTGAAAATAAGACACTGTCTTATAGTTATTTATCTCAAGAAGACACAATGACTTATTTTCTGACGATGTCTTATTTTTATTAAGTATGGTACAACAATCTGCATTTATTCAAATATAGTGCTGAGTAAAATGGCAGCTACAGCTTTACTTCTTCCCCCTGAGTACACACAATACCTAAAGCAAAACATCCTGCTCCTTACCTCACTGAGACTTCCCGAGAGATGGGCCAAAGGGAAACAGTGCCGCCAACTGCTAGATGCGGCCCTGTTGGAGCCAGTGACTCACTCCCTCTCTCACTCACTCAGGGAGGAAGCCTTGCCTTGCCTGGCCCAAAGGGAAGAAAGAACAGCAGCAGCAGCAGCAGGAGGAGGAGGAGGAGGAGGAGGAGGAGGGGACTGGCAGTGAGAGGGAGGGGGGCCTGGACCTGCCTCCACTGCCGTTGTGGAAAGTTCTTGCATTTCTTTTTCTATTTCTTCCTCTATGCTTCAGCTTGTATCACTATGTCTTATTTTCAGGGCATTGCTAATATTGTGCAAGTGCTTAGAAATCCTGCTACGGTTTATTTTATGGGTATGTCTTGTTTTCAGGGAAACGTGGTTCTAAAAATCTAAATCACATTCATGTGAGACAACAGAGAATATGGTAATTAATCAATCTCTGTATCTTCACCTTTCATATACTTTGAAGTATTACTTTTAAATCATTTTGTCAATATATTTTAGATTGTAATTTAGATATTTTGCATACCATCAAGTTATTCAAAAGCTTGCACCCAAACGGATTTGTCATAAATAATTTAATTGGAATAGACTAGTACCCAGTAAATGGTTTGACCTTGAAGGTAAAGCTGCCTGAAAAGCATTAATAAGCTACTGTAAAGACGTATCAATGCCACCAATAAAAAGTAAAGTCGTGCGTTAATCCCACCAAATGGGACCACCAAAAATGTAAGAAAGTTCCTAGACTGCTATTAAATTAAACTGCCACCAATATGTTTAGAGACGCTGGTCTTAAAGTCTCTGTTTATCCCTATTTGCGTTGTGAGGTAACTTTGGTAGAGTGGAATACACCGAACGTAAAATCAATGGAGGAGGCAGGTTTAAAATAACAAAGAGAACAAGTTTATTGTTAAACAGAGCGTATTGTTGCAATATTGAGATGTTGAGCTTGGCATATGCTTGATGGTTACAATATGGCTTGGTTGAGATACATTCAGGCTTTAGATGTTACAATCTTATAAACTCCTTCTACAGTGAAGTGCTTTATTATTTCAGTGTTCCCTGTTGTGAATATTCACACTGTTTGTCCTATACCGGATCAAACCACTGATCTCCAGTCTTCCACTACTGGCGATCCTAAAACCCCCTCTGTTAGATTCTTTTTAACTCAAGCAATCTAACGAGGTTTCACCTTCAGCTCCCTTGCTGAAGAAATATTCACAAATACTAAGAACTAACTGAATTTACACTGCTTCACACCACAGAGCCCTAACTGACTCTGCCCTCTTCTCAGGGTCTCTTCCTCCTGACTAAACTACTTTTCCAGAGTCCTATCTGACTCTGCTCCTCCTCTCAGGGTCTCATCCTCCTGACTGAGTTACTCTCTCAGAGTCCCTACTTGACTCTGCCCTCTTCTCAGGGTCTCTTCCTCCTGACTGAAAATTAACTGTCACTTTCAAACCTTTTTTTCCTTAAGCTCCGCCCACCTCCTCTTCTGCCTTGTCACCATGGCAACCTATTTCTCACAGCTAGGCCATGACAACCAATGTAAAACATAAATACAGTTTAAACACAGTATAATAAACACTTTATAATAAACATTTCTCTACAGCTACTCTCAAAAAGTACTTTGAAATAATAATATTATGTCCTCTTCTAGTTTATCTTATAATAAACTTTTAAAACTGGTAAAATACACATATACTAGAACACGATGGAAGCAATTGCCCTAGCCATGTTGGAAAATGATGTGTAGGAGTTCAGGAATAATGTTTCTACTAGTATGCACACTGTTAGACCTGTAATCATTGGGTAAATTTCATCACATCTATGGTATGCTCATTTTAGCAGACTATACACCCTCAGGGAACCACCCTTCAATTGTTTCTGAAACGGCTTGTTTTCTTTATTGGCCTTCTGTTGCAGTGTCTGAGATAAAGAAGCTGATTGCAGCTCTTATTCCAAGCAAGACTCTGGAAAAAAAATATGATTCCTCTAGAAATACTCAAATGCTTTCCTGAGTATTTAACCCCAATATTAGCCAAAGTGGTTACCCAAATTAACAATACAGAATGAATTCCACTGGGCTGGAAACAGATGTAGTTGATCCTATTCATAGGACAGGTGCTATGCAAGATACCAATAATTAGTGGCCTATTAGTCTTCTGGACTACTTTATATAATAAATATTTGCTAAATAAATTGAAGGATTAGGAATATATTAACCATGCCATTCACCCTGAACAGTTTGGCTTTAGGGAAAGGTCAGAGTATTAATGACTATTACGTTGACTCTTTGATCATATTTTTTAAGTCTAACACATATTTTTCCATTTAGCAGCAGCTTTTGACTCGAATGATGGAAACCTGTTGTGGCATAAATTGGCCAACACTAATATAGATAACTGCATATTGTTTTGAGTTAAGGAACTTTATTCTAATATGACAGCTAGAATAAAAATTGACATTTGTGTCTCATTAACTCATCCTACCCCCACTAATAAAGGAATAAAGCAAATGTACTATCATTTAAAAAAATATTTCTGAATATTATCTTAGCATTGTCCGGCCCAGTATTTTTTCACCCTCAATTGGGTCAAAATGGTTTCTATTCTTTTATGTGCTGATGATATGATTTTAATTTCACTTAATTCTTTAGGGCCAAGAAGATTTCTACCTATGATCATTGTTCTATCAGTGGCCAACAGACTCAAAAGAGAAACTTTGTTTATTCTGAGCAACTGGAAAAACAGGTTACTAATAATTCTAATGTCTCAAGATGGAATAGACCAGGCAAAACTTACTCTTTATACTCATGTATAAATCAACTTCATTTATAAGTCAAGGAGCTATTCCACAAAGAGGGGAAAACATCAATCCCACTTTATGGGGTCAGTTAATCCAGGCCATTGCTACCATTTCCTCACCCAGGCATTCAAAAAGGCCAGAAATGGTGCCACAGTGGGGAGAATAGATGGTGTTGGTGCTTCTTTTAGGTTCTCCTGAGATAGGCTAAATCTTTCCTTTCCCCACTCGACTCAGAGAAGGGCATGGTTTCTTTTTTTATGAGTTAAAGTAAAGTAATTACATTGACTTGTGATTTTTCGCATTGATTTTTTTGACTAAAGTGTATAGACATTTACATGTTCCCAAAACTTAGACAAACTTTATTTGTCCTTTTGTTTTCACTCCATGTCTATGACTATGGTCAGTGATACATATTCTCATATGCTTTTCACCTTCCATTTTTGCATTTGTGGAGTACCAGAAATTGTGGATTTGCCTCATTATGTGTTGCTTTGTTCATTATATTGTGAACCAAAAACTAAGTTTTTGGACTCTGTCTGTTTTATCTACATTTTAAGGGCCCTTCTACACTGCCATATAATCCAGATTATCAATGCAGATAATCCACATTATCTGGTTTGAACTGGATTATATGAGCCTACACTGCCATATAAACCAAAACAGATAAATTTTATATGGCAGTGTAGAAGGGGCCTTATACTCTTACAGAAAAGATATTCTATCTCCTCTCTGATAGAGACCCTATGTCAAGGTTTCTCTTTTTGCCCTAACAGGAATGAACATTTGAACAAGATTTAGCACTGATATTGTAGTTGACTGCTTTGGGGAATGCTCATATCTAATCATAGTATTGTTGTTTATATTCCATGTGTTTAAATTGTATTGATTTTTTGAAAAAGATCTATATGCCATGCATTTATATAGTACTTTTATATTGTAGCACTTTTATAAAGTACTTACTTATTTTGTATGTGAATGGCCTATAGCTGATGTATTAATAATTTTCTAACTTACTTCCTTACATATTAGCAGTACTGTTGTACTGTTAAAAAGACTTGCTATTATTGTGTCTTCATGTCGTTTCTGGCTTGTGGTGACCCTAAGACAGATCTATAATGGGATTTTCTTGGCAAAAGGGAGATTTCTCTTGCCTTCCTCTGAAGGCAGGAGAATGCTTTGAATGCGATTTCTTGCTTCTTGGCAGGAGGTTGGAAAGGATGGCCCACAAGGTCTCTGATTCTATGAAGCAAGAGTGTGACTTGTGTAGAGTCAAATGTAGGTTTCCATAATCAAATATGGATTTGAACCCTGGTCTCTCAGTGTCCTAATTCTTTCTAAGTATAAGACTATTATAACCTTTAACTCTCTTAAACAGAATGCTATCTATTTATTTTAATGTTGAGGAGTCATACCCAAGGTCCTCCTTTTTGTTTTAATGTGTGCTGCCCTGTTTCCAATATCTTGCATCCTTAGAGAGAGAAAAATGATCATAAAAGAAAAGAGTAAGATTTTTAAAAATGAATATTCAAGGAAACAGACCAAAAGGAAAGAAATAAGTTTACTCATTGGAGAGAGGGAGGAGAAAGAATTAGCATACAACACCGGGGAGATTTCTAAATATTTCATTTACATTTCTATATCATCTATTTGCTCTCCTATCTAAGAAAGCAGCCTGGAGAATTCTGATTAGTTGTTGTGCCATTCAATTTGACTCTAATTTGAGATGGGTGAACTCCTTTGAGCCCATGTCAGAATCATTGAGATATGAGACAAGCAATTCCTCTAAAGTTGAAAAATACCACTTGTTAATTTCTAGACCAGTTTGATTTTGTCTTTTTTTTTTTGTCTTAAGGGAAGCCTTTCAAGGCAGAGCCAATGAAGAAGAAAAAACAGATGCTTTTTGGTTGCTTTATCCAAGGTATTGCTTTGAAGTGCTTCCCCTGTAAAACTGCCTCTAGCTAAGCCAAATTCTACATCCTTCAGGGCATGAGCTTTTGACTCTCAGACCTAGATTCCAGGAAGGAGGCTACAATTTGAGGCTACTAACATTAATCACAGCTTCAAGGTGAGCATGATCGAGCCCCGAGGCTAGTGTTGAGGTCTCAGCCGAGTAAACTGCGCCAGAGTTTCTAGCTCTAATAAACTCATAAAGTAAATTGGTATTTAGTGGCTTTTGAGATTTTCTTTATCTTTTTGTAATGGATGCAAATGCCAAGATTTCAAAATCAATCAAATGTTGGGATCTTAATGACATATCTGATGGGGATTATAAGCACCCAGATAGTTGGCAATTCTTTTTTCTCTCCTTAAAATGTTTCTAACGGGCTCTAAATCTTCGTATAACCCAGAGTAGAACTGGAAGAAAGTCTCATCAACAATCGATAATAATGCTGTATAAGCTTAACTACACTGAATCTCAGCTGAGCAACACTCCCGCCACCCCACTTCCAAAGTGTAGGGAAGAAAGCCAGGTCTTAATTTGGCATTGAAATTAGGCCAGCATTGGCACCAACTAGCCAAAATTAAAGGATTCCACAGCCAATCTCCAAAGCCAAGAAGGGCTCCTCTCCAAGAATAAATACAGTACTAGAAGCAGGGGAACAGGTGCCTACTTGAACCTTTTGACTTATCAATATATTAGCACATGAAAACAAATATTCCAGACCTGAAATCACTGCAGCTGGTAGTTCTCATGCATGGCTTATTTTAGATAGGCAGCTGCACAGAATTTCTTATATTCCCTGCATAATCTGTACAATACTGCAATATGTGTGTGTTCGTGCAATATTTTGATGCAAAGTATTGGATAGCTATCAAACACCTGACAATACTACTATATGTTCTGAATTTTCATTCTACTCTCTGGAATTGCTTGGGTGACTGAGTTCACACTGAGACCAACACAGATGTTTGTTGGAGTACTTTATCATGCTATGACTTTCCCAGCTGCCATATATAAAGCAATTACTGTTGATTCAAACTTTGTAAGTAATACTTGAAACTTCAGTCTAGAGGAATGCATTTTGAGATGATTTTTATAGATGTGGTATTGCAGTGCATTTAATAAAGTTACCCATAATGTGCTTTGAGAAACATACATGAATTAATCCTGGAAAGCATTCTCATTTCTGAACGTGGCAAGATTTAACATGAATAAAAGTGTATTACAATTTTGTGAACAAACATATTAGTTCATTATCAGGCATTTCTTCTCTGTCCAAATGGGAAATGTGCCTAAATAATTTCTGACTTTATTCTGCATAGTTTTTTTCCCCTAAGGACACTATATCCATATTACAAAGTGTTCTTTGGATCCTGCAGAAAAGGTTTAAAGTAAAACGCTGAAGCAGTGACTTAAAAGAATTAGTGCCACAGTGCTCAAAAGATGTGAAACAATAGCTGTGTAGCAGTCTTAAATTTGGTATAGTTTTATTGATTTCAGGGAAACTGTGAGTATATAGGGCCATTCATAGTTTACACTGGTTAAAGATTTGTACCAAATAGTATTCATATTTTACTGTTACTACTCAAGAATAATTTATCAGCTTCATTGGTTTTTCTTCAGATTTACAGCACCATTCCATTGACTTCCATCCAGTATTGATCATACAAGTATCCCAGAAGTCATAAACAAATTAAAATCCATTTGTAGCCCTCCAACCAAAATTAAGAAGTACCATTGTGCATTTTCAGAAGACTGAAGGTCACTCTGTCTTGCTCTGGCACAGCCTTTTCTCAATGACTGCTGAAACAATAGCCTCCCCCACCTCGAATCTTTACATATCCAGTGAAGAGACAGAGTGAATTGGGAACTGCATCTCTGTCTAATCTCATTATATAGTTAACACACACTCAAAAAACTCCAAACATGCCATTTCATATAGGTCTAGTTAAATGGGAATTGCTACTGAATCAGTGCATGATTCACTAAATGTAACTATTCAATGAGATGAAATGACCACATGCCATGGACATAATATTTTATCTCTAAACTCAGAGCATAAAACATTAAAATACCTCTGTAAAACAACTCAAGTTGGTCTTTGGACTTCCTATGGATTATAAAATGGAGAAGGATCATTATTCTGTTAACTTTATCGAGTCATTAGGTAAATCCCGCAGAACTACAATTTCTGCAATCTCAAGTTGATACCGATTTTTGCCTGCTCCCCAAAACATCATGGCTCTGATCCCATTTGTGCTGCTCTTCCAAATACTGGCAAGTGTACTCTTCAGTGCTTGTTATATTCTACAGCTTTATCATAGTTGGGAGTCAAAGCCAGGTTTTGGATTATCACACCAGTCTTATGTTTTGTCTCTTTCTGGGGTGTTTCTTTCATTCAGTCAGTCTGCTTATAATGTAGCCTTCTGCTTTTCTATTGTTTTATACTTTACCAAGCATCATTATCTTTTTGAACAAATTATGTTGTTTCATATGCCCAACCTATGTTCTATTTGGTTGGATTAGGTTAGTTTTTAAGGAACATTCACAATTGATTTGTTCTTGGATACATTCAGTTGTCTTTTTAGGTTCTTGTGGGTTTTTTCGGGCTATAGGGCCATGTTCTAGAGGCATTTTTCCTGACGTTTCGCCTGCATCTATGGCAAGCATCCTCAGAGGTAGTGAGGTCTGTTGGTATTAGGATAATGGGTTTATATATCTGTGGAATGGCTGGGGTGGGGCAAAGAGCTTTTCTCTGCTGGAGCTAGGTGTGAATGTTTCAACTGACCACCTTCATTAGCATTTGAAGGCCTGGCTGAGCCTGGGAAAATCTTTTGTTGAGAGGTGTTAAGATGTGCCTGGTTGTTTCCTCTCTGCTGTTTTGCTGTTGTAATTTTAGAGTTTTTTTTAATACTGGTAGCCAGACTTTGTTAATTTTCATGATCTCTTCCTTTCTGTTGAAATTGTCCACATGCTTGTGGATTTCAATGGCTTCTCTCTGTAGTCTGACATGGTGGTTGTTGGAGTGGTCCAGCATTTCTGTGTTCTCAAATAATATGCTGTGTCCAGGCTGGTTCATCAAGTGCTCTGCTATGGCTGACTTCTCTGGTTGAAGTAGTCTGCAGTGCCTTTCATGTTCCTTGATTCGTGTTTGGGCGCTGCATTTGGTGGTCCCTATGTAGACTTGTCCACAGCTGCACAGTTGTCTTTTTGTTTTTCTATAGAATTCATAGAACTCTCCATATTTTAAGCCTCTTGTAAGCCTTCTTCACTGGCCAATATTTACATCCATGCTCAGAAGTTAAAAAAAACCAAGACATGGCTTTGATATTTAATTATATTCCTATACTTGAGGATTTTATTTACTTCATTGGGCTTATCTACACTGGACCAAAACTCACAATGATACAATCTCTAGAAGTGTGGATGAAACACAACAGCTTTATGGATGGCCACACAATATGAACTTTGAAGCGCTGTGGGTCTCACGTGGCAGCAGACTGCATTTTGAACATATCTGTTCTGACATGTGACTTAAAATTCATATCACATGCACAGGCTTATGAAACTCCAGGACTTTGGCCTAGATTCTGGCAACAGAACTCCCTGTGAGGATGGTGTGACTTTGGACCTTGGTTCTTTCCTAAGGCATTTGATCTGTATTTTAGAGAGGTCCATGTCAGCCAAACCTTCATTTTTGAACTATGGGGATATTAGAGGATGCCCCTCCCCCCAGTTATGAGCAAAACTGGTGAAGAGATCTCTATATTTTGTTACATCAGTGGTGGTTGTCATGCAGCCCTCCAGATGTTGATGGACTGCAGCTCCCAGTATCTCTGGACAGAATAGGAAGCTAGCCAGCAACATATGGAGGGCTACACGATTCACACTCCTTCAATCCATCATTTTATTTTCCCATGCTTTAGCATTCTGCTATCCCCTTATCCCTCCATGCAACACTTTCTAAAAGTGTATTTTGAATGAATCTATTCAAAATTGGAACTTGCATATTTAAATGAAAATGTACAGTTTAAACCAATGCTGAATTGTTCTCATTTGAATGTTTTGTCACATATCTATTTACTATGAGTCCCCAGGGGTCTGAATAGTTTACTGGTTCAGGTGGAATACTTTCATTTCATTAAATCTGGCAGTTCTTTTATTTGGCTATTGATTAAATGATCTAGTGACACTGCAGGTTGTCACCAATGGATTGAAAAAGAGTTGAAACTGCCTGCCAAAATTGGACTGAATTGCTAGAAAATGAGTGTCTTCTTCCAAAGATGTGACAGAGATGAATAAAGTGAAAAGTTTCTCTAAGACTCAATAGCCTTTTTAAAGATTCAGTTCAGCTTTACTGATAACAAATCACACAATTGTGTACTGTACCTCCCATGGATGTGCTAATACAGGGTTATACTTTAGGTATGTGCTTCGATAAAGCTAAATCACACCCCATGATTTGAAGTGCTCACTTTACCTTTGGGGGTACACACATCTAAATATTTCCTTCAATTTATTTATTTGTTTATTTATTGAATATCCAGGCTGGTATAAAGCCTGGATAACTTAATTTGGGTTAAAGTTATTTTTAAAAAAAAATCAAAAGCACATTTTGGTACATCTCTGTTCTGTGCTTGTGTAATCAGACATACTTTATGTTCCTCTAAGATTAGTGGTTGTATGATATAAAACATAACAAGCTGCAACTTCCTAATAGCCTCTTTACATTGACACATACATACACACAGCATTTGAAAATGTTAAATCCATAAAGATTTCTAATACAGATCTCAAGTCATACCACAGACTGCCTGGTTGATAAGCTTTAAATAGTTTTAGTTTGAGGCTAACTGGCTATGACAGACCATTTTGAACTGTCCATTGCCAAAATGATGTCTTAAATAGTAGCCTGGTATTGTCTGTGTTCTGTAGGTTTTGTGATCAGTTTAGTAAGGAATGAACTGTCAGAAGCCCTGTTAAATTGACATTCAAGGCAGATAGATGCTTGACATGATTCTGCAACTCTTGAAACTTTCAGCCAGGAGGCACAGTGACAAAGCTTTTGAATTCTATATGCTTGATCACTCTTTGCAAAGTTTAATGAAAACAACTGGAAATACATACTGGTGTTTTTAATGTAAGAATATAACTAAACTTTTCCCTTTTACTATTGTGTGTACCTTCTGATGCTTTATCTCCTACTGCTTTTTTGCTGTAAAACTATAGTGAAAGAAGTGATAAGAGAACATTAATTCGGATCTAAAGAACATGCAGCATGGTCTGCCAATGAGCTTCACTGTGTGAGTCTATTGCTTTTCATTTCTTCAGGAGAAGAAGCCAAGGTAACTTTATGATGTATCTTGATTGCCAAGATTAAAACATGTTCAGGATGTGGTACTGGACAAGTGGTTCTGTGTTGTCATAACAAGACTCTCATTAATTTTTATAGAATGAAAGCATGAATTATTGAACCATGTGGTGGTAACTGTAAAGTGAGAGAACATAATCATTCTTTTATGGAAAACACAGTGGCTGTCAACCAATAAAAGAGATGTACCACGGTAGAAGTAGAAGAGAGCATCGGGAAGCAAAACGAGTAAAAGGATAAATATACACTATAGGGAAGTTAGGCTTCCTTCATCCCTCTTGAGCTTTTGGCAGGCAACTAAAATCCTGTGATTTTGTATTGCCTTTGTTCCTTTAAACCAGGAGGGTGGTATCTCTGGTTGCTTTAAGAGTTTGTGGGTTTTCAAAGCAATATTTGAATACATTATTTTAATTCGTTTTTGAATAATGTTTTAGCTTTTTCATTTGTAAATATTTAATGTTTTAATTTTTTAGCTGTTGCAAATTATCTCAGGGGCCCTGGAAGGCAGTGAGGCAATAAATGCTCTCTCTCTCTCTCTCTCTTTCATACATACATACACATTTATATATATATATCCCACATATTTTAATATAAAATATTCTTTTGATGCTATTATTCTATATTTTAGAATGATTTGTAAATGCCACAATCAGTTATGTGAACTCCTTATTCCTTTCGTCATAGCAGAGGGATTCAATTAAGTTAGCAGTCCTGCAGGTTAACTGCAGTTTTGGTCCCTTGATTTGCAAGGAAAGAGTGGTGTGTTGACTCCCCCCCCCCCCCCCCCCCCCAAATAACCCCATAGTTTATGGGCTTTCATTTCTGGCTGTTTTTCTGAGACTGGTGAAGTGGACCAAGATGGCTCCCCAATTCAAGACCATAGAACACCTTGTTCCCTAGACATTGCCTTTTATCTCATATAGTGTCCCTGCTGACTAGGGGCTTGTCTACTCTGGCCCAAAACCCCATACTCACAGTGAATAGACTGCTAGCTATTTTCACAGTGCGCAATCACTTCTGATAAACATCCTGGGCCTTTTGGCTATACTTTTGCCCTGCTTTAAGAAAATTTGAGGGACACAGCAGTGTTTTCTAGAAACCCCAGTGTATCCCAAGGCTTTGGGGATGTCCAGACAGCAATATCAGGTACAATTCAGCTTAATCCACTACCCAGATGGACACTGCCACCAACACCCTTTCTCTACACTCTACATAAGGGAAAGGAGATGGTTCATGCCACTCCTCCTAATCGGCCACATAACTCAATCTGAGCACCTGGCCACTGTGGTCATTTTTGCTGATGTCTGAAATGAGTGCCATGCAACAAGCAAAAAAGTAGGTGATATTGATTTGAATAGTGGCCCTGGGAGTGGCACATGTGCGCTGGATCTGAGGCTGCTCTGGGGCGAACTTACTTTTTTTGTGTGTGGCAGGAGCGACTTGAGAAACTGCAAGTTGTTTCTGGTTTGGTTGAAAGGTGACACAGGAATAAACTGTGTTACCTTTAATAATAACAAGGAAGATAATTTGGCAAGCATGATGTACATCTCAAATCTCTTCAACCCCTTGGGGAAAAATGAAAAGAAAAGGAAAAGTAGTACATACATTGGAACAATTGGTTCGCAACCAGAGCATAAAATGTTTAAAATAATCCCATTGTTAATTATAATGTCAAATACTATTTTGCCTGATAATTACTATAAAAGCTACTTATCATCCTTACCTACCTTCAAGTCCTTTCGAAATTTTAATGAACTGTATGAAAATCCCTGAATGAATCTTCAATTGAGACTTCCATACAAAGTAATTTTGCTTCATATCAATCATTTTATGTTTCAAAGAAGGCAGAATAGATGGGCAGGCTATCCCCTTGCACAAATTAAACAACAAAAGCAAATTTAGAAAGACAGATAGCCAAAAAGTTTTATCAGTTCAGTTGCATTAATGCAATTCAAATGCCCGGTACATAAATATTACATAGGTTTGCTGTAGTCCCTAGAGTCTGAATTTTCCTCTAGAAGATTATATTGCTTTCTAATCAATATAGTATTAACTATTTTGTTTTCCTCACTTTTAACTGATCTCCTTCTGAAACCCTCTGGGATATCTAGACTAGAGCCCATCAAACATTAAACTATCTGCAGGTCTCTGCAACAAGGCTCCTGTTTTCCATTAGTGAAATGTTGAAGAGGAGGATGGAAAAGACAACTGTATTAAAGCTTCTCTCTAGTCCTTGTGGTCTTGGTTTGGCTAAAACCTCATCCCACTGGTTTTATTTATTTATTTATTTATTTATTTATTTATTTATCATTTATGGCATTTCTATGCCGCCTTTCTCAGCCTGGAGGCAAGAAAAATAATCATGCATGTTTGGAATAAAAATATGACTACAACAAATTGCTGGATTTGTGTCTGACTGCTTTCTATGATGAATTACTACACTACCCTTTTTGTGAAGGACTTTCAATCTTTAGACCACAGATTTACAAACTGTGTATCATGGCACACAAACCTGTAGCCAAGAAGGGAAGGGGTAGGGATTCACACCCCCCTTTAAATCTTTTAGGTTAAAAATTGGTTTACTCAGGAATTTTAACTAGCTAACCAAATCGCCATGCTAAGTCTATGAGAAGCAAAAATTAAAAGTCCCTCCAGAATTGCAAGCACTATTGCAACCAACTTTTGACAATTCATACTGTAATTACCTACCTTTCCACCAATTTACCATGCAATAACAGCAATAGCCAATATAGTGGAAGCAACCATGTTGGCCTACCTACAACTAGTTGGCAAAGCCTAAGGCACACTGGGGAATTTGAAGACCCTCAAGAAGAAGATCAGACTTGGTGGCACCAGTTGACAGGGACAGAGCTGCAAGCTATTAAAGGCTGCCCCACCCCCTGCTGTGCTCTTTGCTTCAGCTTGAGGTAGGAGGCAGGTTCCTAATGCGGAATTGGTCTTTCCCTCCTTACTCCTTCCCCTCCCTTTCCCTATAGGATAGTAGAGTTCCCATTGCTATGCCTTTGCCCCAGGGATTCACCCAACAATTTTGGCAGTTTCTGCCCTTGTCATTTATTGGCAGGGATTTTCCACCAGAACATAAGGTTTGGAGGTTTGGGTGCTGCACCAGTGTCAGGTGACACTGGAAGGGAATGAATTCTTTTTTTCCACTCTTGGACACATCCTATTCCCATCCAAACTGGCTAATTGTGCTAAAACACAAACTTCTAGAATGGAGGAAGATGGCAGCTCCTCTCACTTCTATGCCTTTGCAGAGCCACAAAGTTGTGGCCTATTCCTTCTGTCTACTTTGTTTTGATGTACAAAAATATGCCAATTTATTTAATCTTCAGATTTGTTCAATTGCTAACCACTGTAAGCCTTATCCCACATCACAAGGAGAGGACCAGCCATTATATTTCTTGGTTTAGCAGCAAAAATACAATAATGTTTTCACATACCTTTTTTTTAAGTTTTGGGGGAAATTCCCAAAATTACATTATTATTTTTTTAATCATCTCATAATCTTAACTTGTCACACATTCTGCCAGAATCAACCAGTTTTGGCAGTGCCCGCCCAAGGGAGCATGAGGATCTGTCACCTCGTGCCCCTCACCATCCTGGCTTCTCCCTGCCCCATCATACATGAAAATACCCCAATAAGCCACCTCTACCTGTCTTTCCTTATGAAAAGACAGGAAGCCTCCTATTGTGCCTCACTGGATTCTTTTTGGTTGCAGCAGGGATTTTTTTCCAGTTCAGCCACAGAGCTGCCCTGGAAGTACTTGTAATGGGTGTAATGGGAGCTGTCAGGCTTCTTGACTGAACTTGAAAAACCCTTTAGCTGCCGCCAAAAAGAAACCAGTGTGAAGAGGTCCCACCATGGAATAATTGTTGTAGCTTTATAATGCCTTTAGTATTGTCAGCCAAATAGTGAGGTGTTGAACCAAAATATAATTTTCATAATTCCACAGCATGGAGTTAAAGTGGAATCAAACTGCATTAATTCTACAGTACCGGTGCACCCACAGACAGATTCTATAATTGGCCTTGCAAGCTTCTTTGATGAAGTCATTCCATTATTATATCTTTAAAAAGTCTGCAGACAAGAACCAAGTTTCTAATCATGCAAGAAAGAGTGGTGTGGGAGACCATAAGAATACCTGAGTCAATATTAGCTATATCCTACCACATGGTAAGGTAAATTTAATGTGCATGCAAAGATCTATCACTGGTCAGTTCAATTTTAAATGCTCAGATGTAAGCAATTTCGTAGAAATCCCAAAGTACTTTTCAAATCCTTCACTGAGCTAGTATAGGAGATAATTTCTTTTAAGCAAGTCTAGTAAGTCAACCTATCAGGTTATTTCTCTGGAAATATTATGACTGTAATAGCTGACCAAAAACAATACAAATTGTGCCACCTTCTTGTTTCAAAAGGTTACTAGGGCTGGGCGGTTTCGTTTCGTTAATTCATAATTCGTTAATAATTCGTTATTTTTTTTAATTACAAAACGATAACGAACCATTCTGGAGCAATTTTTTTTTAAAAACGAATTTTAAATAGTTTTGTAAATGCTTCGTATTTCGTTATTGTATTCGTTTCGTTATTGTTTTGAGGTCGTTTCGTTATTATTTCCGCATGTCTGGGGCAAGTTTTATGGTTGTTTTTTGTTTAATTAGTGGAAAAAAATTATAATATCACACCAACAGTCAACAACAGAGGGAGAGGGAAGCTTCAGAAGTTTTTGGAGGTTTTTAGCGTATTTTGCGGTCGCGTCCGCCATTAACGAATCGATTCGTTATTGTTTCGGAAATCGATTCGTTAATGTTTTGAAATTTTTTTTCACATTTATGAAATTTCGTAAATATCGAACTTTTTAAAAGGAAAATTTTGTAATTATTTTAAATAACGAAATGCAAAAACCCCCAAAAAACGAATCGATTTTAGAAACAAATTTTTCCGTTGTTACCCAGGCCTAAAGGTTACCTGTGCTTTCAAACTAGAAATTATTTGTATTTTTAAGGTGAAGGGTGACTGGCAGAGGAAATAGCATACTTCAATCTAGGTTTGGGTGGTGGTGGGAATTTTTGGGGTTTAATAGTGATTCTAAAATTCTTGAGTGACAATACTTTTTAAATCTCCCCATTTGTAATCTTTAAATAAAATCATGTGGATCAAGCATTATTTTTAAAGCAACATTTTAAAAGAAATGTTAAAAGAAGAAAATCCTGTGCAAAAAGTATCCGTATAACTGACATAGTCCTGAATTACAGCATGGAAACACATGGCTCAAAGCGACAACTTCAGTCACCCGTATTCTTAAAAGGGAGGCTTTTAATCAGTTACCATTACTGTTTTGTAGACACAGATTGTAGATCTCTTTGTTAAACAGTAATTGGCAGATTCATTTTCTCTTTGTGTTTGAAGTTTTAACCTTACACATAGTCACACTTTCATTTATACCACCTAGCTTTTTCTTTCATATAAAAGAGTAGAGGTTAGTGAGAAGATTCTCATTTTCTGTGAGGCTAGTTTTTAATAGGCGTGTAATATTTTATATGGAGAATGATTCAATTATGTGGCACTCCATCTATAGTCTGAGCTGCTAGAACCCTATATAAATAATATCTGGGTTTATCTACACTGGCCAATAAGTTTGCCAGGAGACCCCAGTGGTGCAATGGGTTAAACCCTTGTGCCGCAGGACTGAAGACTGACAGGTTGGAAGTTCGAATCCCGTGAGAGTGTGAATGAGCTCCCTTTGTCAGCTCCAGCTCCCCATGTGGCGACATGGGAGCAATATCCCACAACAAGGGTCCTCAAACTTTTTAAACGGGGGGCTGGATTACTGTCCCCCAGACAGTTGGAGGGCCGGACTATAGTTTTTTTAAAAAAACGATGACCAAATTCCTATGCACACTGCACATGTCCTATTTTGCTATTGTTATGAATTGCAATGTAAATATCTGATTTGCATGATGTATTTTTATTGTTACAATATGAACATAAAGCATCGTTTTAGCATTTCTGGAGATAAAATAGTTCCAATTAAAATGAGGAAAGCATTCTATTTTCTGTCCTTTTGAAAGTGGTTTTTGGATCATGTAAGCATGAGTCCCCTTTCCGGGGGGGGGGGGGGGGGGAGAAGGGCAGGGTATAAATATAGGAAATAAATCTATATAAATAAAAATGTAATGTTCGTTTGTGGGATTAACAAAACTCAAAAACCACTGGACACCTAACAACCCAATGTATGTCCTTCACTAAAAAAAATTGATTTTGTCATTTGGGAGTTGTAGTTGCTGGGATTTATAGTTTACCTATAATCAAAGAACATTCTGAACCCCATCAACGATGGAATTGAACCAAACTTGACATAGAGTTCTCCCATGACCAACAGAAAATACTGGAAGGGTTTGGTGGGCAGTGTCCTTTGATTCTGGAGTTGTAGTTCACCTACATTCAGAGATCACTGTGGACTCAAACAATGATGGATCTGGACCAAACTCCTCACAAATACTCAATATGCCCAAATGTGAACACTGGTGGGGTTTGGGGAAAATAGAATCTTGACATTTGGGAGTTGTAGTTGCTGGGATTTATAGTTCACCTACAATCACAGAGCATTCTGAACCCTACCAACGACAGAACTGGGCCTAACCTCCCACACAAAACCCACATGTGGGCCACAGCAACGCGTGGCAGGGGACGGCTAGTAAATAAATACTAGTCTCTCTCTCCCCCCACACGCCAGGCAAGGTTGGCTGCACTGCGCAGCCTGGCCACTTGCAAGGCCCAATTCCCTCACTTGCCTCATGCTGCCAGTCAGGCCTGGAAAGCAACGGAAGCGGCGAGGGAGAGAGAGAGACGCAGAGAGAAGAAAGGGTTAAAAGGAAGCCATCCTGCGAGAAGCCGGTGGGAGAGTCCAGTTTGCCTTCCCCTCGCTCTGTTCCCCCCATCCCTGTTTTTCCATCCCTTCCCTCCTCTCCCCCTTCCCAAACCTTACCATGTTATCTCAGGGTTTGCAGCCTTTTTCTTTTTTCACTAAAGATCAAAGTACTTGCAGGGGCCAAGCCAACCATGTCTGCTATTTATTTAGACAACGCTGTGCCTTTAAGAAGCCTGCTTTCAATGCAAACACTCAGGGAAGGAGAACTGCACTGGCCCGATGGGCAGCGGGAGGCAGATATATTTTCCCGCCATGGAGATGGGCTTCTATTTTTTAAAAAAATCAATTAAAAATGACGGGGTGCAGCTCTCCTTCCCTGTTTGCTTTGAATGCATGCTTCTTAAAGGTGAAAAAAGAAAAAGGTTGCAAACCCTGAGATTACATGGTCAGGACTTTTGCAGGACGGCTTCCTTTTAACCCTTTCTTCTGTGTGTGTGTGTGTGTGTGTGTCTCCCCGCGCACTCTGCTTTGGAGCCTTTTCCTTCCGCCACATCAAACCCTCATTTGAGCAGCTCCCTATTCAGATGGCGAGGAGGGCATCCGCGATTGGTGGGGGCGGCGCCGGGTGATCATGGCCAGGCAACGCCGGCTTACCTGGCCCAGAGGCCCTGCCCCTTTTTACTACAGGCAGCCGCGCCACACAGGAGGGAGAAGCCTGGCCCGGCACGACCCCGCAAGCGGCGAGGGGCTTTGCGCCAGGCCAGGCCAGGCCGCGCGGGCCGGATAAATGCCCTTGGTGGGCAGCATATGGCCCGCGGGCCTGAGTTTGGGGACCCCTGTCCCACAAGGTTGGTAAAACATCAAACGTCCAGGCATCCCCTGGGCAATGTCCTTGCAAACAGCCAATTTAACAGAAATACAAAATCCAAACAATATAGTAAACACAACTTTACCATAACTTTAAAAATATGATTAAGGACCAATCTGTGTTTTGGGTTTGTGGGGGCTAAACCCAATTGTTAGTCTGAAACAAAGTAGATCAGTTGAATCAATGGGACCTTTGAAAACCCACACATAAATAAGTTGCATTAATTCTGTGGATTTGCCCCTGGTAGATTTTGATTCCAGGCTTAAAAGCAACAAAACAAAAGCTGAAATGCAAACACACCTTTCTCACAGCTAAATCAAGAAAGTCCCTGTAAAACAAGTAAACTATACTAAAACACAGGCTTTTTATAAAAAATAAAAATAAAAATAGAAGAGTGGAGAAGAATAAGTTGATAGGATCATTCATGATGATAAACAATAGTATCTACCTTGCATAAATATTAGAACATTTTGGTTTGGACTAAAACCAGGTAAATACAACTTATGCATTTCCTAAAAGCTAAGCGCAAACGTTATCATTTGATTGATAGCTAAAGAAAAGCAGACCATTAACATGTGGAAATACATTTTCTTGAGAGTATGTACTCACATCCCTTTCTCCCTTTGCAAAGGGCAGCTAGGTTTGGGGCATGAAGAGGTCAGGTGCTGTGGAGGAAGGTGGTGCTTTTTCTTTTCCCCAGCTACCACTTTTCTCCCAGTGCAGATTGGCAGTCTGATTTTTCCATCTCAAGCATCAACCTATCAAGCCAAATCTAAGCCACCTGCAATGTAATGTGACATGTTAATATTTGACAAGCTCACAGTTTAGCATCTAGACAAGAAGTGGAGACAGAAGAAATATCAATCCCAAATATTCATGACTGGAGGACAGTCTTCAATTTGGTTCTTGTGGGTTTTTTCGGGCTATATGGCCATGTTCTAGAGGCATTTCTCCTGACGTTTCGCCTGCATCTATGGCAAGCATCCTCAGAGGGTGAGGATGCTTGCCATAGATGCAGGCGAAACGTCAGGAGAAATGCCTCTAGAACATGGCCATATAGCCCGAAAAAACCCACAAGAACTGAGTGATTCCGGCCATGAAAGCCTTCGACAATACAGTCTTCAATTTGATTGTCTACAGCCGGCCTGCACAACATATTGCCTGTAGGCTGGATGCCGCCTGCAAAGAGCTTCCCTGTGACTTGCTGGAGGGAGTGGACTTCTTTGTGGGTTGACCCTTTTCCTGCCTGCTGTTCTGGCCAGGCAGGCAGGGAAAAGGCCAACCAATGAAGCAGAAGCCTAACCTTTCACCAGGCCTGGAAAACACTGGGTTGGCCCTTCCGCTGTCCAGGAAGGAAGGCATAGAAAGACCAACCCATTAAGAGTCATCCCAGGTCTTACCAAAATGAGATCCTAAATTTTTCACTTCAGGACCGTTATGCTTGGATTGATTCTCCTTCTTCGGATATAGGAATAAAAGAACCCAATAACCTACTTGGGTTCAGTATGTTTTGAGTCTTTTTAAAGATGATATTGACCTTTACCATCAGACATACAGGCAATCAATCATATACTGACAACCACACATATACAAATTAGCAGTTATCATATCCAGTGGATTCTGGTCCTCAGAGATATATTGATTTTGGACCTGGTTTTGAAAGTTTTCCAAAGATACCTTTAAACTTTTCTTTTTCAAGCAGTACGTGATCTGTATGGAAGGGACAAATATGCAGGGCCGGACAGCACAATACTTTCAGTGTTATTGACATGCTTGTAAAACCCCAGGCCCATGAGGCTCGTTTAAAAGTAGTATTGATTTTTTTTCTCTGGGAAGGTTATTGAAGTCTTAAATGCTTAACTACATTCTTTCCATTCAATTATATTGAAATTGCCAGTCTTAACAATTAGCTAAGTTGGTATTATGAGCTGTAGAAAAAGATTTACACTGAATCCAACACACTGTCTTTCACAAAATATCAATAGTATATTCCGTTGCAAATCTATATTGAGGAGGTGGTAGTCATTGATTGGATGCCTTACCTAAACCCTTTGCTACCAGCCAAAGAAATGCTTCTATGCACTCTTGAAAGCAAAGAGCTTTCCAAAGTTTTTTCAATTCAGAGTGCTCCAAGGGAAAAATCCTGTACACATTTACTTAATATAGTAAGCCATATTGAACACAGAAGAGCTTACTTACTGATTAAATATGCTTAAGTAATAGATGATATTTGAAATTAATAGAGTACATGAGTGAGGGTTTTAGATCTGTTGTAGTGATAGCCAAGAAAAAAATATTCAGATTTACTTAATATTATGCAGGTTGAGTGTACCTTATCCAAAATACTTGGAGCCAGAAGTGTTTCGGATTTTGGGTTTTAAAAAACAGGGAGTTGGTCTGGATGGCCCTTATGGTCTCTTCCAACTCTGTAATTCTTTGATTCTAGGGCATTTGGGGGATTTTGAAGTATTTTCATATACTACAATTAATATCTTGGAGATGGGACCCAAGTTTAAACATGAAATTTATTTATCCAAATGTAGTGGTCAGCAGAAATCCACATATCTTGCCATTTGTTAGATCTCTATGTTTCTCTCCAGTCTTGTGTGTTGTTTGTTCATTACTTGTGTTGTGTATGAGACGGGAGACTAGAGAGAGACTGAAAACAAAAGGGACCTGATATTTCTAAAAATACAGGACAAGAAATCTCAGGAGAGCCAGTTTCTGCCTTGCAGATAGACATCCAGGAGTGCTATTGCCACCACATCAAAGGCAGAAGCAAGTGGCTGATGGCAAAAAGATTCAAATTTTGGAACATTTTATTTTATTTTAGAAAAGGAATACTCAATTTCTATAAGACACCATAATGCAGGTTTTAAAGTGATTCTAGCAAATTATATCCCTTTCTTGAGGCTGCTGTTCCAAGTTCTGGGACTCCCTTCCTAGGTGTTCATCAGATTGCCGGTGGCAGCAGCCGGTGGTGGTGCTCTCCTTAATGGAGAAGGTTTTACCTCACCTCCTTTCACTCCACGTCCCCGGTTGTCCTGGCAATCCTATGGATGGAAGCAAGGTGCACATGCAGTGCACATGGCTTTCCTCTGCCTCCCAGGCAACACAGGAGGCTTCTTGTGTTGCCAGTTCCAGACTGCCTCCATAGGGAGAATTTGCACACACTATGCGAGTAGCTCTCTTCCCTTGATGGGATGACAGTGTCAGCCTGGTGAAATGAGGTGGGGTGAGGAGAGGTGAGAACCCCACGCCTCACTATTGAGGAGGGTGCACACCATCTGCTTCCATTGCTGCCGCTCCATGTGTGATGAGATCCCTAGAGAGAAGACATAAAGGAGTCCAGTAACATATCAGTGACTGTTTCATTCTAGCATATGCTTTAATGGAGTCCAGAATTTTATAAGATCTGGTGAAGTGGATTAGAGTCCATGGAAGATTACACTAGAATAACTACACCAGAAGACCCATTAACAATTTAACAAAAGTGTAATAATTGCATTAGGAGAACCTTTAACATAAGGGAGCTAATAGACTGGGACTTGCTTTTGAAGTCTCTGCTTGTAGTGAAGCTAAACTCTTTCATTTGGACTACAATCAACAGGTTCTACCTAAAGAGCATCTTCCTGCCTCCAAATGTATAAAGAACCATGTGGAATCAGGACAAAGACCTTTCTATTCAACATTTTCCCCCTATCACTAAATATCAAGACATTCAACCATTATTTACTTTCTTGTAATTTAAACCATAACATTTAAGCCTGTCATTTGAGGTATCCATTAATCTACATATTATTATTATTTTGCAAGATGAAGCATGCAACTATACTGCTGAATGAATTTAATTTGGCACCCTTTTTATTGCCATGGCTCAATGGTATGGAACCATGGTAGTTATTTTGGTGAGGGGCCAGCGCTCTTTGGCACTAAAGATCTTGTAAAACCAGAAGTCCCATGCTTCCATAGCATTGAGTCATAGCAGTTGAAGTGTATCAATGCATTAATTCTACAGTGTAGATCAGGAGTCCCCAAACTAAAGCCTGCAGTCTGGATGCAGCCCTCCAATGTCATTTATACCACCCTAAACTTTAGACTTAGGGTCATCCTAAATCTGAAATGAGTTGAAGGCACACAACAACAATAATCCTAATTTACTTGACTATCTTATCAGCCAAAAGCAGACCCATACTTCCCACTGAAATACTGGTAAGTTTATGCTGGTTAAAATTGTTCTTCATTTGAAATATTGTATTTATCTTTCATGTTTTTGTGCACAGCAAATAAGATATGTGCAGTGTGCATAGGAATTCATTCATGTTTTTTTCAAATTATAGTCTGCCCGCCCCCAACAGTCTGAGGGACCATGAATTTGCCTTGTGTTTAAAAGTTGGAGGAACCCCTGGTGTAGATGCAGTCAAAGAAAGCAAGTTCTTTCATCTTTTTTCTTATAGAGCTTTATTTATTTATTTATTTATTTATTTGACTTGTACTCCCAATTTGACTCGGAGCAGTTTACAGCAGTAGATTAAAACAATAGAATTAACTTTAAAATACAATAAAAACAAGAACAAACAGGGCTAAAGCCCTTAGCCATAATGATCATAAGAAAATGCTGGATATGACCAAAGCATCCTGTTTCCAGAATGATCATCCTTCCTCACCTGCACACACCATTTCATTCCAGTATTCCCTTTCCTGTATCTTCACAAGAATCGGGTTGCATACCCACCCATTTATAATATTTTATGGGGTAATTTTCCAGGTCTGCTGTAGCATTACTTCCTAAAGCAAAATCAATACAATTATTCTTTAGAATCATTTTTTTTTTTTTTTTGCAAATGTGGTATGTTCAGATTCGATGCTTAATCTCAAGCTGCCATAAGAAGCTCTTTTTCAAAACCCATTATCAGCGTCTGTGTAATCATAACTGCTTCCTTTAGCTTAAAGTGAGAGCCAGATACAAACAGTTTGAACTGAATTTTGGGTTCCCCAGCTACACTGATAACACTGGAGTTGCTTTCTATTAGAGGATGATAAATCATTCAGAAGTTAGTTTAAACTAAGTCACTTAGACAGGAGATTTGTTGTCAGAGAGAAGAGCTTATCAGTAAAAGTAGGCTGAAAGCTGAAACGGTGAGTTGCAAAATGAAGTGTCAGTTCTCGTACAGAGTAAAACCTTGGGAAGAGAGAAAATAGAAAGTTTTTTGAAAGCATGCCCTCAGTCTTTGAGGTTGTGGTGTAGCATGCTGCAGCCTCTTCCAATATGATATTCTCTTCAGGACAGCAATAGCCTTAGGGGATCACAACAAATATTTAATAGAACAGACTCCTTGGAGAGTTGTTGAAGGTGGTGGCACAATTCATTTTGCATTTTCTCCTCAATGACACATAAAGCTTGCCTACTGCTAACATTCTTTCAGCTCTTTTTCTTTCTGTCTGTCTTTCCTTCCTTCCTTCTGTTTATTGTGACTAAAGGTATGATTCTCCAGAATATTTCTGCTTTTCGATATCCTTACCTCTATAAGAAGTTGTAATGACATCTATAAAAGATGTTGTAGAAGTGAACTGCTTTTCAAGATGACTATTTAAAGTTCCTTGTATCCAACACAGTTTTAATGGCTCACTGCTGGTGGAACAGGATGATGTGGCTGCTGCTACCAGCAGAAACTCTGCATCCTTTCTCCCTCTGTTCAAAATCCGTGGCTGCTGAAATTCAGGATGTTGCATTATATTATTTTAAATTTGGATTAATATTTCATATTGCATGACTGGCTATATTTAGGCTATCACTTGTGATGCCAGGTGCTCCTGAAGAGAAATGAATGTAATATATGTAGTCTGAAACTAATTCAGATTTGCCCTGCAGACTGATCTGTCTATGAATAAATCTTAGCCATTTCAAGAGATGTGTATATATTTGTGAGTATGTGCAGGGACAAGGTGCAAAGATTATGGCATAATCAGAAAGTCCCTTATCTATGTAATGTGGAGTCCAGTGCTCATGGATATCTGGTTTGATATCTGGTCTCACCCCCAAAAGGCAGACTTCCATCATTCTTCGGCTTTGGTTTTTGTTTTCTAAAATGAGTAAGTAAGAGAATGTTTGGAGTTACTAAATAAGCTATGGTGTATATTAAAAGCATTCATTGCCATTTGTATTTTAATATTGCTAGTCTGTTTTAGTATTGCAGTGAGCATATGTTGTGATCATTAAATTGGCTATGGAATTGGGTTTTTAAAAATCTTGCAATACATTTTTAAATAAAAAAATACACATTGTCTTAACGTTCCCAACAGAAATTGCCTATAGACTTGATTTTCATAGCAACATTTGTTTCCTGATTACTAGTTATTCACAGAAGTTCTTAATGCAGAATCTTAGCCAACCTCATATAAATCCTTAAAAGACAAAATCAAAAACATAAACTTAGGATTACAATGGAATCTCTACATAGGAATGTCCCAACATAAGTACATTTTAACTTATGAATCCTCTCTTGGCCTAGAGTGGTGTTTTGACACGCAAATGCTGTTTTGACCTACAAACAGTGCAAAAGAGACCTTTTTGCCCCCTAAACCAGTTCTGACAGAAAAGCATAGAGAAACAAAACCCAGACTGGATTTCTAGCCTGAGCAGCTCTGGCTCTTCCTGCAAGGCAAAAACTCCAGCTCCAAGTGATTGCTTCCCCTGGACGTTCTGGGAAGAGTCCAATCTGGAGATTCCACTCCAGAGATTTCAGCCCATCCTGGTGCAGCAGAACCTCAGCTTAACTGGAACTCACTCCCCAGAGATATTAGGCAAGCCCCCACGCTGGCAATCTTCAGGAGGAATCTGAAAACCTGTTTATTCCAATGTGCCTTCAGTGATTGAATGTAAGATACTCCCTGACCAAATTTGCACAAAATGACCTCAGAAGCACTTTATTTTATGGTTTCATGCAATTAAATCCTTCCTCATCCCCGGATCCTCCTCCCGATGTTTTACATTGTCCTATCTCCCAGTGTTTTAAAATTTTATCCTTGAATTTGGCCCTGCCCAGTGAAATCTTTTGTGTATTAATGTTTGATTTTATATTGTTGTGTCACTTATTATATTGGTTTTGCATTTTATGTATTTTATTTTTTGGAGTTGTTATATTTTGTGTTATATTGTTGTGTACTGTACTGACGGGCGTGGCCTCATGTAAGCCGCACCGAGTCCCCCTGGGGGAGATGGAGCAGGGTATAAATAAAGTATTATTATTATTATTATTATTATTAACATGAGAATCCAGGGCTTCCCGCAGACAGGAGCAGCCACTGTATTGTAAGGCCACTCTGAGTCCCCTTCAGGGTGAGAAAGGCGGAGTCCAAATGTGGTAAATAAATAAATAAATAAATGAAATCTAATGGTTCAGTGCCTCAGCCTGTGTGTCTTTGCCTGCGTGCCTTTAGTTGCTTGCCACATGTTCTTCTCCACTTTGGGAGATTGCTGTCCACTGAGGAAATTTGGGTTAGTTCACTTTTGCTTTTTATTCTGAGTACTGTATGTTTTGCTCCAAGAACACAGAGAGGGAGGGAGGGAAGTTGGAATTAGTACTGTAGGTACAGTACAGTATGAAGAATATTATGCTGTTTTGCATAGCTGTTACACTGTCCAACACACATTTTGTTGCTTCAGATGTGCTTTCTTGCAACATTTTTGTGCTTCTACCATTTTAAAGTTGGTGTGCATTTAAAAATTATTTGTTATTTATAAAGAATATTTTCTTATTTAAATACACATAAAAAAATTGGGGTGGTTCTGGAGGGTTGAAATTGGTATTTTAATGCATTTCAATGGGAAAATTTACTATGAGATAAGAATGTTTTGACTTAAGAACATGGTTACAGAATTAATTAAATGTTTAAGTAAAGGTATCACTATACATTGTTTTAGTGAAAGAATATAAAGATCCACATAGACTGCAGCTACTGGTTCCATTGACTCTTCCTTCTCAAATATTTTGAAACTTTTCTTCTGTTCTCATTAAAAATGAGGAAAAAATGAGGAAAGTAACTAGAACTGACCTTCTCTATGCCATGTATTGTTTTAGACTTAAACCATGTCACTTCATATTCACCTCCTCACTAAATTGTCTTAACCTTTTAGATCTTTCCTCATGTGGAAGACTTTCCATGCCACTAGTTAGTTTTGTTACCCTTGTCTGAACCTTCTCCAATTTGACTCTTCCTCTCAGAAATGGTGTGACCAGAATTCAGCACAGTACATTAATGTCAAGACTTATTAGTATAGTATTTTTGCCTTTTATTCTGTGTAGCAGAACACTATGGCTTCTTTCTGAACTCTCTATTTAAAATCAGGACATTAATTTGTGAGTAATGATTCAGTATAAACTTACTGACTTTTTAAAGTGATGTAAAACCTATATTAATATTATTGACAATAGTAGTTAAGAATGTGACATGACAATTTATGGTAAAGACACACAATTCTATATTAAGTTTATGGTGCAGGAGACAGCAGTATATACAACAGTAACATGAGTTATCCTTTGCTGATGTTTGTTTTAGTCCACACACTGAAAATACATTGTATCCCAATAAACCAGCCCAGATATTTCTCCATAAATCCTATGCCAGCTTTCCCTGATTTGGTCACTTTTGAATATTTCAGACTGTTACCACAACTATATGAAGCTACATGGGATTCTCTCCTTCCATTTACACAATCTCTTATGGGACACATTTCTGTCTTCTGATTTGTAGGGAAGTTATATCTTATTTTAATGCTTTTATGGTTTTGACAATGTAACCAAGACAGTTTCCATCTTCGAAGAATAGAAACTGCAAACTGGAGAATTTTTATTTGGTGTATAAGAGCACTATTAGTTATATGTAGCAGATGGTGACAATTATTTGCTGTATTTATACCATGGATTTAGTTTCACTAAATCTAAGGTATTTTCAAAATACCATTATGTTGCAAAGGTTATCCATTGTAATGTGGAAAGATTGGGACACAGGCTACCATAGAACAGAATACACAATTATTCAACATGGTTAGGCAATTTCCTTTAGTCATTGAACAGTTTCACTTAGGTATAAAACCAAGGGCAACCAATTTGATTACAAAGATTTCAGAGGGAGCTGTGGAATGACTTGCTGGAAGAGATCCGTCAGCTCAATGAACTGTCAGAATTTAAAACAAAACAGAAGACCTATGTCTTGTGGCAGCCCTACCCAGCCAGTTTCAACTATTAATTTTGAAATCACATTCTATGTTTATTGTGTTTCTATTTTTGTTCCATGAATTTTAATATGTGTAGAAATATGTTTTAATATGTGCTTTTTAATATGTGATTCCAAAAATGGCATCAGTTTTCGCCTATTAGCATTAGTTTTGGAGACACAGAACATATGCCATCTACCATATAACCATACACTGTTGCTCCCTCTCAATGTGTTTGTTTCTACAGTACACTTCCCCCCACCTTTATGAAGGCCTGTTTTGTATGACCCAGTTTCTTTATGAGCTTCTCCCTTACAAATAATCTGCTCTATTCCTATCTCACCCTGAGCTTTTTAGTCTTTTATCTTGTACATGCGGCCCGCTCATTGTCATTGTGATTGTAAATGATTTTGTATTTTTATATTGCTTACTGTATTCATATGTTTTATGTATTTTACTGTGTTGTTGTTTGTGGTTTGGTTTTTATCTTATTGTAATGTGCTGTTGGGCTTGGCCTCATGTAAGCCGCCCTGAGTCCCCAATGGAGAGATGGTGGCGGGGTATAAATAAAGTTTATTAGTATTATTACCAGTCACCATCCATTTGCCCATGGAAAACCTTGATAACCATGTGGATGTAGCCTATCCAATTTGATTTTCTGAATCAGTACCTCAGATAACCCAAGGAACAGGCCTACAAACCAAGACACCAATATATATATATATATATATATATATATATATATATATATATGGTTGGGCTGTGTTATCTTCTGCTCCATAATTGGTCATTAAGTTCATGGGTTAGCTTTTTAAAAAGTTGCTGTGAGGATGTTGCTCCACACTCCTTAGCAATGTGTGTTAAGATGTAATGTGCTATCATGTGTTCTTAAAAGGAATTTGGTTGATGATATCCTCATCTTTTCCTTAATATCATTGACTATAGTATATATAAACTATTTGTGAAGCAACAAATACTTCTATCAGTGATCTTTTTGTCACGTTTTATGGATCTGATTTGGGCAACTGATGAAGGGACGTATGATAGTTCTCCAACATGGAAAGGAAAAACATTCAGGGAGATTGAAGGAGTAGGCAGAAAATGAAGGGGAAAGTTTCCCTAACAAAATATTTGTAGAGACGTTACTTAGATAATGGATATCCATCCACCTTATTATTCATACTGTCCAAGAACTAGTTTGGTGTTATCCCCAGAATATTATTTACATATTTTAAAAAACCATTTGCAATAATAACCACATTGACATAAATAGCATGAATTCAGTATCAAAAGTTGGAGCATAATATGTGGCAGATTTTTCTTTTTTATTGGACCATATTTATTTGGTATAACAACTTCAAGTTACCCAAAGACTTTTTCATCAGTGCAAAATGATCAAATAAAAAAAATCCCTCCATGAATATGCCTTCTGTTTCCTGGCACCAAGTTGACAATTGCTTTTGAAACATGGAAACAGCATTTGTATAATGAAAATTGAGGTTCAGTAGCTCTTCAGCAAGGGCTTGGCAGGGAACCTCATCAACTGTCTATAGGAGACAGGTGCATCCTGTTTGATGTAAAACTCTTAAGACCATCCTAGCAAATTGGAATGAATTGTTTTGGCTTTTAAAAGCTGCTTTCAGAAAACAAGCCCATCTAAAATACTAAACTTTGGTAGAGTAAAGTTTTGAAAGTTCTTCCAAATGAACCATTCGTCTTTTATCCCATCGTGCTGCAAAGGGATAAGAATACTGCGATCATTTCAGTAGGCAATACTTTATTGTTACTGGAAGCCAGGCCTTTAAACATTCATTTATCAGTTCTCTTCACCTTCAGAGCTTTCCCTTCCTTATTTCTCTGGGTATTAAATTTAGTTACAGTACTGGTAATATTGCTTTTTTCAACGCATGCTTTTCTCTTGATGGAGGAAAATGTTTATTCAGTCAGATTTTTTTAAAAAAAGACGGGGGGTTTGGGGTGCAATATATACTCAAAATGCTATCACCAAATAACTCTGATTGATTGATGGGGACATCAGTGCTAATACTTAAGGAATAGAGGAGATATGTTGGGAGGACAGCCCAAAATTCTTTCTTTTTTAAAGAAAACCTGGACTGTTTATTGAAGTCTGGGAGTGCTGTGTCAAAAACATCAAAGAAATGAAACAAAGTAGCCATGCATCTCTTGCAACATAAAAAGGAGGAAGGGAAGGGAAGAGAGAAGAAAAAAGAAATGTAGCTGGTTAACTGGTTTTTATTTTCACGTGAGCTATTGAAGTGGATTATATACATCAAAGCTCTTGCAAAAATCAAAACCAGTTAGCCTTAAAGATGGTGCTGTATTTTTGTACCCCTTCCTTCCTCTGTTTTATGATTGAAGAAGTTAGGTACCTGGCCTTTTTGTTTCAAATTATAGCTACTTTTCCCTCCTGAAATCTTAGCATGACGTATCTTCTCTTGTCTCCATTGGCATGCAATCCTTTCAGTGGAGAAAAATTTCAAGGTTTTATTGATTTGCCCTTAAGAATATGTGTTAGGACCAGACTAACTGAATAGGTACTAGCCGTGTTCAACTTCTTTGTGTTCTGTTCCTAGTCTTCAGTGATAAAGAAGGCAAATAGTTTGCAGTTTTAGCTCTCCTCTCCCCCCACCCCAATGGAAAAAGCACGATCCAGGGATGTATTATTTCTGTATATAACATTGGTAGTTCAAATTTGCTTAGGGATGATTTATGGAAATGGAGATTCTATGAAAATCATAGAATCAAAATTGGAAGAAGCCACAAGGACTATCCCATCCAACCCATTTTGCCATTCAGGAAAGCCACCCTGAGTCCCTTCAGGGAGATGGTGGCAGGATATAAATAAAGTTTTATTATTTTTTATCAGGAATACACAACCAAAGCACACCCCAACAGATGGTCACCCAGACTTTGTTTAAAAACTTCCATAGGAAGAGACTCCACCATACCCTGAGGCAGCATATTCCATGGTCAAACATCTCTTTCTGACAAGAAGTTATGCCTGTCATGTGGAATCTCTTTTTTCCTATCTATTCTTAAATAAGTCCATTGATTTCCACCTAGGATTGTGACCTTAATATAATCCATAATAAAGGGGAGAGAGTACTTCTGTCATAGCCACAAACCATGAAACCTAGATTGAATAATAAGGAGCATTTTCTGCATAGGAATTAATACTGTGTCATGTGCAGAAAATACTGTTTTCTGAACAAAAGGGCCATATGCAAATTTTGTGCAGAATAAATACATAATTATGAGTTGCATTCAAAAATGTGTGTGATTCCCAAAGACATTCTGGCAAAGGGGATTTTTAAAAAAGTAATCATTGCAAACTTTGGAAATAAATTAATGAAAAATTATACCTGCAGCATGTATGTGTGCGTGCCTGTATTGTATTAAAATATTTACTATAATATACAATGTATATAATGTTCCAGATAGCAGGAAGATTGAGGGATTTCTAAGGCCCCCGTACACTGACCATAGAATGCAATTTGAAGCTCCAAATTGCATTGGCCAAACAACAAACTCGTACAAAAGCATGTGACAGCAAGCCCTTAATGCATATCAGTCCTCTGTGGTTGTGTCATCCCAATTCAGGCTTCAGACTAGTTCCAGGATTTCCTGTGTAAACATCTGCACAGCAAAGCCACTTTCTTCAGTCCCAGTTTGTAGATGCAGCCTAAACCAGATGAAAAGTACTGAGCATGTGCAAGTGGGGAGGAAGACAAAAAGAAGTAAGGAAAAAAGAGCAAAGAGCAATCACTGAGAGATGGGACAGCAGTAACATGTTAGAACTGAGTGGAGGTTAATTTATTCAGCTAGCTGTGTTCAGAGCTACCCTGTCTCTGATAGAAATAACATTTTTGCTAGTATACCATAGTATATGGCAGATTTTCTAAAACCATCTAAAACAATGGCCATTATCTATAATTCCAAATTTTATCTTTCGTGTCTCTTTCTGGCAGTTGCCACCATTCAGGTTACAGTATACTTCAGCTCACATTCTACTTTCCCCCATGGACATCTTCCCATATTTTCCATTTTTTTGCTTAGCAGTTTAAAACACAAGGCACAGGAAACACCTCTGAAGATGCACCCTTGAAGTGTTTAAAGGAATCAATACCATACAATCCTGAATCAAGATTGCTAATAACATTTTGGTTGTATTGTTAGACAGGCTTTATGGTTCATTTGATTTCATATATTTTCTGAATAAAATCTTCTTCTTTGACAGGCAGATAATAGAAATGCTGCTCATATACATAAAGCAGAATGGTTTTTAAATCATACCTTGAATTGACACTAAGCAAAATGAATTGTTTTCATATCTTTTTACCATGAATTAAGACTTTGGACTACAGTGAGCTACCTAGAAATATTCAATGAATTGATATAATATTGCCATTCTGTTACTGTCTCCTATTGATCCATTATACAGCTGATAAAGATAAAACAGTAACCAAAGTAGCTCTGTTGATATGTCATTCCTCTTGCATTATTAAGGTTGCAGAATCCCCAACATAAAGTATCTCTTTTCTTTTCTTTATCTTTTATTAGAATAGACTTCCATGTGCTGTTTCTCTTTCACTATTCAGCTACCTGAGACAACATGCAGGGATTATGTCTGGAACAATAAGTCACTATGTGTCTATCAATAATGTCCATCCATGCTTGTCTCCAGGATTCTCCATTTTACCTGACAACCCTACAGTGTTTTTTTTAATTCTAAAAGAGGCTACATATTATGTGTCTACTAATCACATTCAATCATAATTAATATTTGGTGAGTAGGGGGTTGTTCTAGGGGTTGTTCTTGTTCAAAAGTTGTACTATTGCTCTTTTTCCCGACTAAAACATGCTAATTTTTTAAAGTTAAATTTCTGCTAACATTTTTAATTTTCAGGTGATATATCTGCCATTAATAATCAATTTTCAAAGACTTACAGTAATAGAAATGTCTATACAACTAAAGGGAGTCATGCTATCCCTCCCCCCCCCCCCCCCCCCGGAGTAAGGAGCTTCAAAGATCTGACACAGCCGCAAAGGAGGCCCTCTTACATGTTGCAACCAAGAGTGCTTCTGAAAATGGTGAGATAGAGAGAAGTTCTTCCTATTAAATTTTAGAAAATGAGATTCATAACCTTTTGGAAAAAACACCTTTTGGAGATCATAACTTTTTAGGAAAGCGTGACCTCTCAGAGAAGAGCCAAAACCTTTTAGAGGAGAATCTTCTCTTGTGGTATACAACCAGATGTAATTATCCAAGGCAATGGTTTCAGTATTAGACTGAATAAACTACTATCTCTGATCTATTAGAAAAACAGATTTTACCAGTGCATAAAAAGGAAGCGCTTCAGAAGAGTTTTTCAGTGCCCATACACACACACACTTTCCATAAAACAACCTGTTTTATATCATGCACTCAAAAGACAAAAATGAAAGCCCCAGGGTACTTTCTGCCCCACTTTGTGCTGGTCAGTGACCATAATAAAGTTTTGTATTGTAAGTATACTTTGACAAAAATAACATATTTGGTTTCCTCACAACCTTTATGTGTTCAGCATACACAGGTACAAAACGTATCACTCCAGTTCAGATATGTTTGAGATAATTCACTGTGCCATCTTACCAGGATATCTCTTACAGCAAAAAGAACAAGCACTTGTGTGATCTGAGGACTGAAATAATCTGTAGTAGTCTGTGGAAGTCTGAAGTGATAATGTGGTCTGCAGCCCCTTTTATAACTTCTCAGTAAAAGAAGCTGCACACCGGAACATACATACAGGAAACAGTAAGCAACTGGATCATAGATAAGCATTACTATAGAAGGCTTGAAGAAGGTTGTCATTTCCAACATGAAAAACTGATATGGGGTGACATAGGGCAAATTGTACAAGATGTCAACAGTGGAAAGAAAAATAACTTAAATAAGCAGCTTGAGGGAGTGGCCCATGGTCTTCGATGTCTCTAATGCACAGAACCTGGGAAATAATGAATTTGAACTATGAATACACCCAAGCACACATGATATAATAGACTTTAGTGAAACCTACTGGGGTGCATGTCATTATAGAATTTAGTTAACGATGAGTATAACCTACATCAGGAAAATAGACCAAACAGGAAAGGAGCAGTAGTAGCATTATATGTCAAGAATGGTTACATCTCTAAAGAGATCCATATAAATGCACTGAGTCCCTTTGGATAGATAGAGTGGTATATAAATAATTATTTATTATTTATTATTCTATAAATTCTAGAAGCTAGATTGAGAGTATTTGGGTAAAAAAAGGGGGGAGGGGAGAGGGAAACAAAAGGGATCTCATTATGGGTTCACTAATGCAAGAAATAATGCCCAACTGCTCATTGGAGGGAAGGATATTAGAAGCAAAGATGAAGTACTTTGACCACATAATGAGAAGAAAGGAAAGCTTAGAGAAGACGATGCTGGGGAAAATGAAATTTAAAAAGGAAGAGGGGCCGACCAAGAGCAAAATGGATGGAGGCAACCTTGAAGTGACTGGCTTGACCTTGAAGGAGCTGCGGGTGGTGACGACCGACAAGGAGCTCTGGCGTGGGCTGGTCCATGAGGTCACGAAAAGTCGGAAGCAACTGAACGAATGAACAACAACAACAATGCAGACCCCTAAAACAGATTGAGAATTTGAATTATGTTGTCCCAGAGCAGATGACCAAAGATCCAGAAAAGAAAGATGTGGAAGTAATACGAGATTTAAAACTATCCTGATAGTTCAGGTTCAGGGAGAAATCCAGTAGTACAAGCAGTCCCCAAGTTACAAACATCTGACTTACAAATGACTCATAGTTAAGAACAGGGGTGAGACAACAAGAAATGAAAAAAATCTCCCCATTGGGAAGAAAAATTCACTCCTGGAAATTATTATGGGAAAAAGGTATCTCCACTGGAGCTGCATCACCAATCCTTGTTTTCACAACAAACCAAAATCCAATGATCACACAGACAGAAAATGAGGAGAAATCTCCTGAACAGGGGCACAGACAACAGAACAAATACCATAAGGCTGTTAATCCTTCTCTATGCTCTCCAAAGCTAAAACAGATATATTTTTGGCTGAAGTTACACTTAAAAATGTACCTGTTCCAACTTACATACAAATTCAACTTAAGAACCAACCTGCAAAACCTATCTTGCTTGTAACTTGGGGACTGTCTGTACATCTAAATTTGAGCTGGTCTCTTTGGAAGAAGAAGCTCATCCCTTCCCACATTCATATTATAGTGGCAATAATATACCTAAATGTGAGAAATATTGCTGGATCTTCTTTATTGGGTTACTTCAGAGTTGACAGAATGAGTCCAGCTTTAAGTGAGGGACTTCTATTTTCTTAATGGAGTTCCTTCTGTGAAATTTCTCTGTAGCTTAAGTCTCCCTAATGTGCTGCAGTGGATCCTCTGTATTTTGATGAAGGCCTGTGAAGTTCTGCAGTGATATCAAATCTACTTTCAAAAGGACACCACTGGGCGTAACTTAATATATGTGAATAATGTGGATTACACATCTATTGTTGATTAGCAGTATTAATATGGCAAGTGACAATTTTATTGTTTCTGTATAGCATCTACTCCACACATAGAAACTGAGGGGACAAGACTTTCTCCTAAATCTTTCACATGACAGGAAAAAAGCTTCATCAGTTAAAGTTCAGTAAGTCATGCTGTTGTTAATAGCAGAGGAAACGGCTAGTAAAATGCTACTGGCTAGTCAATAAAATACTTTAGATGCTTTTATACATTCAAGGTCTGTGGAGGCTAATGTAACATATACTGGCACAGTTTCATTTTGACAGTGAAACACCATGACAGATATTCTCCTAGAGGCTCTATGAAAATGTTATCAGGTTACTTGAAACTGTGACTCTAGCCTACTTTCTTGGTTGTGTAAAAGGACTAGCTGCAACCCAGAGGGGTTACTTGAAAAATCTGTAAGATACTGCCCAGTTCCTTTTCAAGTTTTTATTAAGGTTCGTCCCAGTTTTCAGTATCCTAAAGAGTTGTGGTTTTTTATTTGCCCAATTTATAAGTATTGTGTGACATTGGCACCTTAATTGGGATTCAGTGGCTTCATCACCCAATTAATATAATCAGAACATGATTAATGCAAAGACATTAGGAACAATGAGGCTTCTATTATTTCAGTTATTTAGTTGTTTTTTATGTGCCTTGTTTTTGTTCTCAGCAAGCATTGTAGTAAAAGGGAACAACCATTCAAATGTGACAGTACATAACTCTGTTAGATCAGGTATTTAAGTAATGTGTGAGTCAACCTTGTGTTATTGCATTCCCCTCCCTTCCAAAAAAACCCCCCAGATGGCATTCCCTTGTCTGACAGGTTTAAGAATTGGACCATATTTCTGTTTCCAAATTTGAAATGAATTTGTATGGAATATTGCTATTTTATTAACATACTCACTCATAACTGTCAGATGTCTTCAAGCTATGGAGAAAGGATAGAGGATCAGGCAAACAAAAATGATCTGAAACTTTTTGAGTAGTACTCATCTTGCATAAATCACTGGAATCATTCTGGAGGAAGGATGGAGCATATTGTTGTGAGAGGTTCTTTGAAGTGACTCAGGTGAATTTAAAGTTATGGGAGCAATAGTTTGGAAGCTAAATTTAATTCTTAAAATGTGTACTGGTTGAATTATCAGTCCAAATGCTTTGCGATTTGTCTTTTACTGCAGCCAAAACTTTGCAATACTAAACTACCAGAAATGCTTATCGGAATCCCTACTTCTGGTAATTCTTCTTTCTGAGATTAACAAAATCAGATTTTTTTTAAAAAAACCCTGAAAATGATTTTAAGAACTCTTGAATGATTAAACGGTGTTCTGCAGAATACTTTCATTATGCTGTAGTGGCTGGCAAGACTGTTGGACTGGAATTTAGAAAATGCAGTCTCTAGTCCCTTCTGAAACATGCCTAGGTGGGTGGATAAAGCATGGTGGCTCATTGAAGAAAAAGTGTAATAGAAATGTAATACTCACACACACAAAATGCAAAAAGACAGTATAAAGAGAGTATATACACGAAGAAGCAGGTGGCTTGCTGTGTGTGTTTTTAAATACATTCTGAATAGGTACTGTTCAACTTGTCTGAAATAGCAATATTTTTTTTAAAAAATGTTTTGTTTACATGCTGAATTTGTACATTTCCCTTCATCATTAACAGATAAACAAACAGAAAACAGGTATTTGTGAAAAGCAATACTTTATTTTAATAAATTTGCTGCCAGCCCATTCACTAAAAATAGAACTTAGTAAACTTAAATGGTAATAGCAGTAATAATAAATACAAAAATAGTATTAAAAACTTAACTAAAATGAAATTGGTAAAGGAGAAGTAAACTTAACCTGACTTATTGGTCCCTAATTATAGCTAAATTTGCAATCTCCAGGAACAGGCTGGTATGATAAAAAGTCTTTGTTCTAATTTTCTCCTTACCCGCACACACTCTTAATACTCTAGGCAAAATGCTATGCAAAAATATTGTCCTGATTTGTGCAAGAAATGGTAAAATGAAGTTAATTTCCAGACTGGTAAATTAGCGAGTATTTTCAGGGAAGGGCATGATAAAATACAGGTGTAGTAAATACATGCATTTAGGCAATGACAAGACCTAACCTGAATTAAATATCACAACATCTTACTTTTATAATTAATAATTATTACCTTCATGGATTAACATCCTAAATATCAGAATCACACTTCCACAAAGAAACATTTTCCATCAAAATAACAGGGATGATTTCACATATCCCTACCATGCTCATGGATATAGAGTAAAGATTATGTTGTTATTGTATTTGCAAGCCAACAGGATTTTAACTGATAGACTAGTACATAACATTATAATTCTGCTAGCATATTTATTTTATTTATTTATTTATTTATTTATTTTATTTGCTTTATTTCTATACCGCGTTTCTCAACCTATAATAGGTGACTCAATGCGGTTTACACAATATTAATTACCACAACAATAACAATTAAAACACAGCATACCCAATAACAAACACACAACCATTCATACAATGCCTTGATCGCAACCAAGATCCAGTCTCATATCCTTATACCGTTCCTATGTTCAATTTACCGTCATTCTGTGTACAATTGCGCTGATTAGCCAAACGCTTGCTCAAAAAGCCAGGTTTTGAGCTTCTTCCTAAATGCCAGCAACGAAGGGGCCTGTCTGATGTCGCTTGGTAGGGCATTCCATAACCGAGGGGCCACCACCGAGAAGGCCCTGTCTCTCGTTCCCGCCAACCGTGCCTGTGACGCAGGCGGAACCGAGAGCAGGGCCTCCCCGGACGATCTTAATGTCCGTGTCGGTTCATAGGAGGAGATGCGTTCGGAGAGGTAGGTGGGGCCGGAACCGTTTAGGGCTTTGTAGGCTAATGCCAGCACCTTGAATTGTGCCCGGTAGGGAATGTATTATGCTAGCAAAACCCCAAACTATGTCCAAGGAGGAAATCAAATCAAATGTCGATGATGATGATGATGATGATGGGGATGATGCAGCAGCAACTTGTTGTGCCAGGATCATATAATGAATAACATGTCTATTTAATACATTAGCAAAATGCAGTCAACTTTTGCATAGTTATACTACCACTTAGGCAACTGGAATATCCAAGATAACTCAACATATCATATTCTTCTGAAAGTGTTACTTTGGAGTAAACATGGTTCCATTTACTCTCAAAACTATAATCAGGCTTGGACTTACTATCTTTTGAAAACTTACATATCACTATAATGTTTCTTTTTGCTCCAATCAAGTGCATTAAAATCCTTTCATTATACACACACACACACACATACGCATATGGTATGTTTCAGCAAACAAATTGACAGCATGTAGATTCAGTGTCTTGGGAAATTGACATTCTTAGCACTCTGCTATCAAACAGCCAGAATTGCTTGGCAGCGACTGCTGTCTGGAGATAAAATTCATTACGGTGAAGAAGCTGGTATAGGTCAATGCCTAAGTAAAAAGGCTAGAATAAACAGGTGGGAAGCCCTTAAAAGTCTTGTTTCTTTGGGAATCCTCATATCATTGAAACAAACGTAGGAGAAGAAGTCTGTAGTTTGAAATTGAGATGCTTACTCTGAGTTACAATCCCTGGTTTGATTTTAGCCTGTAGCAAAAGCTCTTCACCAGAAATCTGTAACACTTTAATGGCATGCATTTTGAATTGAATGTTATATGCAAATGAAATGAAGGGAGATAACACTTAATCCTCTGATCAGCACTTAGGCTTGCCATTAAAAAGTGCCAACAATTGGAGGTTCAAAGTAATGTTAGCAGCCTTACTAATAGGCCTATATCAGGGCTAGCACCACCTTGGGCTTGTTGAAGAGGTCCATTCAAGTGAATGAGTTCTGGGCAGGGTTAATTCACTGTTTTATAATCTTGTCATTACCAACATACTCTTCCACCAGAAAAACAAGCTCAAGACATCATGAAAGCACCCCCAGTCAAAGCATTGGCACCTCTTAGACTACGTGATCATTATATGTGTCAGAGACTGCCGTGATATGCTTCTTACAAGAGCCATAACAGGTGTTGATGACTGCTGGACAGACCACAGGTTAATTTGATCCATGATGGCTGTCACAATCTCCCCCAAACACAGGTTCCAAGGAAGAAAGATAAGACGTAAAATGAACACCCAAACCCTTCAAGAGCCCTCTAAGTGAAACCTTCTCCAAACAACATTCAAGGATCATCTACCCTTAAAACATCCTGAAAATGTTGAGGAATATTGGAACAAATTGAAGACCTTAATAATAATAATAATAATAATAATAATAATAATAATAATAATAAATGTATACTTTATTTATATTCTGCTCTATCTCCCCGGGGGGACTCAAAGTGGATTACAGAACACATGCACGGCAAACATTTAATGCTGTTATACAATTAACAAAGACAGACAGTACATAGGCAGAGACAAGGATTCCTTCTTTTTCATTTTCGGCCTATCCTGTGAAGAAGCCATTGGATACCAAACCAAAAAACTTCAAGACTGGTTTTATGAAAATAATAACGAGATTCAATTGGTAATCAGTAAGAAAAGGGACTCTTTCAAATATGGCAAAGAAACAGCAGCTGTCTCTCTTTGCCAGAAGTTGTGAGGTTCTTCCCTCCCTGAAGTTGAATAAGAATGGAAAAAGGCTAAGAAAAAGACTTATGCTAGTGCAAAAGTGGAGATCCAAAGAAGAATTAGAGAACTCAAGAATATCAGGTGAACAAATGCCCTTTGAGAAGGCTCAAAAAATCCAATACTTTGCAGATGTCCATGATGCACAGAGATTCTTTAAAGCCACAAAGACCATCTATGTCCCAACAATCATGGCATACACCCGTACATTCATCAGATGGAATCAAACTTTTAAAGAATAAAAAAATAAATTGCACTACGTTGGAAAGAGCACTTCCATAACCTACCTAACTGCAGCTCCAATGTGGCCAAAGAGATTCTCTTTCAAATTCCACAACAACAAACAGTTTGAAGGAAGTCAGAAAAGCCATCAGCCAACTGAAAAATAACAAAGCCAGTGGACCTGATGGGATCCCTGCTGAAATCTTTAATGAGGATGGACCTGAGCTGACACAACAACTCCACCAGCTCATTGAAAAAGTGTGTGCAACCAAGAAAATCCTAGCAGACTTCAGGGATGCCACCATCATGACCCTCTTCAAAAAGGGAGAAAAAGACTGTGGAAATTATCAAGATATCTTCCTTCTAACTGCTACTGTGAAAATCCTTGCGAGAATCCTTGCAAACTTCCTTATACTTGTATTGTCGAAGGCTTTCATGGCCGGAATCACTCAGTTCTTGTGGGTTTTTTCGGGCTATATGGCCATGTTCTAGAGGCATTTCTCCTGACGTTTCGCCTGCATCTATGGCAGGCTTCCTCAGAGGTCTGCTGGAGCTGGGAAAAAAGGGGTTTATATATCTGTGGACTGACCAGGGTGAGACAAAAGGCTTTTGTAAGTTGGGCTAGGTGTGAATCTTTTCAACTGACCACCTTGATTAGCATACAATGGGCTGACTGTGCCTGGAGCAAACTCTTAATGAAAGGTGCTTAGATGTCCCTGCCTGTTTTTCTCTCTGCTGTTTTAATTTTAGAATTTTTTAATACTGGTAGCCAGATTTTGTTCATTTTCATGGTTTCTTCCTTTCTGTTGAAATTGTCCACATGTTTGTGGATTTCAATGGCTTCTCTGTGTAGTCTGACATGGTGGTTGTGAGAGTGGTCCAGCATTTTTGTGTTCTCAAATAAAATGCTGTGTCCAGGTTGGTTCATCAGGTGCTCTGCTATGGCTGACTTCTCTGGTTGGAGTAGTCTGCAGTGCCTTTCATGTTCCTGGATTCTTGTTTGGGCGCTGCGTTTGGTGGTCCCTATGTAGACTTGTCCACAGCTGCATGGTATACGGTAGACTCCTGCAGAGGTGAGAGGATCCCTCTTGTCCTTTGCTGAACGTAGCATTTGTTGGATTTTCTTGGTGGGTTTGTAGATTGTTTGTATATTGTGTTTCCTCATCAGCTTTCCTATGCAATCAGTGGTTCCCTTGATGTATGGCAGGAACACTTTTCCTCTGGGTGGATCTTCATCTTTACTCTTGTGGCTTGTTCTTGGTCTTTCAGCTCTTCTGATGTCTGGGGTGGAATATCCATTGGCCTGTAGAGCCCAGTTGAGGTGGTTCAGTTCATCTTGGAGGAGGTGGGGTTCACAGATTCTTTTTGCACGGTCTGCCAAGGCTTTAATGGTGCTTCTTTTTTGACTTGGGTGATGGTTGGAGTTTTTATGTAGATATCTATCTGTGTGTGTGGGTTTTCTGTAAACGGTGTGACCCAATTGTTGATCTGGTTTATGGATGACTAGGACATCTAGAAAAGGCAATCTTCCTTCCTTTTCTTTTTCCATAGTGAACTGGATGTTAGGGTGGATGCTGTTAAGATGTTCCAGGAACCTGTTGAGTTCTTCTTCTCCATGGCTCCAAATGGTGAAAGTGTCATCCACATATCTGAACCATATAGTGGGCTTTTTGGTTGCTGTTTCAAGAGCTTGTTTTTCAAATTGTTCCATGTAGAAGTTAGCTATGACTGGGCTGAGAGGGCTCCCCATAGCTACTCCATCTTTCTGTTCGTAGAATTCATTGTCCCACTGAAAATAGCTGGTGGTGAGGCAATGGTGAAACAGCGCCGTGATGTCTTCTGGGAACCTCTGGTTGATGAGTGCCATGGTGTCTGCAACTGGGACCATGGTAAATAGAGACACCACATCGAAGCTGATCAGTCTGTCATTTGTATTTAGCTTGAGATTGCTGATTTTTTCAATGAAGTGGGCTGAGTCCTTGATGTAGTGTGTTGTGAGCCCAATGTGGCTTTGTAACTGTGCAGCAAGAAATTTGGCTAAGTCATATGTGGGGGACCCAATGGCACTCACGATTGGTCTGAGTGGGGTGGAGTCCTTATGGATTTTGGGGAGTCCATAAATTTTGGGGAGTTCCTTATACTTGTTTGAGAAGACATTCTCCCAGAATCCCAGAACAGTTTCGGCCCCTCCAGAGGAACAGCAGATATGATCTTTACTGCATGACAGCTCCAGGAAAAATGCAGAGAACAAAATCAACTTGTGTACAACCTGTGACCTTGCAAAATCATTTGACACAGTGAATTGCAATGTTCCCTGGACCAGCCTCCTAAAAATTGGATGCCCTGTTAAATTCATGAACATCCTGTGGTTACATGATGACATTATAGCAACAGTCTTGAACAATAGTGGCTCCCAAAGTGACCCATTTAAGGTGGAATCAGGTGTCAAACAGAGATGTATTATTGCCCCAATCTTATTTTTCATCTTAATCGCTATAATACTGCACCTTGTTTATGAGAAGCTTTCCACTGGCATGGAAATAATCTATTGAACAGATGGCAAGCCATTTAACCTCAGCAGACTGAAAGCCAAAGCCAAGGTCACAACTACTACTGTTATAGAACTCCAATATGCTGATGATAATGTAGTCTGTGCTCATTCAGAAGAAGATTTACAAGCTACTCTAAACACCTTTGCAGAGGCATAGGAAAAGCTTGGCCTCTCACTTAACATTGAGAAAATGAAAGTGCTCTATCAGCAAGCATCAACCAATACCTCTGCAATACAAGAAATACAGCTTAATGGTGAAAAATTAGAATATTCTGACCATTTCCCCTGCCATGGCAGCCACCTCTCAACATTGACACTGAAATACAACACCGACTGAGCTCAGTGAATGCAACATTTTTTTCAAATGAAGCAGAGAGTATTTGAGGATCAAGACATTCGTAGGGATACCAAGATGGTTGTTTATAAAGTTATTGTCTTTATAACCCTGTTATACATCTGGAACAGTTCCTTCAAAAAATCTTGTAAATCTCTTGGGAAGACAGATGGACAATTGCAAGTGTGCTGGAAGAAGCAAAGACCACCATCACTGAAGCAATTATTCTTTGCCATAAACTTCACTGTGAATTTTTTGCCTCCTTGAGTTGACTTCATCACACTAGAGAATGAATCAATTTTAAATCTGGTTTCTGCCTCCTGCAGAATTCTGGGGTTTGTCATTTAGGGAGGATCCTTTAACAGCCTCTGTAAACTACAAACCCCAGAATTCTGCAGGAGGCAGAAACTGGATTTAAAATTGATTCATTCTCTAGTGTGATGAAGTAGTCGGCAGAGGGTGGTCCTTCTTTAACTGGAGGGTTAAACCTTTCAGCTACTATTGTTATCACCCCTTGGGTGTTGGTAAGCCTGCTGCTCACCCCTAGGGCAGGAGGGCTCACTACTTTCCATCAAGATCAATCAAATAGCAGTCCTATCTGTACCATCCCAGTAGTAGCTATTTGTTAAGACCCCCCTCTGTACCACTCTCCCATTGAACACTGGTTTCTTTCTATTAATCATCTGTTAACTCCCAATCCTCCAAGGGGATAGGCTTTGAGGAAAACACAAACAGGCAATTGTCACTATAGTTGATCAGTGCCCGTTTTATTCAGTTTTATCATAAGCTTTGGTGGTGCCTTTTGCAACTGATGTTGAAAGGGGGGGGGTCTCATAAATATTTATAGTCATAGCTTGTGAGAGAAGTTTTTGTATTTATTACTGCACTTATGTTGCCAATATATATTTTAGGGGAGGGGATACATTGGCTAATTAGAAAGCTGGACACGTGCTTCCTGTCTAGAGATGCACTGATACTTTTGCATTATTTAATTGCCATTATCTGCTTGTAAAAATATATAGCCATGCTACTAGGAACTACTGGCCTCATCCTTTCTGTGTTTTCAAACTCCATTTTAAGTTTTTATTCTTATAGCTGTGTGAGAAAAATGAAGCACAGCACCTGGAGCTGGAGTTGCCGGAACAAGGCCCCCTTCCACGCAGCTGTATAAAATTCACATTGAACTCAATTATATGGTAGTGTAGACTCAGATATTCCAGTTCAAAGCAGATATTGTGGATTATCTGCCTTAATATTCTGAGTTATATGGCTGTGTGGAAGGGTCCAAGGAAAAGGAAAGAGAGTGAAGATGGTACTAACTTGCAAGGAGAGGTAACTGGATTAGGAGAGAAGGACTGGATGAGAGGACAAGGGATATGTTTTCTTTATATTATCTGAAGGAAGGATTCTAGAATATGAATAATTTCAAAATAAATTTAATCTGTGATTGCAGAATTCTGGGGTGACAAATGGCAGTTGAGTTTTTGTCCGGAAAAATCAATGACCAGTGTCTACAACAGTTTGATTTGGAGTTGGCTATGAGCCTTCCACACTGCCATATAACCCAGAATACCAAGGCAGATAATCCATAATATCTGCTTTGAACTGGATTATCTGAGTCCATATTGCCATATAATCCAGTTTAATGTGTATTTTATACAGCTATGTGGAAGGAGCCTATGTTTGGGTCTATCCTCATGTTCTATAGCCAGAGAAGGCTATTTAATTAGCTAAGTAATTAATTAAATAGAACACTTGGGAGCTTGCCAGAGATAAATGGATACTGTTATACACTTTACACATTGTGGAATCATGTACAGGTCCAGTGCTCCTTATCAAAAATTCTCCAAAATCTAAAACTGTTTTTCCCAGTTGTCCACTTCTGTCTTCAAAGTGACAGTTGAGGTCGTCCTACCAATTTATTCACAAGGCAGGTGGATAGTGGGCTCCCTGGAGAGAAGTTGGAGAGAGATACGAGAAATATGAAGCTGGAAATCTCATTATGTATATGCAAATATTCCAACACCCACCCCCCCCCCACACACACACACACACACGCACAGTACCCAAAATCCAAAACACTCCTCATCTCAAACATTTCAGAGTGGAGATACTAAACTTGTATTGAATTATGTATGAAATAAATGAATATGTAACTTTAGAAACTGGCGTGTATGCTACTGTGATACCATGCAAAAATCGATGTGATAATAACCCCTAAATAGAACCCCCACCCCACCTCCCCAGGACATCCACAAAGTCCCTACACCAGGCTGGTAGGTGGCTATTAGGAATTGTGAGAGTTGACGTCCAAGACACCTGAAGGACTGCAGTTTGCCCATGTCTAGTCTAGACTCTCTAATTATTGTCTAATATTTTGATGATCTTTCAATCCCAGATGCTCTCATAGAGCTTAAAATGTCTTAGTTTTGCTTCATCCTACCCTCACTCAGCTTGACTAACTTGGCCATATTGTTGTACTTATATTGGAGATGAGAAATCCCACAAAGGTCAATGTCAAAATCAGATGGAACCAAACTTCTGAAGGACAAAAAATCAATTGCACTACATTGGAAAGAACACCACCAAAGTCTCCTGAATTGCAGCTCCAATGTGGCCGAAGAGGTTCTCTCACAAATCCCACAACAACAAACCAGGGATGAGCTTGCAGCACTCCCTAGTTGGAAGAAGTCAGCAATGCCATCAGCCAACAAAAAAAATATCAAAGCCAATGGACCTGATGGGATCCCTGCTGAAATCTTTAAAGAGGGAGGACCTGAGCTGACACACCAACTCCACCAGCTCATAGAATAAGTGTGGGTGACTGAGAAAATCCCAGCAGGTTTCAAGGATGCCACCATCATCGCCTTCTTCAAAAAAGGGGAAAGAACAGACTGGAAACTATTGAGGTATATCCCTTCTAACCTCTGCTGAGAAAATCCTCATAAGAATCCTTGCAAACCGCCTTCTACCTGTCTCAGAAGACACCCTCCCAGAATTCCAGAATGGCTTCCGCCCCTCCAGAGTAACAGTGGACATGATCTTCACTGCACGACAGCTCCAAGAAAAATGCAGGGAACAAAATCAACCACTGTACATGCCATTCATTGACCTTGCAAAGGCATTTGACACAGTGAATCGCAGCACTCTCTGGATCATCCTCCAGAAAATCAGGTGCCCTAACAAATTTGTGAACATCCTGCGGCTCCTCCATGATGACATGATGGCAACAGTCTTGGACAGTAATGGCTCCTAAAGTGACCTATTTAAGGTGGAATCAGGTGTCAAACAGGGATGTGTTATTGCCCCAACCTTATTTTCCATCTTCATCGCTATGATACTTCACCTTGTTGGTGGGAAACTTCCCAACAGAGTGGAAATCCTCTATCGGACACATGGCAAGCTATTTACCCTCAGAAGACTGAAAGCCAAAACCAAGGTTACAACAACAGCTGTTATAGAACTCCAGTATGCTGATGACGTCATCTGCGCTTATTCAGAAGAAGATCTACAAGCCACTCTAAACACCTTCGAAGAAGCTTACGAGAAGCTCGGCCTGTCATTAAACATAGAGAAAACCAAAGTGCTTTTCCACTAGTCACCAGCCAATCCCTCTCCAATGTCTAGAGATACAGCTTAATGGTGTAACATTAGAAAATGTTGACCATTTCCGCTACATTGGCAGCCACCTCTCTACAAAAGTCAACATCGACACCAAAATACATCGCCTGAGCTCTGTGAGTGCAGCATTTTTCCGAATGAAGCAGAGATTGTTTGAGGACTGGGATATCCGTAGGGATACCAAGGTGCTTGTTTATAAAGCTATTGTCCTCCCAACCCTGCTATATGCCTGCAAGATGTGGACAGTCTACAGATGTCATATACAACTCCTGGAATGATTCCATCAGCGCTGCCTCTGAAAAATCCTGCAAATCTCTTGGGAAGACAAGCAGACAAACGTCAGCGTGCTGGATGAAGCAAAGACCACCAGCATTGAAGCGATGGTCCTCCGCCATCAACTCCGCTGGACCGGCCACGTTGTCCGGATGCCTGACCACCGTCTCCCAAAGCAGTTGCTCTACTCCGAACTCAAGAACGGAAAATGGAATGTTGGAGAACAGGAAAAGAGATTTAAAGATGGGGTCAAAGTCAACCTTAAAAACTCTGGAATAGACACCAAGAACTGGGAAGCCCTGGCCCTTGAGTGCTCCAGCTGGAGATCAGCTGTGACCAGCAGTGCTGTAGAATTTGAAGAGACATGAATGGAGGGCAAAAGAGAGAAACGTGCCAAGAGGAAGGCGCATCAAGCCAACCCCAACCGAGACTGCCTTCCATCTGGAAACCGATGCCCTCACTGTGGGAGAAGATGCAGATCAAGAATAGGGCTCCACAGTAACTACGGACTCACCGCCAGGACACTACACTTGGAGAACCATCATCCTTGGACTACGAGGAATCGCCTAAGTAAGTACTTATATTGGAGATGAGAAATCCCACAAAGGTCAATGTCAAAATAGCCATTAAGACTGGGTAGTTTAGCAAGATTTCTTTATATCCCTAGTGTACTGTATCTCTCTCCTCAGCCTGTTTTGATAAGGAGAACAGATGTCAGTGCTGTTCCACATGTTACTTGTTAACAGCTCCTGCTCAGAAAGGAGTTGTGCACAGATCCACATTTGCCAGGCCAAGTGTGTAACACAGTCTAGTATGTCTGCTTCATTAAACACAGAATTTGTACTGCAGTTAATTGTGACGTGTAAAAATGGCTATATGCCTGGTCTCGGTGTGTAAAATCCCATGTCTCATATAATTTGCTTACTGTTTACTAATTCAGTAGTTTTGTCAAGAAACTGTTTGTTTATCAGGGAATTAACTATTCATTTTCTTTTCTTTTTTTTCACTAAACACCATCATCTCAGACTGAGAACGTTCTCACTGGGTGTGGAGCCACTGCTTACTCTGTTAACAGTGCAGAAGGCAGGAGAATTGCAAAATTCAATGCCAGCATGGTAAATTACACTGTTCTCCCAACTCACCCTAGGACACAGCTCAGCAATGATTAATGTGGTATAGATTTTGTACAGAAGGCCAGAAGGGCAAAGAAAATGATCCCTTCTTTCTCACCAGGACAGAAGCTCCTCTGTTCAGTATGTTCATCCATGTCTTGATTCTTCAAAGGAGTCAGAACAAATGGAGGAAATGGTATTGATCCCAATTCTGTTTAACAAAAGGGGAAAATGAGAGTTTGATAACAAAATTACATGGCAGAAAGCACAAGAAGAAACCATAGTTGTAGTCCTGTGCTGAGTTCTGATTGGAGAATATACAGGTTGTACATGTGGTCATATTAGCTTGGTGTAAATTCTATCTTCTTGTGTTCCCATGTGTTTGGGGCATTGGTGCAGTACACTTGATGCAAATGCCATTAGGCAACACACAAAAGACAGCCAAAAAGAGTAGCCTGGGGATATATGCAGATTTTAGCTGCCTTTAAAAAGGCAGTTCTTCATTTGCTCATGGAAAGTCCCACCATGAAACCAGAGCTACACAGCAAAAACCATCCTGTAACAAATGCCACCCCATTTTTTCCGAGGTGCTTGAGAGAGGGGCTGTTGCAGAACAGTAATGGAATGGATTATTTAGGCCCATGGCAATTTAGGTTCAGGCCTGGTTTTGGGATGGAATCAACCTTGGTTGCTCTTCCTTGGCTCTCAGTGGCATTTGATACCATTACAAGTGGTTCTGTGGAGTCCACATTGACTGGCTTATTTAGAATAGTTCTGCTCCATGTAAGTGGTACTAGGGAATTGTTTTTCATATCTTTGAAAACTGTGCTATGAAGTGATATGGGATTGAGTGTTGTCACCAATATTTTAAATGACTGTATTACGGAAGGGCAAGTGTAACTACAAACCCCTGAAATCATTTTATTTACAGTATTTCTATACCGCTTTTCTCACCCCCAGGGGGACTCATTTTGTGGTCCCAGGAGTCAAAAATGCAAAACAAAAATGTAAAAAAAAACCCCAACTATAGAGTGCCTTCAAAAATGCTCTAGGGGTGTGTGGAAGGTGTTTCTCATTTTTCAAGTCTCTGACCTCCCCCCCCCCCCCATCTACAGGGGTAAAACAAAAAAAAATTGCAAATCATCTGCAACAAATAGCAAAAAAAATGTTTGTTCAAAAAGTCCTGTAAAGAGTATGAGGAACATTTTAACTAGATTTTGGACCCTCTCTGGCTAGTTTAGGTTTTAGACACCTTCTTTGAAACAGGAAGTGACTTCTACTCACTTTCTGTTGTTTTAAAGCTAGTCTTTTCCTGGGACTAATATGGCTCAGTGATAAAAATGTCATCCTTGTCTCCTAGAAGAGAGGAGAGAGAATCTATGAGACTTTTGAACCAATTTAAAAAATGTGACATCTGAAGTTTAATTGGGATTGTCACAACCAAATTGGGACAGTTGATGGGTATATAATCTATAATTCAGTTTGGAGTGCTGATACTTATTCAGGTAACTACCTAGACTTTGAGGAGCCAGCTCACAATCATCAGAGAAGGGTCTGAACAGAGACATTAGTATAAAATTCATCCCCTGGATTCTTCTTCATAAAGCATTGAATTCACCCCTCCATGGATTCTACACCTGTGTATGCAATCAACCATGGCTTGAAAATATTCAACAAAAAAATCGGGAAGACAACTTTTATTTTTGCTACACTTTGAAGTAAGCTGCTGTGTAAGCATACCCTGCTATAGCTTTCCACCATTTCACAGATCCCCACACTCTCTCTAGCACTCATTTGAGTTCACCATTTTACATAAGGACACCATTTATTATGCCATTGCGTATAATGGGACTTGAGCCCCCATAGGTTTGTTATCCATAGAAGGTTCTGGAACCAAACTCCAGTAGATACTAAGTGCCTACTCTATTCCCATATTTCTATACGTTTAGTAAACTAAAACAGTCTGTTTCAGAAACCATGTGAACAAGTATAATTCTGAAGTTCAGTTTTGTTTTTGTTTAAAAGAAACCTAATTCCTAGAATTTAAATATTACGTATCTAGGGGGAACAGGTACTGTATAGTGTGTAAGTCCTCGCAGACAGTGAGAATTTCATAGTTCTTCTCTTATATTCTGCATTCATTATCATAATCTCAGATCCTGCCAGAGTTGACAGTGAGCTGGCAACAAAACAACTTAAATAAATCCCAGTGGAAGTAACACAATCCTCTGTAGTAACAGTAGTAGTAGTAGTAAGTGTCAAATGTCCTTAATTGAGCACATTTGTGATACTGCACTTCCAAAGATACTGGCCTTTCAGATTCTATAAATAAAGTTTATAAGTTGATATAACGAAAGCTATAGGATTACTTCTGCTTTTAACATTAATTATATTTCTGAAGAAAACCAGGAACTATTTGCATGTTTTAAATTATATGATGTAGAAGCTGTTGTCCCATGATCTCAAGGCATTACTCTTTCTGCATTTTACCTATCAGATGCTATCAGATTTTTTAGATTCACTGACTAAGAGCTAATAAAACTCCAGTAAAAACCAAACAAGCAGAATAACTGGATCATCTGAGTGTGCTTCAACACAACCCAGAAATTCATGGCAAAGTGGTTTAAAAAAACCCATTTTGGCACAGATTTCTGTCCCTGCAAGCCTGCCAAAACCTGGGCTTTCCTGGGGGGCAGGGTGGCTGCATCCTGGTACATCATTTCCTCATGTCAGGAAGGCACAAGGAAGAACTTAATGGTGAGTTTTATTTATTACTAGCTTGGGGACCCGGCACTGCCCGGGTTATTTGAGAAAGGAATTGTGTATCAAGGTGGGTCTTTATTAGTTATTTATATGGCTCGTGGTGGTTTCAGGATGTTAATGAAGGTACTGCGAGTCCCATCATCTGTGGTCCATCACCAGAATGTTGAGTTGGCCATGGGAGCTCTCTGTGCCAAGTTTGGTCTTTATTGACATTTGGATGAGTATTGCTGTGGTTTCAGGAAGTGAGTGAAGGTACTGCAAGTCCCATCATCCATCATCCATCCTCCTCCAAACAGCACCGGGATGTAGAGTGGGTCATGGGGACTCTGTGTGCCAAGTTTGGTCTTGATTGGTCATTAGACGAGGGTTGCAGCAGCCTTGGGAAGGGAGTGGAGGTACTTGAAGTCCCATCATCCATGGTCAGTTCTCCTCAAAAGTGCACCAGGATGTAGAGTGGGTCATGGGGGCTCTGTGTGCCAAGTTTGGTTTTGATCAATTATTGGTGAAGGTCTCAGTTGTCTCAGGAAGTGAGTGAAGTTACTGCAAGTCCCATCATCCATCTCCAAATTCTTCCAAACTGCACCGGGATGTAGAGTGGGCCATGTGGGCTCTCTGTGCGAATTGTGATCCCGATCCATCACTGTTGGCAGTTGTAATGGTCTCAAGAAGGGAGTGCAGGTATTGCAAGTCCCATCATCCATGGTGCATCCTCCTCCAAACCACATCAGGATGTAGAGAGTGTCATGGAGAGTCAGTGTGCCAAGTTTGGTCTTTATCGGTAATTGGATGAGGGTTGCAGTGGTCTCAGAAATTGAGCAAAGGTACTGCAAGTTCCATAATCCATGGTCCATCCCTGGCCAAACCACAGCAGGGTGTAAAGTGGGTCATGAGAGGTCTATGTGCCAAGTTTGGTCTAGATCAGTCATTGGATGAAGGTCACAGCAGTCTCAGAAAGTGAGCGATGGTACTGCAAGTCCCATGATTCATGGTCCATCCTCCTCCAAACTGTAGTAGGATGTAGAGTGGATCATGGGGGCTCTGTGTGCCAAGTTTGGTCTTTATTGGTAATTTGATTAATGTTGCTGTGGTCTCAGGAAGTGAGTGAAGGTACTGCAAGTCCCATCACCCATGGTCCGTCCTCCTCCAAACAGCACCAGGATGTAGAGTGGGTCATGAGGGCTCTGTGTGCCAAGTTTGGTCTTGATCAGACATTGGATGAGGGTCACAGCAGTCCCAGAAAGTGAGCGATGGTACTGCAAGTCCCATGATTCATGGTCCATCCTCCTCCAAACTGTAGTAGGATGTAGAGTGGATCATGGGGGCTCTGTGTGCCAAGTTTGGTCTTTATTGGTAATTTGATTAATGTTGCTGTGGTCTCAGGAAGTGAGTGAAGGTACTGCAAGTCCCATCACCCATGGTCCGTCCTCCTCCAAACAGCACCAGGATGTAGAGTGGGTCATGAGGGCTCTGTGTACCAAGTTTGGTCTTGATCAGACATTGGATGAGGGTCACAGCGGTCTCGGAAATGAGTGGAGGTACTGCAAGTCTCGTCATCCATGGTCCATCCTCCTCCAAACTGCAGTAGGATGTAGAGTCAGTGAAGGTACTTCAAATCCCTCAGGCCCTTTCCTTTCTCTTCTCATCCACTTGAGAATGTTAGAATGTTTTTTGTTTTGTTTCGTTTTTTTGTGTCAGGAGCAACTGCAAGTCGTTTCTGGTGTGAGACGTTGCCCAGGGGACGCCAAGATGTTTTTATGTTTTACCACCCTTGTGGGAGGCTTCTCTCATGTCCCCGCATGAGAAGCTGGAGCTGACAGAGGGAGCCCATCCGCGATCTCCCCGGATTTGAACCTGCGACCTGTGGGTCTTCAGTCCTGCTGGCACAGGGGTTTAACCCTCTGCGCCACCAGAGGCTCCTGTTGGGACTGGCCAATCAGAAACCATATGCAAATTTCCTTTCCCTTCTCAGCCACTTGGGAATTTTGGAGTGTTGTGGCTGGCCAATCAGAGACTTTATGCAAATTGTACCACAGTGGCAGCCAATCAGGTGTATGTGGCAACCACAGTGCTGCCACATACACCTCCCGTCCTTCCTCCGCATACAAACACTGACTTTTATTATATACATAGATTTATGGGTATATAAGGGGTTTGCGGGGAGGGGTGCCTTCTTTGATTTTCGGACTCCTGGAGCCTGAAAAACCAAGAAGGCTGTGTGGATTGGGCTGGGGGATCGCATGACGCAGTTCCCAGACCCAATCCACATAGGGCCCATAACTGGTAAGATCCTTATCTTACCAGATGTTTAACTAAATTGGAACAAAGCAGGTAAACCATGCTTTGTCCAAATTAATTTAATTTTACCAAAGGCATAATTTGGATCCCTCCAGTAAAACCGAGACATGTCCCTGTTTTTTGGGCAGTCTGGATGGGCCTTAGTTTAACATTGGGACAGAGAGTTTCCATTTGTGCAGTGAAATCCTTGGGTTTTCTTTGGGCCAAATTAACTTTGTGGGCAGCAGGAGAGTCTGACAGTTCATGCCGCAGCCTGTTGCTGTTTTTTTTTCATCCATTAACAAATTAAATTCTTTGTTAAGCCAGTATAAAAGTATAATTCAACTCATGAAGTGACAAGAACTCCTAGCCAGTCATTTTACTGTGCCCTGTGAAAAAGTATGAAGAATAAAATAACTATCTATGCTTCCTTTTATTTGGTTTCTTAAAAAGAAATATATATATATATATATATATATATATATATATAAATTTGTTAGGGGCATCCAACGAGGAAACAAAACTCAAAACCCCCCCAACGAAACTGTACCAAAATTGCCATGCCCATAACACAACCCACAAGGTACAAACATATCTACTCAAAATGAAAAACAACACAACAACACACTCACAAAACGGCAAAACAACAAAACTCAAAAAAACCCAACGAAACTTAACCAAAATTGCCATGCCCATAACACAACCCACAAGGTACAAACATATCTACTCAAAATGAAAAACAACACAACAACACACTCACAAAACGGCAAAACAACAAAACTCAAAAAACCCCAACGAAACTTAACCAAAAATGCCATGCCCATAACACAACCCACAAGGTACAAACATATCTACTCAAAATGAAAAACAACACAACAACACACTCACAAAACGGCAAAACAACAAAACTCAAAAAAACCCAACGAAACTTAACCAAAATTGCCATGCCCATAACACAACCCACAAGGTACAAACATATCTACTCAAAATGAAAAACAACACAACAACACACTCACAAAACGGCAAATCAACAAAACTCACAAACCCCCCAACGAAACTTAACCAAAATTCCCATGCGCATAACACAACCCATAAGGTACAAACATATCTACTCAAAATGAAAAACAACACAACAACACACTCACAAAATGGCAAAACAACTGAGCATGCGCATTGGTGCCCAGCCGCAAGTTCCCTGGCGCGCGCACACAGTTCCCTCTGCGGAAGCCATGCCCACTCCAAGCCCCGCCGCGCCGCTTCCCGCACACACACCCCCCCGCCGCACGCACACACACAACCCCACGCTCCATCACTCCCCCACCGCCACACACACACGCGCAACCCCACTCCCCCCCGCTGCCGCACACACACATGCAACCCCACGCTCCATCACTCCCCCCGCTGCCGCACACACACACAACCTCACGCTCCATCACTCGCCTGCCCCAATCTTACCTCCTTTTACTTCACGCCACCTCCAAACCCCACCACACCCCTTCCCGCCCTGTCAAAATCCAGGAAAGACAGGAAGGAAGGAAAGAAGGAAGAAAGAGAAAGGGAGATAAAGAAAAGGGGGAAGGAAGGAAAGTTAGAGAAAGAAGGAAGAAGAAAAGGAAAGAAAAGGAAAGATGGAAGGAAAGAAAAGAGAGACAGCAGAAGAGAAAGAAAAAGGGGGAAGGAAGGAAAGAGGTAGAGAAGGAAGAAATGAGAGACAGAGGGAGGGAAAGAAAAAGGGGGAAGGAAGGAAGGAGAGAAGGAAAGAAAAAAGGGAATGATAGAAGGAAAGAGGGAGTGAAGGAAGGGGGAAGATGTAGAGAAAGAGGGAGGGAAGGAAAGAAGGAAAGAGAGAAGGAAGAAAAGAGACCAGAAGAGAAAGAAAAAGGGGGAAGGAAGGAAGGAGAGAAGGAAAGAAAAAAGAGAATGAAGGAAGGAAAGAGGGAGTGAAGGAAGGGGGAAGATGTAGAGAAAGAGGGAGGGAAGGAAAGAAGGAAAGAGAGAAGGAAGGAAAGAGGCCAGAAGAGAAAGAAAAGGGGGGAAGGAAGGAGATAGAGAAGGAAGAGGAGAAGGAAAGATGGGAGGGAAGGAAGGAGGGAAAGAAGGAGAGAAAGAGGGAAGGTTGGTCACAGCAATGCGTGGCGGGTAAAGGTTGTTATTTCTATGATTATGATGATGCTATTATTCCTATGAGACCCTTTTAGGGGGAATGGGAGAGAGGTCAGGTCCCTGAGGCAATGCATTGCATTATTGTTATTGTTATGATGGTGGTGAAATAAAAGGAAATAAAAAGCGAAAGAAGGAAGCAAACAGGGAGGGAAGAAAGGCAAAGGAAGAAAGGGGGAGGGAATGAAGGAAAGAGAGAAGGATGAAACCAAGTAGTGAAAGAAGGAAAGAAAGAAAGAGGTAGAGAAGGAAGAAAGGAGAGAAAGGGGGAAGGAATAGGTAGGTACCTCTCTTTCATAATAGTCCAGATATCTACCTCAACTTTGATAAGTTTTACTATAGGCCACAGCAACGCGTGGCAGGGCACAGCTAGTATATATATATCATAATACACCTTATGCTGTTATATAATTCCATTCATTGCTTCTTTTACTGAGAGATAAATATTGCAGAAATGAATACCCCTTAATCCTAATCAAAAGTGAAATCTGGGTTATTTTCAGATTAAGTATTTCTGTTCAGCTTTCCACACAATGCAAACAAATGCTTTAAGGTAGGGAGGGAAGTGAAAAGATGAGTTTCTCCTACCCTTCACTAGTATCAGATTGCAATTTAAATGAATTCAGTTTATGGATGGCAGGAGAAACTGTCTTTATTCACACTAAATATACATCTGTCAGACATTTTGAGGATTTTTACTGCAGCAGAAGGGAAAGAGCTAATCAGAATCACCCAGTGGAATATCATGATAGGCAAAAGAAAAAAGATGGGTTACTTATTTATGATGTCTACAGAAATCTGTTTGGTCAGAAAAAGTACTTATAAGGTCGGTACATCCATTATATAATCAGCTGCCCTAAACAATAATTCGGGAAGGGGGCAAACCCAGCTACAATCAGATGTGGGAATTATTCTCAGAAGTCAATAGGACTTAAAGCAACTACCTCTATACCTTGGTGCATAAATTAAAAACTGTATGTATTGAAGTATCGGTGAGTCCCCCTCACTCAAATTGTAGACAACAATAACGTTAAGTTACAGGAGAGCAGATTTTGATTGTAAAGCTGGTGTTACACTATGGTTTAAAAGTTGGACTGTGACTGGAAAGTTACCACTCAGCTATGAAAACACTGTGGGTGACCTTGGGGAAGTTACAAATTCCTAGCCTTAGAAAACCCCATGATAGAGTCACTTTAGGGTTGCTATAAGTCAGAAACAACTTGAAGGCACACAAAAAAGATTTTGATTGAACATTAGAAGGAATTTCTTGACAGTGAGAGCTGTTCGATAGTGGAACTAACTACCCAGAGAGATGCTGAGGTCTCTTTCTCTTGATGTCTTCAAAAAGAGGCTAGATAGCTATCTACTTTGTAGTTGGATATCATGCATGGGGAGAGGGGTAGACTTGATGGCCTAGGGAGCTTCTGCCAACTCTGTGATTCTATGTCATTAAAGAAATTACTTTTATAACATAATAAGGAATATGTTATAATTTTGCTTTCAATTCAACAAACAGAGGAAAGAGAAAACATTAAAAATGCTTTTGAACCATTTGTTATAATCCTACATATGTTTTCTGGTAGATCAATAATGATTACATCAGTCAGGCATATGTTTACTAAGCATTGAAGGGCACTTTTAAAAACTTGAATATCAAAACTCTAAAATAACATAGTAGTTTAGTAATTCATTAGTGTGGCATTGCTGCCAATAATCGTGAGTGTGTGTGTGTGTGTGAGAGAGAGAGATAGAGAGAGAGAGAGAGAGAGAGAGAGAGAGAGAATGAAAAAAGAGCTCCATCTAGTCTAACATGATATCTCATAGTGGCCTACCAAATGCCAATGAACAGTCATAATCACAAAAGTCATCTTGATTAGTAACTATTGATAGGCTTTTATTCCACATATTCTTCTGTGTTTAATCCAGATATGGGCAAATCCAGGCTCGGGGGCTGGATGCGGCCCTTTGGGCTGCATTCTCAGGCCCTCTTCTCTCACACCATCCTCTCCTCCCTTCTCTCTTTTCTTCTATCCTTCCCTTCCTTCCTTATCTCCCTCTTTCTGCTTCCTTCCCCCCTTCCTTCCCTTTCTCTCTTTCTCCTTCCATCCTCCTCCCTTCCTCCCTTCCTCCCTTCCTTCCTTCCTTCCCTTTTGTCTTTCCTTCCTTCTCTCTTTCCTTCCTCCTTCCCTCCCTTCTTTCCTTACATTCCTCTTCCTTCCTTCCCTCTTTCCTCCCCTTCCACCCTTTTGACCTTTCTTCCTTCTCTCTTTCCTCCCTTATTCCCTCTTTCTTTCTCCTTCCTTCCTTCCCTTTCTTCCTTCTCTTTTTCCTTCTTCCTTTCCACCTGGGGGATGTTCAGCTAGGAGTAAGAAAAGTAGAGAGGGAACATGAGAGCCATATTTCAAGAATGTGTTTTCATTCTGGTTTTTTTCTTCATTTGGGATGCACAAAAACACACAGCCCCCTCTGACACAGATCTATCAGTGAGATGAAAGAAAAGTGGGAATGGTAACCATTTGGTTGGCTGACTTTTGGCGCTCAGCTCACTTGGCTGTAGGCCCTGGCAGGCCCTCTTACTTGGTGCTCGGCACACTTAGATCTAGGCCCTGACAGGGTCTAGAGCCAAGCTCCAAGTGCCTCTTCTTTGATATTTAGTGCGCTCGGATGTAGGTCCTGCCAGGGCCTAAAGTTGAATGCTGAGCGCCGAGTAAGAGGTGCTCAGTCTATTCAGATGTATGCCCTGGCAGGGTGTACAGCTGAATTCCAAGCGCCTCTTACTCAGCGCTCGGCTGTAGGCCCTGGCAGGCGCTGGCACTTTGCCACCAATGGGTCAGAAATATTCGGGGGGGGGGGGGGGTCAGACCTTGGATGAAAAAGCTCATTCAGAAAGGCACCCATTTTTGGGAGATGTGTTTGAAAACAAAAATGGGGACTAAAAATGAAACAAACCAGAACTGATAGTGATTCTGTACAAATGCACAAGACTAGTAGTTTTGTGTACTTGTGCAACAAACACACACTGTTCTTTTTATTGCTGCTGGTTTTTTGATAGTCATTGATTTTGTCAAATGTTTTGTTACTTTAGCTACAATATTATGGTTTTATCTGCCATAGGAGAAGGTTCATGAGGATGACACTGCACTGAATTACTGCACTGGATGATACTAAGCCTAGTGATGTCACTGTTTGATTGGCATTTTACCTATCTGTACCGATCTGTTTAAGAGGGAAAGGATGCAGCTGTTCTTTACTACTTAAGGAGTTTTTCTAATCTCATTAATGGTGTCTAATGCTTTAGAATATTTAAATTAATGTCTTTAGTAGAGTTTGAGTGAAAGTAGTGACAATCTAAAATACAACTCACATGTTAAGATCCATGTGTTTCTAAATGGGTTTTCCATTACACTAAAGGGAATGTTGGCACTGAACTTAATGAAAGAAGTGATGTCTCAATGTCATGTTTGTATTGGAAATCCCACCTTAATGGCATTATAATTGAGTGTCTCTTGAAAGTGCATATGAGACAATTAAATGGTCCCATTTAAGATGACCCTGAATAAACAGATTGCAACTATATGGCAAGAATATTGGTCAAGAGCTTGACTTTTCTTTGACTTAAGGCTACAATAGAGGGTAAGCATTACTCAGTATAATTAGCACAGTGAGATAACATGCAGCTTGGGTCGCAACTCAAAATGAATTTGAGTTCACACACCAATTTGCCCTTTTGACTGCCACATAAAATTAGGTGTAATATAGAACAGCTAGTGGTCTTTTAAACAATGTATTAAAAATATTACACATGAGAACAGAAATTACATTGAGAAATTTGAAAGAAGATAGTGTTGGATAGCGAATAAAGCTCTAATGGACAGATTTCCTTGGAGAGTCAGATTCTTTTTGAACTCAGTTTGGAAAGCTACAGCTTTCCCGACTTGTGCATGATTAATCAGAAATAAGCTGAGTGATTGGATTCAGTCCAAAATGCCTGGTATTTTCATATCTATTGACTTACAGAGTAAGTTTATTATTCACAATACATGGCATGGAATTTAAATATCGTAGGTGAGAGGATCCACTCCTTCTTTATATATTTTTTCAGAAGTACAGGCAGACCCAGAGATACAAACATCCACTTGACATATTTGTTACAAATGGGAGTGAGACAACAGAATGGGAGAGAAATTCACTGCTGGGAGAATTATAATGGGAAAAAGATGTCTACACAACAAGCCATATTTTTCAAAATCTAATGATCATGGGGACAAAAAGTGAGGTGAAATCCTCTGAACAGGGGTACAAGTGGTGAAACAAACATGACAGCAGGGGTATTCGCCCTTCTTTATGCTAGCCAAAGCAACACACACACAAACAAACATACAGTGATACCTTGAGTTAAGAACTTGGCCAAAGAATGAATTAAATGCTTAACTCAACTCACTCATCTCAAAATCACTTATCTCTTATCTCAAAGTGAATTAGCCCATTGAGATGCATCAAAATGCTATTAATCCATTTTGGCCCCTGGAAACCCATCCCATTTTTGTTACGTGTTTTTAAACAAAAATGTACTTTATAAATAACAAATAATGTTTAAATCCACATTGACATAGAACAATAAAAAAGAAATAGCAACTTTAAAATAGTAGAAGAACAGAGTTGTGGCAAATAAGCACATTTGAGGCAACAAAATGTGTGCTGGCCAGTGTAACAGCACGGCAAAACCTATACATACACATTTAATAATAAAAATGTAAGATACATTTTAAAATGATAGAAGCATAAAGTTGTGGCAAGGAAGCACAAAATGAAGAGGCAGAAGCATAATTTTCTTGATAGTGTACTCATTCCACCATCCCTCTCTTGCTCTGTCTCCCTCTCTCTCTTCATGAAGCCAAACGTTCCAGGAGTAAGAACTACACAAAATCAATTAACCCCAAGTCCCTCAGAGTGGAAGAGGAAAGCAAAGAGTAATCTTCCAGAGCAAACAAGAGCACGAGACCCAAGGCACAGAGGTCATTTCCTTGAAGCCCTAAAGCCCTGTACTCTCACACTAACACTCCCTCTGGCACTATCTCTCAACTCAAAATGTTACTTGTATGTCAATGTGAAACCAGGGCCAAGCGACTGCTCTCAAAATACTCTAAACTCAAACACTCTTAAGTTGGAGCACTCTTAAGTCAAGATTCCACTGGCTGGAGTTACACTTAAAAATGTACCTGTTCCAGCCTACATACAAATCCAACTTAAAAACAAACTTAGAAAATAATAATATTATAATAAACTTTATTTATATCCTGCCACCATCTCCCAAAAGGTATAGTATGTAACATAAACAGTACATAAGTATAAAAACAATATCACATAAACATTATAGAACAACCACTATTAAAAAATAAAATAAAAACACAGTTTAAAATACAGACTATCTGTAGTTAAAGCCAACTTCCTTCAAATCACAACCAAAGTGCTATAGTATCATCGTCACATGGGCCCATTTCAGCCTACTCGAGGCCAAAAGCTTACTTAAAAATCCATGTTTTTAGGATGGATCGGAAGGAACCTGTCTTGTTCATAACCTGGGGACAGCCTGTAAAGGAAAAGACCAATTAGTAACCTGAGAAATGAATGCTCTACCTTCTGAGGTTCAATCAGTTCATATTAATACTGTTCCATTTAGATGAGGCCTTTGTTTTGGGGTATGGATAATTTAGCCAAAACTACTTGTGGCAGGCTTCTTATATTTCCCTTTTTCGTTGCTATGGATCCAGAAACTGAATGATTGCTAAATCTCATGCAATGAACCATACTGGCATTGATGATGCATTGCTATAGCTACAATCCTTTTAGTATTCCCACTCATAATAGTTTGTATTAAAGCTGCTCACACATCAAAATGCATTAACAAGTCCGTATGCTCTCCAACTTATTTTGCATTCCAGAAACATAGGTTGTTAGATCCCCGTGCAAATTCAGACCTGACAGTAGCTTTCTACTTTTGCACATTTAATCTTCCATCAAATTTACTGCTCTCTGAATATTTCATCCAAGCTGAAGGCTTTATCACACAAGGAGCTTGAGATAGGTTGATATTATCTCATGGGAACACCTCGCTATTGCCTGGTTAACATCAAAGTGTACTTGATGAGTATTATGCCTTTGACACTGTGCAAGTCAAAGGGACAGAGCAAAGTCTCTTGTGCAAGTTCAAACAAGTTGAAGTCTTTGACTTTTCACATTGGGAAATGTGTACTTGCAGAATCTAGCTTTTTTCCTGCTTTCCAGTAAGCAACAATTTAGTTTTTCAGATTCAGATAAAGATTTTTCCAGCTCACTAGTCAGAAATGCTTCAGCTGAAGCTACAGTTATCTCTAATCACTGAGAGCCTCAGACTTCAGCTGTTCTGTCAAAACAAGATACCTTTGTTTTTCTTTTTGCCGGGAGGATTTACTCAGGGTTCCATTCCTTTTGCATTCTCTCAGTTATCTTGCAGAAATCTGAAAATATAAAGTTGTCACAAAGTGATACTTTAAAAGATTATCTTTATTCATTAAAAATTCAATTCAGTGCTTTAAAAATTCTGAATGTTATGGCTTTTTGTTCATAAGCTAATACATGTCAGAATTCTGTTTAATATCTTGTTTACCAATACATGGGGGTCTGTTTGGAAGCATTATTATATAGATCAGGGGTCCTCAAACTAAGGCCCGGGGGCCGGATATGGCCCTCCAAGGTCATTTACCCGGCCCTTGCTCAGGGTCATACTAAGTCTGAAATGACTTGAAAACACACAACAACAACAATCCTATCTCATCAGCCAAAATCAGGCCCACACTTCCCACTGGAATACTAATAAGTTTATATTTGTTAAAATTGTTCTTCATGTTAATTATTGTATTGTTTTAAAGTGTTTTTGCACTACAAATAAGGTATGTGCAGTGTGCATAGGAATTCATTCGTGCTTTTTTCAAATTATAATCTGGCCCTCCGACAGTTTGAAGGATTGTGACCTGGCCCTCTGTTTAAAATGTCTGAGGACCCCTGATATAGATGAAGTAGGACACTCTCACTTGCCAAGTCCTTTCAATATTGCCCATGATCATGTACAAACTGGCTACTTAAAATGTTCTTAACGTATATAATTATCGGTGCATGTATAATGGATTCTTTTTTAGTAGTGCTTCACATTGGCATTAATGTATGTTGTGAAATTCTATAGAAATATGGTGCAAACACCAAAGAGTGAAAATTGTTGTTTGTTTGTAAGCATATGCATATTCAAGCACTCACATGTTTCTTAATGCACCCACAGATTTCCCAAGAAGAGAGGAAATCAATTAATGGAAAGAATGCAAGACTGACATGATGGAAGGTCCTTTTCTATTGCAATTGCAATTGTGAAGAAGGATCAGGCAATTTTGACCACCCCAAGATCTGGACAGCACTTTGGAATAGGAGAATTGCTTTAGACATTTACATTGACTATTGTCTGTGCAGTACTTGTAGCCATGGAATGATCAGACTTCAGAACAGAAGGTCAGCCATATAGTGTAGCCTGCAGATGGGTGCTAACTAGAAGGACAGAAGCTGTGGTCCAAAGCAAAAGAACAAATTGTTCTATAATCAAGTCTAACTCAATGACAATGAAGGGAATATAAAGTTGCTAGAGGCATTTATGGAAAATGTACTTTTCTTACCAATCATATCATATTATGAAAAGTCAGTTGTAATGTGGTATATATTTCTCAATACTTTTGGTATTGTGCTGTCAAGACATCTGTTCTCACAAGCCATTTCCTATCTTCACATTTTGTACCAATTACATTAGGTACTGAATCTGAAGACAATGGGTGCTCTTCTTCATCCAGGAAGGCTAGTGCCTTCTTTCATTCTATTAACATTTGCTAATATATAACTTCAAACACAGAGTCAATCAAAATGTCTCAGACCGTATTTTTTAATTTGTATTTGCTGCTTGGATTAACAATTTCTCCATCGGTTATTTCAGTAAATGTAGAGGGCGTGTATATGTTACTATGAGGGTGAAGGGTGTGTATGTTTCTATGAAATTATCCAATTGCTAAGATGACATTTTTATTCACAATGTGAGCATCTTCATAATTTTCAAAGTACACTTTGTGGCAGGATATATACACATAGCCCCTTGTGGCCTCAGTAGATGCCAGAATGACCTCCTAAAAGTTGCCCATTTAATTCATAGGAATGGCTCCTTTGTAGCAACTTGTTCTTGTATTGATTTCTGTAATGTGTCATAGCTGTGCCCACTTTGCATCTTGCTGTGCCCATGGCTTTCTTCTTTGATTCCAAGATGACAGATCATTATTTTAGGATCCTCCTACCCTCCTACTGGCTTCTTTTTTGAGACTATCATTTTGTAACATAGTCTTTCTCTGGGATTGCCTTGCTGGCTCACCGATTCACCACAGAGGCTGGTGAATTGACATGGAGGACCTCATCAATTTGATGACATCCTTTGTTACAATAAAAAAATGAAAGAGGGAGAGAATGTAAAAATACTTTGTTTGATTCCCTTTTAATAATTTTTAATATTTTTTATTGTTTTACAGTGTACACAATAAGCAAATCAGACAACAGAAAAACAAAAAAATGGAGAAAGGGAAAAAAGAAAAAAAAGAAAATGACTTTGCTTGATTCCTATTCTGTGCTTTCTGCATTACTTTCACAGCTTAAACGTTTATTTTTTAAAAGTAGCTACAGTTGTAACTTCACATCCACCCATTGTTAAAAAATTTAAAGTGCTTCTTTAATTTCTTATTACTTAAAAGAAACTATAGTAACTCTTCTGAGTGTGTATGTAATATAAACTATTACTATGTAAGAGTTGTAGGAGCCTCCATATAAATGACTTTCTATGATTTCAAAGGGCTGTTGTATAATAGCATAGCAATTCTATTTATGTGTGTCTGTTGTGAAGTAGTGTGGAAAATATTTGTACTAAAAACTAGCTAAATGCAACCCTAGCTGAAAATTTATCCACTTATTGATATTGGTAATTTGCTACAAAAATCAAGGGACATCAAGTTGTTAACTTCTGTCAAATTGACATTGACTTATGTTGAATGAGAGGCCTCCAAGTTCCCCTGTCATCAATTCAGGTCTTGCAGCCTTAGGGCTGTGGCTTCCTTGATTGAGTCTATCCATCTGGAATACAATCTTCCTTTCCTTCTTTCTGCCTTTTACCTAACCAGGTATTTTTTTTTAACTACAGTTTCAGTTTAGTCATCTTGATTTCTAGACTTGATTTTATTTTGGACACTTTTGACAGTTTATGATATCCACAGAATTCTCCTTCAGTATCACATTTCAAATAAGTTGCTCTTCCTATCGGCTTTCTTTACTGTCCAGATTTTATAGCTATAAATAGATATCAGAAATATTATGTAATGATTTATTCTGACATTCATATTTCATTGTATTCTTGAGAGTCTTGCCAAATTACTATTACCACCCTAATAAATCAACATTGTTGCCCATGAACATTTGTTGAATGATAATCTAAGGAGCTCATCATAACTATTATAGGAGGCTGTCGAGGTCCTGAACCGGTGCCTGGCCGCTGTAACGGTCTGGATGAGGGCGAACAAACTGAAACTAAATCCAGACAAGACAGAGGTACTCCTGGTCAGTCGCAAGGCCGAACGGGATATAGGGTTACAGCCTGTGCTGGACGGGGTCGCACTCCCCTTGAAGGCGCAGGTTCGCAGCTTGGGTGTGACCCTGGACTCATCGTTGAGCCTGGATCCCCAGGTTTCAGCGGTGACCAGGGGAGCATTTGCACAGCTTAGGCTCGTGCGCCAGCTGCGCCCGTATCTCGGGAAGTCTGACTTGGCCACGGTGGTACACGCTCTTGTCACATCCCGCCTGGATTACTGCAACGCTCTCTACGTGGGGCTGCCCTTGAAGACGGCCCGGAAGCTTCAGCTGGTCCAGCGTGCGGCAGCCATGTTACTAACTGGAGCGGGTAGCAGGGAGCACACAACGCCCTTGTTGTCCCAGCTTCACTGGCTGCCGATTTGCTACCGGACCAAATTCAAGGTGCTGGTCTTGGCCTACAAAGCCCTAAACGGTTCCGGCCCAAAATACCTTTCTGACCGCATCTTGGCCTACGAGCCCACGAGGACCTTGAGATCGTCTGGGGAGGCCCTTCTCTCGATCCCGCCTGCATCACAGGCACGGCTGGCGGGGACGAGGGAGAGGGCCTTCTCGGTGGTGGCCCCCCGGCTGTGGAACACTCTCCCGGCACACATCAGACAGGCGCCCTCCCTCATGTCCTTTCGAAAAAGCCTTAAGACCTGGCTGTTCGAGAGGGCATTTAATTAAGTGCTAAGCAACAACATTACGGTAATGAGAACTGGAATGGTATAAGGAAAATGAGACTGGCTATGATTCTACTAAGAGACGAAGCGGATTTTTATGTAGTTTGTATTTGTTGTATAGTCATATGTTGTTGATACTGGCCTCTGTAACTGTCTTTTTACGTGTACTGTACACCGCCATGAGTCGCCCGTAAGGGCTGAGAATGGCGGTCAATAAGTGCATCTAATAAATAAATAAATAAAATAATAATATTGGCCCCCAGTTCCATTTCGCTGGTGAATGGAAAGTAAAGTCAAGTCATGCGTGGCACCTTGCGGCGACCCACCCACCCTCCTTCTCCCATCACATGGGGGCATCAAGATAAGGCATGTTGATGTCCTGCTCCCATCAGATGGGGGAAAGGGTGGTGACGCATGTTGCCGCATTGCCCTTTACCCCACCAGATGGGGAAAGGTCTGAAAAATGTGGAGCTACCCAAAATACAACTTAACTCCTGTTGTTGACGAGGAAGCATCTTGTGACACTTCGTCACCACTTTTGCCCATCAATAGCCTGCATCATGTTGACGGGTGCAGCTCAGGATTTCATGGTTGCCATGATGACCATGGGACTGACTCAAGTAATGTCTGGCCCCACACATCAGGCAGGCCACACTTTGGACCTTGTTTTTATTGTGGACGGTGGGACAGTCAGAGTGAAAGAGCAAAACATTCTTCCATTGTCATGGTCTGACCACCATCTGATCTGTTTAAGATTTGCCATGTCCTCTAACTTCCACAGGGGTGATGGACCCATTAAGATGGTATGCCCCAGGAGACTTATGGATCTTGATGGACTCCTGAGGTCCCTTGGGGATCTTCCTGTCCTGGAGACTGACGATCCTTTTGATGCCCTGGTTGATTACTATAACAGCGAGTTGGCCAGGGCAATTGACACGATCGCTCGTGAACATCCCCTCTCATTGTGTAGAGTTACACTGACTCCTTGGTTCACCGAGGAGCTGGCTGTGATGAAGCACTGGAGGAGGGGCCTAGACTGCATCTGGAGGAAATCTCATGATGTGTCTGACCAAGCGCAGGCTAAAGCCACTATTAGGGCTTACTCCGCGGCTTTGCGAGCATCCAAGAAAGCATTCTCAACTGTCCACATAGCATCTGCAGCAAACAGGCCATCAGAGTTGCTCCAAGTTGTTGGGGAGCTCCTTCAGCTCGAGGTTGGGAGGCTCCTTGACAACTCAGCAACTCGGTGCAGTGATTTTGCACAGCACTTTGCAGGCAAAGTTGCTCAAATATGTCTTGAGCTGGACTCCAGTGTAAACTCAGTGCCAGATGAGGTAACCAAGGCACCTGTCTGTTCGATCTTATGGAATTGTTTCCGTCTTGTTCTTCCTGATGACGTGGAGGTGATCCTTGGGACTGTGAGGGTGACCGCTTACACTCTGGATCCTTGCCCGTCCTGGTTAGTTAAGCTGGCCAGAGAGGGGTTGTTGGAATGATTTGCTGCAATAATAAATGCTTCTTTGGGCCAGGGGAAATTTCCGTCATGCCTCAAGCAGGCAGTTGTAAAACCTCTATTAAAGAAGACCTCCCTTGACCTGACTATATGCAGCAATTAGGTTGGATTACTGTAATGCGCTCTACGTGGGGCTGCCCTTGAAAACGGCTCGGAGATTCCAACTGGTCCAACGGGCAGCAGCCAGGATGTTAACTGGGGCTCCTTACAGAGAGAGGTCAACCCTCCTGTTTTACTGTTTTACTGTGGCTCTGGTCCTTCCTGAAGGGTCGTTCCCAGTCGGTGAAGCTGGGGGACTCCATTGACCTGTGGGGTTCCGCAAGGATCCATTCTGTCCCTCGTGCTATTCAACATCTACATGAAACCGCTGGGAGAGATCATCCGGAGTTTTGGAGTACAATGCCACCTCTATGCAGATGACACCCAACTCCACTACTCCTTTCCACCTGAATCCAAGGAAGCCCCTCGGATACTGGACTAGTGCCTGGCTGCTGTGACAATCTGGATGAAAATGAAAAAGCTGAAGATTAATCCTGACAAGATAGAGGTCCTTCGGGTCAGTCGTACGCCTGACCGGGGTATTGGGTGGCTACCTGTGCTGGATGGGGTTGCACTCCCCCTGAAGTCACAGGTCCACAGTTTGGGGGTCTCAGCGCTGACACTTGATGCGCAGGTGTCAGCGGTGGCCAGGAGGGCATTCGCACAGTTAAAACTTGTGCGCCAACTGTGACCATACCTCGTGAAGTCGGACTTGACCATGGTGGTCCATGCCTTAGTTACCTCTAGACTGGATTACTACAATGCATTCTACGTGGGGCTTCCCAGAAGATGGCCCAGAAACTACAACTTGCCCAACGCTCGGCGACCAGATTAATAACGGGGGCAAATTATAGGGAGCAGACGACCCTCCTGTTTAAGGAGCTCCACTGGCTGCCGTTTATTTTCCGGTCCCAATTCAAGGTTCAGGTCATCACCTATAAAGCTCTAAATGGTTTGGGACCCGCCTACCTTCATGACCATATCTCCTTCCATGAATGTGCCCAATCCCTTCAATCTTCAGGGGAGGCTCTCCTCTTGCCTCTGCCGTTATCTCAGGCCCGCCTTGTGGGAACAAGGGAAAGAGCTTTCTCCGCAGTAGCCCCTGAACTTTGGAATACATGGCCCCGTGAGATTAGGCAAGCCCCCACCTTAGAAAGCTTTAAAAAGAATCTCAAAACCTGCCTCTTCTGTTGCGCTTTTGGTGATTAATCATACAATCTGATATTGCTGCTATGCCTCAACATTTGCCCTTAGAGTATACCTCCTCCTCTCCTGTACAAAGACCTTTCTTGACCTCATGTCCGAAGAATTTCTCCTTCACAAATAATCTGTCCCATCCCTATCTCACCCCGTGATTTTAGTTTTTAGCTTTAGTATTTTTTCTGTGGCCCACTAACTATCACAATCACTGTGTTATGATTGATTTTAATTTTATATTGTTTGCTGTATTTTTATGTTTTATGTAATTTATCTTGTTATTGTGTGTGTTTTGATTTCCTTTTTTGTATTGTGTTGGTGGGGTTGGCTTCACGTAAGCCACCCTGAGTCCCCTTTGGGGAGATGATGGTGGGGTATAAATAGAGATGATGATGATGATGATGATGATGATGATTATTATGGTTATTGTTATTATCATCATCCATGAAGAGGAACAAGGGGCCAATTTACCCCTGTGTGATGAGGTGGTAGCAGATCTTTATTTTTGGAAACAGAATTCCTGAAACATGATATATCATGCATAAAAAACCTAATTCATCACACAATGCTCTGTTGACACTGAATTTGAGTCATATTACATTTCCAAGCTTTCTGTGTGTATTCCTCTCATACATTTTATTATTCACGGTTTTCTTTTAACACCATACCTCTGAGTATAGGCTCACTTTCTCTAAATTTTCTATTTAAGCCCGACGTTAAGGAACTGCTTCATTTCTGGCATTCCTCTAGTAGATATTAATTATGTGCAAGAGCAGCAAAGGACTCTGTCATGTCTTTGGGTGGGATGTGTGTCTACATGTGATGTTTTAGCTATGAGTGTGGTGCTTTTTGATGCTCCCCCCCCCCCACACACACACACATTCTTAAGAATACGTTGTTTCTGCAAGACATTACCAGAGGATACACATTTAAACATTCTTTTAAGACATACACATATACATATACTTTCCTTTTCCTGCTAGCCAAAAGCCAGGGGAAAAATGGATTGACAGAGGAAATGAGTGCCATTAACATGAAGTAGCAACCATCTTTCTTGTGTGAAAATGATGAATGCCTAATATTGCAAAAACAGGGGTGGTTACCATTTATCTTGAAAGATATTCAGTGAGAGGCAGGGAAAAATACAGTTCCTGTTAGGAAAAACTACAAAAAACATTCCAAGACTAAACAAATTTCAGTCAGTTGCTCCCTGACACAATTTGACCTCTGAATTTGAATCTTTAAAGGGATGTATAGCTGAACTATAGAGAAGAAACTGGGCATTGCATTCCTAATGAAAAGTGGTGAAAAGAACTCAAATACACTAAGGAGTAGAGAAAAAAATACCTTACCTGTCTTCATCACATCCTCAATCTTTCTCTCAACCAGCCTACGTAATCTTATTTGCATTTCAAATATCTGGATGTGCTACTGGCTGCTAGGCCCTACCGTGTCACAAATGATGGGGCATTTCAACTAGTGGGTGGCTGACAGCTCTTAGTTCAGGAATTTCATTTAAGGATCTATTTACATTTGATTAATGCATCTCACAGCTCTGACATGACAAGGAGTGAATCTCTTGCATCAGCTTTCAGTCTGTCAAATTGAAGTATAGTGTTTTCTTTTCCATGCTGCAGGTCCTTACTACTTTGGCTTTTCAATGATGCTATTGCATATGGGGTTAGCATGCATCTGACATAAGCATGTAGATTTTTTTTCCTCATTATAAAATGTATGATGGAAATGGCTTCAATCCTGCAGATATATGACATTATTGCTATGAAGGTATCTAGTGGGTATTCTTACCAACAGACCAAGCAAGTATCCTTCCGCATAAGTGTCAAAAATGTGTGGTTCATAACACCAATGCATATACTTTAAGGAAAGTCACATACCCAAACAATTGTTCAAAATAAAAGGGCATCATATTTTATAGCTGCTTTGGGTTGCACTTGGGAGTGAATTCTATTTTAGGCTGCAATTTGGGATCTAGATCAAATAAATAAAAACTTACATTGGTGACCCAAATATAATTTTCAGTCCCAACCAAAATAAACTCAATGTATGAATATGAATCTAATGAGAACACTTATAAGTTCCAGAAATACAACAGATCTACTCTACTTGGAGTTAACCACAAAATGTAATTCAGAATTTCTTATTGTAGACCAATATTTTGAACCTTCCTTATGTGCAGCTAATTTAATTTCCTTTGAGAGTGACAGTTATTAGAATCTAGATGTGCAAACTTTCTGATATTACTCTGAGGAAAAATAAACCTTTGAGTGTGAGTGCAAATTCATGTATAAAGTCGGAGAGATACACGGGCTATGAAAAGGAATGACAGCACTATTAGGCTTTTCCTGAATCTTTGTGGCATGTCTAAGACTTAGAGGTAAAATTGATACGTAATTTGAAATCACTGATCAGTTTCATTTCTCCAGTGATGGCTCTTCACTGAAGAAGGTCATTTTCATTTTAGGGTTGGCAAAATTGTTTGACAATGTAAAATCTTGAAGCTTAGCAAGAGTCGTCCTGAAACAACGAGGTGACAATTTCAGATGGTGGTTAATGAAGCTGGAGAGAAGGAAATGTTCAGCACCTAGCAGTACTGACAACTCTTTTCTTTTCTTTTCTCTTCTAGTCAGAATATCTGTTCCCTGCTAATCTAAAATGCTTTTGCCACATTCAAGCTGGTGAACCAGTTTGGCTCCCACTCCTTAGAGAAAGTTATCCCCTTCTAAACAATGCAAACAAATGTGTGAGGGGTGTGTGTGGTTTTTTTAGGGATGAGATAGGACAGATTTGCACAAATACACAACAAAAAATGGATAAACTGGGAGGTGTAAATATTACTCCAATAGAGTTTATCTGTTTATTTCCAATTAATTTCTAGCATGGAATGGAAATGCTGAAAATTAATTGGAAATAAACAGATAAATATATGTGTTCCTCTACAATAAAGTAAGTACATTATTTTAAAAACCCTGCCTGTTCCCTCACTTCCTTGCCTAGATTACTAATTTCCAAAAATCTCAAATTCATATGAAGAAGTATCTTTGTGTTACTTGTTTCTATTTTTGTTTCTAGTGGACACTGTGGGTGACAAGAGCAAGATGATTGTCACAATATTAGTTTCCAGTTCATAAGCTGATTAGACATCAGATCATATCACTTTGAGATATCCCTGTTTCTAGTGAGGAACATAATTGTTTCTGATCATAGAATTATTAGTCTGAGGGGGAAACAAAAATTAGCATATATACAGATTAGCCTGCAAGATACAACAAGCTGTCTTCAAACATCCATAAATATGCTGCTCATAGTTTGAAAAGCTTATGAATATTAAGTGTGCATCTCCAAATTTAAATACTTGTCTGAAAGGATCTGGTCCAAAACATTTGATTTGAATTCATCCAATGAAATGCTTTGGGGGGGGGGGGTGAATTTTGATAAAAACTCTGCTTGCTGTGAAGAGAGTACTTTGTTGGTGCTAGCTCTGTAACAGACACATTGTTATCCTTAATTGAACTTCAGTGTGTTTACTGCATCCTACACTTGTGATCAGGATTGTCAATTAAAAAGGCAAATGAAAGGCTCACAGTTGAGGTGGTTCTTGTAAGAACTGACTGTGTCAATCAAAGAAATGAGATTTTTCTTGAGATACGGCATGATATAAAGCCTGTGTTGCTTGCTGTCTTACTAATCTGACATTGATATAGCACTTCAACATCTTGCCATCTGCTAAGCAGGCAAACTGGAACAGGATACAACCTGTGTATATAACCTATTTGATAGATCACATTTAATGTTTAACTGAGAAATAACTTAGAAGCTCTTACAAGTGGCCACTGAAGCACACTTAACCTGTGAAGGGTGACAATTAACCATTTGTGCAGAAAAAACCGAGGGAGGGGGGAACCAGTCATGTGCCTTGACCAGTTTATAAGCCCTTATCACATGAAGCATTTTAACGTGCTGGCTCCCACTTCAAATCACGTGGCTGCCTCCTGTAGAATGTTGGGAAATGTCACTTCCATTGGGCCATTGGAAATCTGAGCCAGAGTGGGTCTTGGCTTCCCTAAAGTACAAGCCCCAGAATTCTGCAAGAAGCAGTCACATGGTTGAAAGTGGGAGCCAGTGCTTTAAAACACTAATGTGATATTGTCCGTAATAACGCTGCCATGAGTCAAGGCTGTCATAAGGAAGAGGGAACAGGCTTGCTTTCTGTTGAACTGGAGACTAGAATTCAAACGGGTTCAAATTACAAGAAAGAAGATTCCGCCTGAACATTGGGAAGAACTTCTTAACCGTAAGATCAGTTCAACAATGAAACTCTCTGCCTTGGAGTGTGATGGATGCTCCTTCCGTAGAGGCTTTTAAGCAGAGGCTGGATGGCCATCTGTCAGGGGTGCTTTAATTGTGCTTTTCCTGCATGGCAGGGTGTTTGACTAGATGGCCCATGTGGTCTCTTCCAACTCTATGATTCTAACCCACACACATCCTGCCATTCCTCCCAGCGATCACTATGATGCTTTGCAATGTTCTTGGTTATTGCGAGGTAAACAAGGTAATGTTTAGCCCATATTAACAAAGGTCAGGGGATGCCCTGGAGTTTGCCCAAAATGCCAGCACAACCCCATGGAACTATTCTCATGTGCTACTGCCACCTTCCCTTTTCCCTGTGTTCATCAGTAGTATCAGGCTCTTGGCCTTCCAGGTGACATGTGTGCCTCTGCTGATGTCACTGTGGGGTTCCCATGATAGCTAGAAGTTGTCATGGAGTGGCAGTGGCAGTAATGACATGGATGGCAAGCCATCTGGATTCCAAACTCCTTGCCATTACAACATGTGGTTGCCTCCAGGGCCAGTTTCTGACCCAGACAGGCTTGGATTTAGCAGCCAGTGTAGATGGGGTTTCAGAAACCATTAGGATACCAATAAATCAGAGACAGAGTTTGGGAAATAAAAGGGTAGGACTAACCTTCAAAATTATAGTCAACTTGAGGTCTCTGAGGTCACAATATTTAAGATTTTACTTCTATTAGGCTAAAAGCATACATACATACGGGTAATTCTAGATGTCAGTATATTTGTAGCTTTTTAGTATATTTAGTATATGTGTACTTCAATTCTACCATATTGGATTCTAACATATTTCTTTATGAAATTTCTAACTTCTGTGGCTCATAATGACTTGTATGTTGTTTTCCACACAACAAAGCTTTGAGGTAGACCATATTAAGGGGTAACAATTAGGACAACAAACTATGTTTTATGTGTAGTGAATTAGATTTGCACGCCACAAGAATTCCTGTGGTTGTTTCAAATTCTGTTAGACCTACAGCTTAGAAGGACTATATCTTGGACTACAACGCCATATGGAGAAGAGGTAAGCATACAACAGTCTTCTGGAAATTGCTAGACTGTAATGCCCATAAATCCTTTCCATTAATTAAGTTGACTGTTATGCCCACCCATCCTCTCCATTAACTAAGTTGATTAGGGCTGCTACCAGCTGCAGTGTAACAACTTCTGAAGGGTTGCACTTCACTCATTCCTTCCATGCCATTTAAAGATACCCTGCACTCACATTGGGAGTGAGATGTGTGTTGAACTCATACATTTGAGGTTATAGGAGTTTTAGTGCAAAATATCTGTAGAGGATTCTACTTAACATGAATCTTGTGGAAGCACATAAAGAGAATAGTGCAGAGAAGTAAGAGAACATAGAAAGTACATGAAATGATTTTAGGACTACAATAGGTGTGCTTGCTTGTTGCATTTTCCTTTGAAGTCTGAGTATAACCTCACAGCAAATCAGAATTTCAGTCTTCTCTTGTTATTTAACAGGTGTTGCTGCTGCTAAATGTCACATTCTCACCTCCAGGCTTTCTCAAACAGTTTTATTTTTTTGTTTTGACACATTTCCAGATTTTTGACTCTTCAGCAGGTAGTAAGTATAATGTCTCAAAACCAGAAAGCTACCTCTGTTTACTGCCTCAAAGTTGAAAATTGTTTCTTGCAGACTTGGAAGCTTTATATTCTCTTGAGCTGTAGCTATCTGACTAGGAAGCTTTTGAACAGTGTGAAATAATGTTTCGTTTCATCTGGGTTCCCTGTGTTATTGCTGCTCATACCATCCCAGGCTACACCATGCTGAGGAGAAAGCAAACACTGACCTTTTATCAGATGAATCTCAGCACCAGGTGTATAGTCAGGTTCAAGAGGAGACCATTTCCCTCTGCAACAGACTTTATTGTTTGTCTACCCTTGATCCACAAAATGTACTTTTCTATGCAAAAAGACATTTCCTTTGCTCTTAGTTAGCTTTAAAAGGCTAAACGTTTGGCCTCACCATTGTTTCTTTGTTATTCAGTGCTACTGTAAGTGGTGGTGGTTTGAATTACAGAGCAATGCAATATTTAAAAGAACCACTGGAGGCCTCTCAGGGCCCTTCCACACAGTCATATAATCCAGTATGTCAAAGCAGAATAAACCACAATATCTGCTTTTAACTGGATTATCTGTGTCCACACTGCCATATATTCCAGTTCAAAGCAGATAATGTGGGAGTTTATCCAGCTGTGTGGAAGGTCATAAGTATATAATAAGTACTGTTTTGAATGTGTGTAAGATGCTAAGTGGGACTGTAAGCAGGTATAACGTAACAGCCTCCATGGTACAAAAACAACAATTTCTTGAAGTACTGGGGTAATTCCCTCCCTTTCTCATTCCATCCTTTGTATATACCACAGCTTGTTATCATGTGTTCAGACTGTTCCGTTGTTATGCTAGTTGGTCACCTAGTTTACAAGAACTGTCAACTTCCATAATGGATCTTATCCTTTGTTAAGTATCCCAGGATTCTGAAATGTCTTGCTTAAGATAAAATGTTGGAGATTATTTTTCATGCATAGTGTAAATTAACAGATACCTTTAGTGATTTTTAGTATATGTAAAAGTATATTTTGTAACATAATTAAGAGATATATTTAGAATAATGAAATTACTAAAGGAAGAACCTTAAGCTCATGTTCATGTCCTGCAAGCTATTCCTTATTAGAATAATGACTCCAGTAGTCACTTTCAGGTGTAACATTGACTATAATTGAGTACTGATGAACAAGTCCTCTCTTTACCTTCCTGCTTTAGAACAGTTGCAAAGAATTTGGAGGCATCTCCAGCATTACTATTTTTAAACTAACCACAGTTTGTTACCAAGTCCAGCCAAACTTCTCTTAGTTTGAACTAAGGTTTGTCCAAGAAAGGCAAGATCAAGGAGTTTCTGATGCTGGTTTCTTTGAATAATCTCTATAGTTTGTGGCTATTTCATCACACTATGCTATACACAGAACTGTCAAAAATGGAATGTGTGTTCTTATACATCCAGTTTGCCTTCAAGTGCTGTCTCCATCAATATTCATCAATAGAGGTTATTTTTTGTGTATTATTTGAAATACATTTTAATATATGTTTTTACGGACTGTTTTTATGATGAAGAGTTTTTAACTATGTTGTATCCCACTTCAAACTGTGGGGAGAGGTGGGTTGTTGTTGTTGTTGTTGTTGTTGTTGTTGTTGTTATATGGCTTCAAGTAGATTTTTTTGGCAACCCTATTCTAGTGTTCTTTGACAATATTTATTCATGGTAGGTTTTCCATTGACTTCCGGTTGGGGTGTATCTTGACAGGGCAGAAATGGAGATGGTAATCCAGAGTGGGATACCAAAGATTATCATTGCTGAAAACTAAATTGTATGCTCCCTTCCTCCACCAAGCGAGCTCAGGGGTTTCAGCTGCTGGATTGTAGCTGCACAGCCAAAACTTGTCTCATAACCAGTATACTTCAAACAGCAGATCAAAGGGCAGGGTACACGCCACTACCTGTCCCTGAGCTACCTGAGCCAGGGTCAAACGGGATGGTGGTGTAACCAACTATGTCCACTTCCAAAATAGGAAGTTCCCAGTTAATTGCATGTTCCCAAAGTTGGGGGTTACTCCAGGATATCCCAGTGAAGCTCCAGAGAATCCTGTGACTTCTGTTAATGCAGTTCAATGCTGCATTAACACATATCACCCCCATTCATCATGCAACCACCATGGAGCTGATTCAGCCCACCTTCAGGGTAAAGTACCAACAAAGATGTATCCTGAAAAAATGTCTAAAGGCATTTGGTGGGTTTTTCAGCTAACCAAGGATTGAGTCCTTGTCTTCTAGAATCCAGATCCATTGTTCTTGCTCCTGGCTTTTATTAAAAAGATCTAAGAAGAATTATCTGAGTAGTTAATGGGACTTATGTGCAAAAACCCTGAGATTATTAGAGGACTTTGTATGGAATTTACAAACGACTGTCTGTCTGCCTCTCTCTCTCTCTCTCTCTCTCTCTCTCTCTCTCTCTCTCTCTGTATGTTCAAATGACACCTTCCCCCAATGCGCTGGAATTGGCACCCTGTCACCAGTTTTTTAAAAACTTGCCAGGTTGCCCAGACCTATAAAAGAAATCTTGAAAATTTTCATGCAGATTGAATGGAAAGCATCAAAGTTCTATATCCATACCACTTCAAAGGATAGATCAAATGATGAAAGGGGGATTTAAACTAGCCCCACCAAACATTTGAAATATGTTTCTAAGACAAAAAAAAATAGGACCTATCCTGACAGATGTCATCTAGAATTATGCATTATTCCTAAATTCCTACAGAACTAAACTTTAGTAGCTATTTTACAATGTTGTTACCTGAAGAATTGTAAACCTTGCCCCTTAATATCAGCCATCTACTTTACATGTTTGCCTGCCCTTTTAACCATTATGTATACCTCTCTCCCCACCCCGACCTCAGAGATGGGATGATGGCAGCTTAGGAAATTCAAATAAATACGAATGTAGCTCAAAACATCAAACTCCTTATGATTAAAATAGTGTCAATTTGTTTGTAGAACACAAACATTTAAAATGTTGCTTCAGAATCCTTCTCATTTTTTATGGTTGGAAACCGGGCTGAGTCCCTCTTATGAGGTGAGAAGCTTGGTATATAAAACTTTGAAATTAATTAATTAATTAATTAACTAAAAGTATCGGTTTCTAAAAACCTCCTGGAGTAATATTTTTAAAAGTGATGTAAAGACAGCAGAAGGAGTCAGCCCAGGCTCCCTAAGAAGTGCGCTCCAAAGCCTGATAAGATACTTTGATAGGTGGGTGGGCGGGGGGGGGGGGGGGGAGAGGATAGTCAAAATTAACTGGAACAACAATTGTCCGTTCAATTGCATTAAGCTCTTGTGGTTGTTTTTTGGCAAACAGAAATTGTTGATTTTTTAAATATATATATATTTCTTAAGAAGTAACCCACAACTTAAATGGACTATAGGACTGGAAACGGAGGAGAACTGTACACAAGTTGCCATTTTACTATATATACAACCTCTTTTACAAATATTTGAAAAGTATATTTCTGATTTATAGTATGCAGTAATTTATTATTTTGGAGTATTTTAATGTTAGATTTGCTGTTTTTGTTTGAATTGGTGAGATTTGATTCTGTGGTTGAAGAAGAGTTGCTATCTACTCAATTATCAATTCTTGTAAGAACAAAGAGATTAATACAATGAAGAAATTCTAAAACAACATACCCACCTCCAAATTCCACCTGTATAAAAATAACTCATTTGAAATCCACTTTATGTACATTGTATCTTTAGTCTCTAGCTATTTTTATTCAACATCTGCAAATGCTCCTGTTGACATGGGACACATGAAAACACAAAGTTCTCATTGAGATTTAAAAATACACTAAGTCAGGGCATTCAATTTGCCTAGATGGTTAAAATGGATTTTTATTTATTGTATCAGAAGCAAACCGAGGGTACAGTTGTAATGTATTTAAAAAACACAAAGTTTAAAAAAACTTGGCATTATACTAAATGTCCTTTGACCAGTAGCTGGCCAATTGGAGTGCCTCTGGTGTTGCTATAAGAAGGCTTTCCATTGTGCATGTAGCAGGGCTCAGACCACATTGTAATAGGTGGTCTGTGGTTTGCTCTTCTCCACACTCGCATGTCATGGGCTCCACTTTGTGGCCCTCTTTCTTAAGGTTGGCTCTGCATTTCGTGGTGCCAGAGTGCAGTCTGTTCAGTGCCTTCCAAGTCACCCAGTCTTCTGTGTGCTCAGGGGGGGAGTCTCTCATTTGGTATCAGCCATGGCTTGAGGTTCCAAGTTTTAGCTTGCCACTTTTGGACTCTTGCTTGCTGAGGTGTTCCTGCGGGTATCTTTGTAGATCTTAGAAAACTATTTCTTGTTTTAAGGCATTGGCATGTTGGCTGATATCTGAATGGGATGGGCCGGAGATGTCACTGCCTTGGTCCTTTCATTATTAGCTGCAGCTTCCTGGTGGATGTCAGGTGGTGCAATACCGGCTAGACAGTATAATTTCTCCAGTGGTGTAGGGCATAGACATCCGGTGATAATACGGCATGTCTTCCAGAAGCAACCAGAAGTTAAAATGGATTAAATTATAATATTACATAATTTTATAAAGCTAAAATATTATCTAATGTTATATAATATTATATCTATCCTTGGGTCCAATGTATGTATGAACCTTAATGTTGGGAGGATGTTAATTATGTTTAAAAAATAATTGTATAAAATTATTAAGTAATAAACAATGACAGGTGTTGTGAAGTATGCTATAATTTTGGTTGACATCTAATGTTGGGTGGTTTTAATCTCACCAATGTGTATCTGAATATTTTTTATCTTTTGACATTGCATGCAATCATAGACATTTTTGTTTTCAATTTGCATGTTTTCTTGTAGAAAATAGAAGAGTTTTTTTCTTGGTTTCTTCCTGCTGGAAAACATCTAAACTTGGTAAACATCTAAATTAGCAACTGCATCATAATAATTTGACATGAAAAAGATGAAAATATTTCCTGCTCATCATAAATTCTGTTTGGAGGCCTACCAACCCCTTTGTTATCAAAAACACCACCTTGGACATTAAACAGCCTTTTTTCTCACAGCGAAACTAGACAGAATTGAATTGAACCAACACTAAATTGTCAGTTAACAGTTGCAGCTTAAGGACTTGGAATTGCCTTTATATGGTAAAGCTTCAAGATTTCATAAGAAACAGACTGTGCTAAATGTAGGCAGTCACATTCTTCTTTCCCCTCCTTCCCCATAAATAAAACCGAATCTATCCTCATGGAAATTCTGCTCTGTGGACACTGACTATCTTTGCATTTGATTCTCACTGCAACCATTATTGTAGTTTAGCAGTCCATCCAGTGAGCCGTTATATTGTGCTTTTATCCTATTTATCTTATTTTTATTTCTTTTTTATTGACTATTCCAGCAAGCTCTTTCAAATTCAAACACTGTGCAAGCTTACAAATAGTTTATCTTGGAAATATTATCGCCTCAAGCAGATGACAGCATGCAATTTTATGGCTTATAACTTTTTGCCATTCATTGTTAGTCTACCCACACAGGTGCTGTAACAGACCTGCTAATACATTTTAGTTGTTTTCTACTTTACTGACGGAATGTTTTGATATGTATTTTTGGGCATCTATAAAAATGCAGGTAAACATTTGAAGGCCACACCTCACTACTTATTTGGAGTTCCATCTGGGAGCTTAAAGGAATCATCAACAGTAGCTATTCTTTACTAGTTTTCTTTTCAAGGGAAAAACTGAGCTCAGTCTGTGAAAACAATCTTTAAAAATTGCCAATTGGGACTCATTCTCCATAATATTGGCACTTAATTGATTTTCACAGGAAATTGCACTTTCTCTTCAGGAAACAGCATTTTCTGCTCAGAAAATATTTCTGAAATGCTATTTTCTGCATAGATAAATGCTGTGTACAAAACAACTACATGTGAATTCTGGAAGGTTTAAACCTCCAATGATAACATTGCTGTTTTCTGTGTAGAACAGATTTTTATTTATTTATTATTTATTTATTTACTACATTTATTTTCCCCCCTCTTGGCTAAAACTACAAATTGTTTCTCAATGATATTTCTCAATGGCTCATTTTTTAAAGCTGCCCTCCAGTCTAGAAAAATATTTTTTCCCAAAAAAACATTTCCCACAAAAATGTATTGTTTCCTGAGCATTGTTTGTGCAACTTTCCATGCTTTGTGCCAATTAAGTTTTCTTAGACTAGTGTTATTCAAAGACATTTTTTACCAAAAAACTGATGAAAATACAATTTTAAAATCATTTTTCCCATGCTGCAGAGTCTCAATGTGTCTCAATGTGTTGAGACAGCCTTCCCTATCAAGGAGAAGAAAATTATGAATATTGTTTAGCTCCCTAATCTTATGCATGTTTTTGTCTCTTAATCACTCTGGGTGATTTTGCCTCTACAACTCTGCCTGAAGTTGTCCAAATGAGAGCCAGGATTCTGTGCTACTGGGGTCCTATTTCACATGGGGCCACAGTATATACAGTTCTATATATGAAAGCCACTGTATTACAAGTGTTTGCAAAAGTTAGGCCACCACAAGTCCCTACGGGAAGATAGGGCAGGGCATAAATAAAGATGATGATGATGATGATTAGGATAGGCCATTTTTATTTCATATTCATAGAACTACCTCCAGGATAATTTGTGGTTCTGCTTAGAGAAACTAAATATTGGGGGAGGGGAAAATGCAGAAAAAAGAATATAAATGCCCAAGCAGTAAAATTAAATTTCATGGCTTGTATCACATTTTGGAGGGTTGCAGATGAGCAGAACAAGGAACAGCAACTGGTCAAGGAAATTCACTTTGGAACAGCCCTTTTCTGGATATTGCTTTAAAAGCTTTGAAACGTTTTATATTCTTTCCAGGATCCCATTGTCAACACTCTTCCTACTTCCACTGCTGACATTATTTCAGGCACTTCATTTCTGTCACAGCTTGTTTCACCACTGCCAGGCTGAAAGCATAATTCATCAGTGTCATTATGGAAGACAGTTAGGGTTGATATTGTGAGAAAACATCAGTCATTTGGCATAAGATTTCAATGGTCTGAATCCACAATTCATTGTGACCCAAGCTTTTTTTTTCTTTTGAGCATCTACTGTGGCTAAAATAAATGTGTCTTTCAGAGATATAATGTTCCCATATATTGTGCAATATCCCTTATGTTTAGGTGTCTTGGATTCTAGACAACAGTGGCTTTCAGTCTATTTGTCCAACCCAGTACTGTTATAAATTTATTTGATGACTTTCTAGTTAGAATTCAGTCAATCATCCCAATTAGAATAGATTCATTGAATCAAAGGAATTTGCCCACATGTTGACTGATGATGCAGTGGTTGATGTAATGGCCCTACTCTAGTTGAAACTTCAAATCAGATTTGACAAGCTTCTACCAGCAAAATGCATAGCCTGTTATATGGTCGCTACCTTTGCCTTTGGGCCATGACAACACAAAATTGACATTGCCAAAAATAGCTCATTCCCTGAAAACTATGCAGCTTACAATATAGAAAGCACTGCTTTCAGGTAGTCATGTGTGTGTTTTGTGCAAGATTGCTTATCTATGCACTTTAAAAATATTAGTAAGTAGAGTATAACATTACACATTCATATTACAGAAAAGAAAGTCAAAATACAAAGTAAAAATTTCCATGTATTTTCTCATACCATTTTGGAGTGACATTTTGGAGCCTTTCCATTTCTATAATTGTCTACTACTTACATCTATCTGTTTTTCCCCTCCCTCTCAACTCCCCCCCCCCCCCCCAGGAACAGTTGCATCTGTCTTTTAAAAATTATTTTAATTGTTCGTTCATGAAAATTGTCTGATTCCATTCCTTCTATTTTCCTTTCCCTTTTACTCTTGCTATCAGGTATTTCCATTTCAAGTCCCAGTTCTCTTTAGAATATCTGTTCATATATTTAATTCTCCTTTACATAATGTAATCCTGCAGCATATAGTCTGCTAAGTATTCATACCAATTTTTATTTCCCATTTTCTGTACTTTTTCTACCCCTGAGCAACTGTTGATTGTGCCGCTTTTATCATATGTTTTGTAATATTGACTCATTCTTTATGCCTGCCTTTAACTTCCATTTTCTAGTTGGTTTTTATTCAATGCTATTTTTGTCCCTAATATTTTCTTTATCCCACTTTTTAAAATAGAATTTTGGTAATTTATCATTGTCCCACCACATATACAAAGGTTCTTGTTTCCTCACATTTATGCCAACATTTTTATGTACTTTTTGTAATATGGGCAAGTTGATGTGGGGATCAATATCATTTTATCAGAATTTTCCAATGTGTTTCCGTAATCCTTGTTGTTTCTTCATTCAGTCATTTCCAAATCTTTATGACTTCATGGACCGACCCACACCAGAGCTTCCTGTCAGCTGTGGTCACCCCCAGCTCCTTCAAGGATGACATCCATCCATCTTGCCCTTGGTCGGCTCCTCTTCCTTTTTCTTTCCATTTCCCCCAGTCTCACTGTCTTCTCCAAGCTTTCCTGTCTTAGTACTTAATCTTTGCCTCTAATATCCTTCCCTCCAGTGAGCAGTTGGGCATTATTTTCTGGAGTATGGACTAGTTTGATCTTCTTTTAATTTTTATTTTAAATGTTTATTTTAATTGCATGTTGTTTTTATAGCATTGAATACAGTATATTCTGGCGTATAAGACTACTTTTTAACCCAAGAAAATCTTCTCAAAAGTCAGGGGTCGTCTTATACGCGGGTGTAGTCTTATGCATGGGAGTCGTCTTAATTCTATATTTTAACTGGAAAAGTTGGGGGTCGTCTTATACACCCAGTCGTCTTATAAGCCGGAATATACGGTAGTTGCCTATCTTTAAAGTCGCCTTACTTAAGTCCCCTTCAGGGTTGAGAAGGATGGGGTATAAATATGATAAATAAATAAATAAGTAAATAAATCTTGCGGTTCAAGGCACTCTTAGAAAAAAATATTGAATGATGCACTAACACCTTTTTTCTGTTGCAATTTCCTTCACTATACTGTCCTCGTAGGGGACCAATTTTATAAGCAAAAGAGAATAGCACTAGCTCTGCAAAATAATGTTGAACTTGTGCTAAGGGACAATGTCAAAACTCAAATGTGGTGTATGTCATATTTATTTTTCCCATTAAACTAATATGACAGTTATGAAACATCTTCATATTTTCCCTAATCTGGTCCCACCACCACCATAGGGAAATCTTACTGATATTAAGACAATGTGTTCCTTTTAATAATTCATAGAAAATACCTTCATGTAGAAATAACCCACATAGGAAATATATCTCATCCGCGTTGGAAGCAAAGAGTTATTAATGCTTGTATAAAATGATTAGTAGGGGGAGAATAGTCTAGCTAATACTTGCCCTTTGTTTCACCTCTTTAGAACTTTCTTTGATCTATGTACCCAAGCCTTTTGCTTCTTTCTTATCTGTTGAGGTTCCTTTACCTTCTTCAGGAAGTTACTCTTTGTTCCCTTTGTCTGAAACAGGAGCATCCATGAGATTCCCAAGGGTACTAGCCTACTCTTACAGAGAGGAGTTAACTTTTAGGGGTCATGTAACCAAGTATAAGTCAACTATATTTGACTATTTTCTATTCTATCAAACGATGAATTTCCTCAGACAAACAAGTTTTATTTTATGCTACATGAGCATCCCCACAAGTTCATATTGCTCTCCCTGCTTCCCCTCTGCTTTATCTAAATGCCAGGTATCTCTACAGTAAATATAAAATTATTGAATTCTTTCTATTGATATGTGATTATTCTGGGAGGCTGTTTTAAGCTGTTTGAGAGGATGAGAACAACAATAGACTATAAATTCCATGTTTTGATAAGCATCCACTTTTGAAAGCTTCATTTGTGTGGCACAGGGGATATAGATTTTATTCGTCTACCTTGGGTATTCTGGTATAGAGATCAACAGCAGAAAATCCTGCAATTCTTTCAGTGCAATCCCAAAATTGTTAGCAGCATGGTAGACTTTGAACCAGTGCATTTTTCTTTCCTATTACAAACAATGGGATGAAAACATGCTTTGAACAGTGGTGAAAGTTGCCTCACACCACCACCAAAAGAAAGAAAGAAAGAAAGAAAGAAAGAAAGAAAGAAAGAAAGAAAGAAATTGCTCACAGCCCTTATGAGTCTGATAGACTATGAGAAGTTATGGTATGGCTTCTATGGATTCTTAATACCTACCTCATTAGATTATTCTGCCCACAACTATTGTTTTTCAGTGTACCTAAGGTTGTGTTTGTGACCTCCCCAGCAAGGTAGATGGGGGGTCTTACAAACTTACATGCCATTACTAACTAACGGTTAAAATGACATTGCTCCTGCATCAACTTGAAGAATGTCACAATCTATTTAATAGTGCTTTGTATAATGTGATACATGTTGAATTAGTGAAACCAATCCTTTGCAAATGTATTAGTTGTTCTTTGTGGAGTATGTTTTTAATTTGCTGAAGTGTCAGCTGTTTGCTGCTTTGTAATTTGGAAATTAATACATTCATTTTGTAAACTGGAATAGAAGTCACAAATTTGTAATGATTCGTGAGGTTTCAGGCAGAAGGGGCCCTGGTCTTGCACGTGTTTTGCATACTCAACATGGATAGTTCAGTGTGAAGCATCCCAGTATCAATCAATCAATTTATTACCATCATAGATCAGCACAAAAGAGAGAAGACGAGTAGAAGGGGCAGAGAGCCAAGTAAGAAAGTGAATAGCATTGGTCTAGATAAGTGTTTCTCAAACTCTGCTCCTCCGGGTAAGCTGGCTGGGATTTCTGGGAGCTGAAGTCCAAATCATCTGGAGGAGCAGTTTCAGAAACACTGGTCTAGATGTGTTGATCCAGTGGCCACGATTCAACTTTCCAGGAAATAATACCGGAATTGAGCAGTTTGTTTCTTGGCCCAGAAATCCACCACTATTTTGCATAGTGGCTTAAGCTTACATAACTAGAAAGAGTAAGCTGTGCATTTTAGGAATAATGCATGCCACATGTGTAGCATATTTATGGATTCTTCATGCTTCCAGATGAAGTTAAACTGTACTTGTCCTAAATTATGTGTTACATAGACAAAATAACTGACATCTTTTTTCATGGTTAAACATTTTAACAATCATAGAAAAACTATGTTTTACATTATTTCAGTTGAATCAGAACAAGTGACACTAAATATCAAAATGAGATAAACTGGTTGCTCATGACTTCTGTTTATTTCCCTGTAGATTGCAACCAGTGGGGCTTGTAGTTCTTTATGTGGCATAATTACAATTTGATTTATAATTTAACTTCCAAGGAACCATGATATCTGGAGAACACTTATTTTATCTGATGCTCTTTATTCTCAGATTTACTAATTTATGAGTTAAACTACTTGTGAGTTGTTCCTATAATGCAAAGCAGAGTTATTGGTTTGGGTCTCATTACTAGCAGTTATTTCCCTTGGTGTTTTTTTCTCTCTGGGAGAGGGATGGTGTAGTAATAATAAGAATGAAATTCGGTGTTTTCTGTTTTGGCATGTCTTAAGGAAGGATATAGATAAAGTGAATAACATAAACTTACTCCATTTATGACTGTCATTGGTGTGAAGCAAAGCAACAAATAGAAGTTTAAGAATACAAAAGAACAAAACTTGCTCAGTAACAGTTGGCATGGCTTCTTCTCAAAGAAATCCTGAGTAACTTTCCTTTTAAAGAGTATTAGTGAGCATTATGTGATTATTAAATTGGTTAATTGTTTGCTGTTGTTATCTTGGAATCTGTCCTCAGGGAGATAGGGCGGAATACAAATAAAGTGGGATTGTGCCGGGATTGTGGCGCAGCTGGCTGAGTGTCAGCTGCATTAAGATCACTCTGACCAAAAGGTCATGAGTTCGAAGCTAGCCTGGGTTGGAGTGGGTTTCCAACCAATTGTGTGTAGCCTGTTGTCGCCCTTTGCAACCCGAAAGACAGTTGCATCTGTCAAGTAGGAAAATTAGGTACCACCTTAAAAAGTGTGGGGAGGTTAAATTAACTAATTTATGAGGCCATAAAGAAGACTCCAGCAGAGCATTCCAGCAGGAAAGCATGCGGGGGATGCGGAAGTACTTCATCAGCGTCGCAGATGGACGATGAAAGCGATGGCTTCCCTGGCGGCCAGAAAAAGTTTAATAGCCTCTGTGTATGTCTGTATATGTTTGTATGTCAAAAATTGGCATTGCATGTTTGCCATATATGTGTACACTGTAATCCGCCCTGAGTCCCCTGCGGGGTGAGAAAGGCAGAATATAAAAGCTGTAAATAAATAATAATAATAAATAAATGCATAAAAGTATTAGTATTATTGTTATTGTTATTCAGCAAACATTCCTAAATAAAGTTAACAGTCATAATAGAGAAGACCAGGCATTTCTGTTTTGGATTAACAACTGGTCAACAAGAAACAGTCTAATGTTATTTCCCACAATAGAGAGAAATATGTGTTGGTATCCTCCAAAGATAGTGATATGTGACCTGTTTGGACTTAATCTAGAGTTAAAACTGGAGGCCGTGCCAGGAGACTGAGGTAGAAAGAATGGCCAGAACGTAGAGCACTCCTAGAAAAGGCTATGCAAAACGAGGGAGCTTGAGGGGAGCCTCAGCTGTGGCAAGAAGACCCAGAGACAGCCTCCAAGGCAAGGCAAGGCAAGCTCACATGGATGGACGAGGGGAAGGAGGAAGAAAAGAAGGGCCTTGGTGTGGGTGACAGGAGGCCTCCTTTCTCTTTGTCTCTGTCTTTGAAGGGCAGATGGAGGCGGGGAGGACAGGAGGGAGGGACAAAGAAAGGAAGACCCGACTGGCTGGAGCCTCTCTGAACCCCGCAGGGCCTTGGCAAATGGGTTTAATTTGTTCTGTGGCCAAACACTGGAATGGACTAATAGCATTTTAGTGCATTTCAATGAGAAAATTTGCTTTGGTAAATGAGCAAATTGAATTACAAGCTTGATCACAGAACAAATTAAACTTGTATGTCAAGGTAGCACTGTACAAGCAAAATTAAAAGTAGCTCCAGAAGATCTTTCCAAGTTGGGTGAATGAGCCACAAAATGGCAAATAAACCCTAATGTAAGCTTGTACAAAGTGATATTTACTGGAACAAAATAATAGTCATCCCAATTCTATGTATGCACTGATGAAATCCAAAATAACAGATGTGATTCACTCATTGAAAGTATTTTCTATATTTGTCATGGCAGTGAAAAATGCATATTCCATTCAAGCACATTATAAGAAAGGAAGTTGATTTTTGAAGTCCATATTGCAATACTTCTATATGAATCTTTGTAAACTGTTATAGTTCTGCCTAGCTCCCCCGAAAAAAGAACAGTCTCACAGGACAGTTGGAGATGCAGATTCAGGCAACTCAAATGATCAAAAGGTTTAGAGCTCTTGCTCCTGTTTTTACGTTGATTGAGATGGCAATCTGAGGTTGAGGGAAGAATTGTTGTTTATAAAATTATGCATGGTGTAGAGAAACCAGACAGATAAAACAGTTTTCAAAACGTATTGCAACTGTTTCATCTCCTTAAAACCCAAAATTGTGGGGAAATTAACAAATAGATGGTGTTCTCTATCTTCATTCTGGTAAGGCTTGTAGCTCAGACATTTTATTTAAATGACAATTTAATGTAAACTTCATAGTCACATTTCACCATCTTAACATAAATGCAACTTAATTTCTCCCCCCCCCCCCCCCCCCTCAACACACACACAACCTTTTAGTAGAAAAGAACCAATGCATTTAGTTAATTATTCTCAAAACAGATAGACTGAACAGGTATTATATATGCAGGCATACAAATAAGCCTCTTTTTACAAAATGTTTTTACACCTCCCAAACTCTGCTTCATTTTCACCTCTTCCACTATTTAGGGTTTTTTTTTGTTTTGTTTTTTGTTTTTTGCAGCATCAGCATTGGAAGGAGGGCGAAAGAGAGCTAGAGAAGCACAGATATTAAGTGTCAGGTTATATCAAGAAAGCTTGAGCTGGGAAAGAATAGGATTCTGCTCTAGCCAATCCTTCTGTAGCCATATGGGACTTTTTATAGCAGATAAGGTAAACAATTACTTCCAGAGTTCCTTACACAGACTGCGTGAAAAGCACAGCAGTGAGAAAAATGGAAAGCAGATTAGTCTCCATCATTTTTAAAAATAAAAGAATAGCTCTGTACCTTGGATATCAGAGAAAAAGTAGGCAAATTTTTTTAAAACATTTCCTGATACATTCCTTTGCTTGACTAGGAGTAGTGGCAGCTACAAGGCAATGGCTGATCCTTTTCTCTTTGTTGATGAGTGCAGGAAAAAGCTAATGGCAACAGTGTCCAGTTTGGATAGTGGATCAGTCTGAATCACACCTAATCTACTATCCAAACTGTTCCAAAGAAACGGGTTACACCAGGGTTTCCAGCAAACTCTGGTGTATATTCTGACAATGCACAAAGTGGGGCAAAGTTGGTTTGAAGAAGAAACAAGCAAACAAACAAAACCAGGATACACCTCAGTCTCATTAAAACATTCAGAGTAAGACCAGATTTTTTTACAAGTGCCAACCAGTTCTTAGTGACTTCACTAGTGCTTTCTTACAGGAAAATGAGTATTAGGATTATAGCCTAAAGGTGAAGTCTCACCTAGAGACCACATTAAAATTTTATTCATGATGAAAATGCATTAACACAAACAGATTCCCAGCCCTCCTCCTTCTCCTCCTCCTTATTATTATTATATTTATACCCTGTTTTATCTCCCCCAAAGGGGACTTAAAGTAGCTTAACATAAAAGCATCAGCATAACCATTTAAAACATACAAATATATGAAAATTAAAACAGGATTAAATATAAGTAATATTTAAAAATTTCCAGTTAAAAATAAAACAAATTCAAAGTTAAAAAATTAAAAGCCAGAGCACCCCCTGAATTGCTCTTCATCTTTAAAAGCCTGTTTAAATAAAAAAGTTTTAGCCCACCATTGGAAAGACAGCAGGGAGAGGCCCATTCTGACTTCCCTGGGAAGAAGAGAGTTCCATAGTCAAGGGGCAGCCACAGAGAAGGAAGGCCCGCTCTCTAGTTCCCACCAATCATGCTTCAGATGGAGGTAGTACTCTCCTGAAGATCTCAGGGCCCAGCCAGGTTCATACAAGGGGACGTGGCCAACCAAATAGCCTGGATCTGAACCATCAAGAGATATGATCTAAAATGATCTTTTAATATTTTTTCACATTATCTTGTCAAGTGAAAAAGGCATCTCTTGAATTCTAGCTGCCTTGGGAAATATATCACCACATCTTCAAGGATTCCATCTGCTAAAGGAGGGAAAAATTAAAAGAAAACATTCCCTGTGGTATATCAAGCCAGTCTTATTGAATGAATATTCCATATCTCCCAGGAAAGAGAACAGAAAAAAGACTGCTAGAAAAATTACAGTTTGCTCAGGAAGTTAAAACACTAACCTTTCCACTAAAGTTGCTCTCATCTGTAGTTACAACTGGGAAATCTCAATTTGCATTAACAACAACAACCAAATATGTAACTTGCTGACACTACAATTTGCTTTAAATAGGCATTAGGCCTTGGGGAGATTTTTATGGTCTGGATTAGATTGGTGTCAGTAAACAGCAGCTGGTATTGCTGCTGCTGTGCTAACATTACCTTCATGTTAGGATGAATCTTCAATGTTATAAGATAGAGGAAATTAAAAAAAAACAATTATAGCTTTGTCATTCTTTCCAAGACTGATTTCAGAAAACAGGGATGTCATGGTTATTTCCACTGATTCTTCATTACTTCCTGTTCTGGCAGACTTTGCTGACATGAACCTGGTAGGATGGAGTCTACACTGGTTTATAGTCTTCCAAGATTGAATACTCTTCAACAAAATGAAAACCAGCACTGTATGACTAAACAACATCAGGCTATGATCAAGATGGTCATAGATATTAATGGACAAAAACAGACAAGCAGCAGCAGTTTGCTTTTGCTTGAGACTACCGAGAGAGGTGATTCTTCCTTCTCCAGTGCTCACACCCTCATGCCCACTGAGTGGAAACTACTTTTAAACTTTGAACTCAGTCTGCAGGAATTAAAGTGAAATGGCAGGGAGAAGGTTTCAGGAAAAGGAGACAAAGAGAGATCCTGAGATCTGAAAAGCATGGATTTATTATTTCCAGCTGCGGCCCTGGAGTGGACTAGCATCCCAAAAGCAAACCAGAGCACCCGATCAAGGGGCTGACTGCCTTTTATAGTCTCCAATCGGAGTCAAACAAAGAAACATGCTACTACATACATTGACCTCATCCACTACGTCATCTTAGCATCACAGAAATATCAAGTTCTACCTTCCAGATGCAAAAGCATGTGTCTGTGTTTCTAAAGAGCAAGCATGGCTTACATTCATCAGTCAAGAGGCCCACTTTGAGTTGTCAGGAGGGAGGGGGGATTGGCTCCTTCCTTAGAGCCTAGTTGTACCAGCTAGGACGGGCTTATCTCCTGGAATGTAGAGATAACATGCCCCCCTTCCCTTCCCTCTTGCCATGCCTTGGACACAGCTTGCTTGCCCTGTTAGTTTGGGTTTCTTCCTATACACAGAGAGAGCCTGATTTTTCTATGCATTTCAGTGTTTGTAAAGTACTTACAATTTTATGCATAAATCAATAAATATCTATTTTTCCAATATCTCCTCATCAAAAGTAAGCTGTGGACAAAGGGGGGAAATTGCAGGAAGAGAGAGAGAGACCGGAACATGACAAAACTGCCTAAAAGGTGGAATTATGGAGTATTGGGACAGTTGTAGGGCACCTGGGACTGTAAATACTAGAAGGGCAACTCTGCAACGCATTGACCTTTATCACATGATGCTGCTATCTTGTGTCATTAACATGGTCAGAGATAGTGGTAATTTATCAACATGATGGTCCTCAGTATTGCACCTCTCTGGAGTGTCATGCAACTGCGATGCCTCAGCAATCCAAAGGACTGACGTTTGCACTTTCTATTGAGTGCCTTAAGGGCCCTTTCACAAATTCTACTGCTCAATTTTTTTTATAAAAAATAGAAACTTGTAACATTAAGGAAAATTTTTGCAATTCCAAGGAAGTGTAGCAATTTTTATAAGTCTTTTACTGTGAGGGGAGAGTGGAAGAGGTGAACAATGATGATGCAGATCTGCTCACAAGTCAGGTTATAGCACCATGGTGCAACCTGGAGCTATTGACAGATCTATGGGCTTGATCTTAATGGAGTAAAGAAAAGAGGAAAAAAACCACTATGCCAATTTTTAAATTGTAATAGATCCATCCATATGAAGGGTGCTTAGCATTTCATTTAATGAGATCTCAAAGTGCTGAATGTGAAAGGCTTCTAGCAATATTTATAGAATTTATAGTCAGTTCCTCTGCAGCTATAGATAAATTTGAGAAGCAATAGCCAACATGCATTGGGCTACACTTCCCTCCCAAACAGCTGTTTCTTGCAACCTTCTAAAGCAAAGCTGAGATTAGCAATTCAATTCTTTAAATGTGTGAATGATGCCTTGAGAGTGATATGAAGCTATTTAGTTCAGTATCTCTTTGCTGCGGGATTTATATACCAGTCTAACTGATAACTCCCATTAATCTGACAAAAGATAAGTATTTATGGCCCCATTTAGCTAATGTGGCTGCTATTCATAAACATAAGCATCTTGTGGAAGCTCCTCTTTTTTTGACAAACAAGCAAAACATCTAAGAAATGTATTCCTAGGTTATCAAAAGTTTATGTGTGCTTCTGGGAGCTAAATTATCACATTATAAAGCAGAAATGGAAGAGACAGAAAACATTTCTCAGTGGAGCTGCATATTTAGAGTTTATGAAAGTTTTTATTTTTTCAAGGACCAAGGAAATGGCAAAATCCTGTTTGTGGGATGCTTTTTAATAACTTATTTTATTAGTATTGCTATTAGTGTCATTCAGATAAGAAAATGACTTAAATAATACAAACTAAATGAAACCTATAGAGACAAGTTAAGAGCTAACAAACTGAAAGATGGCATTACTACATAAGTCTGTAAGAGAATTAAATCAATTGCTGGGAGTTTTTCAGCATGATTGACACATAACAAAATGGATTTGTTTAGCATGTATCTGGTTCTTTCGTCATCTAATATATGTTGAATCAGATATCGAGTGGTGGCAGTTAGCTGCTTGGAGTGTGCATTGAAAATTCTTTTTGATGTCACTATCTTATCCTACCACTGAAATGTAGATTAATTTAGTCCTGTAGGGGCAGGTTTGAAATCTCAAAACTGTTGCGTATTTCCCCAGTAAGCATGTGGACTTGAAGTGGGAGGCTGAATCTGGAAGGAAAGGTATAAAAATACAAAAGGGACCATTTATTGTCAGCTCAGACTGTATAAGTTGGCATTGCAATGATTTCATTCAAATTATTGCACTTATATGAAGCAGTTCACATGGTTGACAGAAATGTAAACATTATAATAAAAGTTCTCACATAAGCTATCAGTGGTTATCTTTTGCTAATGACTCTCATGGTATCATCATGAAAGTTACATTCAGCTTTATAGTGAGGCTACATTGCTCTCAGATAGTCAGGGGCGGCTCAACCATTACGCAAAGTAAGCATTCGCAGTATAGTTGATTTTGCCCAGGGGCGCTCTTGGGGGAAAATAGACCTTGACATATGCGAGTTGTAGTTATTGGGATGTATAGTTCACCTAAAATCAAAGAGCATTCTGAACTCCACCAATGATGGAATTGAACCAAATATGGCACACAGAACTTCCACGATGAACAGAAAATATATATATCAATGATTGGTTGGGGGGGGGGGGGGCAAAATACTGTTTGCTTACCATTGAAAATTACCTAGGGCTGCCTCTGCAGATAGTTACAGTAAAGAGACAGTGAATCCTGGGGAACACATAGGACAAGGACTTTGGATATAAATTGCTGACTGAAGGAGAGACCATGGTGACACTTCAGTTTCAGCTTCAAGAAATTGAAGGGGCTAAACAGGCTTCATTTCAAACCATGGGAGTGTGGAACTCTCCAGGATACTGAATTTATCTGGACTCTGCAGGGAGGGGAGGATGAGTTACACACTTGCACTGCATTTGTGAGTGATAGGAAGCCATAGTCTGTAGACAGGTGTGTTCAGTAAGTGACTAGGGGCCCTTCTACACAGTCATATAACCCAGAATATCAAGGCAGAAAATCCCACAGTATCTGCTTTGAACTGGGTTATCTGAGTCCACACTGCCATGTATTCCAGTTCAAAGCAGAAAAAGTCAGATTTTATTCAGCTGTGTAGAAGGGGCCTGTTTCATCTCTTTTTCGCCCACCCAGAAAATTGCAACTTGATTATGACAGTTCCTAGGAGTTCATTTGCATTGAGCATATTCCCCATTATTGTAAAAAAAGAATTTAAAAAAATCAGTAAACCGTAACTGTTTTCACATAATTATTCATAGCTTGAAACCAGGGGTTGAAAATGTGTTACTTTAATCACCCTGTATTATGAGACTAAAGCTTCATTCACCACCAAATGTGCCTACTTACCAGGATTGATGACAGCTGAGGTCCTATAAGATTTCCACACCCTTTCCATACTTGCTTGACAGAGTCTACAGCAGGCCTGTTCAACCTGTGGCCCTCCCTCCAACCTGTGGATTTTATAGATCTACCAGTAAATTAAATTTCCAGATGCTGGCAAAGACTATGTCCTAGGTGCTCTTGAAATCTTGGTTCTAAGTAATGTGATTTCAATAACAATTGGTATTACTTTTATTTATTTACTGTAAGGACATTGCTTTGCTTTCCTTTATGGTAGCTGTCAGAACATTTCTAATAATATGAATAAGATGAGATCTAAGTTGAATTTATTGTTACTATTTTGTATTATTTCCTCTTTTATTCTTATTTCAGCTCTTTGTTGTTGTTGTGGGATATTATATGGCATTAATAAACAGAAAGAGTTGCTACTTTACATTCCCTGAAAAAAAAATTCTATAGAATTCAAGGGAAACAATAATAGAGAATAATATATTTCTTTGTAAGGGCTGCTCCTATAAACATGTGAGTGCATTCAGGTAGCAAAAAATGAAATCACCCATTTGTACTATGTATGCAAAGAGGATGTGCCAAGAGGATATGCCTCCAACATGGCAAGTTTGATCATGGAAATCTCATTCTCTAGCTGTGATAGAGTGGCATGTTCCTGTCCCAAAAGGGCCAGTGCTCTAACCAGATTGTTTATTTGACTTTAACAGTACTTTCTAAACAGATTGTTCATTTGACCTAATAGTACCTTCAAACTTCATAGCACAAAAAATATTACAAGTACTTATTGAACAGTACATGTTTCAACTGCAGCAAATGCATAATTCCTTAAAAGAGAAAAAATGGATTTTTAAGAGCCAGATTCAGGGGTATCCACAAATTTAACACGTTCATACAATGCAATAGCATGTAAAATAGTCATTAATTTATCTTCATTTCAGCTGAAGCATGTCATTTTATGACAGATCCTTAATCTCTGTGCAAAGTTCAGTCTGGAATATATCAGAAATCCCTAAATGATCTGCAGTAGACTTTAAAACAATTTATATTTATCTCATTAATTTTATCAATAAAAAGTTGCATTTTGAATTGTGATGCCAAATATATGTGCCAAAATCTAGATATCAAGATCTCCTAAGATATTCAAAATGTTAGATGTTCTAGCTTGTGTGAACCTCCAATGTCAGATAACTAAATTGCTACTTCTAATCTTCAAATTCTTTTTTTTTGTTTTGTTTGCATGGAATGGATATATTCTTAAATTGTTACTGTTGAAAACTGGAAAATGATAGTGTTTTGTGGCATTTTATTTCATTTGTTTCTTTTCCCTCATTTTCTAATGCTTACGTAATCAGGAAGTTGAGGTATGTTTGATTTTTCTTACTAAAAATTGAAAAAATTCTATTTGCCTGGATGTTTATCTTCCAAATTCTGCATCTCATGCAATTCCTATGTATATGTATGTATAAGTTAAAAATTTTAAATCAAAAATCCATCCACAAAACCTGGGGCAATATAAGTACTTATCAAAAAAGAGTTATAGGAGAGTAATTCCATGAATAGAGTGGGGAAAGGAGAGAGCTTAGTCTATCCCTGAGAAAATACTGACCCCATCTGCTCCCTTCATGATACTTTGAAGGGAAAACGCCAAAGAGCTGCTATGGCTTTGTTTCTGCCATGACATTTAAAATGACTGGAAACGGCATTGTGGTGGAGAGAGTCAAAGAGGCCAGTCCTCCTATTAGGTTCGCCAGGGATGGATTAAGCCAAGAGCGAATACTGCTCCTTAACTTCCATTTTAAAAGTAACCATAATTTTCACTGAGTAGAGTAGAATAAGACCTTTTTGAATGTCTGGTCAGGAAAATGGCAGCAGTGGCAGCTAGGTTTTAGGCAGCTAAAACAAGGAAGAAAGCTATGGTAAATGAATCCTTCCTCCACAAATTTGAATATATGCCTTCCACAAAAAACTGCTGTACCTTTCTTGCTTAATCTTTGCAGGTTTTTTAGCTGGGCTCACCTCTATGCTCTTTATCTTTTTAATAGCATACCATGAATGGCCTTCATGGGTCATATTAAAATCCATACTTTTGGCTCCAAAACCTGCTCTTTACTAATACTTGAGACCAATTTATACATGAGTGTATATGATATAAATTTCGGAGCACATCATCCAACCACCAGCATAATAAATGAAAACTACTGGTGGAAAGGTTTCCTCTGTTTTCCTCCTTGTTTAGTGGACCTTAGTCCATAATAAACAAGTTGAACATTGAATCCTCAATTTATATTGACAGTTTGTCTGTTTTTGGAAGACTTCATATTTCTTTTTTTGGGTGAAGTGGAGATATCCTCTCTTAAATAATTAAAAGAGAAGAAAAATACAGCATCTCCCTCCAATCTTGTCTCTTAATAATAACTAATTACCTAGTTTGTTATGGCTCCCATGATGTGCAGCTGATGGTTAAAATCCCCATTGACTATAGTGGAATGTGCATCATAAACTTTTCAGTAGTGTGATTCGGCTGTATATCTACTTACTTGTCTAATTCAGCTTTCAGTTGTTATTGGAGGGCCAGACTAAGAAACAGAGAAAGTGTGAATTATTGTTCAAATAGCAAAACATTTTTGAGGAAATGTGTGAAATTAATTAAGTCTAATAGAAGGTTTGCATCATATAGTTCAATATAATAACAGTTCCGGGTGTTTTTTGTTGGTTTTTTGCTTAGGCATTCATCTTTAACTTTACTACTCCTGCCACAATATATTCATTCCTGTTTGTGATTTCTCTTACTTTTACCAGAAGGCTTTTTAAATATATTTTTCAGTATTTGCCAATGCATTTGCTAGCCTTGCAGGAAGGAGAACCAGGATAAAATGTGACATGGGGCTTTACATCATGACAAAGAGTTGTGGACAGAGCCAGAGCTAATTTAAGGCCTTATCACTGAGCTTGAAAAAAAAAACCACAGTGTGTTTCACTGGTCACTTATGGGCTGAGTCAGAATTTTTGCTCTATACCTTGGGATTTTTCTCACAGTATTTTTGACAATTGGACTAGAGTAGTATCTTAAATAGCTGATCTCTTAGCAGGGTAGTGCAGGGAGATGTCTGCAGATATTGATGAAAAGCTATGTCTCCGAGGAGAGAACAAAAGGTGATCTATGCCTTGTGGATCATCACTGACTTTTTCCATTTCTGATCCTCATTGGGTTAATGGGGCAGAAACATTGGGAACTTTAGATTGGTGTGACCATTTCCCCTATATTTTGTTATATTGCAGAAAGTGGGAGTCAAGCATAGTTTAGCCATGTATTCTAGATTTTAAGAAAGCTGATTTCAGTAAACTTAGGTCAACAATGGGTGAAATCATGAGGACAGGACTACTTAAAAAGAAGGGAATTGGTGGTGGATGGGAATTTCTTAAATGTGAGATATTAAAGACACAATTTCAAACTTTTCCAATGAGCAGGAGAAATGGAAGATGTCTAAAGAAATGACATGGATGACCAAAGGACTTTTGACAGCTGAGATTTAAAAGTGACATGTACAAGAAGTAGTAAAGGGGGAAATAACCAAAGAAGAATTCAGACAGACAATACATGTAGGTAGAATATAAGAAAAGCTTGCTAGAGAGGTTAAAAACAATAAAGAGGCCCTTTTTGTTACATCTATTGCAAAAGGAAGAACAAGGAAAATATGAGGTCACAGGAGTTCATATAGTGATAAGAGGGGGTAGAGAAAAGGCAGAACTATCCACCACCTTCTTTGTCTTGATCTTCCCTGAAGAGAAAAATAGTGTTCAGCTGATGAAAATGTAGCAAATGATGAGGTATGGAAAATACAGCACAGAATAGATAAAAAGGAAGTACAGAAGTATCTGGTAACTCTCAATGAATTTTAGTCAACAGGCCCAGATGAACTAAAGGTATTGAAAGAACTGGAAGCAGTAATCTCAAAAACACCAGCAATAATTTGTGAAAATTCCTAAAGTCCCAGGAGACTAGAGGAGGGCAAATGTTGTCCCCTGTCTTTTAAAAAGGAAAATACTAGAGGACCCAAATAATTAAGACTCTGTCTGCCTGACTTTGACAGTGGAAGAGTCTGTTGGACACTCTTTCTCTGGATAGCTCTCCTCAGAGTCTTTTGGACTCTCCTTCTCTAGAGATGTTTAAACAGAGGCTGGATGTGAATCTGTTGGAAGTTCTTTGTGAATTACTGCATGACAGGGCATTGGACTGTGTGGCTCTCATGATAGCTTCCAACTGTGTGATTTAGTTATAGCCCAGCTACAGACCCTTTTGCTGCCCAGCTCAAGGAAAAAAGGGACCAGGCAACAGTGTTGGGATTAACTAAGGACACCTTTATTGACTGTTGTATAATTAATTGTTTTTGATAATAAGCAAATCTAAATGGAGAGGGATTTGTTGTGGGAGAGGTTGGTCTCTCCTGACCAGAGTCTCCAGCTTCCCCTGGACAAAAACACCATAGATGCTGAAAGGAATCCCAAAAATTCAGGCTCCCAGGCCCAGCTAATAAAATGGAAGACTAGCCATGGACTGTGGCTTCTGGTGAGGGTAAAAGACCAGAGATCAGTCCAAAGGATACAATATGTTTCCCCAACCCCAGAATTGAATGATATACACGGGCATTTCCAAATTCCCATCCTGCACAAAATGTGTCAGTAGATGATATCTCCCCATAATACCTGCTATGGAACACTATCCTTAGCCAGTTGTTCAGTTCCGTATGAAAGTGTAGGGTAGGCGAAAACCCCTATAAAATAAGGGAAAAATCCTACCTAGCCCCGAAGCAAGTAAAGCTATTATACTGTGTCAGGAGATGGGAGGATGTGTTTAAGAATTCCAAGAAGAAAGATGGAGGGCAAAGATGTCATTGGCTCATCCCAATCCCATCTCACATCATAATGGCATATTATATAACTGGTCTCCCTCCCCAGAAAGCCAGCAAAAGAGTATCCCACAACCTCACTGCTCTATGGTTTGAGGAATCAAATTGTTGAAAGAGACCCTCTAGTACTGCTTGCTTTGATCCTGTAAGCTAGGGTTGTGAAAGAGACTTTGAAGTGGCCTGACAGTTACATCTTCACTATACTCTTGTGACTCAGGAGATGGAAGGAACCTCAGGTTGGCCTTCCAGTGGGCCAGAGAAGGAGCAATCCAGTATTCCTGTTCCACACTGGAGAAGCCATGGAGAAAACTGGATGAAGACCACCTGCCTTTCCTGTTCTGACCCTCAGTTGTTCCAAGTTTTGCAGCTCCCAATGGGAATCCAATACTTAGTATAGAATTAAATGAAATTGCCTATTTAACAACCCACTAGTTTGTGTCGGTTGATCAAGAAACCTGTACCTGCTCACTTAATTGAAATACGTATCTATATCTATGTTTATATTATTCCTGGAATGTCCTAGATCATAAAAAGTGTAAAGATACAATAATTTAGGAAACTCTCCATTTAGATAATTTAACTAATTTGGTACATTAGAGAATTTTAAAAGGCAAAAAACATTGAATGACTATATTTTATATTGAGGGAAATTAAAAGCAATTAAGTATAGTGGAGGTCATTTTCAGTAAAATATTTTTAAGAGGGCAATTTGCTTGTGGATGTAATTTAGTCACTTGAAACCATAAAATGTTGTCTTGATTAGTTCCACTTCAAAACCCCTTTTATTCTAAACTCAGAACTCTCAATTTATAAACTAATGGCTCAGTAGCTATATAGCTCTATCCTGGTAGACTTTTGTCAGAGTGAGACCCTCCGGTCTGGCACGGCGAACTTGAGGTTTCCAAAACACACAGACCCAATTACCACACAGCATTCTTCTTCGGTTTCAAAATAATAAGCTTTACTGGAAGCATCTATATACAAGCGACTACATGTTGATGAGGAAAGATGGCGACTGACAAAGTACAGGACTAAACACACAGACAAAGAAACATCCTGCCCTTCTGACTTATCTGTCTACCAGCTGGTACACTCCCTATTTTTCTCAGAGCAAGGGAATTCAGTTATCACAGTTTCAAGGACTTTATTATCTGGCCTATAACAATAATAATCTACTACATGAATGAACATGACTGAAATTGAATTACATTATTAACACATTGAAAAACATACATATAACATTTGCAATTATCCTGACAATCCCCCTCTTTTTTCAATGTGGTTCAATAACTCTAATAACTCTAATACATACATGTTGTCTGCATAATTGTAACATCTTAACTCTTAAACATTTGTCTACTATTCTTAACTTCTATAATAACTTCATCATTCATTTGCTTCTCTTAACTTCTTTGCAATCTGATAACATTTCCATTACATATAATTACCTCTGTTTGTTTCTATTACATCTTAAACACATATAATAATTCTTTCTCCATGAAGCTCTGCATTGCTTCGTTGTAACTTTTATACACACAATAATTTCTTCTCATTACATAATACATTCCTGTAATCTTATAATGTCTTAGTACATACAATCATATCTCATTCATTTGTTCTCTCAATTTTTCATTTTTTGTCTTGATACAAGCGCGTAGCAGTGAACAGGTAATCTAAAAATTACTTTGACTGTATAACAATGATGATGATGACGACAATGATGATGATGATGCAAAAGAAAGCTTACCTTTCATTCTAACATGTTCTCTCCCTACTTTATTTAGGATGATTATTTCAGAAACTGGAATCCAAACAAGCCTTTTGATCAAGGTAAAATATTAGATTCTATTTGTTAAACTGTTTTATGCTGTGAACTTTAAAACCACTTTTTATATTTATGGTTTTGGAATATTGGATCTGGCTATGCTACTGTTCCTAAATGATATATAGTGTAAATATTCAGAATTTCTTTACTGTACAGATCAAAGCAAAACTAAAAAGTAATTGTTTTAGCTATTCCCATCATTGAGATTCAAAACTTGAAAAAATACCTGAAAATATTTTAATCAAATTCCTGTCTAACTTGCGGTACTGAAAAATGAGCTATGTCAACCTATGACTTATTCTGGGGTTGTGTTGCTGAAATCAACTGCAGTTTTGTTTTGGTTTTAAATTTGTTTGTTTTTTAAAGTAGATTGGATGTAACACAAATTATTCTGGTACTAATGATTTAGTACATCAAGATTGCTTTACAAAATAGAATGGTTTTGGAAAGTGCTTACTTATTTCCAGTTGTGCCATTTCCTCAAGCTAAACTTCTCTCTGATAGACAGATACAGATGCATAGGAGAAATGTGTTATACCATTTGTTACAGAACACAATTTGCACAAAAACAAAACACCTCTGTAATTCTGCTGATCAGTCAAAACAAAACAGGAAAGATCCTGCTCATAGATATTTGAACTCCCACAGTGAAATAAAGAGACCAGACACAGGAAAATGGATTTAAGGGACAATTTCCTGGCCTATTTCTTTATTTAGGACTTATGAAATAACCTGTGAGCTAAAACACCATTAACCTCTAAAGACATAACTCTTGAGACATTAGCCACCAAGTGAGAACTGTCCCTGGGCCAAGTATCACTCTTCTGACCACTTCCCAAGATGTATGAGCACCCAAAGTAGTCAATGTAAAAATGGAAGGAGGGACGGCTCAGCCTTAAGTAGACTGCCCCCATCATGTGATTAGGACCGGTGAAACTAATCAGCCCCAACTAACTCTGGCCTTCCTCATTGGGGTCCTCATTGGGGCTCATTGGGGCCTTTAAATACAACCCCCCACCCCACTCTCCCTGCGTGCCTTAGGTTTTGCTTGCCACCTGCAGATGGGGCTTGACATCAGACCTTGTTGGTTCAAATGGTTTGCAGTAGTATTGTGGGAGATCAGTCAAACATCATACTTAGCTCTTTACAAACATACTATACTAGCAATCTATATACATAAAAGTCAAGGTATGATTGTTTGTGTGTTTGATCCACAAAAGCTATTACATGGTTTGATGGATGTGGACCAAACCTGGCATGTATAACCTTCAATATACAACTTAAATCATTAGGAGTTTGAACTAAAACAGTGCCCTGTTTTGGGACAAGAGCCATCAAAATAAAATTTAAAAATGTATGTAGTGCTCAGTTGCAACCACATAAAGGGCAGTGTATAGACAGAAAAGATTAGCTATCAGCCTATTGGTATGTATGCAGGCAGCACTCAAGAGGTCAATATATAGATACAAAGGATTGGCTACTGGCAGACAAAATGGCATGCTTTGTCTTATGAGGCCATACCATGTGGCAAATAACACTGTGCTAAAGGCCAGTCATGGCATCCACCCAATAAGGAAGTAAGAAATTTAATGAAGATTTGAAAAATTTATATTTTGGAATGTGTGTGCATGTGTGTATTTGCATGTACCTTGCTCCAAAGCTAAAAGATTGTGACTTCCAAGAAAATGCTGGCTCTGGTACCATTTAGGTGGTTAGGCCATGAAAAAGATCCAGTATGAGATGTAGAATGAGGCAAAATACACACAGCCCTGACATCCATGGCCAGCCAACACTTTTTCCCTTTTTTTGTATTAAAACATATTTTGAAAGGGGAGGTGATGGCAAACAGAGGTTGTGAGAGTGTGACTCAAGGTCAAAAGAGTTTACTTGCTTGAGGCAACAATTTAAGAATGCATTTCTGAGACCACGACTCACTCAAGGCAACCATTCATTAATGTGCATGGTGTTGGTCAGTATTTACCTAGTGTGGTCCAGTGTGCAGTTTCTAATGCTATTTATTAGAAATAGTTATTGTTAACTTTACAGTTTTATTGTTTTCTCATTAGAAAATATATTTATACATACTTAAACTAGTAAAATATAAAAAGCACTACACACTGATGTGGAACTCTCTGTCCCGGAGTGTGGTGGAGGCTCCTTCTTTGGAGGCTTTTAAACAGAGGTTGGATGGCCACCTGATAGGGTGCATTGAATGCAATTTTCTTCCTACTTGGCAGGGAGTTAGACTGGATAGCTCACAAGGTCTCTTCCAATTCTATGATTCTAATAATTATAACGTTGAGAAAGTAGTGTCAGGGAAATTCCTTTATGTGTTCTGTACAGTGCCTAGATTCCAAGTATCATGTGGATCTTTCTGTTTGCACAAGAATGCTATCATGGAATCCTTACTGCAAACATGTTCTCACTTGTCTCACTTGTTTCCTTATTTCAGTTTCTGTAATTGGGGGGGGGGGGGGTGTGGGCTGTCTCATATACAATAGACATGTTTGTCCACATGAATAAATCTATCTCAACATCTTTTCTTGTATTTACATTCTTTTCTTATTGCTGCATTTCCTTTTTCAAAATCTTTGTTGTTCGAGATGTCTACAAGAAATGTCTTGCTTTGATTTTTCAGTGTAAAAAACAAAGGTCAGTGTTAGCAATGCTGTCATGGTATAACTGAAAGACTGTGGTGCTAATTAGGATTGTTTCATCATGAGTGTAAAAATCTCTTGGGGTAAAGGGTATACTCTTCAAATGTTCTAAAGCAGGGGTCCCCAAACTTTTTAAAAAGAGGGCCAGGTCACTGTCCCTCAAAGTGTTGAGGGCCAGATTATAATTTTTAAAAAGCATGAACTTTTAAAAACAATACAATAATTAAAATGAAGAACAATTTTAACAAATATAAACTTATTAGTATTTCAATGGGAAGTGTAGGCCTGCTTTTGGCTGATGAGATAAGATTGTTGTTGTTGTTGTTGTTGTTGTTGTGTGCTTTCAAGTCATTTCAGTCTTAGGTTGACCCTGAGCGAAGGCCGCGTAAATTACCTTGGAGGGCTATATTCGGCCCTCAGGCCTTAGTTTGAAGACCCCTGTTCTAAAGGATAAGATTTCAAAAATATCTTTCTCTCCTGAATGCTACATAAAAATGGGAGTGAGGAACAAGTCCTGCAATGTTGTACATAAACCGAAGGTTATAAACTGGGAAAGCAATTGTGAAATCTACGACTCAATGAAAGCAATCTAACTAAATGATGGCATCAGTAAGGTGCCATCTACTATGAGAAAGGTAAAATAGAAAAGGAACATGTAGGCTGTCATAATTTATAGATTTTGTCTCTCTAACTGTGACATGTGTCTGGATTTCTCAGAGTTCCCTTCCTAGTCCACCCAGCTCAGTTTTGATCAGGCTACATATATTGAGGGAAAGTAATATGACATCTCTTACTTATTGCTGTGACCAGCCATAGACTTTTCAGATAAGAATTTGTTCTATTTTCCATTGGACTGTTTCTCAGACTTTTTGCTCTCCCCTCCCCCCACTTTGGAAATCTATTCTTTTTTCCCCCACTGATCCAGTCATCTTTTGACCTAGTGGTAGTCATCTTTCTGTAACCAAGTCTATGCTTATGACCCCATACAGGTAACTTATTGCTGTTTCATGAAATGATCCAGACATAGCCTTTATAAAAAGATGTTTTTTCCCACTCATAAAATATTTTCAGATGTTTCAAAGCAATAGCTTTCTCAATCACATTAGGGCAGTCGTTCTCAACATGTGGGTCCCCAGATGTTTTGGCCTTCAACTCTCGGAAATCCCAACAGCTGGTAAACTGACTGGAATTTCTGTGAATTGTAGGCCAAAACACCTGGGAACCCACAGGATGAGAACTGCTGCATTATAGTATTTAGATTGTGCAGCATTCCAACTTGTTTACTGCAAATTCCTGTAGGGTTTTGGGAAAGTGTGTGCTTGTTCATGTTGAGAAGAAGACGAACAACAACAACAAGAAGAGATTCCACAAAGTTGTGGAAACTTCTGATGTATTGTTTTCCTTCCTGCATAAGTTTCTCAAGGGGCCATGGACTTTAAATCCAACACCAGTCTGGAAATTAGCACATTTCCGTTCCATCCCTATAGGACAGTATTGTTTTTCTATATTGCTACTGAAGTTAGCAGTATAGTAGAAGAATGCTCTGGTGTTCTGAAAACCACCAAATAAGATAAAAACAAAGCTGCCTGAAACTGTTTCATTAAGCCTCTGTTATTGGCAAGGAGAACATGTGGGACAATTAACCTTCCCTAAATCTTGCTTCATTAAAATTTAAGCAGATGCTATTGATCATTTCTACTCTGCATGGTGTCTACTGAAAACAAGCAGAGCTGGCACTGTTGCATATTTAAAAAGACAACATCCTGAGTGGTGGTCAGTGTTACAAGTCATGCATTCTTGTAAATTACTGTGTAATAGCTAACCAAGAGCTTGATAAGAAAAAAAAATCCCAACCAATCCACAGATGCATGACCGTCTAACTCTTCCATATTCATTGTTTTGCAATGTGATGCATGTCAAATTCATTATAGATCAGTATTTTTCCTAGTGAGTCCTAAAACTATATTCAAGATAGAATAATTGGTGCTAAAGAGCTGCTTTGCCCTAGGCTGCTGTGCTCCAGATTTATCTCCTGCATTTTTCTTGATGCCCATCTTTGGACTTGGGTTTAGGCAGTCAGGTATGCATAATTCATGATTTGGTGCTTCTGAATACTAATCGGTATATGCCCGTTTGGACTACATGCTCTGTTGCATATGGACTACTTGAATCTCCTCATTTCGATGATTTAAATAGCATCTTTTTAAGTGTTGAATAAGTTTCCTCTGTGGACATATTAGCATTTACATCTGTGATTGTTACTGTATAATTTTTATGTTTATGCAATTCAGTTTTCTATTCATCTTTCTATAGTGATTTGATGTGTGTATGCATTTGGAGGGGGTAGGCTTCAGTTTCAGTCTTTGTTTAAATGTGACCATTTTAATCCATATGCTCTTATTTTGTGTTAGCTGTTAATCTTTATTTCTTTATATTTTCTTAGATGCCAGTATCCTTGTGTTCATAGTACTTTATTGATATCCGTTGCTTCTACTATATTAATTGCCTTAGTTAACATGCCAATCAGTCTGCTTCCGTTGTGAATGCCAAATGCTCAGGTTCTCTGCACATCTCCCCTCCAACCCTTCATGTACTTCACATGCACACACCCTTACACAGAAAATCAAAACATAGCCATGATCTTTTGACATATAATTAGTGACCTCTTTAAAATTATTGATCAAACTATTGAGCAATCAGCCCTCATAAATTGGCTGGCCATCATAAGATAATTCACTCTGACAGTTAGATGGGCCCTGTTTCCTTAGGGCAAAATCATGATGAGATTATTGATAGAAAGCAACACATAATATCTTTTTATGACTTGGAATGTCATTACAAGCCACACTCTTAAAAATAAAAGTCTTACAACCTTTATATTCAGTCACTCTGATGGAAATCAATAAGACTACCCCAAACAGATAAATTGAAGTTACTTATACATTTGTGCTTTAGATCTCATCATCAAACCTAGGCTAGTACTCAGGCATCAATACCACAGTGAAAGTTTGCACCACAACAAATTACAGTTAAATTTCAATTCTGTGCTCTGTATGTGTGAGTATAAAACTTACACAGAGAAAAAAGATAAGGAAAAAACAGGTTTCTCGTCTCCTTCTTTTGAGCTAAGTATCCATCCTATTTTAACTCCATACAGTAGGTTCCACTAAACTAAAAGAGGCTTTCATCAAAGTAAATTTCATCATCAAATGCACTGGATTCAGGCTGCCAATCGCATAAGAAGACTATTGGCATTCAATTAGAACCAAATAGATTGCCTCATCCAAGTTATTCTCTCTTTATTTCTATAAATTTTATTGTGATATATAAGGGAGAGAAAAAACAACAACAATTTGAGCTGCAACAATCAAAATACAAATATTATTTTTTTCTGAGTCCCACCACCTCCCCATTCCCACCCATGAACCACCACCCATTACATGAACCACCACACCACACCATATGGAACTATCATCCAAGTTATTCTTAACGTGTGTTAACAGTGTTATACCAAATACATTGCTTCTGGTGATGATCATGGTGGTGAGGTCTATAAAAAGACAAAAGCAGCATAGAAAGCATTCTAAAGACAAACAAGGACATGGCAACTTATTCATGTATCGGTCTTTCTTGTAGTACTTTAAATGCTAATTTAATTAGCTCCTTAATATGGTGTTTCTTGAACATTTTGAACTCATCCCCTCTTTGAAACTTCAGAATCTCACAAGACAAACTTTTCAACTTGCAATCTCATTGTTGTTTGTTTGTTTTTAAGTGGAGCGGGAGAGAAATGGAAAATAAATTGGTAGGAAATTTTCCTGGTCATAAAACCAAAGTGGGAATCTACAGGACAGTAATTTAAGTGTTATGACTATCATTAGTATTCTATTCTCTGCCAAGATTACAGTATTGATTCACTTTTTCTCCTTAGATACCTTAGCAGAAGTTCTTCTACTTCAGATGTGAGAACTTGACAGAGAATGAGAGAATAGCAAGGAGAGCGAGAGATGTAAGAGGATGAAAGGATATTTCCCTCCTCTCATTCCCCTGTGGACTAACAATGGCACCCAATAGAGAAAAGAAAACTAGAACTGAGATTTCGTACACTGCAACACTGTGTGCTCTTTTACTCTTGGAATTAACATGCCCAGAATTTAAGATAGGCCTACTACTGGATAGAAAGCAGATGTTGACCCTCTGTCCAAAATAGTTTGGGTGTGTGGCACACTAAGTGCCCATTCTGTTGAAAAAAAAAAAGATCACATTGGATATTGTGGAATGTAAACATAGCAGGGAATTTTAGATTTCTTGTGATAATGCTCTTGCTTTCACTCAGAGAGACTCACAACAGTGAACCATGCTGAAAACAATACAATACACAATTTAAAACCTTGGGGTTGGACTTTCTAGAAAGACTGTAAAACACTAATTTGTTATTTATCAGAATATGGCTGTCTTCGTAGAGCAACATGGTAGTTGTATACATAAAAGAAAGCATTCTGATTCTGTGGTATGAGCCTTTGTTCCTTGTTTAATGGTTTTCTGAAGAGCATGGGATCAAACAGCTTTTTCATTGCTGCTCATTAAGTTACATCACAGGGTCTGTTATCAAACTTTCAGCAATGGTCACTAGAAAAGTACTATTAAAGTGTGACTTTAGGTGACTATTTATTAGTTTTGTTACATACAGTAATTCCACTTGTTAATATGAGAGTGGTGGACTTAAAATAAAATTGGAAAAAGGGGTTCCTATATTCTCCACATACATAGAATGGAAACACTTTTTTAAAAAGAATTGTGGTATGAACAGTTTCATTCATATAACTGTGTGTGTATGTGTCACAGTTTTACAAGTCTTTTCCTCAAGGTACTAATCAAAGAACAATAATGGCAATAAAAGGCAGGGCAAGGAGAGAAGCTGTATTAAATAGGCGCAGGGCAACTTTTCGAATCTCGTTTATGTATGTCAGCTTCATTTCCGCCACAGATTAAAATTAAAACTTTGTCCAAGACTTTCTTGCACAGAAAAGAGGTTTGTTTTTTTTAATGCAGGATATGAAGGAAGAGGGAGATGTACCATGAAAAAGATGTGCAGGGCAGAATCACTGAGAGGGGTCAAAAGATCTATACAGTTAAGGAAAGTAGTATCTCAAGGAGCAAAGGTCAAAGTCAGACATGCATTGGCATATGAAAGTATAGAGATAAGGGAAGGAAGGCTCTGATGGGAGGGAAGGCTGTTTTAAGAAAAGACTAATTTCTTAAAGATTCAGAGGCAGGCACACACATATGCATTTATACACACAAAGACATTTGTATACAATGATGTAGAAATAATTAATTGATATTTTAATTAAAGACAATATACACACACACACACCTCCTTTTGGTCCCTAACAATGAAAACACAGTCCCAGCAATACACAATTACGAATAGTAAAATCACAATTAAAACAAGTTAAAAGAAAGGGCATGTTGAATCAGATCAATACACATCTAGTTCAGTGTACATTTGTAGTGATGGCCAAAAAGAAGACAGAGGCCAATAGGACATCAGAATCTCTGGACTGCCTGCCTAAAAGTTACCAATGAAAGGGGGTAGTCTTTGGGGGAGTTTCCCCAAGGAGATCACCATATCTGACAAACAGAATCTCTGTTTTTGACTTGTAGGAATGAATAGTCCCATATATATATCATGGTCCTAAATCATTACATACATTGGAAAACCTGTAATGACTTTAAAAACTTTAAATTACACTCCACAATGAATAGGAAGTTGAACATATTTGTCAGAACAATATTTTTTCTTGCATTTGTTAAGAAAAAATGGGTTTTTTTAAAGCCAAAAAGTGTATCAACTGTCCCTAATCCCAGTGAATGTGGAGGGTTGACTGTGTACAAAAGCCTTTTTATGGTTTAGGCCTTGGGGAAAAATTACAATTCCTACTTTTGCTTTGATATGCTAGCTGTTTTCAAAGTAGCCTTGTATCAGCTGTTGTTGTATCAGCTGCTATGTACAATGTCAGTATGTCCTCTGGTTCAAAGAAGATGTGCAAGATACACACCAAGGCATTTAGTATTGCATCAGTCCAGAATCTTTGAAATCAATGTAAAATCATTAAAATTCTATCTACAGATACCCTCATCTATATTTGCACTAATATTCTGTTATGTGAAGTAAAAAAATTAGACCCACAACTAGTTTGTGTATGACAATTGAGTGGCACATGAAATTGTTTCCTTCTGTGCATAGAGAGTGAGGGTGGGGGAAGAGAAGAATTGAGTTAATAAACATTTTTCAGGGATTACTAATGAGAGAATTGTAATGCATGAAAAGGTAAGATCATGGAACCTGCAATTATTTTTGAAGACTTCAATTTTCTTTTTGCCCTAGCCAAGATGCACTTTGTGAGAAGCCTCTCAGAAATTCATTATTTAGAACAGTTAAATAATACTCAATATATACTTTGATCCCCATAAATGTACCATTATCAAAAATCTTTCTATTATTTCTTCTTCTCTTTGCAGAGCTTATCTTTTGTATTTTGGACTGTGTGTTGTGTGTGTTTAGTCTGACTTGATAGGTTTCTTAACAAGAACAGTTGACTAATAAATCAGAATAATTTTAATAGTATTTGAGTATGACAATAACTTACTGAAGCAGTATGAATGAGATTAAATGCTTATGTATTATATAAAACATATTATTAGAATAACTGTGGGAATTGACACACTGTATATAAACAAAATCTATATGCCTGTCTTGATATTTTATTAAACTCCTCTCCAAGTTATATTAAAATGTGTATGTTTTTGACATGTCATCAACTTTGTGATTCAATTTCATGTTAATGATTTTATTTCACATAAGAAAGTCATGACCATTTTTAAAAACACATTCAGCTGAGTGTTCTGAATTTGATCTAAAAACACATAATTGTGGTGCGCAAATGGTATTTTCTGGCTTCTGCAAGAAATGTTCCCATGAAAAAGCCACTACAAAAAGGCAGCTTTGCATTGGCATTGGCACATTTGGATCCAAGTTAATATGCATTTAGCTCCTATGGAAACCATTTAAATATGAATTGAAGTTGTTTGGCATTAGGTGGTAAGTTGCATCCATGATACCTAGCACTTTTTAGGTCATAGGTTTGTTTCTTCCTAGATTAAATTAGTTGAAAGCATGGGATCATTTACTTGTCCAAAAATACTGTATTTGCCTATATGAACTTCCCAAATCTTATGATCTTCAGAGGAAGAGTTTCTCTCAGCCCTATTACCTTCAAACTCTTGCTGGATTGTCACCTTGTCATAGTGAGGGAACTTGTGTATTCCAGTGAACCTATGAATGAAGCTGACAAAGTTATGTACTCCCAAAAGAGTCTCCCATGGCGGTGGGGGTCATAGGGGAGGAGCCAGACAAAGGACAATCTAAAGACCTAAACAGTAGAGCAGGCAGATGATAACATGATCACCCCAAACAGGAAGGGGACTAGAAAGGGTGCCCTAATCATACCCCACCTCTCTTATTTATCCCTGACTAGACTACCCATCTCAAGGGGTCATCACCTTGCAGTCAAAAAAGACATTTTGGAATATGGAACATACGGACACTGTTAGATAACACAGACAATGAACACCCTGAATGTAGGACTTCCATCCTTGCAAGGGAGCTGAGGCATTTTAACATCAATATAACAACATTCCAAGAGACCCAGAGAGCAGCAGACGTACAGCTGAAGGAAGAAAAAAGAGGCTACACCTTCTTCTGGAAGGGACTACCTGAACAGGAATGAAAAATATATGAGTCAGCTTTGCTATCAGAAATGACCTGGTTGAAGCATCTGTCTGAAGCACCTGTTGGCATTAATGAATGACTCTCATGCCTCCAAATTAATATTCTGAAAAACCAGCAGGCAGCTGTCATAAGTGCCTATGCACCAACACTATGAAAAGTACTACTGACAGCTGGATACCATCCTAAGATACCTGAGAAGGACAAAATTGTCCTTCTGGGTGATTTTAATGCAAGAGCTGAGCAGGATTTCAACATGTGGTCAGGAACTATAGGGAAAGACGGGGTTGGAAACAGCAACTTGAATGGCAGTTAGCAGTTGCCTGATTGCAGCATATATTACCACCATTTGAGGGGAAAAATTGCTTTACCTAAGGATGAAAATACTGCATTTTAAATAGGAGTATATTTTAGTTAAGCTATTCAGCCAGAAGTGGAAAAAGAAAAGCACAGGATTGTATATCTTGGCAAATGATAGATTTGTGTGAAGCCCAAAGGAGTGGACCCATGACAAATCAGATAGGATAGGATATTTGAGATGGAGAGCATGGTGTAAATATCTGAGTGTTGAAATATGGCTTTGGAGGCCATGGTTCAAATACCCAGGGTTCAAATTCCCATTTCAGAGAATAAATCTTGCCAAAAAAGTATTTTGGACTGCCAAAATGACTTGAAGGCACAAAACTGCAACAGCATCAGCAGTATATTTGTGATGATAACATTTACATGCTTCAGGTTGCAGCAACTGAAATGTCTGAAGAAAAGAAATCCAGATTAGAAATTTAAAGAATTCTTAAAACTATTACACTTCCAAGTGCTATTTTAACACAGTATAATTTGTTTTAAGACAAGCAGTTAAGTCAATGACTGCAAATTATTGTATGAAGATGCTTTTAAAGACTGAACATATGAAACGAAGGTCAAATGTTCTATTCCCTATAGTGAATATTACGTGAGTTTAATACTCTTGTTCTTTTCAGTACTGAAAAAGGTGTAATACTAGCCACTACTTCAAAGGCACTATTTAGCAGAAACTCATAAAATCTGTAATTTAAATGTGGCGGTAATGTTAGTATTTTATTTCCATTTGCTTCAGAATATACCAGATTGCATATGCCAATAAAAAGTCTCTAGTGCTGTGTGAAATACCTTCATGTTCATTTATCTGATTCATTTCACTTTCTAATATATTCAGTGTCATTATTACCTCAGCCCCAGTTCTTTTTAGACTTCCTGATTGTACATGAACCTTCGATTCATTCTAAAAACATTATTTCATTTTCTGTTCATCTGATTTGCTGAATTTTAGGGAGGGGGAGAAATGATATGCCCCTCTCAGTGTAATGTCGAGCAGAAGGTGGGATATTATGAGAGTTGGATATACCAGGTAAGGGAAAGATGGGGCTGATGCTTTGTCCCATGTTTCAGTCTTTTATCCACCCTTCAAAATCCAGGTTACCCAATCAGACTGCTCTTTGGACTGGTGATTCTGTCAAGTCAGTTCATAAACAAAACAATTGCCATCTACTGTTTGATTTTTTGGATGAAGGGACTGACACGATATGTATGGAACAGATCTGGGTGAGTGGGCTGAACGGGATAGATCTTCCACCCATTTGGTGAACCTACCAGATTAGAGGGTGAAGGGGAGCGGTTACTGTCATCCATAGAGACTCTGTCTCATTTGCAGAGAAAACTATCCCTGCTGGCACCAATTTTAGGGATCTGGTGATAGGCCAAAGAGACAGAATGGCAATAGTGCTGTTGTACCATCCATCCCACTGCCAGCAGGTGTACTTGAGTTGTTCTCAAATGTGGCGCTGAAGAACCGGAATGGTGTTCTTGGTGGATTTCATGTGGATAGGATGTAATTAAGACATGTGTCAGATCCACACTGAGGCTGACTGCATGATAACCTTGGAACAGTCTCATCTTTCAAAGAAAATTTCTCTACATTCCGGCCTGAGAATTGAAGTCTGCAGAATAGGATCTCCTCTGTGTTTCACAAGTGGGGGGAATAAAATGGGAAGATATGAGAGAGGTCCTTTTTGGCTTTGGCTCCCTGATTTTGGAATGCCCCCCACCACATCCTTAGAGTTCTGCCTGGTAGCAATACTGAATTCTTTTTGCCTCCAATCCAAAAGTTGGTTTGTTTAAAATACAATGAATTTTCAAACACTCATTTAATTCAAAGTATACATGTACAGGCCGTCCCCAAGTTATGAACAAAGAAAGTTCTGTAGGTTTGTTTTTAAGTTGAATTCATTTGTAAGTTGGAACAGGTACATTTTTAAATGTAACTCCACACACACACACTTTCGCCACCCCTGTGGTGTTTGTTTTGCTGTCTGTACCCCTGTTCAGAAGATTTCACCTCACTTTTTATCCCTGTGATAATTGGGTTTTGAAAAATTTTGCTTGTTGGGAAAAAAGGACTGGTGATAATGCTTCAGTGAAGACCCCTTCCCCCCACAATAACTCTTTCAGGAGCTAATTTCCCTTCTGATGGATAGATTTATTTCACTTTCTGTTGTTTCACCCCATTCTTAACTATGAGTTATTTGTAGATTGGATGTTGTAACTCGGGGACGTGCCTGTACATGGTTTTAAATAGTTTGAGTTCTTGACATAGTTTTAACTATTGATTTAAAGTGGCTTTAACTCTTGCAATGTTTAATATCTCACTTGTTTATACTTTTATAATCAGGAAATGTTTTAGATTGCTTATTTTGTGTGCTGCTCAGAAATTCTAGGGGAAAGGATTCTGATAGGTTTGTGTTTTTATTTTTTCTAGCTTGGGTACCCTGTGTTACCTGAGTTATTTGAAAAAATGTGGTGTTTTTAAAAATATTACAAAATGTATAAAGTTGTGGGTGAACTATAATTCACATCATGCCAGATTAACCCCCTGAAACTCCATCAGTACTTAAAGTTCATCATGTTGGACAAGTTTGCTCTAGATGCATCATCGGTGAGGTTTAGTGTGCTCTCTGGCGGCAGGCTGAATTGCAGCTCCCTTCATAATGAGTCAGTCCCCTCAAACCCCTCCAGTAAGTTCAGTTAGTCATGGGGGTTCTATATGCCAAGTTTCGTCCAGATTCATCATCAATGGTGGTCACATTGTCCCTGGGTGTAGGTGAATGACAACTCCCAGAAAATGTGTGCAAAATAGTGTTTTGTGTCAAAATATATTTTGCACAAGATGCCAGCACACAAAACACCTTGTGCAAAATATAATTTTGTGCAAAAGGTGAAAACCAAGTACACTTTTCATTCTTGGTTGCAAACATGTTCAATTGTTATTAAAAAATACTTTAAAATTATTTGAGTGGGGGCTAAGTGCAGTATCATTTGGTTTCATTCAGCAGCTACTCAATTGCCCCAAAACTAACTAAATGAAAATGAAGGATGAATGAATAAACTCTCCTAGGATATTCACTATGCCCCCCACTTCTAACAAACCATGCTGCCAAAATATATTTAAATGTTAGTAAAATTGTCGTTTCTACATTACTAAATCAGCAAATCCACTCTGGATTGTAATCCAAGTACAAAGTGCCATCCAAGGTGCTAAATAGATTTAGCATCTTGGATAGTGCCTATAAACACAGACTAAAGGTAAGATGAAAAATCGTTTTAGTGGCATGGAAGCCATCACCTATTTGGATTTTTACTACATAAATTGCTGTCAAAATAGTGATAATCTCAACATTCATATTATTTTCATACCCCCCCCCAACTGTTCTGATAGTCTCAGTGATTCCTTTGCCAGCCTACATCCTTTATCAGATTCTTTTTAAATTTCCCAGTTTCTCTCTCCAGCTCTTGATTCCCTTCCTGCCCCACTTGTTCTTGGCTTATTGGATCCAAAGTAAAAAAATTAGTTTGCACTCAATTAGCTCAAGCAGAAGCAAGAAGAGAGGCTCAAGTGAAATTTTGTCCATTTCATTTGTTGGAGAGTTTGAAGTCTCTGGATAAGCAAACTAGATGTGCCTTGAAAATCAACATTGCATGTCATAAAAATCTGAACTAAAAGTTATGATTTATGAACTTTGCATCACTGAACACACCTGATGTTCACTGCATTCAGGCTTCTAAAGGCAGTTCAGCAGGCCTCCTGAAATGGAAATTCTGCATGAGGAATGTTTACTTAAGGCCATGTCCCATTCATATGACTCATATGCGTGAAGTAATACTTGGCAAATGAATTCCACACTTGCCACCATAACCCCCAACTAGCATTGTTTGTTTCATCCTTCTGTCAGTGTAGATAGTTACCACTGATGTGAGTATGAATATCTCTGCAGAACTGTTTGGCCTCAGGAGTGTAATCCAATTTTAAACTAAATATACAGAGATTTGTTTTCATGAGTATGCTTTGGCATCTTCTTTAAATGTTGTTTTATTCAGTGCAAGTATGACAAACTGCCTCTATACTGTCTCTTCTGCTTAAAGCTTTTTCAAGAAACATTTACTGGTAGATGTATGTGTGTGTGCAAAACATACCTGATGTATAATATTGTTCCCACTAATGAATACTTATATTGAGTATGTGTTTAGAAATTACATCAGATATAAACTTTTGATAAATGTTTCTTTTTAAGTTTTATATGAGAATTCTTGTGAAACACATAGGGAAAGGTAGAAGGACATTTAAATCAATGCAAAAGTGGAGATTCATAGTTCATGCATGGCAAGGGGTTAGACTTTGTGATTTTCCCCAACTCTGATGCATGAATCATGATACATGATTTCATCTTAGCCATCTTAATTTTCGGTGTTGTGAAGTAACCAGTGTAAAATGGAATATTAATGACTTTGTCACATGGCTGCTGGAATTGCCACACATCACAGTGAATCCGGTGACCCTCATTGGGGGACGTGGGGAATCCGTTGCCCCATGCTTCACATTGCCCAGCTCATGAGGAAGCTATCCCATGGGGGGAGCATCAGCTGCTATTCCAATGGGGAAAAGTGGCAACACAGGATGCCTCCCATGTTGCTGCAACAAGGGCATGCACCAGCTCTACCCTAGGTCATCCATGGAGCCCCACCAGCAGTTTATGTGCATTGTTTGATGCAAGCCAGTAGGTTCCGTGGATGACCTAGGCGTATGCCGCTAGAAAAAGCCCTGTCTGATGAGGTAAACTATATTTAGAGCCTGCCATTGCTTCTGTGTGGCTTGTGTTCTAGTTAAGTGAATTTTAAATACTGTTTTCTTGTGAATTTTATTCAGAAAGCAATTAACCTTCATTTCAGAGTCTCCTGTGAAATAGGAAATCTTTAGAATTCTCAGCTGTGATGAGAACTGGGAAATCCCAACCCCTAATATTCTGGGTGATTCGGCTTGATCAAATGTCTTACTCATGATCATCTATAACAAGAAAAGAGAATGTCTGGGTATCTGCAGCAGCTATAACTTTGTGGCAAGTGCCACCAAATTGCCATGTACTTTCAAATCCAAATTCATACGTTTATGTATGTTGAAAATAAAACTGCTGGAAACAGGAAAGAGTGACCAAATATATAGGTCTTTGAGTTGTGTCCAAGGAAACAACACCCATTCCATTTGAAAGCCAAAATTGCCAACAGAAGACTTCCTAGAAGCAAAATGGCAGGGACTTTCATAGACCATTAAAACATTGGAGTAAGTCCTCATTTTTTTTATTGTCATGCCAAATCTTAATCAAGTTGGGATGAGATTTCTAAAAGCAAAAAACTAGGAGGCATAACTCATCCATGATGTAGACTAGGAAGCAAGATATTTCCTTTAAAAAAGGTAGAGAACAGACACCTGTGCTTAGATTCCTGAGATAGGTGCATGGAGGGAATGAGGAGAACAGGAAAGAACTAATGCACCTTTGCTGTGATTCATAAGATTTAAAAATGGGGGGGGGGGGGAGGAAAGTCGAGCAGCATCTGATACTCAATTTTCTTATGTTTGTGCTTTTTCTGATGCTGTAAGAGTAATTTCTCATAATAATTTTGGAGTCCTAGCCCAGTGGTGGCAACACCAGATGTTTCTTTTCCTCTCCAGACTTTTCCACTTATTGATGTCAAATTCTCTTAAGTCATATTTACAAAACTCTTATATCATTTAGAAAACTGTGGACTGACTAGATTCATTTTGGCATGTGGCAATGATATAATTGCTTCTGAATGAGTCCAGGTACAAATATCTGAAACTTCCCTGGGAAATTTCACAAGAAGTCAAGCTCACAGTTTATTTATCATGCCACAATTTGCACTCATACTTGTTAGCATCTTTGCACTAGCAACATGCTGGATTATACATTTGTCTTTGCAGAACCATTTCCAGAGATATACAGAGAAATTTGGTCATATGGTGTTGGGATAGTTGCTACAGTACACAAATGTATAAAGTACTTACCTACTTACTTACTTACTTAGGCAATCCCTCGTTGGCGAGCAGGATAGTCTTCCAGGATCAGTATTCTTGTGGATCCGTAGGTGGCTGTGGACCCCTACTCTTGACCTGCATCTTCTCCCGCAGTGAGGGCATTGGTTTCCTAGTGGAAGGCAGTCTTGGTCGGAGTTGGCGCTTCCTCTTGGCACATTTCTCTCTTTCACCCTCCATTCGTGCCTCTACAAATTCTGCAGCACTGCTAATCACAGCTGACCTCCAGCTGGAGCGATCAAGGGCCAGGGCTTCCCAGTTCTCAGTGTCTATGCCAGAGTTTTTAAAGTTGGCTTTGAGCCCATCTTTAAATCTCTTTTCCTGTTCACCAACATTCCATTTTCCATTCTTGAGTTCGGAGTAGAGCAACTGCTTTGGGAGACAGTGGTCGGGCATCTGGACAACGTGATCGGTCCAGCGGAGTTGATGGCGGAGGACCATCGCTTCAATGTGACGTATCATAGCGATGAAGATGGAGAATAAAGTTGGGGCAATAACACATCTCAGTTTGACACGTGATTCCACCTTAAATGGGTCACTTTGGTAGCCATTGCTGTCCAAGACTGTTGCCATCATGGAGGAGCTGCAGGATGTTCACAAATTTGTTAGGGAACCCGATTTTTTGGAGGATGGTCCAGAGAGCACTGCAATTCACTGTGTCGAATGCCTTTTCAAGGTCAATGAATGCCATGAACAGTGGTTGATTTTGTTCCTTGCATTTTACTTGGAGCTGTCGTGCAGTGAAGATCATGTCCACTGTTCCTCTGGAGGGGCGGAAGTCGTTCTGGGATTCTGGAAGGATGTCTTCTGAGAGGGGTAGAAGGCAGTTTGCAAGGATTCTTGCGAGGATTTTCCCAGCTGAGGTTAAAATGGAGATACCTCGATAGGTCCCGCAGTCTGTTCTTTCCCTTTTTTTGAAGAGGGTGATGATGGTGGCATCCTTGAAATCTGCTGAGATTTTCTTGGTCACCAACACTTTTTCTATGAGCTGGTGGAGTTGTTGTGACAGCTCAGGTCCTCTCTCTTTAAAGATTTCAGCAAGAATCCCATCAGGTCTCCTGGGTTTGTTATTTTTTTTGTTGACTGATGCCATTGCTGACCTTTTCCAAACTAGGCAGTACTGCAAGCTCAACCCTGCTTTGTTGTTGCGGGATTTGTGAGAGTACTTCTTCGGCCACATTGGAGCTGCGGTTCAGGAGGCTTTGGTTCCATCTGATGAGCGTAGAAGCTGTATGCCATGGTTTCTTGGTCCATAGATGACTTTTGTGGCTTTGAAAAATCCTTGAGCATCATGGGTATCTGCCAGGTGTTGGATTTCTTCAGCCTTCTTTGCTCACCAGTTGTTCTTGAGTTCTCTTTCCTTCTTTGGACCTCAGCTTTTGCACTGGCGTAGATCTTTTTCTTAGCAGCAAACCCCCTCGATGGACTGTCACCTTCTCGTGGTGAGGGGACTTGCGTGTTCCAATGAACCTGCGGGCACAATGACTGGAGTCATCCACTCCCAGGAGTGGCCGTGGGTGAGGTTCCAGACCAAGCACAATCTGAAGACCCAAAGACCTCAACGACTGAGCAGGCAGAGGATAACATGGTACATGTTACAACGGCTGTGAAGGCGAAAGAAGTCTGCGACAGATTGAGAAGCCATGGTTATTGTGTTAAACTACACCACCAGTGGAATCTCACTCTGTGAAGACTGTGTGTTGATCAGTTGTGCACTGACCACAGATTTAAAAAACTCATGTATAAAGTACTGTTGCTCTGGTGTTTTACCTGGAGGCTTGCTATGATGTTAGGTCAACTAATGATAGGATTCAGTTGCAGATTAACTAGCCTGTTGATTTTTTCTTATGAAGTAAATTCACTCATGACATAGAGTCAGGCATGAGATGCTGAAGGTGGCAGCTGGATTCTTGGGAAGGGAATTGTGCCATGAATGACTTCTCCTATCCTATATGCAATTATGGTGAACAATTAAATTGCCAGCCCAAATTGCTTTCTGCAAGGAATGAGAGAGGCCACTATATTGCTCTTTGCTTCAGGTGCAAATATCTTGGGCCAGTCCTGAATTCAACTAAAAGATTTCCAAAAGTTCTCCATCAATATGGCTCAGGTGAGTTAATGTATGAAGTATAAATTACAGAAGACAAACTATGATGTTAGGACACAAACTACCATATATTCTCATGTATAAGCTGACCCAAATGTAAGCCAAGGCGCCCAATTTTGCCACACAAAAAACTGGGAAAACATATTGAATCAAGTAAAAACCGAGGCTGGGAAATGTAACAGCTACTGGTAAATTTCAAAATAAAAACAGAAACCAATACAGTTACATTAACTGAGGCATCAGTAGGTTCCCCCTCTGACAGGTTGGAGGTCCGAATCCGGAGAGGGCGCAGATGAGCCCCTTCTGTCAGCTCCAGCTCCCTATGCAGGGACATGAGGGAAGCCTCCCACATGGCTTCCGGGCATCCCCTGGGCAATGTTCTTGCAGATGGCCAATTCTTTCACACCAGAAGCAACTTGGAGTTTCTCAAGTCGCTCCTGACACGAAAAAAAATCAGTAGGTTAAATGTTTTTGAATATTTACATAAAACTGTCTAACTCTGATTAAACCATTGTTCTAACCTCCTTCAATGTAAATGTGCTTAAATATCCTTCCAATAATAATAATAGAATAAAATAATAAATGTAATAATAATAATAATGATAATAGAGTAAAATAATGGAAATGTAATAACAATAATAATAAAGTAAAATAAGAAAAGTAATAATAACAATAATAGAGTAAAATAATAGATTTAATAATAAATATAATAATAATAATAATAACAACAACAACAACAACAGAGTAAAGTAATAATCTTGACTGGAATATAAGCCAAAGGGGGCTTTTTCACCCTAAAATAGGGCTAAAAAAATGGGCGTATACTCAAGTATATAAAGTATGTCCCAGTAAATATTAGTTTGCAATGTCCATAGCTGTGAGGTACAATGGGAGTTCTAGTCTAACAAGTTGTTCATCCCTAATCTGTAGTAAACTTTTAAGAAGACTACTGATGAAACAAATAAAAATGCAATATTCCATAAGAAATTGGTTTTCACAGGTTGGTATCTGAAAAACCAAATGAGTTCCAGAATGTAATATTGGCTATAAGTCTCTCCCCATCTCAGAAATATCTAATGCTTCTATAGATCTCTACGTATATAAATACAGTGACACTGAGTTAAAAATGTATTTGAAAATAGTAAAATCTACTGTTGGATGTTTGGGATGCAACAAGCTTGAGGAGAAATCAAAACATTGAATGATTCTACACTAGAAAAGTAAATTAACATGGAAAGAAAACATTATTTTCATAAAGACTAAGAAACAAACTTAATTCCTAGGGTTGTCAAAAGTTGTCACTTCACTGAATGACAAGCTCCAACAAAAAAGGACTAAACTATTCTTGTCATTTCATGAATTTAACAAGGGCCAGGGTGCTTATTGTGAACAAGAGTTCTGTAATTAGCCAGTGATGCGATTTTCATTCTCAGTGCTTTGTTCATATAATTTGCCTATGATTTTGATGGCTACAATCCTATCTTCAACTTCACTAACGATGCTTATTGGCTCATGGTCTTTACAACATTATACCATATGTACAAATAGTGGATACTCAGAATGGTATCTTTTTCTTGTCTGCCTTGCAGCCTTATAAAACACAAGGCCACTCTGATTCAGAATTGTATGATCCTTTTGATTCGTGAAAAGATTTGAGCAGATAATACAGTTGTTGTTCTTCATTGACTCAAAGCAACTGACAAAAATATGCAGTATAGCTAAATAATAAAAGATTATACTGTCAATATCAATAGCTACTGTAATCGTGACATACAATTCAAAACCTACAAGTAAAAGCAGTTCAGCACTCTATTTGAAGGCCCTTAATTTTTTTTTAAAAAAAAAAGTTCTCAAAAGCCTGTTAATTATAAAGTAGTGGGTGAAATGTTCTTTTCTTTCATCACAACTCTGACTTATAGTTGGCCATAAAATCCTTTGGGGAAAAGAATCACATCTCTATTAATGTAATTTATGGTCCAGCCCATTTCTCCTTGGTTACCTACATTATAATAGTGATTAAGGAAAGGAACATTATATTAATTTTGCAGATGTCTTACTACATAATGCTTCAGTGAATTAGAACAATCAAATAGTTCTAATTTTAAGTTTCTGAAGTTATAGTTTCTCAGGATAGAGAATAGTTTACTGGTGTGCCCATATATGTGCACAACTCCCTCACCCAGTAGCACACATCCCACATGTAATACATGGGCCTACTCTATTGTCATCTGTCAGTACTTTGAACTTCCTTTTCTTGATTTGGGCTATGTCTACACTGACATGTAATGCAGTTTCAGAATGCAGATTAACTGTATTGAACTGGGTTATATGGCAATGTAGACTCATTTGTTTTTAGCCTAGATTTTGAAATTTGTTGAAGTTTGAAACATATAACCTCTTGGGTTTGACGTGGATGTGTGGGACTGGGTCCCCCTGTTGTGGTCTGGTCATTGTCTGTAATAAAGTTTACTACTACTACCTTGGACTCATACCCAGTTTAATGCAGTTCAATCTGCATTATTTGGCAGTGTAGATGGGGCCTTGGTTTCTTGAATACGTATCTTAAACTGTATATGAACAACTGTCATCAACGTACTCAAAAAAGGACAAAAGTTTTCAAATATGTAATTTCTTATCCCCCCCCCCTTAAAAAAAACACAGTTCTGGTGTTCTGGTGTTCCATTTTCTTGCCTATTTCACTATGTACTTTAGTATCCCAAGGCATTGTTGTAGTGGAATAACAAGTATCATTTGCTCTAACAAATGTTCCTATATCATCTCTCACAGGTATGTCTTTAAAAATAGGGTGTGGATTGTACCTTTGAAGAATGATACATCTTTGGGCCACAGCTTTTTACATTTTGTTGCATATAGCTCAAAACAGTCTTAAATTTTACTAGTAGCAGAAGGAAGCCCTTATCTTCTGCTGAAAAACAAATAAAAGAAATATGGTTATGTGAATTCATCTTGCCAAGTAGGCAGGATTAAGTCTGTTCACAGTAAGATGCATTGTGATTAAGCCATGGGATATTATAACATTAATCTCCCCAGAGATTCAAGAATTAGTATCTGTCTCTGAACTACTTCTCCCAGTAGCTATGATCCATGCAAAACAGATCCCAGCTCTTGCTGGAAAATGAAGTGTTACTAGTATTAGAGTAAATTAGATTGTTTCATTGAAAGGGAGAAAGCCTTTGGAAAACACTCACTTGTGGGAGTTCGGGTTTTTGTGGCTGTTAGAACACAATTATTAACTTATATTTATTCGGTCAATCTGTTTTTTCAGCTAATTTTTACAGCCATAGGTTCATGATAGTGGATCATAACGTTAAAACAATGCAATATCAATGTTAATAAAATGGTATCAAACATAAATAATATTAAATAAAACCAGTTCCAAATTTCACATATCCAGTAGCGCCAAGAAATGTTAAAGAATACAAGTAAAAATCGGGGGTGAGGGGATGACATTTTGACATTATTTTGAAAACAGCTATATATGGGGTCAGCTTGAACTCTCTCAAAGGGAAATCCATAGGATCAGTGTTACAACTTTTTCTTTTTGAAAAGTGGCAGTGCTTTGAGTACTTCCCCATGCCCAAAGTTGCCTTTTCTGTTGGGTACAGCTATCTAGCAATAATTGGGCACAAATCTTCTATAATTGCATCTGAAAGTGTTTGCAAATATGTATGTTTGTATCACAAAGGCTGCTGCTATGTGAAGTGGCTTTCTGTGATGTCAATGGGAAGGAAAGGTTGCTTGTGATAAAGAAGGGAGGGAAGGAGGGAATGGAAAGGGGAAAATGTATAAAAGGGGGAAATAAAAGCATGAGAGAGAGAAGGGAAGAGGAGGGAAGGAAGGAAGGAAATAAGGGTTGAAGAAAGGGACAGAATAGAGAAAAATAAGAGAATAGAAGAAAAGGAAAAGATGATAATAATAATAATAATGGTAGAGATCAACTGCATGGATTTTGGCTAAAATATCTGACTAGCCTACATGGAAAAATGGCTCAACAATTCAATGAGACATTGCAAAAAGGAAGTATCAGTGAATGGCTAACAACTGGGAGAACATATCTGATACAAAAGGATCCAGCAAAAGGAGCAGCACCAGGAAACTACAGGCCGATAACATGTCTGCCCACTATGTTTAAACTATTGATTGGCATCCTAGCTGACAGAATTCAAGATTATCTTAAAGAAAATAACATCTTGCCAGATGAACAGAAAGGCAACAAACAGAAAAGCAGGGGCACAAAAGACCAGTTATTAATTGACAATGATTCTGGAGAACTGCAAAAGCCAAAAAAATTAATCTTCACATGACGTGGATTGACTACAAAAAAGCCTTTGACTCACTCCCACACAGTTGGGTCATCAAGTGCCTAGACACCATTGGCATTTGTAAAAACATTGGCACTTTTATTGAAAATATGATGAAGCACTGGAACACTGAACTGTTTGTTGGAAATGAAAACTACGGACTTGTCAACATCAGGAGAGGAATCTTCCAGTCTCCCACTACTTTTTATCATTGTCATGATCCCTCTGTCAACAATCTTACAAAAAAACAAACCTGGGCTATCAAACATCTAAGAAATCTCACAAAATTTCACATCTACTGTACATGGATGACCTGAAGCTGTATGGGAAAACCAAAACTGAAATCTAGTCTCTGACTAACACTGTCTGAATCTTTAGCACTGATATCAACATGGAATTTGGCTCGGACAAATGTTCGACAGTGGAACTGAAGAAAGGAAAAATCATTGAAAGTGAGGGCATAAATATGCCCAATGGCCAAGCAATAAAGTGTCACCAGCCTGGGGCCTATAAATATCTGGGCATATTACAGCTTAACAACATCAAACATGAACATGTGAAAACTGTGGTCAGCAAAGAATATATTCAAACGGTCAGAAAAATTCTCAAAAGCAAGCTCAAAGGAGGCAATACCATCAAGGCCATAAACTCCTGGGCCATACCTGTCATAAGATACACTGCTGGCATCATAAACTGGACGAAGGTAGAACTGGACAATTTGGACAGAAAAACAAGAAAATTCATGACCATTCATAATTCAGTACATCCTCGCAGTGATGTTGACCAGCTCTATCTGCCTAGAAAGTCTGGTGGCTGAGGACTCTTACTAGTAAAACAAGCAGTCAAAGAAGAAAAACAAGCCCTGGCAGAGTATGTAAAGGAAAGCAAAAACCTGCTTTGATTGAAGTCAATAATCAGAAACTTCTCAAAGCACAGCAGACAAAGAACCAGTACAAGAAAACTGCACCCCAAACCAGAGCTGACAGCTGGCACAACAAAGCATTGCATGGGCAGTTCCTTGACAAAATTGATGGAAAAGTTGACAAGGAGAGGACCTGGTTATGGCTCACGAATGGAACACTGAAGAAAGAGACTGAAAGCCTGATTATTGCAGCTCAGGAGCAAGCCATCAGAACAAATGAAATTATGGCCAGGATTGAAAAATCATCTGACCCAAAATGCAGACTGTGCAAGGAAACTGATGAAACCTTGGATCATACTCTCAGCTGTTGCAAGAAAACTGCACAGACGGACTACAAACAAAGGCACAACTCTGTGGCCCAAATGATTCACTGGAACTTATGTCACAAGTACCATCTGCCAGCAGGAAAGAATTGGTGGGATCATAAACCTACAAAGGTAGTGGAAAATGAAAATTCAAAAATACTGTGGGACTTTCAAATCCAGACTGACAAAGTTTTGGAACACAATACACCAGACATCATGATTGTGGAAAAGATTGTGGAAAAGTCTGGATTATTGGTGTTGCCATACCGGGTGACAGACGCATTGAAGAAAAACAACAGGAAAAACTCAGCCGTTATCAGGATCTCAACATCAAATTGCAAAGGCTCTGGCATAAACCAGTACAGGTGGTCCCAGTGGTCATTGGCACACTGGGTGCCGTGCCAAAATATCTCAGAAAAACATTACAATCACAAAATACATTTTGAAACAGTATAATGGCTGAAAAATTAAATGCTGAGTGTGAAGGAACAGGAATGTGCAATTGTTCCTAGACAGAGAAACAAACAAACAAAGAAGAGAGGGAAACGGTGGATGAGGGATACGGAGGAAGAAAAGAAAAAGCCTCAAACAGAGCCTGCCCACTGTTGCCAGAGACATTGTGAGATAGGCCTTCTTAGAGCTGGAGGAGGGAGAAAGCAGGTGAGTAGCTGTCCCAATAACACTTGGGCAATTCTGGACATGGGTTGCTAGTAGTTTTATAAATTAGATTTGCAGCAGTTCCTCCTTTTTATTGCAAATTTCAAGTTAACTAATATTAAATCCACCTTAATAAGTTGATATTATTTTAGAAAATATGGGCATGTATGTACAAACATGTTTAGTAAAATCTGTGTATTTGTGGAATTGAATTATAGTGCACTGTAAAACTCAGGTAGGTTCTTTGAAACTACTGTGGTGAAAATCCATTTGCTTTCCTTCCATTTTTTTGAAGCTTCCAATTTTATATATGCAAAGAAAAGTTTGGTTTCAGTAGTAGGACCAGTTTCTGAGGCTTCTAAGCTCAAATAATTTGAAGCAAATTCCTCCAACTAAACTTATTTGCCTCATTTGCCTAAACATAATTTAACCCAACCCAAGAGACCAATAAACAACGGTTTTGCAAAACTTGGAGAGAGCTAGGCTTATCAGAGAATGTAAAATTTGTTCACTCTTTAGTCCTGTCTCATAATTTAATAAAGCAATTATTCATTTAATGACTTAATTCTGGAGTTGGGTTCATGCTGAAATTCCAGATCTTAGTACAAATAAATTGAATAAGGTTTCTCCCTTTATTAGAAAATATCCATCTTAGCTGATAATTAATTTCAGCTAGTTATTGAGTCTGTGAACTTTTCTTTGACAAAGGAGCAGGGACACGGGAGAGTTCCATCAAACCTTTAGGCCCTTTCATGCTACACTGTTATAACATTATGATTCCACTCCAACTGCTTTTGATGCATACTGGGGTTTGTAGAGTGGTTAAGCATTAGATATCTCTGGCTTAAAATGCCAGGTGCAGTTGACCCCTATGTATCCATGGATTTAGCATCCATGAATTCAACCATCCATGGCTTGAAAATATTTGTAAAAATCCAAAAAGCAAACCTTGATTTTGCCACAGCATTTTACTGTTCCATTCTATAAAGTGGGATTGAGCATCCACAAATTTTGTATCTGGGAAGGGAGGGCTGGGAACCAAACCCCAACAGATAACAAGAGTCCATTGTATCTCAGGGTGGAACCATGGCAGTCAAAGTGTCTTGAATTGGCCCTGATGTCAAGTGAGACTGATATTAGCTCAAATTAGCTGCAAAGACTGACAGAATTATTTTATTTACCTTCTATAGTTCTTCAGACTATGATTGAGTGACACACTGAGCCAGTTTTAAGTGTATTTAAAGTTGCCCATTTACTCTGCTTAACTTGGATTCTTAGCCAGCTTTACATCTTAGTTCAGAATCTTTTTTTAGTTAGAAGAATAGCCTTAACTGTGATTAATATGAGAGGATGGCATTTGCTCTAAGGAAACCATTAAGAAAAATCACTACATTAAGTCATTAAGCTCTCTGTAAATATAATGGTGTATAGGTAGGTTAATCAGAAATAAACAAAGTTTAATCTATTCCTAAACTATTCAGCCTGTAAAATGCAAACCTTTTGAGGAAATCAATGTTAGGAAACTAGCACACTCTCTTCCATATCTTAAAGCTCATGTGCTTTGCCCACAGCAGTGTTAATGAAAAAATAATTACAAAAAGTAATTGCATATGAGTGAACCAAAATTGAATTAGTCTTCTATATGTTTTAATTTTTACTGGCTTTATAGACTCTTCAAAACCACCAGAAAACCACTTCCATCACAAGCATTGTGCTCCCATCTCCAGACATCCTGCAAGCAGAGTTCCACATTGTTTAAAACAATTTCACCCTCGTTGCTTCTATCTGGTTAAATAATCCTTTAATCCTGCTTAAAACTAACAGATCTTGTCTTATTTAATGCTTTTTACTAATTGATGCACATACAATGGCACGGTGCAGTATATGAGGGCAGATTGATCAGTTTATCAAACGACAGAGCCATTACCAAATCATTAGTTCTGGTGGCTTCCTTGATTAGAAAAAGGATTCTTATACCTAGGGCCAACCGTGTTCTTTCATAATAAGGGATTTAGAAGATATTTATGCAAGCAGAAAATTGAATCAGCATCACCATCAGTGCATCAAATTATAACATTTTGAAGTGAATATTGTCTTTAAGAAATGATGGTAGATGTGGATTAAAAAAATCTGTGGTGAGCACTTTCTGTTCCTGGCCATGAGAGGGAATTGTATACTTCCTAGTATTTAAAAGTATACATTATACTATTTCGAAAAATATTAGTTAGGGCATCACTTTCTATTATGAACTGAAAGACCCTATTGCCCTGGCTTGCTCTACTTCCACAAATTCCACTGACCTTTTGCATCCCCTCATTAACCTTTACACTCATTGACCCTTACCTTGTCAGTGGCAATTCAATCTGATGTCTTCTCATGCAATCCTTGCTGGACTAATGTGAATCAATGTGATCCAAAGCATCATCCTCAATACTGTTTTGAGTACCAGTTTTAGGTTTGAAACACATACACTCCAACTGTTCCAGTTTGATAGAGGCAGTTCCACTAAATCCTGCCTTGTCCCACTCTTTCAGCTGTGTGTCAGATATTAGACTTTCTCTTCTCATTCCACTTTCCTCCTTTGTCTTCAGCTTGCCTCAGTAGCTGCAAATGAAGTTCAAAGTTCAAAAGTCATTCACACTCCATTCAGTCAGGAGAATGAAGAAGAAGGGGCAGAATTTTATCCTTCCCAGTAGGTTCAGACAAAAGCAAACTGCTGCAGACCTTCCTAGCTTCTGTGTTCTTCTTCACTAATATCTTTTGCCATCTTGACCACATTATGATTTTGCTTGACTAGTTTTCATTGATGAAATTTCAGAGAGTATGAAAACATACTGGAGATACATCACCATATTAACGTTGCCTATCAGCGAAAACAGAAAATATTTCCCTCTCTCAGCAAAAAGTAGTCACAGTAAGATGAGCATCATTCTATTGGATCTTAGGAAGAAATATTTCACTACAAAAAGAGTTGAACATAGAGGATTATTTCAAAAGAATCTGAAAACTTTTAAAAAAAAACTGTAATATCTAGAAAGGGCCAGTAAGCTCATAGCCAAGGGAGGGGTTTAAGGGTTGAACAACAACAACAACAACCACAACAACAACAACACACCCCTCAAAAAATCAGGTTTAATAAGCTGTTTTATTCATGAATTTTTACTGGTTAACTAAATCCCCATGCTAAGTCTATAAGAGCAAAAATTAGAGTTCCTCCAGAACATTTTATGTAGTCTGCCACATATTGACAGTCTCTTAGAAAAAGCCAGGGAGATGCGCACAGAATCTGTGAAAGAATTTCAGGAGATTTTTGACACAGCAAGATCAGTGGTGGAGTCCTTGGGTGGAGAATTTAGAATTCCTCACATCTGTTCAAAGCAGACCTGTAAAAGCAACAACCAGGCAACTAAACCAACACCAGTGGAATATTATAAGCTAAATGTGTGCATCTCATTTCTGAACTTTTTCTGCAGTCACCTTCAAGAAAGGCTTACAAGGTGCAGATAAGTAGTTCAGGAACTGCAAGTGTTCCTCCCTATTTATTGTGGCCATTTTAAATCCAACTTGAACAAGTGCACAGAACTTCACAAAAAAGGCATTCAAGATACCAACACACTGATGGAAGAATTTGACCTGTGGAAAAACCATCAAATGCACTGGAAGTCAGGACCATTGCTGGGGCGCGGGGGGGTGGGGTGGGGTGGGGGTGTTAAGGGTTTTTAACCAATTTATGAGTAAACCCGGTTTCTTTTTTACCCTGACACATTTCAGGGCAGGGTTGAACTTTACCTCCCCACCCCCCCCCCCCCCAAACACCCGGCTATGGGCCTGTTGGAAGCATATCTTGTCTGTGATGGACAGTTTTTTTTCCGAATGAGAAGAAACTTGTTCAGATTTCGGCAACATTCCCAATGTCAACAGCTACAAATGACAGGAAGTTTTAACTCTTAAATATTTGAAAATGTACATCAGAAGCACCATGAGGCATGAAAGACTGACTGTACTTACACCCTTGAGTGTCCACTGAAGTTTATCGATGGAGCCTGATTTCTATCAAAGTGTATTGACACGGTTTTCAAGTGTTTCCAACAGGCATTGTGGTATTCTTTTGTAACCACTACATTAACAATTAAGAGTCATTGGGGCATGGTTAGACTTGAAACTTTGTAGCTAAAATATAAATTTGATTTAATTGAGTTTATATAAAAATATAGAGTGAGTGCTGGACTATGACTCTGGAGACCAGGTTCAATTTCTCATGGAAACCCACTGAGTGACTTTTAGCAGGCTAAGCACTGCCAGCTTCAGAAGAAGGCAAAGGCAGACCCCTTCAAAGCAAATTGTACCAAGAAAAACCCTTAGAGCCACCATAAATCAGCAATGACTTGAAAACATAGAACTACAACAATTGGCTGTCTTGGTATTCATTGCTGTATAACAGACAGCCACATGAAGAAATTTGATTTCAAAGTGCATCAGGACTTGTCATATTGGAGTAACTGGTAATATAAACAAGCCCTGGTTCTTCACATATTGAGAAGAAAATATTATCTAGGCCAACTGAGCAACAGCCCTTTGTTACTTGGAGTTGGATATTATGCAGTGCTTTGCCAGAAAAAAAACTCCCAAAGGAACTAATAAAACAAAGTGAAATAGCTTGAATATTATCACATATTTATGCTCTACTAGATACCTAGAAAAGCAATTAAAGGGACGCCATCAATGAGAGGACCCATTGGAATGAAAATGAAACCTGATATTACCATTGTTTACCTTAAGCTTCTCTGAACTGAAATTACTTTTTGTTGCTTCTGTATTCAAACACAATGACAAGAGCAATTTAATCTAATTTATGCCTTTTCAGAGCTTCCCGAAGGGAATGTTCATGTTCCCAATCAGTTTTAGATTTATTCATCCATAATAATGAATAGTACTGTGGTCAAAAATGCATCAATTTTAATATGTTCTTTCATTGTTTCATTTCCAAAGTGAGCCACTTAGAATTTTTCCTCTAAGGTTTTCTTTTCTCTCTCTTTTACTCACCAGCATTTATGACTTCATTGGAAATCTTTGTTTGAAAAAAGAGCATTTTTATGACACTGTCATTTAGTTCTGCCATACTTTATGCTTTTTAATCCTTAAAAAAGCAGATGGAAACATAAGGAACAGACAGTGGAATTCACAGTAGATTTGCAATTGAATTTTTTCCTAAAATGGAATAAAGGGCCCCATCAAGTCTCATTCATTTTCTAATATATGAGGGCCTTTTATAATAATTGACTTGTTCCTTCATATCCTTGTGTGATTGTCACCAGACATATTTCTGAAATGCTTTGAACAATTGAGAGAAAAGTTGACCAAAACTAAGTATTATTTTCCAAAAGAAAGCCAACCCCTTGTAAACATTACTGCTGCAGTTTCCCAATACTCAACAGACTTCCACCACCTTTGGATTTCTCGCTTTCTAATGACTCACTTATTCAATGCTTGAAAATTAGTCACACTATTAATTTGACAAGGGGTCCTCTTTCAGCAGTTCTTGCCTATCAGGCTTTGTTTGGCTGCTTACATATACATGCTACAGTATATGTAATGTACATTTGCAAGCTAAAAAACTGAGATCCACTTTTCAACCGATTCCACTTTCAGATAGCACCTGGACCTTCCTGTATTCTAAAACTAAGACTCTACCTCAAAGAGTGAAACAGTCAATGTACATTTTCATCACTAGCTCACTAAGAAACGTAATGTATGGGGCATAGATGACCTAGGTCCCTTCTACACTGCCATATAATCCAGATTATCAAAGCATATTATCAAACTGGATTATTCGAGTCTACACTGCCATATAATTCAGTTCAAAGCAGATAATCTCAATTTTATATGGCAGTGTAGAAGGGGACCTAGTCTTTTATAAACTAAAGTACTGAATATGAATGCATACATATTAATGTTACTTTGCATCACTTATGTGGTCATTCTCCATTCTGTCATCTTGAAAAAAAGACCCCCCCCCCCAAATAGTAACAGTTCCACTGACTGCCCGTTATGACAAATAAAACCCTATACACAGGCCCATAGCCAGGATTTCATTTCGGGGGGGGGGGTGTGAATTTTTTTCAGGGGGTGTTTTGGGGGGGCTGAGTTTCGGGGGGGGGCTGAGTCTGAGTGAAAGAGGGTCTAGCCTAGCAAACCTTTTGTATCATTACCCCAATACCCCCATGCATATGGGATATATTCAGTATAGTGATCAGATCATGATATGAATAAACGTAACAGTTTAAATAATGCACCAGTAAGGCCTTTTCGCGAACTACCATGAGAATTTCCGGGGGGGGGGGGGGCTGAAGCCCCTCAAGCCCCCCCCCACCCCACCCGGCTACATGCCTGCCTATACAGCTCAGGTTCAGGCTATTTGGCAGATCATATCTCCTGATATGACCTGCTTGCGCCCTGAGGTCCTCAGGAGAAGCCCTCCCCTCAGTCCCACATCAAGAGTTTTTCTAGGTCTTGGGCAGCTTGTTGAAGGCATACCACCAACTCATTAGGAGTCTTTCCCCTGGTTTTTTTTCTGCAGTCTACAGGAAGCCTCTTGGGTTATGATGCTGTCACTCTTCACCCACTGACTTTCTCCCCAGCCCCTTCCCCTCACTCCTGCCTTTTTGGCATGTTGGCATACCGCAGATGCAAATCAAATGCAAAGCCCTTTAAGCTGAGACAGTAAATTGTGTTTCCAATGGGGAGGAGATGAGCACTCGGGGTTTAAAAGCCACTATACACATTCAAAATATCACAAAGTTCTGTTCTGGGAAAGGTGAAAATATGATTTCGCACATGAAAATGAGAAGCATTAGAAGTCATCTTCCAAAAATTACTGGCTTGCCTTGTAGTACCGAAAGCAATTCACAGTTTTAGATGTCCCAGTGGTGTTGTATGCACCCAAGCATTGACATGTTCATCCTGAATTATTTAAAGTATAAAATCATTAAACATGGAAAGAAAAGCCTATATAATTAAATCAAAAACAGATGTTGATAGTATAGCTAGGTAGTGACATAGTTTTCTTCAACCTTTCCTGTGTCTTATATACCATCTCCACAGACTGCATGCCTCGATATTCATTATTACGATACATTATAGGAATTGATTTTTATGTGGTATCAGTTTCAAAGCTTAGAATGTAACCTTCAATGAGCAGTTAGTTAGCTTTTCTGTTCTGAAGGAAACTCCCTGTATTTAGTTATGGTTATAGCTGCTCTTCTTACCAGAAATTTTTGGTTTAACTATTATAACATATGGTAGTTGCTAAACAGCACATTTCTTCAAACTTACTGGGCTGTTGTAAATGACACACCTCAATAGTGAGGCCATGCTGTTAGTAAAAAAGTAACTAAGACAGCTATAGTTACAATGCAGAAAGGGTTAAATATATCCCTTGCTACTAATTTCATGACACCATAGTAATTCTAAAAGTGAATTACCACCATTTTTTATTTGAAACAACTTAGTTCTAAGCTCTGGTGTTTAGCCCTAAAGACAGAAATAGGGAGCCTGCCGCTCTGCCTGCTTCTGCCTGTGCATGTGCCAAACACTTTAATTTGGGCTGCAACATAATGACATTTTGAAATATGCAGTGGCATTTCTGCTTGGTTGCTTCTCATCATTTTGTTTCCTTGACATGGAAAATAAAAGCTTACTAACTGTGGGAAGAATTAGCATGAAATGTGTCCATCAATCTCCATGAAGAAGCATTATGCTACAGAATTATATTCACGCTGAAGTAAAGGTGGCATAATTGAACAGAAACGTGTGCAATCACTGATAGCCTTGTAATGAGAAGTTCTCTTCAATTCCATATTTGCTCTGTCCAAAATTTAATTAATTCTTGCCTTGCATTTTGCTGCTATTCTAATTCTATTTGTGTATGTTGTGAGCCATTTCATCCCATGGTACAATGCAGAGTAGACTAATTTTCCCTTTGAAAATAAGGGTCTAAATGCTCAGTTTGGCCCCCATATCCACGTTACTGGTACCCACAGCTTCATTTATCCATATCTGACAAAATAGGTCCACTCTAGGCATTTTCTAGATCTTCCAGCATGGCTTTATTATATTCTTGCATCAAATGCCCTGTCAAATGCTACTGTCACAGTTTCATGTATTTCTTTCACAATTTCCAGAAATGTATCCTCTAGGCCTGGGTAACAACGGAAAAATTTGTTTCTAAAATCGATTCGTTTTTTGGGGTTTTTTGTGTTTCGATATTTAAAAGAATTCCAAAATTTTCCTTTTAAAAAGTTTGATATTTACGAAATTTCGTTAATATTAACGAATCAATTCGTTAAAATGGCGGATGCGGTTGCGCAACGTGAAAATAATAGTTTTAAGTAATAGTTTTAACCTCGGAGAAGGAAAGAGGGGGGAAAGAGAGAGAGAGAGGAGGGGTGAAATCTCTATTCTGGTTTGACAATGCTTCTCAATAATAATAATAATAATAACAAACCACTTTCTGCCTTCGTGCATGTAAGGCACAGTGAAAGCACTACGGAAAGATGGCCATCCATTCTTAATAATAATAATAATAATAATAATAATAATAATAATAATAGTTTTAACCTCGGAGAAGGAAAGAGGGGGGAAAGAGAGAGAGAGAGGAGGGGTGAAATCTCTATTCTGGTTTGACAATGCTTCTCAATAATAATAATAATAATCATAACAGTTTTAATCCCTGCCCAGGAAGGCAGGAGGTTAGGCAGGCAACAGGCAGGTCTCTGAGTGCTGCACTGCTGTGTCTCTTTGCCCAATGCACGCAGGCCAGAGTGAGGAACGAGGTGAGGTGACGACAGGAGGAGAGGAGAATTTGATCCACTTAAGCAGAGGCCAGGGACCCGGAAGTGGGGTAAATGCCGACCGCTTGCAACCAGGGAGAGGGGAGGGAAACAACTATAAAACTTGCACCAGACATACGGAAATAATAACGAAACAATTACAAAACAATTACGAAATAGATTTAAAAATTCGTTTCATTTTTTAGTTGCTCCTGAATGGTTTGTTATCGCTTCGTTATCAAGAAAAATAACGAATTATTAACGATTTACGAAATTAACGAACGAAACCGCCCAGCCCTAGTATCCTCCATGGATATAGCAGTCATGCTTTATTACCAAGTTGCATTCTGTTACAAAACAGTTTTGAGATACTTTGGAGATCTGCTGGCAATTGTTTTAATATAGCAACGTTGTTTTTCATTTGTATATGGCTACTTTTGTTGTGAGATACAATTTTAAATATATAGCACCAATTTCAAAGTAGTCCCATAGCAGAATTATTCTAAATTAAGGGACTTGTGGGTGATGGCTGGTAAAAAAAAAACTTTAAAAATAAAATATCTGGGTTACATTAAACACAATATATGCCATTTTTAAACGGTGGCACTCAAGTTGCAATCCTTCGCACAAGAACTGCAACTTTATAGCATTGTATAGGAGTTGTGTGTAGGATTGCAACCTGAGAACCACAAAGAAAGGAGCAAATAATAATATACAAGGCGGTCTTACATACCTTCTAAGAGCTAATTCAATGGGACTGAGTTCTTAGAAAACGTATGTAGGAGTGCCCTATATATTATTACTTGCACTTTACTTCTAAACTGGTTTTAATATTGAATGTAATGTTTAAAATATTTAATATGTATTAATTTACATTTAATTCAAATTTTAATGTTTATTGGAATTGTTTGTGTTCACAGGCATTGAATATTGCCTATATGTAAGCCGCCTTGAGTCCCTTTCAAGGTAGAGAAAGGCAGGGTAAAATAGTGCAAATAAATGAATAATAATAATAATAATAATAACACTTTATTTATATTCCACCCTTCTCACCCTGAAGGGCAGATCATAGGAACAGATACACGGCAAACATTCAATGCTGTTTGTATAGACAGTACACAGACAGAACAAAAGGAGGTGTTGTTTCAATGCCATGGACGGTGGGCTCAAGTACACCTGGGGACTTGAGCCCAACTAGGCAAAGATAGATGCATCCTATGGCTCACAGGATAGAGAAGGAAGTAGCTGGATCTGAGAATAGATGCATCCTATGGCTCACAGGATAGAGAAGGAAGTAGCTGGATCTGAGAATATTTGGAACCTAATTGACTTTGCAGGATGTAGAAGAATTAAATATTTCTGCTAGGAGAATTTTTCTGAATTGCATTTTTGCATTTTCTTACATGTTTTCTTCAGCATGATTGTGAAAGCTTTAAGCATTGTGCATTCAATTACATCTTGATCATAATACCTATGAAAATGGTAAGAGTCTGGAAACTTTTGGCCTGTTATACAATAGAAAAGTTCTTAATCAGAGGAAAAGTGGGACTATTTGCAAAGTAAAACTATATTCTGTTTTTCAACATGTTTTGTGTGCACATTGGTATATTATTTTATGCAACAAAAAAACACTCCATAATTTTTGCACAAGCAACACTGTTTCTGGAAATACATATTATGCAAAAATGATGTTTATGCACTTAAGATGCCATTTTGTACAAAATAGTGTGTTTCTGGCAAATGTTTGTGTGTGTGTGTACAGAAAATGTGTTTATATGATGCCTCTTTTTGCCATTCAGAACATATATATGCATACTCATGCAGAATAGTTTTTTTGGTATTTGGAAATATCTATTTTTTCCCACACTAAAGAAAACTGCAGATACTACTTGTCCTTGTACACAACAATGAAACATTCAAAGTCTGTATTCCTGAACTCCAAAATAGAATAAAACACATGTCTTATCTCCTGAACTCCGAAATAAAATAAACATATGAATGTTCATCACAAAGATTCAATAAGAGTATAGCAATTTGATAGTCCATCCAGCCTAGATATCAGCATGCTACACATTGGCCACAGGCGGGTGCCCTATCTATGTCTCTTTTGATTGCCCAACAAGTATCATTTGATTGTCCAACATGTATTTCTTTCCCATCCAATGTTGCTTGGCCCCCATGACTTCTCTATGAGCAGAAAGACTGGTACACAGGAAAATAGCACCCATAAGGAGATGCAGAATGCTGTATGTAAGAAGAGCCGATTTACTTTATTGAAGTGTTATGAAATGGCACCCACAATACTTAAGCAAACATAAAGACAAAGCCGCAAAGGACTAGATGGAAGTCAACAGATTTTTTAAATTATTATTATTATTATTATTATTATTATTATTATTCCTTTTTCTTGTGGGATATATATCCTACATTTCTACTACACCATGTACAAGGGTTTTTCTTTCTTTCTTTCTTTCTTTTGTGATAGTAGGCCTTGCTTTTAGGATCTCTTGAATTTTTTGTTATATTGTCATATGTTTCCTACTTTTCTATTACACTATTGTTCTTCTACTTTACATGTACAAGGTGTCTTTTTTCCTTTCTCCTTTTCTTTTTCTTTTGATTTCCCAATCCCAAATTTCCCCTTTATACCCTTAATAAAATATTTTTTTAAAAAAAAAGAAAAGAAAGAATGCTGTATGTATGAAGTTCTAATTTGCCTGCTGGGTTTCACAAATGAAGATGTGAACCAAGGAAGAAGTTGACCACCAGCACCATTGGTCTTTTTGTCTATTTGTTGAAAGTAAAAAAAGGAAGACAGAAGTAAGGATAGCCTAGCCTGGGCTAACAATAATCCAGTTGTCCTAACACAGTGGTTCCCAATGTTTGTTCCTCCTGGTGTTTTGGACTTCAGCTCCCACAATTCCTAACAGCCGGTAAACTGGCTGGGATTTCTGAGATTTTAAGTCAAAAACAACTGGAGAACCAACCAATGGGAACCACTGAACAGCTTCTACAGTATTATCAATATCAGGCTAGTACTGAGGCTTTCTTCTGTGGGCATCAACTTAAGTTGTCATTGTTTTTGAGAAGAATGGATGGAAGCTGACTTTAATGCATGAAGTATTCAAAGTGCCTGAGCTCTTCACCCAATTCAAGATCAAACTCGCAGGCTCATCATCAAATGCAACTGCTTGTTAAAATTCATGAGAAGTGCCTTTTAAGATTTGTATTGCCAAGAATGTGAACGCACACTACCGTGCAAATAATTTCAAATGAAAGGTTTCTTAACTTGAAAATTACCAGCCTTGTTCTCATACAAGGAGTATATTCTATGTTAACAGATTGCTGGACAAATTTGTTAGACTGATGGAAGAGGGTTTTTTTTCCTGTAGGCAAGTGTGGAGTTTGTGATATAGAATGGAATTGAGCAAAATGTATTGAATGCACTGTGTATGCTTTATATCTTTTGAATGAAAGATAGCGTTTGGAATTATATTTCAGTTCTGATTATCTTGGATTGAATATTTCTTTGGAATCTCCATGACAAGTGAGAGCCTAATCCAGCTATAAAAACTATTCTTATAAACTTGGTGTATGCCTATGATTGAAAATACCCAAAACCTCATGTCATACTTGCAGTTAGAATCTACAGTCAAATTGAGCATCTTCAAATGAATTCATATAAATTTGATTTAAAATAAACCCAATTTGAACAGACTACATCACATTTCTGGTGATGTCTTGCTGATGCCAGGTCATGTGAAATGCCAGCAAGCCTCTGGGAGAGAGCTGCTTACTAGTGGCAACATTGTAGCAGTGATCCCAATGCACCCTTGGCCTTGTCAGTCATGAGAATGGCCAAAGGGCTCCAGGAATGCCTTGCAGCAGCACCAGAACCCTATGAACTGCATTTTTCTGGTATGTATGAATAATCTGGCCTGATTTACAGCTTCTTAATTTGAACAGGTTTTTGTAGAAAAGGTACAAAATAGACTAAAGTAGTTTGCCAATTTCCCATTGCTGCCACTATGGGTGTACCTGTGTGTGCCTTATTTAACCCACATTTTCAGGGGCTCCTTTTTTTTATTCTTAGGAGAGGCCCTTTTATCCATTAGGAAGTAATTGGAAGTGGAAAATGGGTTGTTTGATCTAAAACATGTCACCTGTTCTACCCAAATATAGCATAACTGTCTCCAACAGTCCCATTTGATGTAGATGAGTTTGCCATGTTTTTAAAGGAAAAAATAGGGCTGAGTTGGGCCAGGGAATGGGTGGATTGCATTCAATCCATGGCCCAGACTTTGACCACCATTGCTAAATGAATAAGTTCCCAGGGCTCTTTCTGTGTTCATATCTATGTTTTGAGTGAAAGCAGAACTAAAGCATTTAGAAGCATTTTATTTTATGGTTAATATACAGTAAAGGATATTTTTGTTTGCTTGTTTAGTCAGACTCAATCAAGACTAATGGTTTGTTGTTGATTTCACAAGCTGGGAGAAGACTCTTGATACTTAACTAAGCAAACTGTTATGAAAATAGTTTGTATTTCTTTCCTGTGGTTATTTATGGTCTCTTTGCTTTTACTAAGTACATTTTAGAGTGCTGCTACCTATTTGAGAAAATGTAGAACTCTCTACAAGTACCATATTATATTAAGGAATTATTCCACAAATTATGCTATATGGTTTTCAGTATTTCTACTTCTGTAAGGTTGTGAGTGTGGCAAATTCCACTTTACACAGTAAATGCCCTCAGTGAGTTATTCATCTGTTATTATTCAGAGTATAATTCACTGTATATATTCAGAATGTTGTTCCTTCTCAATTTAACAAGAGTTCCGCATAATGTTAATAGAATGATTTTAAATCCATATATGTCAGCAATAAATCCATTACAACTCATGTTTTCAGAAAATGTTATCTGCATTATAAACTTTTTTTTGCTAGTTTTGGTCCATGTTCTTTCTACTAAGGACATTAAATAATATAGCCACTGGTATCTGTTTATACATTCCCAGTGTTTCATGAGTTGCCTTATAAAATAGATCACCAAATGAACTGATCTATTATTAACTGGGATCCAGAGGGGGTAATTCATGGAGTTGTCTTTCTGAGTGGTTGTTGAGTATTTGATTCATAAATTCTGTGGAGTTGGGCTTTGGAGCAATCAGACAAGAATACGCGCTTCGTAAAGGAGTAGCACTCAAGAAAAATATCCTCCTGTTCTGGAGGCATAAGGTTCCAAAGGAGTCATGCTCTAAAGAGCACAAAACTGACTGCACCAGGCTCTGCCAGCCTTGAGTTAAAAATACATTTGATACAAAGATGAATTTTCAGGCCAAGCAGTAGGAACAAAGCCTTGGTTATGGCTGTGTGACTTTTTACTTTACCCTATCACGTCCCAACCAATGTCTCATTGCACTTGCAGCCTCTGAAACGTCATTCCAGTTTCAAATGTATTTTAACACAAGGCTGTATGTGGCTGGTATTGTTAGCTTTGTGCCAAGGCTTACAACTGGATCCTATGCCATACTAATGGCCCACCTGGCCAGGATACCTTCTAAACCATAGTGCCACAACTGAAGGAAAACAACTTGGGAGATAAAGGCAGGGCAACTACATAATGAACTAATAGAGTCCTGAGGTGGAAGATTAGTTGTACCAGATCCAGCTACATTTGGGAAATGTATTTTTAATGTTCCTTCAAATTAAAACAGGGAAGCTGAAGAGACTACATTCATTTGTTATAGTACATGATTTGAAATACACTATTTAAACAATATACTTGGGCTGTTTCTGCGTGTTTTAATGTATCTCAGTTGGGAAGAATTCTAATTTTAGATAGCTATTATATCAGAAAAGAAAAAGCCCTGAAGATACAACTGTTCTCGAGTAATTATTACTATTTTCAGTACCTTCTAAACATTGCAAACTCCACTCCACATTAGTTTTGCTTCATTCACATATTGTCAAAAGATGTCCTCTGCCTTTCTTCTAAAATGTCCTCTGAAACTGCAAAGAAAAGAGGGGAATGTTTCCTTTTATATCTTTGCAGTTTAGAAACCCCCTCATATGTGCAACATAAATAGTCAAATCCCTTTGTGTTTAACACAGTCCACAGGTCCTAAACGTATCTTTTCATGTCTTTACTAGAGCTCTATCAGTCATCCATACATGATAAATGCAACAGAGATCCATTTCTTTAATTATAGTAGACAGCCTTATCTGATGCATACTCCATGTCCCTAAATATGACCCAATCACATTTCTAAGATTTCAGCTTATATAAAAAAAGAACATAATCATGCTATATTCTAAATTCCCTTTGCTAATCCAATATTCCAAGCAAGGGTTCTCAATCAAACCAGCAACAATAAAATCCAGTTATTTTGTTTTCTTTTCAAAAATTGTCTGAAAGATGGAATATTTCACAGATAGAATGAACGTGAATATTTCAAAGATGGAAAGGACATCTGCTATAGGGGATGGTAGTTCTTTCCTTTTTTACTCTTGAACATAACCAAGTAAATATTATTAAATTACATAAAATAAACAATGCATTATAAAAACAAATTTGTAAAATGTTTTTTGAAAGTGATTATCTCCATTGGCAAAGGAAGTAGCATTGTTTGTAACTCAGGTGTAGTAGTTAGTTTTAATGTTGGACTTTGACTCTCAAAACCAAGGTTTAAAGTCCCACTCAACTACAAAACTTACTGGTTGACCTTAGATAACTCATCCTTTCAGCTTCAACAGAAGACAAAGGCAAACTTCTCTAAATGAATAACATCAAGAAAAAACCATGATAGGTGTGCCCTAATTTAGAAATGATTTGAAAGCACCAAACAATAGTACACATCAATACTTGAAGATGAGTAACATGCCACATTTGCTGAGCTAGTGAGTCATGGGAAATCTAAAATGGTCATTCATGGAAAAGTTATCATCAAAGAACCCAGCCAAAATGTGAGCCTTGCCAAGGCTCTTTTTAGATCACATGCTGTCAGCACACAACTCCTGTTCAAAGTATGAAGAACATCATAATATGTGTGTGTCTACTAACTTCCCATGAGCAAAGCTAAACCATGTTAATCCTGCCCAATACATCTCACACACAAAAAGGCCAAGAGAGCAGGAGGCCTGAAAGATCAGCACGCTGAAAATGTTTCCTGCTCTCACATAGCCATGAAAGCACAAAAGGTAGGAAGAATCAGACTAGATCCAAAGCAACATGGGTCCACTATACTGTGACCACCAAAGGGCTTTATAAATATTGGAGAAAAGGCCTCAAACTCAGCTTAATAAGCTAACCCCTCATCCAGCAATTCATGATTACTTTGGAAATAGAGATGGAAGATGAGCCCTTTAGAAACAAATATGACAAGGATAAGTCAGATAACCTGGCAAGCCTCCAAACCATACACTCCAAAAGTTTGCATACTTTTAAAATGAGCAATTTGGTAGGAGCTTTGTTATTTTGTAAGCATTACCTACTGATGTCCAATAACATCCTCACACCTTCTTCTTCTTTGCAGACAACTTTGTTCTGATTCCAGTGTTTGCCTGAATTGGCTAAATGACCATGCATGCAGAAATGTTCCTTTATTCTGACATCTTTTAAAAACAAAAAGGAAAGTGCAGGTTTTGTTGTAAATTATGCAATATCCAAGCTTTTCCTTGTCATATGTGTTTGCCGAGTTTAGTGGGGAAGTGTCTGTTTACCAAATCTTTTAAGCATATTCCATCCAATTTTATCTAAAACTTTATAATGCTTCTGTAATTGTGATAAGCTGCCATCATCAAGTTCCCGCTGGTTGCCTTTCCTTCCTTTTACTACCACCTCAATGATTTCTGTCCTAAAGAGAATCATAGAGTTGTAAGAGACCTCATGGGCCATCCAGTCCAACCCCCCTGCCAAGAAGCAGGAAAACTGCATGCAAAGCACCCCTGACAGATGGCAATCCAGCCTGTTTAAAAGCCTCCAAAGAAGGAGCCTTCACCACACTCCGGGGCAGAGAGTTCCACTGCAGAACAGCTCTCACAGTCAGGAAGTTCTTCCTAATGTTCAGATGGAATCTCCTTTCTTGTTGTTTGAAGCCATTGTTCTGCGTCCTAGTCTCCAGGGCAGCAGAAAACAAGCTTGCTCCCTCCTCCCTATGACTTCCTCTCGCATATTTATATATGGCTATCATGTCTCTTCTCAGCCTTCTCTTCTTCATGCTAAACAGGGCCAGCTAAACAGGACACATTCCAGCTTGTCAACATCTCCCTTCAGGTGTGGTGCCCAGAATTGGACACAGTATTCCAGATGTGGTCTAATCAAGGCAGAATTCAGAAAAGAATACTATATAGATTCTTCAAGACTTTTCTTTCACTTCTGTTTCTTCTGTAATGTTTTACTGATTACTATTTTATTAACTTTAGACAGTGTAAAAACTGGCACATAACAAATAAGTTAAATTAACATAGTTCAATGTATTGTATAACAGTAAAAGAAGTTAATTTTATAATATAAATTTCACATTTATATTCTTCCTGCTCTTTGAAACATGGTTGTGAACCCAGGCAGCTTCTGTTTAATGTAGAAAATTATTATACAATGACCTACAGAAGTTTTCACAAAAACTCCGTTGTCTTTTCAGTATTTTGTTGTGTTATAGCAGGCATGGGCAAACTTTTTTTTTGCCTTGAGGCCATATTGTGGGCCTGGCCAGGCCGGGATGGCTGGGTACACACTGGGTGGGACGGGCCTGGGAGAGGGTGGGCCTGCGAGGGGGCAGGACCAGGAGGGGCAGGGCAGTACCCAGGCTATCATCAGGTTGCTCACCTCATCCTTATGCCAGGAGGAAAATGAGACATACGGTGTTTGCCCCAATCCTTCTCCCCAATATTCCCCCCTCAATATTTGGGCTGGCCTCTTGGCATTATGTCGGGAAGAGGGTGAGACAGGTGATGTCACTGAACACTCCAGAGAGCTCTCAAATGCTGTGTGCCTTCCTTGATCCATCCTCCAGGCATAAGGACAGGGTCACCCGCACCAGCCTTATCCTGGGATACACGCGATACACGCAGTGACTGAGAGTGCTCCAGAGGCTCTCAGCTGCTGTGTGCCTTCCTCCCTCATCCTTTCTGCATAAGGATGTAGTGGGTCATGGCATCCTTATTCCAAAAGGACAGGGAAAATGAGGAGGGCCTGAGGTAAGTCCCCAGGGGGCTGCATTCGGCCCCTCGGGCCTTAGTTTGCCCATGCCTGTGTTATAGCCTGTGGATTAAATGAACATGATAGTTATTGTTACTACTTCATGTATACAAAATACTTAATAACACGAGAAAGCAAAATATTTTTATTGTGACCCAAAAATTAAACAGACAAAAGCAAATTGGCCGAAACAATTCTTGTTGCCTTCAGTGAGAGAGTCAAACATACTCTGCAATCAGAAATGCCACAGATGTAGTTTTCATTTGTTCTCTCATTTTGTCTTTTTCTTCTTGTTGTCTTTTTCATATACAATTCTTAAAATAGTTGAAAGGCATTTGTGCCATTTGATCTCAAGAGTTAAGGCACCTGTTTCTTGGAAACCCACAAGTTTATTGGAGATCGCATCTAAACGAATAGTATTATGTAGACAAAGTTCTGTTAAAACACCAATATGCCTGGATTGAAGTTGTACAGGAGCATCAATGAGGCATACTTTAAAAAAAAAGTTCGATCAGCCTACTCCATAGCACTGTTGTCAGTGGATGGGAGATAGGAGTAAACACATTAATAAACACTCTCTAGGCCATTCGTGGAAAAATGACAAGCAAAGTTAAAAGAATTTAAAAAAAAGTACGCAGACTGCAACGATGAAAAATAGGCTGAAAATGAGTCAAATGAGCTATTTATTTTGTGGAATGCAAAAAACAAAAAAAAAGCCCCAACACTAATATTACTTAAGCCCTTCTTCTGACAGGGGTTGGTTGTATGGGGATATCAGAAGATGTGGCTTTAAGGAGCTGAAGCAATAGGTTAATTAGTTACTTGAAATGGAGTTCATTCCAAATCCCATGCCAGATATGGGAATTTGGGTTTTTGTTGTGTGCCTTACACTTGTTTTTGACATGCAGTGACTCTACGAGCACCCATCATAGATTTTTCTTGCAAAGATTTATTCAGCATTCGTTTTCCTTTGATTCCCTCTGAACATTTGGGATACTGTTTTTATGTGTTTTTTTTTAAGTGACTGCTTTTCAAGGCTGAATCAGAATTGTTGCCTTGTCCTTGCTATAACTGTGTGGGAGTAGGAAAGAGCCACATAACAGATGTTTTGTTGATTATCCCTTGCTAGAGAATCCTTGGTGCTTATTTGTACAAATTGCATCCTGAGTATGAACAGCTTATCTGTTATCTAGAGTCCCAATTGGTTTATTGCACTTGGCTGAACATGAGCAATATCATCTAAACCTAGGTTACGATTCTGCTGTAAAAGGAGAGTCCTGATCCATCCGAGCAACAGCACATGTAGATCAAGAAGCTGAATTAATGAGGTTTGTCTTGAAATGGCTTTTGGAAGATTAAAACCAGTGCTGTGCCAAATTTTTGCAGCAATTAGTGTTCAAAGCAAACAGATTTCTTTATTTCTTCCTTCATTTGAGATTTTTATGTGATGCTAAACTGGCAAATGTCCTTGGGTATTAGCAAATACAACAATACAAAAGAATCAAGAAAAACACTAGAAAAATAAATGAATCTGCTGAAATAGGATCAACACAGTAAAATATTAGGATGGTTTATTATGAGACCAGTTGTTTTCTATGACAGAAGGAATGGATAATACTGAGGCCCCTTTTACACTGCCATATAAAATCCAGATTATTTGTTTTGAAATGAATTATAAAGAATTGTAGACTCATTTAATCCCGTTCAAAGCAGATAGTGTGAATTTGGCAGTGTAGAAAAGGCCTTAGAGATGTGAGACTCTTGGAACTTGAAGATCATAATTTAAAATTTGGATGGCATGCCTATCTTTAAAATGATAAAGTTAAGGCACAGGCTGAATTTTAAAATTGCTGTACAGGCCGTCCCCAAGTTACAAACATCTGACTCACAAACAACTCATTTTTAAAAATGGGGTAAGACAATAGGAGGTGAGAGAAATCTACCCCTAAGAAGGAAAGTTCACTCCTGAAAGAGTTATCCACTGGAGCTTTATCACCAATCCTTTTTTCCACAACAAGCCACATTTTTCAAAATCCAATTCTCACAGGAACAGAAAGTGAGGTGAAATCTTCTGATCAAGGGCACAGATAGTAAAACTGACAGCACAGAAGTATTAACCCTTCCCTGTGCTACCCAAAGCATGCATGCGTGCGTGCGCGCGCGTGTGTGTAGGCAAAGGTTTCCCCTTGACATTAAGTCTAGGTGTGTCTGACTCTGGGGGGTGGTGTTCATCTCCATTCCTAAGCTGAAGAGCTGGCATTGTCCATAGATGCCTCCAAGGTCATATGGCTCTGAAAGTGTTTATTTTAAACTTTATAATATGTTCAGTGTGATATTGTGTTGTATTGTTTAATTATGATTTTTAAATGTTTGGATTGCTGTAGTGTTTTTTACATGTTTTATCAAGTTACATATGCATGTATTTATTTGTTAGGGGCCCCCGATGGCGCAATGGGTTAAACCCTTGTGCTGGCAGACTGAAGACCGACAGGTCGGAGGTTCAAATCCGGGAAAGAGTGTGGATGAGCTCCCTCTGTCAGCTCCAGTTCCCCATGCGGGGACATGAGAGAAGGATGGTAAAATATCAAAGCATCCGGGCATCCCCTGGGCAACGTCCTTGCAGATGGCCAGTTCTCTCACACTGGAAGTGACTTGCAGTTTCTCAAATCACTCCTGACACACACAAAAAAGTTGGCATTAAATACTTGCCTTTTACAGTGTTAGTCCCTTCGAGTTCTCTATGGGGAGATGGGACGGGATATAAATAAAGTTTATTATTATTATTATTATTATTATTATTACTTTATTTTTATACCCCGCCTCCATCTCTCCGGATGTACTCGGGGCAGCTTCCATGGGGATGAACCTGAACAAACAGGGTTAAAATATAACAAACTAACAAATAAAACCAACATAAAACAGAATAAAACAAAAACATTATAACAGAATATAAGAGCAACCATCAAACCAACAACCAATGACCCTGTAATAACAAACAATTTCTGGGCCCGGGTGGGCAGACTGGTGCAATTCAATTGTAAGGATAGGGATGAAGGATAAAGTGCATAAGTCAAATGCTAACACTAGGGATAGAGGGCGATGTGAGATGGAGCATTATAATTTTGGGTACAGAACAGTAGTAAAGTGTGAGGATGAGATTTTGGGTCCTGGCTGGGGCAAAGGTTATCTGGGGGATTGTCTAATCAAAAGCACAGCAGAACATCCATGTTTATATTATTATTATTATATTAATAGATTGTGAGTAAGCAGTTGGAGAAAGAGGGAAATCTAGTGGCATTTTTCTTTTAAATCCTGTCGTTATGCGTTGATGCATATATGTGCACATAGGAATCTCTCCATATTTGTATTAGGATATTCACATGTGTGCATATAAGCATCAGCACCTAATTGAGTGATCACTCTCCCATCCAGCTGGTTCTGCTGTTGCTGTTTGTCCCCATGAGCTAGATCAGGACCCCCTGTTCTTTTAGATATTGGGAACCATGGTGGCATAGTGTCTTTATTACTTTTGTTACACTTTTTTCCACTGCTTTAAAATATATTTTTCCTTTGATGTACTGGTATTTAGAGCAAAAGGTAAAAGAAGGAAATCATTCCCACTGCTAAAGTAACAGACCTGTCTGTGATATGCACACCACTGCATTTCCCATTGAATTTAATGCAGCACAGAAGAATGAAGTAATTTGTCATTGCATTGAAGTCTTCAATATTGCACTGTTTTTAATTGTCTATCTGTTTGAAGAGGAATTACAGTTTAATAAATGTGGACACAATTCCCTTGACAACAGGAATGATAAGTTCTTTTTCTCTCTTCATGCAAGACAAGCCTAGCACAAATTAGAACCAAGATATCTGTTCAGATATGAAAAACCTCCTGCCAAATCTTTAAAAATGATTGGGATTTGTATCCCCTACAATACCTACAGTAGAGAACAAGGCCCTTTACCTACATGCGTATTGCATGCATGCATGCTGTAACACATATTTGGTGACAAATCACATTAGGTAGCCAATAAGAAGCTGACATAGCTGTGTATGTCAGCTGTGACCCTCCAGAGATCCACCTGCCTTTAGGGTTGCTTCTCATCCAGGTTTGCCTTATTTAATTCCCCAAACCACTGGGATTAGTTTCTTGAGTGTGGTACAGTTCAATAATCTATTTTTAAGGCTTTTAAGAAGTAACAAGTGTAACAATGTTCTGATTTTCTTCATTCGGTTCAAACTGATTCTTTAAAAATATGTTGAGCGATCAATTTCAGAGCCAGATATATATGAGAAATTGAGGTTCCAGCACATAGTCTATAGAGAATATTGTTGCCACTACATTAAGGTGACCCTGTCCAAGTACAAACAGCTGACAAGAGAGAAAAATTCATCATGGTGGCAATGATGTGCTGGACCTCTTATTCACAACATTTTGTTTTGCTTTAGAGTAGCCAAGAGCAGTATAGGTACGAGAGGTAATTGCAATGGAAGAGCTAGCCTTGGAATTTTATATAACAATACAAAGAAAATTAACTGCTCCAGGGAAGCTGCAAATTTCAGTGTGGATGTGCAGTTTTTATTAGGTATGGGAGAACATGAGTAACTTCTATCCAGGGAAAGGCCTCTGAAAAATTGCTTTCCGATTCCCTTGACCCTTTTTGTTTGAATGTACTCTTACAAGTGTCAATATAGTTACATTTATTTCAAATGGAAGTTGTATTCTATTCATGAGTTCTTACAATGAATCAATGTACTCACAGGATATATTTGTTCCACTTGTGTTACATAGGAATATGCAACTTGTTTAAAACACTGGAAGACTCCTGGGCATTATAATCAATGTAAGTTTGTGTAACAGACTAACTTACATCAGGAATAAAATTTATAAGTACACTGATTGAAACCACAAAGAATTTTACGGTATAGTTGGCTTCGTCATCACCGATTCAAACATCCATGGTTTAAAATTATTCCACAAAGAAATTAAAATAAAATATCCCCCAAGGAAACTTTTACTTACTTTTTCAATTTTATGTGCAATTTTACTATGACTGTGTATATAATAAGACTTGAGAATTCATGGATTTGGGTGTCCACATAAGTCCTGGAAACAAACCTCAGTGGCTATCAATGACCCCTATATTCAGGCCTCATTTTTGAAGTGAGTAAATTGGTTGTATTGCCATGCAATTTCTTTAGTTCAACAATTTTGGCTTCCCTTTTCTAGCTTATTTAAGAACGTTATCTCATTGGGGGAGTTACCATAATGTATAAGGGACGTTCATTAAATATTTCCCCTGACCCACTTCTATTTATCACAAGATGCTGAAACTGCACATGTGTAATGATATAAGTCTTTATAGGTTACGTGCCAATTTACAACTCAGACCTGATAACAGTCTTGATTTTATTGTCATGCTCACAGTATTTTGGGACCAGCATGGAGTCATATTGATGGATTTCTTAGCAAAGGGTACCATGGTTGCTGGGGCATACTATGCTCCACTGCTACGGAAATTGCAGGAGCCCATCAAAAGCAAGAGACGTGGCATGCTCACCAAAGGTGTCCACCTTCTGCAAGACAATGCATCAATTCAGAACTCACATGTTGCCCAAATGGAAGGGTGCTGCTGTGGCTCTGAAATTCTACTGCATCCTCTTTATTCACCTGACATCGCACCATTGGACTTCTACCTCTTTCCAACAAGGAAGTTATTTTTGAAGGGCAAGCATTTTTCAGATGGTGAGACTCTGATTTCTGAGGTCACAACGTGGCTTTTGGAGCAACCTGTTGACTTCTACAAGTGAGGTGTTTACAGTTGCTTAAAAAGATGGGAGAAGTGTGTACCTCTGGGTGGCACCTATATAGAGAAGGACTAATAATTGTGCCGTTTCATTGCTCACAGGAAGTTGATCGGGGAAATCTTTAATGAATGCCCCTCGTAATCATGGTGTTTAGTCCTGTAGTGTTGCAATCATTATGTTCCATTATTCATTACGTATCACATGCTATTTGAATTTGCTGGTTTCTGCATTACTAACCATTTTCATCTTTATCCCATGAGCAAATGGATTCTCTGCCCTCTCCCCGCTTTTTGTGAAAAAGGATCTTCGACATGCCGAGGGATCGAACTCTTGTGGTATCAAGATTTGCATTAAAAAGGCAAAGAAAAATACTGATCTACTACTTACATACTTAGGTGATCCCTCGTTGTCCAAGTAGGATAATCCTCCAGGGTGGGTCCATAGGTGACTATGGAACCCTATTCTTGATCTGCATCGTCTCCTGCAGTGAGGGCATTGGTTTCCAGGTGGAAGGTGGTCCCAGTGGGGGTTGGTTTGAGGTGCCTTCCTCTTGTCACATATCTCTATTTCACCCTCCACTCGTGCCTCTTCAAATTCTGCAGCACTGCTGGTCACAGCTGACCTCCAGCTGGAGCGCTCAAAGGCCAGGGCTTCTCAGTTCTCAGTGTCTATGCCAGAGTTTTTAAGGTTGGCTATGAGCCCATCTTTAAATCTCTTTTCCTGACCACCAACATTTCATTTTCCATTCTTGAGTTCAGAGTAGAGCAACTGCTTTGGGAGATGGTGGTCAGGCATCCGGACAATGTGGCCAGTCCAGCGGAGTTGATGGCGGAGAACCATTGCTTCAATGCTGGTGGTCTTTGCTTCTCCCAGCATGCTGACATTTTTCTGCTTATCTTCCCAAGATATTTGCAGAATGTTCCGGAGGCAGCACTGATAAAATCATTCTAGGAGTTGCATGTGATATCTTTAGACAGTCCACGTTTCGCAGGCATATAGCAGGGTTGGGAGGACAATAGCTTTATAAATAAGCACCTTGGTATCCCTACAGATGTCCCGGTCCTCAAACTCTCTTTGCTTCATTCGAAAAAATGCTGCACTTGCAGAGCTCAGGCAGTGTTGTATTTCGGTGTCGATGTTGAGTTTGGTGGAGAGGTGGCTGCCAAGGTAGCGGAAATTGTCAACATTTTCTAATGTTATACTATTAAGCTGTATCAGCTGTACTCGAAGAGAGAGACTCTGCCCCTGTGGCTCAGGTAATGTAGAAACAATAGAACATGTGCTCCTTCAATGCCCGTTCTACAGGGATATCCATGCCAGGCTTACCTTACCTCTGATATACAAGCACCTAGGCCGTTCAGGACAATTTTATACCTCCCTGTTACTTGCAGATACTTATTCCGCTACAACCTACAATGTTGCAAAGTTCTGTGCAGCAGCATACAAAATCTGTCAGGGGATGACTAGTCCCAAAAGTTAACTGTGTGTCCAGTAATCATCTTCCCTGAATCTACAATTTGATGATGGATCTGTGCATTGTATGTTTTTCCCCTGTTTCCCCTTCCGCTCCCTCACCCACATTGTGCTTCAGTAGTTATATTTATATTTTTAATGTACTAAACGTATCAGGTTTGTATGAAATGTGATTTCTATTTCCTGTGCTGGTCTATGACTGAAATAAATGATTTGATTTGATATTAATCTTTGGCATTGGAGAGGGATTGGCAGGTGACTGCTGGAAGAGCACTTTGGTTTTCTCGATGTTCAATGATAGGCTGAGCTTCTCGTATGCTTCTGCAAAGGTGTTTAGAGTGGCTTGTAGGTCTTCTTCTGAATGCGCACAGACGACATTGTCACCAGCATACTGGAGTTCTATAACAGATGTTGTAACCTTGGTTTTGGCTTTCAGTCCGCTGAGGTTAAATAGCTTGCCATCTGTCCGATAAATGATTTCCACTCTGGTGGGAAGCTTCCCATCAACAAGATGAAGTATCACAGCGATAAAAATGGAAAATAAGGTCGGGGCAATAAAACATCCCTGTTTGACACCTGATTCCACCTTAAATGGGTCACTTTGGGAGCCACTGCTGTCCAAGACTATTGCCATCATGTCATCATGGAGGAGCTGCATGATGCTCACAAATTTGTTTGGGTACCCAATTTTCTGGAGGATGGTCCAGAGAGCACTGCAATTTACTGTGTCGAATGCCTTTGTAAGGGCAATGAATGCTATGTATAGTGGTTGATTTTGTTCCCTGCATTTTATTTTATTTTTTTGTAGCTGTCGTGCAGTGAAGATCATGTCCACTGTTTCTTTGGAGGGGGGGAAGCCATTCTGGGATTCTTGAAGGGTGTCTTCTGAGAGGGGTAGCAGGTGGTTTGCAAGGATTCTTCTGAGGATTTTCCCAGCTGAGGTTAGAAGGGAGATTCCTCAATAGTTTCCACAGTCTGTTCTTTCCCATTTTTGAAGAGGGTGATGATGGTGGCATCTTTGAAATCTGCTGGGATTTTCTCGGTCACCCACACTTTTTCTATGAGCTGGTGGAGTTGTTGTGTCAGCTCAGGTCCTCCCTCTTTAAAGATTTCAGCAGGGATCCCATCAGGTCCGCTGGCTTTATTTTTTGTGGGCTGGTAGCATTGCTGACTTCTTCCAAACTAGGCAGTGCGCAAGCTCATCCCTGGTTTGTTGTTGTGGGATTTGTGAGAGAACCTCTTCAGCCACATTGGAGCTGCGATTCAGGAGGCTTTGGTAGTGTTCTTTCCAATGTAGTGCAATTGGTTTTTTGTCCTTCAGAAGTTTGGTGTCATCTGATAAGCATAGAGGCTGTATGCCATGGTTTCTTGGTCCATAGATGATCTTTGTGGCTTTGAAAAATCCCTGAGCATCATGGGTATCTGCCAGGTGTTGGATTTCTTCAGCCTTCTTTGTCCACCAGATGTTCTTGAGTTCTCTTATACTTCTTTGGACCTCAGTTTTCGCACTGGCAGAGATCTTTTTCTTAGCAGCACAGTTGATGTCTCTCTGCCATGTTTGGAAGGCTTTCCTTTTCTTGTCAATTAGCTGTTGGAGCTCATTGTCATTTTCGTCAAACCAATCTTGATCTTTCTTGGTTTGGTATCCAATAGTTTCTTCTCAGGCTGTGATGATGCAGGTCTTCAGTTTGTTCCAATGTTCCTCAACATTTTTGGGGTGTTCTATGGGTAGATGGTCTTTGAGTGCCGTTTGGAGAAGGGCTTGTTTGGAGGGCTCCTGAAGGGCTTGGGTGTTCATTTTGTGCCTTGTCTTTCTTCCTTGGCGTCTGCACTTGGGGACAGTCTTGATAGCCATAGTGGATCGGATTAGCCTGTGGTCTGTCCAGCAGTCATCAGCACCTGTCATGGCTCTTGTGAGAAGCACATCATGGCGGTCTCTGGCACATGTGATTACGTAGTCCAAGAGGTGCCAATGCTTTGTCTGGGGGTACTTCCATGATGTCTTGAACTTGTTTTTTTCTGGCAGAAGACCATGTTGGTGATGACAAGGTTGTGTTCCGCACATTTGGTGAGAAGCAGGATCTACTAAAGAAGTAATATTTCTTAGTTTTAGTTTTTAATAAACAAATACCTAGAAGGTTTGAGAGCTTGCATTATGGCAGAGTACCTGGGACTGGTTAGGGGATTGCTCACAGGACATCCCATTTGCTCACTTCATAGATTTGATTCAATGAGGGCAATTCTGGCAGCTCTTATCCCATGTGTTTTTGTACTTTTGAAATGGAATATCCCAGTTCCTAAGTCCAGAAGGCCATCTCAGACCATCTTCTCCTCCCTCCCCTTTTTATATTTGTTTCTGACGTTTAACTGGCAAATCATGACGAAGCTAACAGGAAGTTCCCCTGCATCATGGGAAGAACCCCTTTATAACTCGTACCCTTAATGGATTAGAAATATTTTAAAAGGGGGGAGGGGAGAGAAGACATGGGAGAAGGCCCTTGGTTTATGTTAGCATGAGTATTTATCTGTATCATTATCAGATGTAAAAACTGAGTAATCTGATACATGCATAACAAAAGTACTTTTTATCTCTCTGTACTGGACCTTAGTCTGCTCACTGTAAATCAGATGGTGAGTGGATACCAGCCAATAGCCATTTCTACACCTAGAGATTCCCAGTTCCTAAACCTGAGGTGCATCTACACTGTAGGATTAATGTGGGCTGACACCACTGCCATGACTCAGTGCTATGGAAAAATGAAAGTTGCAGTTTTACAAGGTTTTTCACCTTTTATGCCAAATAATGCAGGTGCTATACCAAACTACAACTTCCAAGATCCCATAGCATCAAGCCACAGCAGTTGAAGTGGTATCAAACTGCATTGATTCTACAGTGAAGATGCACCTCGAGATAGGATTCTTCATGCAAAATATGGCTGAAACACTCTTGTTTGTTGGAAAGAGCTTGAGATATTTCCATCCAGTCCCTATCTACTGTGGAGCAAGACAGAAACATTGAGAGCTTTCAGAATCTCCCACAAAGAAGGCATATTCTTTTTATTTTTCTCTGTGAAAATATTTGTCAAACATTTGTCAGCATGAACATTTGACATCAATAGATTTTGCAGTTGCACTCCTTATTTAACAGTAGTTGCTTATATGTAGTAGCAGTTTAAACTGGATGCTATTTGTCAGGTAGCAGTCAACAGTTGGGTGACAGCTGAGCTATAGCAGCAATCAATATCTGGCAGTATCAGACATACAGCAATAAATATTTGCCTTTGTTATTTATTTAAAGTTTCTTTTTATTCAGCTGTTCAGTTTCTCAAAGTAGGACACTCCTAGAGTGGCTTAAAAATACAAGCTGATCCCTGGCCTCAGGTTTACATTCAAAACCAAAGACACAGCATTGAAAGGAGAAAGGGAGGAGGACGAGGAGGAGGGAAAGGGGATAAAGCACAATGAGACACCATTTCTTGAAGTTACAGACAAGCTGGGGGTATTTACACTTAAGAGAGAGAAATGAAAGAACTGATATCTTAGAAGAACAAATAGAGAGAGATCTCCAACAGATGGCAGTCATTTTTCTGTTATCAAGATATTTGAACTCAACATTTGAGTTCTTTTTGCAATCCAAAGGTCTATTGGCAAATTTGAACCTTTTTCATACTGCCTCTAAAAATAAACCAAAAGGGTAATGTGTAAAGCCACCCAGTGGACGTCCTACCTGGAACTGGAAATGTGAACATAAAAATACATTGCTTTGACACATTTTCTGTTATGCCCATGCACCACTTTTCTCATTTTTGTGATATGCCAGGCTTTATCTTGGAAAAACAAAGCAAAATGACAGAAAATGGCCATGCTTGCATTCCCCAAAAAGGGAAAAACTTCAATCTACATCATGTTAAGAAGCAGACCTGAGAACATGGTTGACCACTTCTGTTTTCATAAAGTAAATAATGGCAGCACATGATCCAGACAGGGAAAGACGTGTTTCCATGTGTGATTGTAAGGGGGGGGGGTGATACAGGGTGCTGCACAACAGTTTCCAATGCTGCCCCACAGATTTGGCCCTGCTTCCTCATGGATTCCCCCGCTGTACCTCAGCTTAAGGCTCTCCATGTGATGATGTCCAAAGTACACACCCTGCATCTTGCTTCACCAAGAAGGAGATGTGTCATTGTAAATGAATTTCTAGCATTTTCCTTTTTTTCTTAGAGGGCTAGTGCAGGATGCAGACGCTGGAGCTTGCTGTCCCTTATCCCTATAATATATCCTGATTTAATAGCTGCAACAATGTACATCCACACTACAGCTCAGCACTGTTTAAATTTCAATAGCACCAAAATGTGCTGCTCTTGTTTCTGTTCTGTGCCTTTGAGGAAGTATGACTAGTGTTTGGATCTTGGGAATGCATCGATACCCAGAACTGTCAGTTCAGTACACCTTTTCAGAGCTTTCACTTAATCAGGCCCTGTGAAGTCTGCCTCCAGGAGGATGGATACGTCTTTCAAAGTGACAGTGTACTCTAATTCTTTTCCATAGCCTGACAGCAACAAAGGAACAAAACTGAAGGTGCAACCTGATGTTCTTTTCCCATGTCTTTTTTTTTGTTTTTTGCCCCACCTAAAGATTCATTAGATGTGTTTAGTTTTGATGTTATGACTATCATCAATCTCCATCTTGTGATATTAAAATCATTATTCAGTTGTATCACTCTGTTCTAAGAAATGATGAATTGCTGGGAAATAATCTAATATTAAAGTTCTATAGGTTGGTAACAGCACACATATATTACTACAAATTACTCTGTGTGAAAGTTGTAATGAAAAACTTTGGGGCTCCAACTCAAAAGTTTGCAGAAATTGAGTCATAGCCTGCTTTTCACCCAAGATGTGAATTGCCAACAAAATATTATTGACAAATGCAGTTGGAACAAAATACATTGCAACAATTGGACCAAGACCTGTTTTGTCCTCTGACAAATATCTCTCTCAGAATACACTGTGATGTAGCCTGAGACTTAGATGCCTTCAAAACTCTTTTTTTAATTGATATTTCGTTTTATGAGTGGGTTTATACAATTAATACATGAAAGATGTCAATAATCACATTTCTTTACATCCTTCCATTATCTCCACCTCCTTCATTCATTATTGTCCACTCACTTATCTAGTATATCTGAATTCATTCACTCTTTTGTTGTTGTTTTTTTGTTTTTTCTCTCCCCTCCCCCCCCCCACCTCCCTCCCCCTCCCCAAACCCCTACCACATTTCCTTTAGAACTCTAACTCCATCCATGAGCTCAGCTTTTCCCATCTCTGTACAATATTTACATTGGCTTCGCCTCCTTTTATCCATTCCGAATATATGAACCATTTCTCTTAATTTTCCTCATTTTATCTTCCTTTATAACCTCGCCAGTTGCAATTGCAATAATTTCTGATTGGACCTGGTCAAACAAATAATTATTCCAATTAACCATGTCCCATTTTTTTTTGCATCTTTCCATCCCCAAGCTATTACAGCCTTCCCTGCAAGAATCATTGCTTTGAATAGATCCTGATATTTTGGATCAATCTTCCTGCATCCTAATATCCCCATGAACATCAACTCCATATTTATTTGCAGTGGTATCTTAAATATTTTCTCCATTTTACCTGTTATTTGTTTCCAGAATGTTTTTGCCTTTGGGCATTCCCACCACATATGTGCATACCATCCTTTGCTGAGGCCACAGTGCCAGCAAGTTGGGCTTTTACCGTCAATCATGTTTGATAACTGTGCTGGGGTACAATACCATTTCCATAAGAATTTCCTTTCCATTTCTTTGAATTTCTCTATCTTGATTTTCCTAGCCTCTCTTATTAAATCCTCTATTATTTGTCTTGTGAGTACTCCCTCTTTTTCCCATTTATTTTGTAGTGTTCTTATAATATATTCCTCATCTCTGATCATTCCTCTGTATATTTCTCCGATTAACCCTTTCTCTGAGATCTGTATTTTTTATTATATCTTCCATTATACTTTCCTTACCTATACATTCTCCATACCTTCCCTGTTTCAATTTTTTATATAATCCTAGTATCTTAATCCAATATTTGTTTCCCATTTTATCTATTATTCTGCTTATAGGGATAAGATGGCCATTCATATCATACAGGTCTTTAATCCTATAATATCCCTTGTCCCTCATTTCTCTCCACCAGCACGAATCATACTCCTTCTCGTAAAGGCTCTCAAGCGGGGACCATTTTGATATTCCTGGCATCAATTTAGGTTTCCATTTTTTCCAAATTTTTAATGCAAGTTTTCTGGGGCCTCTTGTTCTTTTAATGTTTATTTCCGAATTCCCTGTAAAGATTCCAAAGCTTGCCTCTCTTTTATTAACTCCATCTTCAATCTTGAACCATTTATCCCTATTTTCTTTCATATTTTCAAATAAAGGTTTTAGCTGAAAAGCCTCATAATATAATTCCAAATTTGGAACTCCCCATCTCAGTTCTTCCTGACGTATATAGTATAGTTTATTTGGCAATGTAGATTTCTTTTCTCCTAATATTCATTTTTTATAGTCCTGTTCAAATATTAAATTGTCCTTGTTTGATTTCCAATGGAAGGACTTGAAATAAGTATAATAATTTTGGTGTCAAAAACATTTTAGTTGCCTTTATTTTTCCTAAGATACCCAGATTTTTCTTTTTCCAATTTTTCATACTATTCGAAATTTTCTTCCATGTCTGTTTATAGTTGATCTCTGTCATCTTTTCCATATGTTTATGTATAATTACACCCAAGTATTTTATTTTTGTCCTCCCCATACCTATTTCTGTTATATTATCAATTTCTCTTTTTTCTTTTTTGTTTACCTCAAAATACATAATTTCTGATTTCTTTATATTTACCCCCAGACCAGTATTTTCTTCAAAATCTGTTAATATAATTTTTAATTCTCTTATTCCTATTAAAGGTTGAGTTAAAACCATCATAATATCATCAGCATATAAATTTAATTTAATTTCCCCTCCATCATCAAATTTATAACCTTCAATCCTTACGCTGTTTCTAATTCTCTCTGCTAGAATCTCAATCCCCACTATAAATAGATGTGGTGATAGGGGACAGCCTTGCCTGACTCCCCTTTGAATGGAAAATTCCTTTGATAAGGCTTCATTAACTCTTACCATAGCTTTGCTTTCTCTATATAACTCCTTTATTGTCTTTATAATTGGTTCTCCTATTCCAATTTTGTTCAATGTCTCCCACAAAAATTCATGATTTACTGTATCGAAAGCTTTATATATATCCAATTTTAGTAATACCAATTTCTTTCCCTGCCTATGCTCCATTATATTTATTATATTTCTGATTGGGTGTCCAATTTGCCTCCCTTTCACGAATCCATATTGGTCTTCTTTTATCACTTTTGGTATTATTTTTCCAATCTATTTGCTAAAATTTTGGCGAATATTTTGTAATCTTGGTTTAATAAACTGATTGGCCTATACGAACCTGTTTCCTTTGGGTCTTTCTGAGGTTTCAGTAATACTCTTATTTCAGCTTTCCTTCATGTGTTAGGGGCTTTTTCTCCTCTCATTATATTGTTAAATAACGTTTGCAATTCAGGGCCTAATATTTCTATAAATTCTTTATAAAATTCAGCTGGAAAACCATCCAGACCCGGCGATTTTGATTTTTTCAGTTTCTTTACCACTTCCTTTATTTCGTGTTCTGTGATCTCAGCATTTAATGTTTGTTTGTCCTCCTCTCCTAACCTTACATCTAGACTTTCTTCCATGTGACCTTTCTTATCTTCCTTGTATAATCTTTGGTAGAATGCGGCAAATTCTTCTCTTATCTTAGCAGAATTATGAATTATTTTGTTCCCTTGCGTCTTTATAGCCTTGATATTCTGTTTTTCCTTTCTATTTTTCAGATATTTTGCCAGCCTTTTCATGGAATTAATATTGGGCCTCTGTATTTCATTCTTAACTAAATTTTGCCTTTTCCAAATTGTGAAGGAATCTAATTCATCTAATTGCTTTCTCAGTGTTTTAATCAGGTTCTGCATTTGAACACTGAACTTGTTCTGTTGTTGGACTTGAAGGTTTTTTATCTTCTGTATCTTGTTTTGTCTATCTGCAAACCATTACTTTTTAATTAATCTCTCTTTGAGAATGCAATGTCCTCTAATCACCGCTTTAGATGCCTTCAAAACTCAAGCCAAGTCTATCTGTCTGGGGGTCGGGGGGGGGATTGGCTCGTGGCTTCTGAATCCATTGGACCTAGAATATGAGTTGGAATAAAAACTATTATAAGGACTACTTATAATGAAAGGAGAAGTACACATTGTCCAACTGCGATGTTGGAAGGAAGTAGGGATATTCAGTGGTCCATCAAAAGCAAACTTCCCAGCATCTGATTGCTTTGTCACCAGTTTTGCCATGGAGCTCTCCAAAGAGATTTGTCTGCTTGAATTCCTGTGTGGGGCTAGGGATACAAGGAAGAGCAGAATCATCTCCCCCACTGACAATTTTCCCCTGCAACTCCTGACAACATACAGACACCCCTCATCACAATTTATTTCCAGTAATCATCAGAACAAATTTCTCAGGGAGCATTTTCCCCCTCCTCCTTCTTTTCCTAGGCTTTAACTTCTAGGGGCACTTTTAAACTTAGCTCTTATTCTGCCATTTTAACTACAATTGTTTCTTTCTTTTTTTTACAGTATTTTATCATTTTGTTCCAACTGTGGTTTTTGTAGTTGTCCTAGAAATGTTTCTACATGGAATGGTGCCTATGTCTGTTTTCTCCCCTCTCTCTTTCCCCAAACCCCACTCTCTTTTGTCTTGTATCTTTCTTTCAAACTGTAATCCTTAGGGTGAGAACAGTCTTGTAATTTTACTTTTTGAGCCAAAAAGTGTGATAAATGTACTGTAAAAATATAATGAATAATGTGTCTTAAATACATTTCAGTGACACTACCCTAAGTTTTAATATCCATAAATTTAGGGGTTATCCATTTGACATTTTCCAATGGCCTACATATTATCTATCTGGTCTTCTTCTCCAAAAATGGTACACTGCAGGTGGGGTCTTCTTCTGATGGGCTCCAACCAATGCTTAGTATGAACCACCAGCTCTGTCTTAATACCCATGGTTGAGAGAAAGACACACTGTGTCTGAAGGAAGCGAGGATTTGAAAAGAGAAATCTGTATTTATCACTATGAACCAGCAGATTAAGTAATCATATATATCCATTACCATGGTGTACAACTAAAACTCAGTTGTAGAATAAACATGTGTGCGAGCACATGCATGTATGAAATTGTGTTCCTCTCAAGAACTAAAATTTGATGGGGTGTGTTGAAGTATACAAATGTAATAATGATTTCTGACCTTCCAGATGAGGGTTTTGATGAATTAACTGACAGTAGGTTGGAATGGTGTTTCAGAAGATTAATGTTCTTACTCAAAGAAAGCTTTAAAAAAATAACCCTCTCTGCTTATTATTAGACCGTCCTCAGTCATGGTTGGATAGCTGACTTTCCCTTTAGTGTGTGAGGCAATCAACATTCAATTACCCAAGTGCTTTGATTAGTTGATTAAACATCTAGTTATTGAATATGCATGAGACTCCAAAAGTAAACATATCCAGATTAGTGGGTTTATTCTTTTTAAACCACCTGTCCAGCAACTTTTTAAGGTTTACAATTCATGAATATTTATAGATCCATTTATTTTAAGCTTGTGTTATCTTGCCTTATTGTGCATGCATTTGTGAGATGCATTTGATATTCCCTCACATTACTGGTATCCAAAATGAAAGAAACTTTTAGATGACATATTATTTAACTTGTAAACATGTACCTTTTTGTCCTATACACACATGGGCCCAGCAGTAGTGAGAAATATACTGCCATAAGTTTGTGAGCTGGCTATCATTTTCCTACTGCAAATGTGATTAATGACATCTAATTTTGCATTGTTACTTTTGAGTGTTCTTTTGAATGGACCATAGGATGGATCCTAATGCTCAAGCTCTCCTGCAGTCAAGGCAGGGTGCCAAGTCACCATGAAATGATCAGGCAACATTGGAACATCAAGACTCATATACAGTTTAGCTCCTTCGGTCATAAGAGCATTAAATCTGTACTATGTTCTAGTCAGAAAGACTAGAGTGTGAAAGATATTGAATTAATCCAGTTCAGGCCAACCACAAGGTATCCAGCAGGATGAAGAGAAAGGCAGTAAAGTGGTTGTTAGCCAGTCCAGAAGTCACTTGGCAAGGCAGTAGACCTGATAAACAAAGCCAACAAGAAGTAAACAGAGTAATAAAACATAAGTCAGGAAAACACTGAAGGACTGCTAGTTGCCAAGAATAGTTGAAATAAACAAACCTACCAGAAAGTGGCTCTAAAAATTTATAGGCAGCCATTTCAAGACACCAGCTAATTATATCAGTGCCTTTTGTTTAACGTCCTCTGGGAACAACCATTTTTGTATCTATATCACTTGATGAATGATGCCAGTGGGGTGAGTTATGACATGCGTACCACCTCTTGCCTTAGCTCCTGAGTGACCTTGAAAAACATATTGTACTTATAGGAATCTTCATATTTATAGATGATTGACTGATAATAGATGGGTGAAGTAATTCGACCTCCTTTTTTACTGTATCTTATGTCAGCTGTTGGGAATATCTGATTATAGATTCCAACCTCAGCAGGACCGATGGAAATGTCTAAGCTCATTTGTTGCTTTGAAGCAAAGGATTGCTTACCTCCTGTAGTAGGAGAATGGGTAAGAGGAACTTGGCAGCTGCTATTTTACACTATGTGCTAAAGAAAATCTGCAGGTAAAAAACCCTAACTTAAAGACATTTTGTAGTGAGTCCACTGTGTTATATCCATTACAACTCCAATACAGGCAGTCCCCAAGTTATGAACACAATAGGTTCTGTAGGTTTGTTCTTAAGTTGAAATTGTTTGTAAGTCAGAACAGACACATTTTTTTAACTGTAACTTCAGCCAAAATTATATAAATATAATTTGGATAGCACAGGGAAGGGTTAACACCCCTATGGTGTTCGTTTTGCTGTCTGGAATCCTGTTCAGAAGATTTCACGTCATTTTCTGTCCCTGTGATTTCTCTCATTTCCTGTTGTCTCACCCCTGTTCTTAACTATGAGTCATTTGTAAGTTGTATGTTTGTAACTTGGGAATACCTGTGTGTGTGTGTGTGTGTGTGTGTATGCATACACACACACACACAAACATCTAAACTGAATTACCTGGCTTAATGTGTACTACAGAAGAATTTTACAATATACAGAGTCTAGTTGTCACATATTAAGATAGCTTGAAAATGCATTAAATGGGCCTCTGTCTCTATTTGAGAGACTAGTGATAGTCAGTTCATATGTCATTGATGTATATCATACCATGTTGGACTATTTCTAAAGGATTGGATTAAATTCCTATAGTCTATGAGTTATAAGACATATCTTCCTATTCCATTGAGGTCTCCTGGTTGCCTGCTTTTGGGGGATAAAGTAATCATGGTTATAATAAAGGTATGCATACACACAAATTCATTAGAAATGGATGTCCTCTTACCTCCAATTTACTCAAGATTATATATATATATATATATATATATATATATATATGGGGGGATGACACATTGATGAACTCAAGAGTATTTTTGCTCAGTCAGGACAGTTCAGAGAAATTATTTTCCTTCAGCAGGGCTAACATGGTTAAGTGCTAAAGGCCTGGAGTGCAGAAGAACAGAGAGGTAATTTTTCTGAAGACCAATTGGTAATGCCTGGGGAAATGTAGACAGAAGAAGGGAAAATTAAAGTATTCACTTTTCACAACTATCCATGCACCTTGTTTGTGCAAGTGAGGTATTCGGACACATTTGGGAAAGGAGAATGTTGGAATGGGATTGAGAGGAAAAGCAGTAATTCTTCCACATTGATTTCAAGCCAGGTAAAACTAAAATGAAACAAACAAACACACACACACTACTTTCAAGAAGTAGTTTATTTTTCATAACTAGATTAGCTGCCTACCTTCTAGACAATGAATATAAATGTACATGACAGAGACTAATGGAGTAAGAAAGAGATTAAGAAAGCAAAAGCAAATATAAATATATCATATATCATTATGAATAAAACAAAGATATTACAGGGGGAAAGGTTAAAGGGAAAAAAGGAGAGGGTATTAAAATAATCAGCAAACAGAAATAGATACTTCCCTAACCACAATACAGCACAAAACGTTGTTTCCCTGCAGAAGAATACTTGAAAAGTAACAGAGCACAAGCAACTGTGTTTATGAGTCACATCCAGAAGGAAAACAGTTGGCAGCTCTCTAGGAAAAGGCATCCCAGAAACAGAAGGTAGACTTGTCTGTCACTCAACACACACCCCACCCTCATCCTCAGTGTTGTCATAGAAACAAAACCTGAAAAGAAACTATTTCTGAAAGCAAAATGTTTGCCTTTCTAGAGACATAACAAGGGATTTGTGCTGGGTCCAGCTTTGGTCATGGTCACTTCCAAGGCAGGCCTGCTTCAACCCAGGGATCACTCAAAGCTGGAGTCCAGTGCAACGAGGTCTTCTGGCTTTATCTGAACCTCATGAACATTGTATTGTCGAAGGCTTTCATGGCCGGAATCACTGGGCTGTTGTAGGCTTTTCCGGGCTATATGGCCATGTTCTCAAGGCATTTTCTCCTGACGTTTTGCCTGCATCAGTGACAAGCATCCTCAGAGGTAATGAGGTCTGTTGGAAGCAGGAAAATGGGTTTATATATCTGTGGAATGACCACGGTGGGACAAAGGACTTTTGTCTGCTGCAGCTAGGTGTGAATGTTTCAACTGGCCACCTTGATATAGCATTTAATGGCTTGGAAGTGCCTGGGGGGAATCGTGCTAAAAGAATCTGCGAACCCCACCTCCTCCAAGATGAACTGAACCACCTAAACTGGGCTCTACAAGCCAATGGATACTCCACCTCAGACATCAGAAGAGCTGCAAGACCAAGAACAAGCCATGAGAGTAATGATGAAGATCCACCCAGAGGAACAGTGTTCTTGCCATACATCAAGGGAACCACTGACCGCATAGGGAAGCTGATGAGAAAACACAACATACAAATCACCTACAGACCCACCAAGAAAATCGAACAAATGCTACATTTAGCAAAGGATAAGAGGGATCCTCTCACCTCTGCAGGAGTCTACCATATACCATGCAGTTGTGGACAAGTCTACATAGGGACCACCAAACGCAGCACCCAAACAGCCATAGCAGAAATCAGCCATAGCAGAGCACCTGATGAACCAACCTGGACACAGCATTTTATTTGAGAACACAGAAATGCTGGACCACTCTGACAACCACCATGTCAGACTACACAGAGAAGCCATTGAAATCCACAAGCATGTGGACAATTTCAACAGAAAGGAAGAAACCATGAAAATGAACAAAATCTGGCTACCAGTATTAAAAAAAACTCAAAAATTACAACAGCAAAACAACAGAGAGTAAACAATCAGGCACATCGAATCACTCTCAACAAAAGATTCCCCCCAGGCACTTCCAAGCCATTAAATGCTAATCAAGGTGGTCCATTGAAACATTCACGCCTAGCTGCAGCAAACAAAAGTCCTTTGTCCCACCGTGGTCATTCCACAGATATATAAACCCATTTTCCTGCTTCCAACAGACCTCACTACCTCTGAGGATGCTTGCCATTGATGCAGGCAAAACGTCAGGAGAAAAAGCCTCGAGAACATGGCCATATAGCCCGGAAAAGCCTACAACAACTCATGAACATTCTTGCACAGTGTCTTGTGGGTTTTTTTCCTCTTTCAGTAGTGACTTTTATGCAAACAAGGGAAATTGTACAATTTCTGCAAAAGCAAATTGAAATATGGTAATGCTCCAGTTTTGACAAATAAACACTACAGCAAGACTGCACAAAAAGTTAATTCAAAAACAGTCCCGTGCAGCAGGGGTCCTTTTTTAATACTATACATGGGTGATGAGTATGCACAATTTCCCTGAGTGCCTTACTTACGGAAATGTTCAGGAACATCTTAATGTTGTTTGATATTGTAGCAAAAAATCATTACAAGCATTTGTTGCTCAGGAATCATTATGGTTCTGTTCTTTTGTGATTTTCAGAGATGTGACTTGTAACTTTCTTTTGTAGCTTTCACAAGGCAATTGCCTTGTATCTAAGTAGAGATTGAAATGGCCTTTTGATCTGTCAGTATTGGTGTGAGTGGCAAATCAGACACTTAGAAATAACTTCAAGGAAAGAAAGAAAAATCTAGAAGTGCTATTTAAAACTAAGTGCAAAAATTAAAAAATAACAATTCTCTGTGAATCAAGGAGTTGGCCTTACTCATTTAAGTATGCACTTCTACATCAGACAGCCAGTAAGGAAAAGGGAGTCCCTAAGACTCATTACAAGAATCTAGCATTTTTACACTTTTTGTTTTCTCTTGGGGAGCTTTCAGATCAGAAAATTACAGCTCTGTATTCCACTTTAATTGCCATGGCAACATTCCCTAGAGCTCACCAAACTCACCAAACTAACCCCAGGATTCTATAGGATGTTGCCATGTCATTCATAAATAGATTAAAAGAGCCCTAGGCTATGTGCCATTGCCATTTCTCTCTCAGTGCTTCTTCGGTGGTCTTAATTCCTTACAGGCAGCAAGACTTAGTTACAATGAATAACCAAATGGTAAAACTCCCCCTGATTTCCCTGAAGAGAACTACTGCCTGGTTCAAGTTTCATTTTACACTCTGCTTCTTGTTCTGTTGTGGGTGATGAGGTGGACTAGAGAAGAATGTATTTATAACACAGGTCAGTGGCCAGTAGCATCCAGGTATGTACTTTGTTAACTTTTGAGACATTTGAATGGAAATTGTAACTTCTTAAATGTATTATTTTGAACTCTGGAACAGGCCCGTGGGGGGGGGGGGGCTGATTTTTTTTCAGGGGGGTTGGGGGGGCTGAGTCTGAGTGAAAGAGGGTCTAGCCTATATTGAGTATGGTGATCAGATCATGATATGAATAAACATAACAATTTAAATAATGCACCAGTAAGGCCTTTTCGCGAACCACCATGAGAATTTCGGGGGGGGGGGGGCTGAAGCCCCTCAAGCCCCCTCCCCCTCTCTCTCCCGGCTACATGCCTGCTCTGGAAAAATAATTAAGTAACTATTCTAATATAACCTGTTAGGCAAGGTAGCCCCGTAGATTAAACCAGGGATCCATTCCAGAATCCTTCTGGTATTACAGTTATAATATAATTGGGAACCCTGTTTTTCTTACTTGAAATAAATGAGGTTTTGGGCTTCCAGTCAATGCATAGTATAGAACTTTGCTGGAGGACTTGCCGATGCCTAGAGAAACGTTTCTCTGGTGCCCCATCTACATTGACCATTTAATGCCATTCGAAACTAACCTCAAACTGTGGTGATCAGACAACAAACTCCCACAAAAGAAGGTGAAAGAAAGCCCTTAATGTGTGTCATTGTTCTGGGTTTTGTATAATCACCATACAGGCCTCAAATTGGTTTCAGGATTTCCTATGCAATCATGTACAAGTCCATCATTTTCAAAACTCTTCACATATAACCAAGACTGCATTAAATTCTACTGTACTTGATATGATCCTATTAAACAATACCCAGACATCCAGTGTGAAGGAAGGCACCAGTGAGGGAATGAATGCTATTGTTGCTGACAATTGTTTGCTCTACATGGCCAGACAGAACTACATAGTAAGCCACCAGTTTGTGCACAATTAAAAAAAAAAATCCGCATCAAATCTTTGTTTATATGTAGGTTTTCCCACCTAAAATGAACTGCCAGTGGATTAGAGCAGGTTTAAAATGGCAAAGAATGTGCAGATTCCTCTGGAATAACTTTTTGACTTATCGTACTTTTGATAAAATTATTTGTTATCATTCTTCTGCATTCTAGCGTAAAATTCAATTTGTCCTCTCCCATGAGTAGCTCACTGCACCAATTCTCTTTTGCCTTGCATCCATCTGCAACAAAAAATAGCTCCTCTAAGGGAAAAATATATAAACCAGTCCCATTGTGAGCCACAATAGACGCGGACAACTCCCAATTACATTTGTGAAGTTGCAGGGATGTATGTGACATACATAAAATCCACCAAAGGCAGTAAGATTCAAAATGTTTCTGCCAATATATAGAAGCGCAACATTCAGCCGCATAAAGTGGATGTTGAATCTCTCTTCTTAATGGAAAAATATATCACACAGTTTGTAAAAAAGCAGCATCTTCTGGGCTTTGAAAGAGGGAAACCAATAGCAGTACCTTTGGCAGTTACAATAATAATGAAATTGATAGTAAGCAGCAATGCTGTGTTGACCATGGTCACAAAGAATGCAAGCCTGAAAACAGCTCCAAGAAGGAGTGCTAAGCAATAAACAAAATATTTGGGGTTGGACTTTAGAATTTATTAATTTATTTACAATATTTATATACTGCTTTTTTCATTGCCTGAGGCTTCATAGGCAATGAAATGGTAGGAGAGCCCAACAGAGGAAGACAGGGAATTACAGAAGCCTTACAAGCATGCCCGCAACCATTCTCCATGGGAAACCAAAACACCAGGCAGTAAAGGGGAGAGGCTTGGGAGGTGGGTAACCAAAGCCAGGTGGAGTTTACCAACTTCTATCTTCATAACAGATATTTGGTCAAGTGGTACATAGACCAGGCATTTAGGGGACATTTGACTCAAGAAAAAGTTGAACCACCAAGGATTGGCTAAAACAAACATCCTTCTCCCTTTGGATGCTGCTGCAAGCCCCAGAGAACTGGCTGCTTCTGAAACTAAGACATCTGTACCCAGGCTGTAGTAGTAGGCATGTGCAATCAATTAAAAAAGTTTCAAAAGTCATTACAAAATTAGGGGCTTTGGCATTTAATTTCTAAAGTGTAGTCAGTGAAAATTTCATTACATATTCAGTCACCAAGTTACCCGAGACTATGATTTCACAAAAACTATCCGTCGATTCTATGTGGAGTTTCAGGGCATGAAAAGCAGATGGAGAAGGCAAAAGAATGGCTTACCCCAAGGCAGCGTTCTTGCACCGACCTTTTTTAATATCTTTACCAACGATTAGCCACAACCACCACTCACAACGAGTTTTATATATGCTGATGACCTTGGCCTTACAACACAAGCAAAATACTTTGAAACAGTTGAAATCCAACTTACTGATGCCTTGAAAGATCTCTCCAACTACTAAAGATAACCACCTGAAGCCTAACCCTGCCAAAACACAAGTATGTGCTTTCCATCTATGCAACCGTAAAACCAACAGGAAATTGAAAGTCACCTGGGAAGGTCAAGAACTTGAACATTGTTTCCATCCTAAATATCTCGGTGTCACCTTAGATTGAACACCAGCATATAGGAAACACTGCTTGAACACCAAGCACAAAATAGCTGCACACAATAACATCCTGCGGAAACTTACTGGCAGCACATGGGGTACAGACCCAAAATTAATAAGAACATCAGCCCTAGCTTTGTCTTACTCAACTGCTGAGTATGACAGCCCTGTTTGAAATAGGTCTGCCCATGCAAAGCAGGTGAACATAGCATTAAATGAAACATGCAGAATAATCACAGGGTGTCTTAAACCTACACCTGTTGATAAACTCTACAAGCTAGCTGGCATTCCCCCCCCCCCCCCGATGTGCGATGGGAAGTTGCTGCCAAATGTGAGAGAAATAAGGTTGAACACTGTGAAAGCCACCCACTACATGGCTACCAGCCTCCTCTCAGTAGATTCAAATCAAGGGAAAGTTTTATGAGAACTACCACTCCTCTTGGCATTCCTTCAGCAATAGCAAGGGTATCCCTCTGGGCAGCTAAATCAGGAAATCTCAACTGGATGCCCCCCTGTGAGGGTCTTCCTCCAGGGGCAAACCAAGAATTGGCAACCTGGAAGTCCCTGAATAGACTCAGAAGCAGAGTGGGCAGATCAAAAGACAACCTGGCAAAATGGCACTACCTAAAAGAATCCCATACCTTGTGAGACTGTGGAGCATCTGTATTCTTGTCCATTGTGCCCTGCCTCATGTCTCTACATAGGGTTGCCTCCGAAAACTGCCCAGAAGCTGCAACTAGTCCAACGTTCAACAGCCAAGCTATTGACAAGAGCGGGGTACAGGGAGCACACAACTCCCTTGTTGCACCAGCTCCACTAGCTGCCAATTAGCTTCCGAGCACAATTCAAAGTGCTGGTTTTAACCTACAAAACTCTATACGGTTCCTGCCCAGTTTACCTGCCCAAACGTATTCTCCCCTATGAACCATCAAAGTTGCTAAGATCTTCTGGAGGAACCCTGGTCTCGGTCCCACCAATTTTGCAGTCGCATCTGGTGGGAACGAGAGACAGGGCCTTCTCTGTGGTGGCCCCTCGGCTATGGAACTCTCTCCCGAATGAAATTAGATCTGCCCCCTCCCTCCTGACCTTTAGGAAGCTAGTAAAATCATGACTATGGAACGAGGCATTCCCAGAATGGTGGCTGAGACCGGCGATTGACCAAAGTTTTGGACCACAAGATACAGACTGAATTGGACATGATTTTATTTTGGCAAATTGGCTTATATGTATTTTACCCTATATGTATTTTAATTCACTGTTTATGTTTGTTGTTAGAGTGTTTTGATATTTTAGATTGTACTGTTAGCATTGAATTCTTGCTGTTAGCCGGTCTGAGTCCCTCTACGGAGGTAGAGAAGATTGGGATATAAAAGTTATAAATAAATAAATAAATAAATAGGAGGAATTGTTGGAGGCTACAGACAATGCTGCTGCTTTTGCCCGTTTTTGGTCGAAAGATATTTAGCCACCTGCACACGTTCTATTTTTTGTCAGTTTTATGCTAATTTATTCAATGCTACGAAATGATACGAAATAAATAACCAAGTTTGGCTAGGCTTTTGTTCCCTGTAATCAAACGACATATATCCCCATATTATTATTAAAATATTAAATTAGCCTAAAAATACTGTACTTGTCAACAAGCTTATATCAGGATATCCTTCATTGATATAGGAAGTATATGGGAATGCTTTGTGTTGAACAAGATAAGCAGTGATCCTCAGACAAAGCCCAAAAATAATAAGATTCAACTTCTTAAAATTTGGTAGTGGGGAGACATAATCAAACAAAACAAGGGGGAGGCTGTATGAGACTTTGTTTGCTAGTCACCTCCAGTTGAGACATATGCTGAATACCTTTCTTACATTCTTTCTCTCATTTCTAATGGAGGTGGTAGGTTATTAACAAGGTAGTGAGGCATGGCTTTGTTACAAAGATAGGTACAGATATCATAAAAGAAGCTTCCCAAGCCTCCTCCAATCAGATTAATGCAATTGCTGACATTTCTATTCCACTTGCAAAAATGACAAATGAGTAAAGTTCTGATATTTATCTTTTAATGCAGCCATTTGCCCAAATGGATCTTCAAAGTAGGACAGGCCTGGAAGAGAGAGGGGCTTAAAACGAGCTGGTATTCAATTTCCACAGGTTTTTTTTTTATAAAAAAAAATGAGATAATTCCTTCTTCCAAAATGACATTCCTCAGCAGCAACCTGTTTATCCCTTTTAAGTTGGCACTCTCGCCATCTAATGTAATCATGCAGATATGACTTGGGGTAGAATTTGTGCATCAAGGCCATGCTTGTTGTGCTTGCAGCTGCCACTCCAGAGTCTTAAACTCACAACATTTAAGTACATTGAAAGGATTCCAAATAAAGGTGTCCTATAAGATGGGGAAATGAAGAAAGAAAAAACAGTTTGGAAGTATTCAGCGCTATTTGCAGTGGCTCCACCCAATTGCCCACTTTTTTAATAGGACATTTATTCCTTGTACAAGACAATAAAATAATGTTTTGTTTTACTGGAATTACCTTTCTGAATATGTACTGATATTGACATGCTTTTCTATTTTAATATTAAATAGTAAATTTAAACCTAAATACTTGAAGGACACCAGATCTCATCTGATCGAGGAAATTAAGCAGGATCAGATCATGAATGGGAGACTTCCAGTGAATACCAGGTGCTGTAGGCTATATTTCAGAAGAAAGACCTGACAAAACCATTTCTGAGTGTTCCTGGTTTAAGAAAACTCTATGAAATTCATGGAATCACTTTAAGTCAACAGACGAATTGAAGCCACATATTCACACATATTCATTATATAAAATGCTAGTTGGATAGGAGCTATAGGACATATTTTGCAGGAAGGCAGTCCCATTTTCAATCTATGGTAAAAGGTCCTTGGTATGAAGCCCCAGAGAGTCACTGGGAAGTAGACAATTCTGAGCAAGATGATCCAAATTGTTACAGCACATCTCGATGTGTTCTATGGAACAACAGACTTTCCTATATTGCTGAAATTGTAAAGAGCAACTTGCAACTTATACATAACTGAGGGAACTCTAAAGCTATAAAGAACAGCTATTTTCCAGACCCCCCAAAAAGCGATACCTCATCAGATTTATGTAAAGAGTAACCTGTTCAGAGATAACAATAATGAGCAAGCTGTCCCTTGTAATCTTTTAGAACTGCTTTCAAGTTGCAAGCTAAACAGATAGTGATCAGGATCCATCTTCTTGATCCAAGGCTATAACAAACATACATAGTGTTTTGTTGCATACATGTAGTCACAACCAATATATATATATATATATATATATATATATATATATATATATATATATATATATGGGGGGGGGGGGTTCAAGGCCAGAGTTCAAAGGCAAGGTTTGGCAGGAGCTCTAAGTTAGTATCTGGACTGGGTCAGCATTACTGGTTTTCTATGAAGCTGAGCTTCCAAATGGCTTGCAATTAGAGCCAAAGTCTACTATGAGTGGCTAACACTGTCTTTCATAAAATAAGTCTCTTTGCGTTAATGGAACCTTGTCTGTTTTTGTAACTATTGTCTCCACTAGCATCAAGAAGGCTGTGGATTTGTTCTAGAGACCATTGACTGCACAGATTGCACTGTGACATTCTCAAGCAGGGGAAGCTGTGGCAAGATAGGCTGCTCATGTGTGGAGGCTTTTGAGAAAATAAACTTGATTTAGTGCAAATGCTGTTGGGAATTATTTTTCCCAATCAATCACTTCCTTAATCCACTTGAACATGGGTTGCCAACACTTAATTCTTATTAACCTCTATACAAAGCTGCTGTGTACCTATACCTGTTGACACTGGAAAAGAGTGTGAACTGGTAAAAAATAAATTAAATTGTGTTAACATTCTTGTTTGAAAGTAAATTTGTGCATTTTTTGTTCAAAGAAGAGAAAGGGTATCTTGAGTATTGATTATGAAGCCATGCATTTGCATTATGCATTCACAACACTTGTTTCATTTCTCGAGTCCTCATTACTCTGTGCTTCTCTTCCCTAAGCTTGTCCATCCTGCTCCCTCAAAAGTTGCAAGCTCTCTTCCTAAGTTAACAGGTTGAGATGCCTTATTTCCTCATCCCTCCCCTTTTCACTTCCAGATATCCATATTATTTCTTAGGTTTAGTGAACAGAACTCTGCATGGCATTTTAGGGTGTCTTTAAGTTATATGTAAGTTATAAATTTTTATGATTATGGCAGTTTTTACATGAAATTCCTCTTGATGTACCCTCAAATTAAATTCAACCTTTACATACCATTCTAGGAGGTTTTCATTGACCAATCCCTCATAGATTCAAGACAGCTTTCCTAGTTAAATAACCAACTCCATCTTCATTAGTGGTCCTGTAAAGTTAACATTTTCATTCAAATGAAGCAACTGAATTAGATCAACCCCTTTTTGCTGTTTTACCACACTATTGGAGCTCTATGCAGTCACTTTGCATTCTCTCTTTTGTCCTCATAAATCAGGACAAAATAATGGTATATGACTGAAAATGTACTGCTTCAATATTGTATGGGAGGGAGAGAGAGAGAAGCTAACTTGAAGTTGAAAAAAGGAGATGAAGGAGAAATAGCAATGCAAAATCTAAAAACCAATCAAGTGATGCCTTTTCTGCTGAAGGGGATTTTCATTAGAGTAATTGGTATTTGGATTATGTATCAATGGAAGGCCCATTGCTCTCCCTACTTCTTTTTTACCAACATCAAGTTAGTTGACCACTGACTCCTGTTATTATTGTGATTTTACTCACAGCTATCCGGACAATAGTTTCAGGTCCCATTCAGTCTGATCCTCTGTCCAGATAGACACTGTCACCATTACCATTTCACTCTGTGGTTCAGGGAATGGCTCATCATTCATGTCATTGCTGCTCCCTACAACCATAGACCTTCATCCAAGCATTTCACTGACAAGGTTGCTTATGCTGATGTCAGAATTGGGCATCTGTGTGACCAGCAGGAAGGAGATCGATATACACCTCCTTGCTGATCACATGGGTGCCCCATTATATTAGCAGACACAATAAGAAACAGACAGATGGTTGCTGAAAGCTCCATGGCTGACAGGAAGCAGGGCTAGCAGCATAGGGGACAAAATGACAACCCAGTCAGGTCAATGTGGTCTTGGCTGACCTTGACATCAGTCCAAATGTACTGGCTCCATGGCTGCTCTGGACCAGATTTACACTGGAGAAATTTGCCTGGTCTGGATATGACCACAGTGAATTCAATAGTGCAATCACTTGTTCAGTCCATCATCCATTGTGTAGTGGTCATGTCAGCCCTCTTCCCCCACACCCCCACAATTAAAAAGATTTTAAATGTTTTTTTTTCAGACTCTTACATATACATATAACAAAAACCCATGCAAAGTACTACAACTTGGTTGCTAATGTTACACAGAGACATTTTCTTTAGATTTCTTCAGAATCTGCAAGAGGAGATTCATCCCTTGGATACATTGTTTAGTTAAAACCAGGAAAGAAAACCAATCTCTTTTGACAGGCGTGTCCAGATGATTTCTAAATTGTGTTTTAAAATATCAATTAATTTGTTTTTACTATGTACAGTATTGGATGTTATGTGTTTTTAACTGGTGTCTTAACAGTGGCTGTAATTTAATCTGTTGCTTTCCGCCTTGCTCCATGGAGAGAAGTAGATGGGAAATTAGGTGAAAAAGTTATTATTACTATTACTATTACTATGGAAGCGCAGGGCTTTCATATATAAACTTTTCCTGCATCATTTTTCTATTTCAATTCAAGGTGCAGGTTATCACCTATAAAGCCTTAAACGGTTTGGGACCTGCCTACCTTCGTGACCGTATCTCCCTCCATGAATCAACTCGGGCCATCTGTTCTTCTGGGGAGGCCTTTCTTTCGCCCCTGCCAATTTCACAAGCTTGCCTAATAAGTACAAGGGAGAAAGCTTTTTTCTCTGTGGCCCCGACTCTGGAACCCACTACCTGGAGAAATTAGGAAAGCCCCTACCTTAGAAACCTTTAAAAAGGACCTTAAAACCTGGCTCTTCCACTGCGTTTTTGATGAATCGGTTTACATTCTCACACTATTGCTTAGCCTCAACATTTTGTCATTGGAGTATATGTCCTCCCCCCTTTTGTGGGAAAGCCTGATTCCACAACCCCCACTATAATGAGTCCTCCTCCGCAAATAATCTGTCTCTCTTATCTCGCCTGAGTTTTAATTAGTTTTAATCAGTCTCTCTTTTAATCATTACATGTAGTCCACCCATTGTCATTGTGATTGTGCCTATTGCAATTTTATATTGCTATGTTTTCATATGTTTTATGTAATTATGTTGTTTGTTGTTTATTGTTTGTGTTTTCAGTTTTATTTTATTGTAATTTTCTTTTTGGGCTTGGCCTCATGTAAGCTGCTTCAAGTCCCCATTGGGGAGATGGTGGCGGGGTATAAATAAAGATTATTATTATTATTATTATTATTATTATTATTATTATTATTATTAGTGGAGGCAACAGCAGCAGTCAGTAGCTCACTTCATTTAAATGTATTACCTTCACTACAGTGTACCATTGCTTGAAAAGTGCAGAAACAGACTATAGATGGGTACATCTTTGAAAATTCTCTCCACAGTGAACATGGTTTAGTTGGTGTTGTGGTGAGATGAGTAAAATCAATTTTACGTGTAGAATTGCAATCCAAATTTCACAGGAACATCCACTGGCAACAGCAACAATAATCTATCAAGTTTCTAACCAGTAGCATTTGATTAGAGGAATTCATTGAAGGGAAGAGTGTCAAATGTAAAGGATGGCAGATCATATTCTAAAGCAATATGGACTGGAGATATTCAGTTCCTTGAAATGCATGTGCTTTGCCAGGAGGAGGTTCCATTGGACACCCAGAAGCATCCTAGAACGCTGTTTAAGCTAAGTATGATGGGGTCCTTAGTGACAAGCTGGGACATTTTGCACTAAGCCATGCAAAAATTTCAGAAGTACCACAGTCTTTTGCAGAAGCATTTAACAAGTTTCTGCATACATTTTGATAACTGGAAAGTTTCTCTGTCTGTCCATGGCTTCTGAGAATAATTATGTTTTATTTGGATTCTTTAGCATGTGCAGTTTTCATCTCTGGCTATAGAATTCCACCTCAGCTTTAACTGTGTATCACAATAAAGACGATAATTACTATAATGTCAGGACTGGATATTGGCCAAGCTATGGTGCACTGTTGTTTTTATTTTGCATGTACATACTTATTAGTCCTTAATCCTTTAGAAAATGAAGGCATTATGAACACATCTCAGTACTGTCAATTCTTCTTATGGGAAGAAACTGCAGCTATGTGTATTTTCTTAATGTGCATTATTTTCCCTTGATCTTTCCTACCTGTTTTTGTAAGCAATAAAAGGATTAAAAATGGTGTGATGTGCGTTCTTTGCTTTCAGGGATTCTTGTTTAGTATATAGTCATCTATACTTCTCTCCCAAACAATGCTCCATACTCAATGCTTGCAAAAATGTAGTGCTCCATTTTGTTTTTCTCCTTCTGCTAAGAGTGTCATTTATTTTCATTATTCTCATGCATGCTTTTATCTAAATGAGGCATAGCTGTTCTCGCATTTGTTGATGTTTTAGGAACCTTTTTGCGCATTTCAGGAAAAGATTTTTTTTTTTAAAAAAAAAAACAATTTCTATGGCATCTCCCAAAATATGGATATCATATTTAGTCCTGCTGTTAGTTGGAATAAAGGAATTGTCTGAAATAAAAGTTTTGGGGAAGAATGGCATAAAACAGCTGCAGTGCAAAATGCTGGAGGCCAGAGATGTGGGTGCCATGTAGCTAGACCTAAAATCTATAGGCACCATGTAGCTAGACCTAAAATCTATAGGCTACTTTTCTGCCATCAGAATGCTTTCTTGTTACCGGAACTGAAATAAAATCTCACTGATAGTCTGGGCCTGAGAGATAATAGAAACGGTAGATGAAGGGGGAACCATTTTGTCATTGCTTCAATTAGAAAAACGCACTGGGTTAATGCTGGCATATAAACATGTACACAACTTAGGAACCTTCCTTTGGATCACACCACATGGCGTATAAGGATTATCTGAGGGTTTGGCCTTCTCTCTTTCGGTACCTTCTTCAATGATGGGTTGGTACTTCTTTCCAGCCTGAAGCTACAACATGGCTTTTTATCATTACCTTTTAGGCATATTGGTTCGGTTCATATCTGTACAGGTGCATGGAATTAAAATGTTTTAACTTTTTTAAAAAGGGGGGGGGGATTTGAAAACTTAATAAAAACATAATTTGAGGCAACAAAATGTAAGATGACCAGTGTAACACCAAAGCAAAACCTGCACATTCAGATGGAACAATAATAAAAAAAAGAAATATCAAGTTTAAAATGGTAGAAGCACAAAGTTGTAGCAAGGAAGCACAAAGCGAAGAGGGAGAAGCATCATTTTCTTCATACTATACTCATTCCAGCCTCCCTCCCTCTTTCTCTAGCTCCTTCTCTCTCTTCATGAAGCCAAATATACCAGGAATAAAAACCACACCAAAACAACTAACCCAAGGTTCCTCAAAGTGGACAACAGCAAAGCAGACAGCAATTTCCCAAAACAGACAAGAGCATGAGGCACAAGGCATGGAGGCTGCTCCCTTGAAGCTCTAAAGCCCTGTACTCTCACACTGCTACACCCTCTGACACCTATTCTTAACTCAAAATGCTGCTCTTATGTCAATGCGAACCCTGGGCTGAACAACGTTCTCTTTAGTTGGGATGCTCTTGAATTGAGGTTCCACTGTAGTTTCCCCTTACTTTCCTCAGAACTCCTAGCCTAATTAGGAATGAAGAACAATTTTAACCAATGTACATGTGGGCCTGCTTTTGGCTGATGAGAGTCCAGTTAAATAGGATAGTTGTTGTTGTGTCCCTTCAAGTCATTTCAGGCAGTGGCATATGCTGCCTCCGAGTCTGGTAGAGTCTCCTTCTCTGGAGGTTTTTCAGCAGAGGCAGCATGGCCATCTGTTAGGTGGGCTTTCATTGGTGTCAAGAAAGTGAGGGAGGGAGGAAAGAAGTCAAGGAAGGGAGGGAAGAATGGAGAGAGCTGGTTGAAATTTGAAAAGGGGGTGAAATTGGCCCCCGGGCACACTTTAGACATACCTGGCTTACGGCAAAATGGTATGTTAAAAGCGTTTGACTAAAATTGTTGAAATAAAACTAAACTGACATGGAAGATATATACTGATTATATAAGATTATTCTATGGGACCTCAAACCAGGAACCCACTTCCCAGAGCATTTTAGTAAAAAAACCAGGATGTTCCAAATTTCCAGGGCAAGAAAATGTCATAGTTGAAGGAAAGCCACTCTCTACTTGATGTGTTGCTGTTCTCCACATAGATGGGAGTAGAAATCTTGAAGCCTATAGGTGGTTTTCATCCCTTGGGTGTAGTGGAATCCTCTGACCCTTCCCAGCCACACCTAGCACCTCCATTTTATTTGCATTGCTCTTATATATTTTCCAGTTAAAACCCTTATGAACGACCTTAGAACAGAGATTGTGGTAGGACATAAATGGATTAGGTCTATGCACAGCTAAGCACAGAAAAGTCCAGTGGAATGATATCAGTTTGTTTACCCATGCATTTAGGTTTGAAGAACATGGAAATCAACAACATGTTAATAGCAGGCAATATTCTGGTTTTCCAGGCTGAGACTAATGACCAAAGAATTATAGCTGTACAGCATTTTGCTTCTTCATATTGTGTTATTAAGATTAAAACTAAAGAGCAGGTCCTTATACAGATTGAACATAATTTGTGTACAAACATATGCACGTTGGGAATGAGAACAAAATGTAATTTGATCTTTTGGTAATAAGAATTCAGGTTATTATATCTATAGTCAAGTGAAGCTTAAACTACAGAAATATTTCCGATTTTAATATCGTTCTGTTTTCCCATGTGTGAAATAGGCCCTGTTTGATTCTCTTTTGCAGCATTTTCAGTAATTTTTTAAGAGGACTGTGCAACTAGATGCATTCACTGAAAAACAAAACAACCTTTTGAGCTTGCTTTTTCATTTTATGTATGTCACAACACATGGCTGCAGGGTACAGTAGAAAAAGGGGACTCCAGGGCACATAACTTGATAGGCCTCTAAAGAGCTAGGCAGGCAGCCAGCCAACCGAGATAGACTTAAATTATCATACATTATCGGAATTGTAGGAACTCTTCACATTGGCATGAGCCCACAAACATTCTCTCTTTGAACTAGGAAATTGCTGATCTTTCCAGAGATTTTAATGAGGTTTATTCAACACAGTGATTCAGAAATTCACCATAGATGCTGTTCTACAAAAAGTAGCTGAGGGAACACAGGTAAGACCAAGATTTATGTCAGAAGACTTTCATGGGCTCTGTTTTATCCTACTTAAAGCTGTGCCACATTTTAAACAAACCCTTGTTAACCAGGTAATTAGAAGAACAGGTTAAATAGAAAATAATTTAAAGTGATAAATAGCTAAAATAAGCATTTAATTGTATCAAAGAGGATATCCTGTATGGTATGCATACTATATATCTCTACCACTGTCAGCCCAATGTTGCTTGCTAGCAGAGAATTCAGAGTTAAAGATACTGAAGGGTGGTTGCATGAGGAAGGTCCTGTTTGAGCAGGACCAAGTTTTAGTGACTTGGAATTCTAGTAAAATACATTAAGGAATGCCACTTAAAGTCCAGCCCTCGTATGACATTCCCATTTCACCAGTTTTCCTGTCCCTAAATTGGTTTATAAATAAATCCATCATATAATGTTTACTAGTATTATAGCCTGACAGCCAGCATAATAACTGTAGTCTGAGCATTGGATTATGACTGTGGAGATGAGGGATTGTCACAGAGGAAAGCAAAGGGAAATGTCCTCCAAACAAATCTTGTCAAGAAAACTCTATGACAGATTGACATTATGGTTGTCATAAGTTAGAAATGCCTTGAATGCACACCATAAAATTATAGCCTGAGAATTATTTCATCCAGAATTTCGTCTCTGTTGAGAACAGTGATAAAAATCTACATATGTGCAGTCACAGTTCAGCAGATCAGAAGTCCAATTCTTTCTAGATATATATGTATGAAAAAAGCCCAGTGCAATGCATGGAGTCACCAATAAGCAACTTAAAGTCACGTGTGCACACACAAACACAAATAAATCCATTTAAATACAGTGGTAATATATTTCACTTAACCTGAAGTCTCAACAAACAAGACTCATTGTAAGAAACTGCATTACCATTTGGCCGTTCATAGATTTGCTAAGACTAGAGCATTTCTGAAAAATAAAATACAGTAATTTTAAAATGCAAACTGCTAAAATACACATAATTTAAAAAATGCATGCAGAAAAAGACTTCAGACAGAGGGGAAACGGTGCACACATTACTTAAATTGAACACATAAATGCATAAATTAACTTAAAGTTGCACAAATTTCAAGTAAGGAAGAAAACGCACAGTCTCACAACGCAATACAAAACAAGATGTTAAACAATTGCAGGTGACGAAACAAAATAGATCCTGAGATTAACAGAGCTACAACTTTAGTTCTAACCACTTATTTGAAAGGATGTACCATCATGATGGGCAACTCATCCAAAGGGAAAACATTGGCCATCTCGTTGTATTTCTTCCTGTACCATGTGCCATGGTCTTCAAAACTGCATGTCTTCATTCAAAGTAACTGCCACCTTTAACCCTATGCTAGGAGAAAAGTGGGAAATGTATACAACTAGTGAAATTTAATCCCAAGTAAACAGACACAGGACATCAATCTTAGCTCTTCCATTGCATGCAGCTGAGTTTTCTGAAGAAAGAAGAGTTAAGGCACATTTCAGGTATTTGATTTTAATGAATTTTAACATCATAGATAACATAGTAGAGGGGCTGTGGTGGCACAGCAGGTTAAACTGTTAAGCTGCAGAACTTTCTGATTGGAAGGTCGGTGGTTCAGATCCATGGACAAGGTGAGTTCCTACTGTTAGCCCCAACTTCTGCCAACCTAGCTGTTTGAAAACATGCAAATGTGAGTAGATCAATAGATACCACTTCTGTGGGAAGATAACAGCACTCCATGCTGGCCACGTGACCTAGGACAATGGACAATGCTGGCTCTTCGGCTTAGAAATGGAGATGAGCACCACCCTACAGAGTCAGACATGACTGGGGGATTTAAAAAATCTGTTATTCCTTACTAATGGTAAGAGTTGTTTGAAAGTGGAATGCTCTGCCTTGGAGTGTGGTAGGGTCTCTTCCTCTGTGAGTTTGTAAGCAGAGGCTGGTTGTTCACCTATCAGTGGTGCTTAGATCGTTTTTCTCTTCATTGCAGGGGGGTTGAACTAGATGGCCTTAATGGTCTCTTCCAGCTCTAAGAACCTCTGATTAAAAAACTGCCACTCCCAACCTCCCACATTGACAAAATGATTATGGGAATTTTGCAGACAAACCTGGCTTGCTTCCTCATTTAGTAAGAAAGGTCATGGAGAAAGCTTTGTACAGTAATTAGCTTTCAGACTAATCTGCTTCACATGTGTTTCAACTGCAGGGGCAGGAGAAGATCCCAGTTCACTTTTCTAACACCCTCAGAGGAGGGAAATGTTAATAATTATAAACACATTTCTAGTCAGAGGAAAGTTACTAGTCTGAATTTCTTTATCAACTCCCTGAGTTGCCTGAAGTCTTACTCTAGGTCTTGTGATAATTGCAATACATAATTTCTCTCTCCAAAGTTCCCTTAATTTTCCCTTTCAAAATTTTATTTGGATGCAAAGAATGCATTGGTATTGTAATCTAATGAGTGCATTCATGCTGCAGTGCTTTTCTGAGATATTATAATTCCTTGATCTCCCAATATGCACATCAAAAGCGTCTGTTTCATTTAAATACTCTACCTACCAAGATTAATGTAACTGAGCAAGTGAGGGAAAATTATTACAACCTAGTAATTTTTTAAGTTAGTGGGGGGTGTCTATGTTGAAATCGCCAGAGTCCCATTTCTATCTAATGCCAAATCAGCAGCTGCTGTGGCAGCACCATCCCTAGATGAAAGACAGAAGAGATAAAAGAGAGGAAAGAATGTTTATTAATTAACTTCAGATATTTAATGTGTTCTTCTTCCAGTTCACTCTGTCTAAAATTATTGGCATGCCGTGTGGCCTAAAGATAAATTGACTGACAGTGTGTGCATGGCCATGAATTTCTAGTACTTGAATTTTCAACTTCTTGAATGATCAGACTCTGCAAATATAAACACAGAATTTAACAGCAATACATAAGAGAGCATAATTCACATAAAGCTCTAAGAGAGATTATAAATTCTGTAACTGTATTAATATGGGACATGTCTTAAATATCATGGGTGATCACTCGTGGCTGAGTATGATTGTCTTCCAAGGTTAGAGTCTTGGTGTTGGATCTGTAGGTGACTGTGGGGACCTATTCTGGATCTCCATGGTCTTTCACAGAGAGGGCATAGATTTCAGATGGAAGGCAGTCCCAACAAGGGTTTTCTTGATGCGCCTTCCTCTTGGCACATTTCTCCCTTTTGCCCTCTACTTGTGCCTCTTCAAAATCCATAGCACTGTTGGTAATGCTTGAGGGTCAGGCCTTCCCAGTTCTTGGTGTTTATCTCACATTTTTAGGTTAAAATAATAACAAAATAAAGAACATCATAATCATAAGGGGAAACCCTTTAGAACTGGTACAAAAAACTATTTAAAACAATTATGGCTGCATTTTCATTTTCTACTTTTCATTGCCAGTGAAAGTCAAACAGGAGAGGAATCTTGGCAACCATAGGCTGGCTCTCCAGTGTAGAATTCGTGTAACTTGACAGCACTTTAACTGCCAAGGTTCAATACTATGTTGTTTTACAAGGTCTTTAGTCTTCTCTGCCTAAGAGTCAAATCCCAGGATTCTATAGCATTGAGCTCTGGAAGTTTTATATTACAGTATAAATGTACCTGTAGACTTTCTCTATGAGGGAAACTGAGCCAAAAAAATGATGTTGAATATTATGATGCCTTAATGTTGTTTTCACCTCCTATGTAGAATTATTAAATTCTAAACTGGTGCATCCTACCATAGCTATCAATTCAAAAAAACTAATTTAAAAATCTGACAAGTATTTTAAAAGCTCTGTGTTGGATGCATTTTCATCCAGTGAAGGTGCATCAACAGAACATGCCATTTGTAGTTTTTGAACTAACAGGATGAGGTTGACAGACATCGACAGCACAGTGTGTACAACAATATGTACTAAGCTGAGGAATTAATTTTAAAATAGGTTTTCCAAACCAGTTGGCTTCAAAATTAACACATTTGTTTCATGATGAGCTTTCATGGGTTTACAAGCCCCTTCATCAAACACCCGAAGTATTTAAAAAGATGAATTCTACTTCAGCAGTTTAAAATTGGAATTTACCTTTGAGCTGTTTTTGTTCAGGAATGGCCCCATGATCATTGGTAACAGAGAGTCCTAGGAGATACTAATGGGGCCCTACTGGTTTTGAAATAATAATAATAATAATAATAATAATAATAATAATAATACTTTTTATCTGCCTCTCTTCACAGCTTGAGGTGAGTTACAACACTAGAAATTCTTCCATTTCTAGTGCGGGACTGGTGTATGCATCTGGATAGGATGTAGAAAGTGGCAAATGGTCTCATATTTCAGAATGAAAAGATCAATATGCATACAATTCCAAGTGCTCTATATCAAATTGCATCTTCCAGATTTTTTGGACTTCAATTTCCATAATTCCTTATCATTGGCCAAACCAGCTGAGGCTTCTGGAAGTTGAAGTTCCAAACAGCCATAAGTTTGGAAATCTCTTTTGTAGATGGTGGCATTGCTAGAGGAGATAAGGACGTCAGCATCTGGATCTGCTTTTGGAAGACTGATTTCTGTGTCTGGTTCTCTGTTATATAGTTTGCAGTTATGGGTCATGAAGGGAAAGACTCTGATCCAAAACTCAAGACTCCAAGACTCTGGAAATTCTCTGACAATACAAGCATGCCTCGCCTAACAAAGCTTCGACAACGAAGCTTCTTTTTTTAAAAAAAAAAAAGTTTTTACACCTACAAAGTACTCTTTCCTCCTTCTTCTTGTCTAGCTATAGTTTGTTTTTAACTGGATTTGACATTGGCAGGATGTTCAAGTTCGACTGGAGAAACGACTTTAGGAGTTGACTTGCAGCAATGACTTAAAAATGCAATTTTGCACACCCAAATACATACTAGATAAACTCTTCTTCTTGTGATGTAGGAACCTATACTTATGGTTTTTTTCTTGGTTTTATTTCTGATACATTTTCTTTCAAAGAAGTAATGCCAGAAATGCATTTATCCATACTTACTCAAGTCCAATGCTCACCTTTTTGGCTAAATTACATAACTAAAATTGAAGTGCACATTAGATTTGATGGCATATTAGAATCATGCATCTAAACCCAGTTGCACTTTTGGACAAGAGATCTCAGCTGGGGACAGAGGAGGGAAAGATAGTGGTGGCTGTGAAAAGGCTGGTGGAAAGCTGAAGTTGTTGGTGAAAAGGTTGGGGGGGGGGGAGGTCAGATGGAGGGGTGTGGCTTCTCACTAGCCTTTTTGTGGTCACTATCAACTTCCTCTCAAGCCTGGCATATGGGTGTGTCTTCCCACCAGCCTTTTTGCGGCCACCACTGCTGCACAAAACATTAGACAGAAAATCCTTTTTTTGTACTGCACACCTTCAAAATTGAGGTGCACATGATATTTGATGGAGCAGTATACTTGAGTAAATATGGTATTTTGTTAACTGAAATATGCCTGTGCTGAGATAGATGGCCCTGGTGATCAATAATAACAGCTGGGTGGAGGAATCACATTTATAAATGCTCCTCTCTGAAAAACTCCTTGCAAAGAGAAAACAAATAAGCATTCATATGAAGGAAAACCTTTCATCTTGGTGCAACTCCATGACTTACAGTAATGTATTTAAAAAATACATAGGCAGTATTCAAAACTGATGTGTCTACCTAGAATGTGAAACAGCACTTTTTCCTCCATTACCAGTTCGGCTGCATATGTCAGGTGGTCTTTTCAGAAGGTGCACCCAACGGCGCTTCTTAGATGACCATATAGAAAAGATGTGAGATTTATTTTGCTTTCATCTGGCTTGTTTACTATCCGGTTGCTTACGTTAGTTCTTTCCGTTCTTGATGATGGAGATCAGTGGTTTTGTTTTTCATTATAGGACATTCAGGACCACCAGTGTACTTTTTGATCTTCATCGCTCCTGATATTTAGGCTACACAGTTTTGCCAGTTTTGCTTGGTATTATTATTTGCAAGTGGAGATGTTCAGCATTGCTTAACTAAACAGCATTGCTTAACTATCTATACAGTTATTTTTCTTATTCCTATCATCGGTCTTGCTGAGAGCCAAATCAGAATTGAAGTCACATGATATTGAGTGATGGCTGGTGTGAGGCTTCATTCAGAAGACAGGGTGAAAGTATCCTAGGATGCTTTTTAGGTGAATGTGATGAAATTCTAGGAGTGTACCAGACACGGACAAACTTCAAACCTTCAGGTGCTTTAGACTTCAATTCCCAGAAATCCCAGCCAACTTACTGGCTGCTAGGAATTGCAGAAAATGCTGCTTTATATGCAACACAGGCACATGGAAAATTTTGCACAGAATAAGTTCCAGTTGTAAATAGCCTTTGAAAAATTCATAGCTTCTACCAGTTGCTTTAAAGGTGTGTTTCAGGGGTTGGAACGGGGGGAGCATACTTCTGCTGTGATAGATAGCCTCTGATGCAGAATCCCAGGCAACATTTTTGAACTATTTGGTTTTTTAAAACGATTTTTTCACTTTAAATAAAATAATTAAAATACAGGGTGTTTCAAAATGAAGGACCCAGTTTCAAACCAGCATATTTCATGCAATTACAATTACACAAAAAGTTACAAATAGTTTAATTAGTTATCAAGTTATCAAGTTTTACTGTTCATTGTGAGCTAGAAACAATCTAAAAAATAACTCCACAAATGGAGGATATCTCATTACAATCTATATGGTGAGATCACCATGTTGTGAATGACTGAGGTTCGGGGCTGCGTATGCATTGGGAGAGGCCTCTAGAGGTAATCATTTGAAACTCTATATACCCCACTCTTTCAAGTGGAAAGGGTGTCATTCATGAGCGGTTTGTGGTTGCAGAGATATAGCAATTTCAGATTAGCTTCATCTTTTTAAAACATCCTGTAATTAAGGTAATTAAAAGTACCACCCTTAAGTAATTAGGCAACTTGAAAGATAGCCCCCAACCCCACCACAGTTGCCCCCTCTCTTCTGTAACCTCTCTATGACTGGAGCCTGTCTCATGCTTTGCTTACATCACTGTATATAGTACCATCCATACTCTGTTGGTGCTAAACAAAGGGCTGACCACAAGGATTCCATAATGGAGAGAGAACCAGACACATGCCTGTTTCACCACCATCAGTGAAGACAAAACTAGAGTCTTAGAAAGCTGCTACAAATGTATTCAAATGGGTAATGAGTCTGAGGTTAAATGCATGTATACAAATCCTTCCTTTTCATCTGTGAGAAATGATAAACAAAAATCTTAGTATGTTATATATGTACTATAGATGTGTTCTTCTCTCACACAAAAGCTCACCTACTTTTTTACACTTACCTTCTTACTCTTTTTATCTGAGAAACAGAAGATATCAGTTTGAAATAACTCTGTTCATTCAAAAATAGAATCCAGACCCTTCTCCTTTATACCTCTGAGGTCACATGTTAACCAACCTGTTAAGTGTATGAGGTCAAAGCAGAGCTACAACACTTGTGATCTCTTTCTTTCTCCTTTGTGCCTTTGAAGGTGTCATTCTTAAAGCTTCACGTTTTTTTCCAAATAAATGCTAGAAATACACGAAGGGAAGGAGTTCACAAGATGACTTGAGGCATGATAGATCTTCCTTTAATCCTACTTTGACCATTGTTTTGTGCAGGTGATCAAGAAAAGAAAGTGTGTGTGTGTTAGAGAAACAAATATGAGGACTCTGGTCTGTATTAACTGTTCCAAGAACATAAGCATACTGGTTATGTATCAGTCCATGTCTAAAGGGTATAGATATGAAATGTGATCAGGTTAAAGGTTCACCTATTTGCTGATTTCCTCTTTCTTTAAAAAAGAAGTGGTATCTGTTGTTTAGGTAGAGACAAGAAAAGCCAACTGCCCATTGTAATCCCCCATGTATTTCGCTAGGGCTTGGCAGTATAGGAAAACAGAATATATTAATACAGAATACAGTGAAGACAACATTAAAACACCATTGCTAAAACTGTTTCATCAAACCAGGCTAAGGTAGAATGATATTTTTTTTTTTTAAAAAAGAAAGAAACCACGAGTAACTCTTCTGCCAACACTGGCTTCAATTTTTCTCTTTAGCTCATTTGTATGCTTTCAGTGATACAACTTTTGGTTATTGTCTCTTATATTTGTGGAGCTGACTTGCTAAAGAGCTAACAGGTTATCAGCTCTTGAAGTCATTTTTAATCATTGTGAAAAAATGTATCTTTGTAATAAGGAAAGTGATTAATTACCGTGACTTTTTTACGATAGCAAAGTCTGCCAGGTGTATTGTGCCTTCAGATATGACTAAAGGGGAAATGAACTTAGAAAAGCACTGGGAAGCAATCACTCAAACTACTTTCCTTGAATCAATGTTACTTACAAATACATATATTCTTTCACTTCGTATTTTCCTGCTGAATATTCCCATGGATTCCATCAGTTTTTTTAAAGGATATATATGTACGGGTATTGAATTTCATCCCCTGTGCCAGATGCACCCATTCATCACCAAACCAGTCCAATGAGTCCCTATAACAGGCGAACAAAGGATAAAAATACAATAAATGGCCCTTCAGATTGAGCCTCAGCTAGTAATGGTGTAGTGCAAAGTTACTCATTTGCTCGATCTATTTCTTAATGCAACTAAAGAACTATACAGAAAAGGAACAGCTACAGTCAGAATAAATGAGGGCACATCAGGGGAATTCCCAATCCAGAGGGGAGTAAGACAAGGCTGTCCCCTATCACCATTGCTTTTTGTTTTAGGAATGGAGGTATTAGCAGATAGAATAAGAAACAGTGCAAGGATTGAGGGGTGTAAATTTGGGCGGGGACTGGAGGTTAAATTGAATCTTTTTGCGGATGACCTTATGCTGGTACTATCCAATCCCCTAGAAGGAATAAGGGAGCTAAAAATTATACTAAGTGATTACGAGAGAAATACAGGATTGAGGGTTAATATAAAAAAATCAGAAATTATGTACTTCAAAGTAGATAAAGCAGAAAAAGTGGAAATAGATAGAATAACTGAAATTGGCATGGGGAAAGGAAAAATAAAATACTTGGGAGTAACAATACAAAAAAACATAGATAAGATGAAGAAGAGTAACTATAAAGAGGCGTGGAAAAAAGTTCTTAAGACCATGAAAAGATGGAAGGAAAAAAATTTGAATATTTTCAGGAAAATAAGAGCAGCAAAAATGTTCTTAATTCCAAAATTAATGTATTTGTTTCAGGTTCTCCCACTAGAAATTAATCCAAGACAAATAAAAACTTGGGATAGGACTATCAGAGAATGGATTTTGAGCGAAAAGAAACCTAGAATCTCAAACAAAGTATACTATATGCACCAGGAAGAATTAGGGTGGGGATTACCAAACTTGGAATTATATTACGAAGCTTTCCAATTAAAGTCATTAATAGAAAGTAGTGTAGAGAGAGAAGAAAAATGGTGCAGAATAGAAGATGCAGTAAACAATGGAGAAGGAAAATTTGGGATTTTTACAGAAAATTTAGAGGCTTCAATTAAAAAAACAAGAGGTCCTAGAAGATTAGCATTAAAAATATGGAAAAAATGGAAACCAATTTGGATGCCTAATATAGTAAAGTGGACACCACTAGAAAGTTTATATGGAAAAGAGTTTGGCCCTATATGGTGGGAAGATTTGAAAGATAAAGGCTACTACTGTATTAAAGATATGTATGATATAAATGGTCAACTGATTCCCATGGACAGGATAATAGAAAAAATGGGAAATAAAAACTGGATAAAAGTACTAGGCCTATATAACAAACTTAAACAGGGGAAATATGGAGAATGTTTAGGCAAGGAAAGTGCGCTTGAAAATATATTTAAGAAAGGACAGAAAACAATGAAAGGTTTAGTAGGAGAATTATACAAATCAATGATAAAGGACGAGGAATACGTAGTCAGAACATTACAAAATAAGTGGCAGAAGGAGGGGACTCTCACAAAACAAACTATTGAGGAATTAAAGAAAGGGATAAATAAAATCAAAATGGAAAAATATAAAGAATTAGAAAGGAAATTTATCTGGAAATGGTACAGGACACCAGCTCAATTAGCAAATATGGGAACAGGATTAAGTCCAATGTGTTGGCACTGTAAAGCAGAGAAAGGCTGGTATGCACATATGTGGTGGGACTGTTTAAATGCAAAAACGTTTTGGAATAAGGTAACTAGAAAAATTGGGAAACTTTTCAAAATAACAATACAAGCCAATATGGAATTTATGTTAATGGCAATTACAGGGAATAAAAATATTGATGCGAAGAACCAAAACTTATTTAAAGCAATGATTTTAGCAGGTAAGGCAGTAATAGCCTGGGGGTGGAGAGATGAAAAAAAATGGAATTTGGAAAATTGGAATAATTATTTATTTGAACAAGTTCAATCAGATATTATTGAATGTATAACCCAAGAAGACTCACAGGAGGATAAAACAGAAGAAATTAAAGAGAAATGGGCAACATATATGAAATGGGTAGAAGAAGGTGAAGCCAGCATAGAAATTGTACAAAGATTGCAAAAGTTGTGTGCGTGGTTAAAAATAAAGATATAGAGAGAAATGTGGTGGGAGGGGTAGGAAAGGGGGGTGGGAGGAGGGGGGAGGAAAAAAAAAAGAAAGAAGAAAATAATAATAATAAAAATGTAATATGAATAAACTTGTAAAGAATGCGAATAGATAATATTGAAATAAGTCACTATAATGTATGCCTACAATAGACAAGTATTATCTGTTCAAATATGTTATTATTTTTCTTTCTCAATAAAAAAAAATCAAAAAAAAAAGTTACTCATTTGCTTTTCCCTCTTCAGGTTCCAAAGTCAGTCTTGCACGGCTGTCATAAACTTTTGACAATAACAGTTAGAAGGTACTGCAAAAGTCATTTGGTCCAACTTAAAAAAAAATCCTTGTAACTTGGAAATCTCTTGATAGGTAAATAAAGAGAGAGAGAGAGAATTTCCAGGGTTCTATTCACTACTTGAAGGGTCAGAAAATGCCTAGAAGCTTTTATTGAAGAGAGCTGGAAAGTTTAAAATTTGAGATAGGGAGAAAGAAAGGAAACTAGGGGCAATGGCCTGTGGTAAAACAGTAGCTTTCACAATATGATTCTTCTGAGTTGTCTATTCCTGAGATTATTCTATAAAACTCAGATAGATCTACCATAAAATATTAGGAAAATAGATGGCACTCAGTATTTGACTGCCAAGAGCTCATAGCATGAGACTTAAGGCCCTTCTGCACAGCCCTATATTCCAGAATATCAAGACAGAAAATCCCACAATATCTGCTTTGAGCAGAGTTATCTGAGTCCACACTCAGATAATGTGAGATTTTCTGCCTTGATATTTTGGGATATAGGGCTGTGTGGAAGGGTCCTTACAAAGATTCCTTCTTCTATCTCATTAATCACTTCTTGATAGAAGCTTCAAAGTTGAGGGCAAAAGCATCTATAAATGGATGATGGAGGGGAAAACATCAAACCAAAGCATGCTCGGAGGAAGCCTCAGAAATACTCTGAAGAGTAAAACAAAACTCCAGAAGAGTGAAAAACAACAGTACACCAAATACAAGCAGCTGTTCTTGTGTGCCTTCAAGTCATTTCTGATTTACTGTGACCCTATCATGGCATTTTCTTGTCAAGATTGGTTCAGAGAGGGCTTTTGCCTTTGTTTTCCTCTAAAGAGTCCTAGTCAATTATTGAACCACTCCCTTCATAGAACTATGCAAGAATATAAAAGTAAGAGCTTCCCCTATCTATTTTTCTCTATGGCATTCATTATTTTATATATCTTTTTTTTTATTGCTCCTTAGTCTCTTTGTCCTAAGCCAGAAAATGTGAAAACAAATGTAATCTTTCCTCACAAGGGATTTTTTCAGGCTCATAGACTTTGGAGCATGGACACTGGACTAATGGCAGGTTAAGTATTGTTGAGCTCTCCTCCACAAAACTGAAATATCAAGAGGAATACGAGCCACAATAATTAGTGTGTTAAATGGTCAAACACAAAAGATACTACAGCGCAAATTTGACTATATACACACACTATACTTTTTATGTTTACTTGGGAATGAACTGCATCAAATACATGGAGAAGACTCCTAAGTAGACATTGTACTTGTCCAGAGCCTGACTTGGTAATACAATGGGAGAAGTAATTTGCCCTGTCCCTGACTCCACAACTATGTGAGCCGGACTAAAGATTCCATATTACAGCAAGAGGCCATCTGTCCTACTGTCAGCTGCAATCTGTCCTGCCTTGTCATTTGCATGAAATTACATTACACAGTTTTACCTACCCACATACAACAAACTTTGTCTTTCTTGGGATTTTTCCATGTCCTCTATGTGATTCTATAGTTTGTTTCTGCCAGAAGTTACTACAAAACCATGTTGGAGAACCTCAAACATTCCTAAAGATACTATGTCTCCAACATGGCTCCTATGGTAACTTCCAGCAGCTATCATCAAGTTCAATAGGGTTAGTTATTATCCATGATTTCTTGTTTCCCCAGAAAGTTCAGAACATATACCCGATAGATAGAGGGTGATATTGAATTGAAAGATTCAGAACATGAAATCTGAGTTTTTACAACAATGCCCCCCCCCCCCAACACAAAAACCATGTAAGGATGCATCAACTTCAATATCCTTTTCCTGATGACTCAGTGCCAACTCATACTGCTCTGCAATGATTAGATGAACCCACTATGCCTCCAACTCACATCCCTTTACACTTGCTTAATGACATGTTACTGTTTCAAGATACTTCACTACATGTTCTATTTTTTAAAAAAACATAGTTTTGCAAGATCTCTGCAACATTTCCCTTTTTTTGTTTAGTTTTGTTATAAACAAGCTAAATAATTTTCTATTGTTAATAACCATTTCCTGTATTTTATTTTTTTCAGTATTGTGGCCCAAGGTGACTCATAACATGACTAAAGAACAGATACAATTGAAACCATAGAAGTTATAATATAGAAGCATATTAAACACATTGCCAATATTAAACAAATAACCTAAATTAAGAGCAACTTTAAAAATAGTGTAATGATACCATGGGGGGGGGGGGTAATAATGTGCACACACATAGACTCTATTAAACGTTTTGCATACTCTAATAAAACACTTTTTATTAAAATGCGCAAAGTCAAACAAAATACTACACTGGAAGTCCAGAAGGGATGGATTTACCATGACTTTTCTAGTTAAAAGCCATAGCATTCCTGAAGAAGGTAAAAAGCATTGGCCCTAATACTGATCTTTGCGAGACAGAAATATTTGCATTCCTTAGGTACAAGGGCTAATATGTTTTCCTGTCCTGAAGCACTTCCTTTTATGAGGAAAAATACTTCGTTCATGCTAATAAATTTATGTCAAGTTCAATTGTGGAAAATTACTGGAACACCAAAACAAGTTAGAGGAAACTTTTTATAGGATCGGTTTTACTGTATGAAGAGCTCTACACTTGCATAGATAAAGCTAAATTTCTAAGTAATGCTAAATATTATTGCTAACATTCCGTGATACAGAAATCAACTGTATAATCTCCCACAGGGTGGTTTCCAACAGGTAGCAGCAAACATTCAATGCCATAAGGTGCTAACAAAAAACAAACAGCCAAAGCCACCCAAATCAAAAACAAATACAACATCCACATCAAAGTGGTAACCAATATATTAACACAAATTAGACAATAACATAACAGAATAACACAAACACGCCCAAACGCCAAGGAAACCAATTTAGGATTAAGGCTAATAAAACTACAACATTTAAAATTTAAAGGAAAAAAGCCAACATAGCCAAAGTGACATATTATTTTCATTCCATAGTGTCTATGCTTGATATTCTATGCATCCTTTTCTCTATATGCTTGAGAGCATAATAAGGGTTTTAGTTGTTTCTTAACAGAGAGTAAGGAGAGGACCATTTTAATCTCTTTAGGGAGGGAGTTCTAGAGGCTGGAAGCGACCACGGAGAAGGTCCCCTCTCTCATTCCCATCAGCTGTGCTTGAGCATACCACCCCCCTGTTGTGTCAGCTCCACAGGCTGACAGTCCATTTCTGAGCTCAATTCAAAGTGCTGGTCTTGGCCTATAAAGCCCTATACAATTCCGGCCCTTGCAGTTTAAGATTGTCCGGGGAGGCCCTGCTCTCAGTCCTGCCAGCTTCACAAATGTGTTTGGCGGGGACAAAAAGACAGGGCCTTCTTGGCAGTGGCCCCCTACCTGTCAAACTCACTTCCCAGTGAGATTAGGTCGGCTTCATCCCTCCTGTCTTGTAGGAAGAAACTGAAATCATGGTTCTGGGAGCAGGCTTTTAGACAGCAGACATGATAGCACTTTGGATGTGGACTTGCACTGGCATGGCTATATGGTTGACAAATATTTTTGATTGTTTTTAATTTAATGATTTATTTATTTATTGTTTTAAACTGATGTTATATTGTTGTATTTGCTTGTATGCTCCAGTATCAAATTGCTGCCGAGTGTGAGCCGTCCAGAGTCCCCTCTTGGGGGTTGAGAAGGATGGGGTAGAAATGCTGGAAATATAAATAAATAATAAATAAATTGAGACAGGGGTGGGACTGAGAGCAGGGCCTCATTCACTGATCGTAGTGCCCGAGCAGGCTTGTAAATGAAGATGGGGTTAGCCAAATAGTCTGGGCCCAAACCATTTTGGACTTTATAGGTAATGACCAGCACATCAATTTTTCCCTAGAAACAGACTGGCAGCCAGTGGAGCTACCATAACATGGGAGTGGTTCACTCCCTGTATGGAGCCCCAGTTAGTAATCTGGCTGCGGATCTCTGAACCAGCTGAAGCTTCCAAACTATCTTCAAAGGCGACCCCACGTAGAACATGTTGCAGTAGTACAAATGGGATGTAACTAAGGCATGGTCAGATCTGGCATCTTAAGGTATGGGCGCAACCAGTGCACAAGCTTTAATTGTGCAAAGGTATTCCTGGACACCACCGACACCTGGGCCTCCAGAGTCAGCAATGAGTCCAGAATCACCCCCCCCCCCCCAGCTGCTACTTCAGGGGGAGTGTAATCTCATTCAGCACAGGCTGTAGCACTATACCTTGATCTGCCTTCCAACTGACCAGGAGCACCTCTGTTTTGTTAGGATTTAATTTCAATTTATTAGCCCTCATCCAGTCCATTACTGATGGCAGGCATCGGTTCATGGTCAGGACAGAGTAACAGAGTTGGGTGTCATATGCATACAGTATGTATGACGCCAAACTCCAAAACTCCAGATGATCTCTCCCGGGAATTTCATGTAGATATTAAACAGCATGGGGTACAGAATAGAGCCCTGAGGAACCCCACAGGCCAAAGGCTGGGGAATTGAACAGGAGGCCCCAGGCACCACCTTCTGGGACTGATCCTTCAAGAAGGAGTGGAGCTACTGTAGAACAGTGCCGCCTAGTACTGTCCTGTCTCAGAGACATGACCCTGAAAGATACCATAGTAGATGATATTGAATGCTGCTGAGAAGTCCTTCGGCATTCAATACCAACAATATTGAACCAACAATAAATATTTAAATCAAACAACAAACATTTTAAAACAGTTAAATAAGCAGTCAAATTAAAAAAATTAAGACCACTTTAAAAGCATTTCAAATATAGCAGCAAAGATAAAGTGCAGCGCACCCAATTCAAATACCTTCCTGCAATGGCCAATTACCAACTAAAAGTCCATTCAAACCAAAAGGTTTTTTTCCTGTTGTTCATAATATTATGAAATTTTAGAAATATGGTGAGAAATAAAATGGTCTTAATGCTCAAGAAAACATATTATAGACAGCTTACAATTAAACTAAAATAATTCTGGGACACATACCAACAAGAATCAAGCCACCTCATCATATCTTCAATGGTGGCACTCACTGGCGCTCTGGTTTACCACCGGGTGTCAGGAAGCCACCCCTACACACCATGCTTTGCCTGGCTCCTTTTGCAGCTCTTTACACAGGGGGAAGTGTGGTGTACGCATGGAGCACATGGCTTCCCCCACTGAAGGAATGGCAACATGGGAAAACTCCTGTGTTGCTAGGGTGGTGGCAGCATGCTGGTTCCACCCTCCTTCACCCATGGAGCTGGCACACCATCGTGTGATCGGAGTTAGCTGGCTCTGTGGGTGACTGGAGCTAGAACAGCATTTGCCACCGAATCTAGCCCTGTATGATGAGGAGAGGCAAAGAGAGATAAAACAAGGAGCTGTATTTCATAGTTAAGTTGCAAAATTGAACTTTATGACATAGTTCAAACTGGAGAAAAATAGGAGGCAAGTGGCAATTTTCCCCTGCTGAGTAAACGCATACCTTGCTGAGCTACATCTCTGTTGTATTGGGTTTTCCCATAACCTTCACATTACACTGTTGTGATTTTGGATGTCCGATTATTGTGAACAGTGTGTCACTATGGGTTTTCACAAAAAGACTATAAGGCAGTATGGGCAAATTTATCAGACCCTTAATCCTAATTCCCCCTCCCCCCGGCACCTTCTATGGACCCTACTACACTGCCAGATAATCCAGTTCAAAGCAGATAATATGGATTTTATCTGGCAGAAGGCCCAGGAGTGCTTAATCTGCCAAAAGTGCCAAATTAAAGCAAATGAAAGTCTGGAAGAAACCCAAAGTCCATTTCTGGTGCAATTTTATTTTTATTTTTTATTTACTGTATTTGTATACTGCCTTTCTCAGCCAATCGGCAACTCAAGATACTTCTTTCCTTTTTTATGGCTAGGGAAGAATATCTAGAGTGACTAGATTCCTAAAATTGCAGGGAGGTGAAACATAAACCCAAGGACTACACATTACCCACTTGCTATTATATATTTATTCATGTCTTATTATAATGTGATGATTTTATTGTTGTTGACCTTTTATACTGTATATTGCATCTATGTTTTTGATGGCATTGCATTTTTGCCTTCTAAACCGCTTCGAGTCGCTGGAAGGCTGAGGGGGCGGTATATAAATATACTAGATCAATAAATAATATTAATAAACTTCACAACTTTCACACTTTCCAGTTAAATGTCATTATTTAATTTCCTTATACACCACTACCTGCATTTCCCCTTGTTTACATATAGTATATACACATTGCTTATATGATTATACATTTCTCACTCCTGCTTTTGTGGCTTCAGTTTCTTTATGAATTTGTGACTTTTCAGACGAATACACTCCTTTGTGGGAGAAACAGTGTTCTGCTGTTTGAATTTAAGAGATAGAGCTAGAAGCTCACTGAAATAAAAATCTCTTAGGGGTTCCTTCTTTCTTGTCTCTTTCTCTTTGGATCTTCTGGTATACAATCTCTTTAAACAACATACTCTTCTTCCTTCCCTCTCATTCTTTCTCTTCTATAGGAAACAAAACCTACTAGTGTCAGGTCAAAACCATTGCAGAACTAGAAAAAAAAGAGATTATTTTCAGTGCTTGAAGTAGGCACAAGCACTGGAACTGACAGGCCTGTGTGTAGGTCCTGAGATTTTTTTGACTCAGTTCTAAAATGTGGATTTTAGCACTGTCTGGAAGTGCCCTGAGCGATACTGAATTTAATGGACTGATTATCTAATTTGGCCAAAATCCAGTGTTCCCAGAGACTGAAAGATAGACAAAGGGAACACGGATGTGAGAAAGTGATGTCATGGCCAAGATGGAGTATTCTTAAGGAATTGGAGTCAATGTTTTGTGAGGAGATCAATGTTAGATTTCAAGGTGCCACGCCTGTCTTGGGAGCTCCGAGTTAGGAGTCTGTTATTGGATCTGTATCTTGCTTTTCTGTTTAAGTTCCTTGTCTCCTGTTTGGATTATAAATCATGTTTCAAGTTTCATGCCTTTGGGTTATGGTCATGTTCATTCTTCCAAGCTTTTGCATATATTAGATATTCTTTTCTTAATAAACTTATTATTCTTGTTCATCTGTGTAGTGTTCGGGTGAAAAAGGGAACAAGTAGGTGGCTGGGCTGCAACAGTTGCACCCCACCCTTCCATCCCAACCCCCTGTTTCACCTATAAACTTATCTGAGGATCTTGGCTACATCCTCAGGCCCCTCGGAAAAAGCTCCTGATGCATCAAAATGATGTGTTTGGAGTTTTGGAAAAGGGAGGGGTTTACAAGAGAAATAGGGGCCTGGCAGCTGGCTAGATGCCCTCCTTGGTCAACCTACAGTAGCCACCCCCCTTCCCAGGGAAAGTCTGAGATTTGGGCCTTATGTGTGACCTAAATTGCAAAAGGAATCAAGATTTTAAATCCCAGTTCCTTTTGCAATTTTGGCCATTTGGAGGGGCCCTAAGGCTGCATTTACACTGCCCTATATCCCAGGAACTAATCCCAGATTATCTGTTTTGAATTGGGTTATATGAGTCTACACAGCCGATAATCTGGGATAATGAGATAATCTGGGATCAGATCCTGCGATATTGGGCAATGTAGCTCTAGCCTCAGATGGAAATCCTTCCCAATGCACAACGGCTTTGATTACTGGTGACAAAAATACATGATTACAATTTTTTCATATTTTTTTCCAAATCAACATTTATGCAGCTCAAATACTTATTTTGTTGTTGTTCATTCGTTCAGTCATCTCCGACTCTTCGTGACCTCATGGACCAGCCTACGCCAGAGCTCCCTGTCGGCCGTTACCACCCCCAGCTCCCTCAAGGTCAGTCCAGTCACTTCAAGGATGCCATCCATCCATCTTGCCCTTGGTCGGCCCCTCTTCCTTTTGCCTTCCACTTTCCCCAGCATAATTGTCTTCTCTAGGCTTTCCTGTCTCCTCATGATGTGGCCAAAGTACTTCAACTTTGTCTCTAGTATCTTTCCCTCCAGTGAGCAGTCGGGCTTTATTTCCTGGAGGATGGACTGGTTGGCTCTTCTCGCAGTCCAAGGCACTCTCAGCACTTTCCTCCAACACCACAGCTCAAAAGCATCGATCTTCCTTCGCTCAGCCTTCCCTAAGGTCCAGCTCTCACATCCGTAGGTTACTACAGGGAATACCATGGCTTTGACTAGGCGGATCTTTGTTGCCAGTCTGATGTCTCTACTCTTCACTATTTTATCGAGACTGGTCATTGCTCTCCTCCCAAGAAGTAAGCGTCTTCTGATTTCCTGGCTACAGTCTGCATCTGCAGTAATCTTTGCACCTAGAAATACAAAGTCTGTCACGGCCTCCACGGTTTCTCCCTCTATTTTCCAGTTGTCAATCATTCTTGTTGCCATAATCTTGGTTTTTTTGACGTTTAGCTGCAACCTGGCTTTTGCGCTTTCTTCTTTCACCTTGATTAGAAGGCTCCTCAGCTCCTCCTCGCTTTCGGCCATCAGAGTGGTGTCATCTGCATATCTGAGGTTGTTAATGTTAAATACTTATACTTCTCATGTAAATCAGATTGATTGTATTTCTCATTCTTTTAATAGCGACCGATAAATTCAGCAGTATTTACTTGTCATGAATTTGCAACACGCAAAAAATTATTCCCATAGCAACATGTCTGTAATGAAGTAATATGTCTGCTTTAATCGGTACAATATGCAAAGTTTGTAATGCAAAATCACCCCTGAACTAGGAAAAGGAGGGTGATCAATGCCTGACATCTAACCACTGGTGTAAAATCTGAATTTTTAAAATGACACTCTTATTTATTTTTTAGTTATTATTGTCAAGTAAGTTCATCTGTGGGTTGTCATAGTAGCACACATAATACTTTTAAAGCATTATTTTAAAGTCCTTTTTTATTGCAACTGCAACAGTAGATGACCCTTATACTACTTTTGTACAAGCCTAAGTATAATTTAAAGAGAAGTCCCACTTGCTTTCCCAGATACTTTGCAAAGGCTGGTTCATTTCTGTTGGTGAGAAAGGACCAGAGGTAATCCCCAAATAAACTTTGCCATTATAGGAAAGCTTTTCTTTTGGTTCTCCCTTGAACCTGATCTCTCCCCCAACTCTCACGTTTAACCCCCACTGGCTTACTGGAATTGTGGCATTCACTGCTTGACTGCCAGAGCAAGGCACAAAATGTGCTTTGAAATGGCTTCACAGTTCATCTCTGTAATTAATCAGTAGAGTGCTCTGAGCTCAAGAGTCCAGTCAGCACCTTCTTTAAGATTTACTGTAGCACATTCACAATATTACAGCTATCTCTGAGCAGAACAAAAGTCCCCTCCTTTACCTTCCTTTTTGTCCTCTGAATGGATGCAACCAATAGAGATCATTGTAGGAGATACAACTTAAGTTTTTCTACCACTTTTATAAGACGGAGCCCACATCTACTCCGCCATATAATGCAGTTTGAATTGGATTGAAAGGATCAGTGCAGACCAAGGGCCTTTCCAGATAGGTCCAAAATGTAGGACCTGTCATGGATTTACCAGAGACCCCATCTACACTAGTATATAAAATCCAAATTATTTGCTTTGACCTGGATTCTATGGCAGTGTAGATCTATATAATCCAAAACAGATAATGTGGATTATCTGATTTGATAATATGGATTATATGGCAGTGTTGATCCAGCCTGAGGCAAGCAAATGATACCTCAGGTAAACCTGAATTAATCTGGAGTAAACTGGGAAATCCTAGTTTACTCCAGATTAATTTGACACCTGGAAAAATCTGGACCTTAATGCAAGGTCCAGATCTTTCCAGGTTGGGCCCTGTGGCGAACGACCACCAGAATCACTTCTATGATCCTGCTGGTCAATCCCCACTGTGATCCTGATTCTTTGAGCTACAAGAGCCCAAAGGAGTGGGATGGCGCCTTCCCCTCCCAGTCCCCCATTTACTCCAAAAAAAATTGTTAAATGACTAGTTGCATGTTCAGGCAACTTCGGCGGAAGCTCCTGGCACTTGAAAATGATATGTTGGGGGGGGGGGGGAGTCTCTGGTTGACGTGGGAGGGCATGTAGCCACCCATATGCAGGATCTATACTGCCATACAGATTATCAAAGTGGATAATGCAGATTATCTACTTTGAACTGGATTATATGAGTCTACACTGCCATATAATCTAGTTCAAAACAGTTAATTTGCATTCCGAAACTGAATTCTATAGTAAATGGGGCCTGCAAAAAACATTCTCAGGTGGTTGTAGAGCAGTGGCTCCATCTACACTGCTATATAATCCAGTCTCTGAATCCAAGATTATTTTTGAACTGGATTATATGGCAGTGTAGACTCACAGCATCCACTTCAAATCAGATAATCTGGATTCATAAACTGGATTATATGGTAGTGTAGATTCAGCCAGTGTCTCCAAAGCTTTTGGGTTTCAGTTGTTTTTGACTATAGAAAACCCAAGAAAGCAACTGCCAATAAGAGTATTTTCATATATACATATTATTTATACATTTAATTAATTCATATCCTACTTTTCTTCTGAAATGGGACCCAACATGACTTACAAAAGTTATTTTTTTAAAAAAGTAAATTAATTATTTTATTAGAAACCTAAATTACAACTGTTTGCAAATACATTTTTTAAAAGAAAAGGGCAAACTCAGCATTCTGTAGTCTAGGAGCTCCAGTGAGAAGACTGTTTCTTATGTGCATATGTCTAAAATGGACTGTAAATATAAATTCTGGGTAAATATTTAAAATCATGGGCCCTGACAATAGCTTCACTATAGTAACATACACCCCAGGATTGTGAGAAAAGTAGGGTATAAATAATAAATAAAGCCACAAAAAAGAAGCTACCTTGCCAGTGTTATCTGAGCTTCAAAGTAAATAAAATGCCTATAAGTTCCTCACCTGCTCTGCAAAAGTAGTGCAGGTGACCCCCTGTAATTGGATTCATTCCTTGGCAGCAGAGATAGCACAAAAATGTTAGTATTTACCTTTGACTTCTCAGCTCATGCATATTAATATGGGAGCTGACTGAACTCATCCTGATGTTGTTGTTCTCCTCAAGGCCTTATTTCACTATCAGTAAGTTTCACTGGCATTGCTCTTCCGATACTTCTAGCGTGTATATTATATATCATCTCCCATAATTATAATTTCAAAGTTTGTTACCTACAGGCTATTGGTAAAGAGACTGTCATAGGATGACCCCCTCACTTTCTTATTTACCCTGTCATCAATGGTAATTGCCAGATGCAATGAGGAACAAGGACCTTTTATCTCTGATGATGTGATAAATTAAAATAAATTTATGTTATCAGTTGCCATCTGTATCCGCTTATCATTTATGCCTTGGGACAAGGAACAGCTCATTTTCTCTTCCGCCATTCCTTTCTTTACTTCTGTTTGGATACATAAAGGAGGATAATAAGTGGTACAGACAGATAATGCATTATTTTGGGAAACCAAATAGAGGGAGGTAATATTTTAAAGTATTTCTAGCATACTTTTCTGGGTAAGCTTTCCAAAGCAGTTAACTTTTTTAAAAAAAATTTACTAAATAACCTAACCAAAATTTGAAAAACCCAAGAAACACTACTCTAATTAATGACCATGAAGAAAGAAAGGTGTTTTTTTAAAAAAAGAATAATGAAATGCAAGAAATATTACATCGTACAGAAGAAAACTGTTGATTATTCCCTAGACATCAGACAGGCCCCTTCACTGTTGGCATTCCGGAGGAAGGCGAAGACCTGGCTCTTCGAACAAGCGTTTGGCTAAACAGTGCAATTGATTATAGGAATATGGTGCAATCGAACATAGGAACATGGAACAAGGATTATGAGAATGGTTCTGATTTGGTGCTGAGGCGTTATGATAATGATTGTTTATTGATATTGACTGTTATGTATAATGTGTTTTAATTGCCTATGATACTGTTTTGTGATAATTTGTACTATGTAAACCGCTTTGAGTCGCCTACGGGCTGAGAAAAGCGGTATAGAAATAAAGTAAGTAAGTAAGTAAATAAATAAATAAATAAATAAATAAATTTTAACCCACCTTTCAAATGGAAAAGTGGGAAGGAAGTGAGAGAAGGCAAGAGAACTAAATATATGGTCAGTGAGCAATTTGAAAGCCCTCTTTAAAAAGCTAAGATAATTTCATCCAAGTGTGTTATTGAAATACCAGATTCCATTACCAGCAGCAGTCCAGGGCAGTTAAATTGTGAAAGGTTATTTTATTTTATTTTCCCAATGTGTCTGAACTTCTTAATTTCGTCTTTTAGATATTGTTAAACTATTGTCAAATCTTTAGCTCTGTCTCTGGATTTCCTTCTTTGCACATAGCTTCTGAGATAGCTGTATTTTGATTACTGCTGTGGCATTATCAACAATTATAGTTGTACTGTAACATTTTTTAAAACACTACTGCTTTATCTACACTGTGGAATTAATACAGTTTGACACCATTTTAACTCCCATGGTTGAATGCTGTGAAATCAAGGGAAATGTGAGGCACCGACAGTCTTTGGCAGAGAAAGCAAAAGACATTGTAAAACTATGACTCCAGGATTCTCTAGCACTGACCCATGGCAGTTGAAGTGGTGTCATTAATTCTACAGTGTAGATGCACCCAAGATCTAATGGATAACTGGTCTCCAGAGAAATAGTATCAAAATAAAAGTGAGGTTTGTTTAGCCTGTAATACAGATGGCTTATTGGAAAACAGGAAACCCAAATGCATTAATCTGTAGGGTTCCTTCTTTTGCAAAACAAAGAAATAGCCATGGGACATCCTGATTATTTCTTTATCTGAATCCTTTAGTGACTACTGACTGGCCACATGTATTGTCTAGCTTAGCTCTGAGGCTTTTAAAATACAGAAATATGTAAAATGTCAACTCAACCATCGGTTGAGGGGCTTTGGATCAATAGCAGAGCATGCATTCTGCTGTTTGAAGCTTCCATGTTCACCCTCTGGCATCAAGGGCTGCAGGATTTTTATTTTTGGCTTTAGTAGTTTACCTTTCACAGCCAAGAACATATTAATTTACCCAGGCCCTGCTACAGAAAACCTTGCCCTGCAGAGAAACACAAGTATCATTGTTTTCCAGCTGCTATTAAGCCAAGTTAAAAAAAGCTCTGCCAGCTAGCATGATCACTCTTGGGGTTCAGTGACATAGTCAATTGAAGAAAGAAGGGTGCCTATGACCTATTAAAAAGAAGTGAGACATGGTAGTGTCATAATGTTTATGAAATGTAGATACATGAGGTTAAAGAACAATTCTGGAGTTATTTATGCTGGTGTTGTGCTAGCAAAGATGACCTACTTCCTCAGATGAAGTGATCCCATATGTCATAATCACCATCTGTAAATGTCCCTTCTTTTTGGAAACCAATATTAATATTGGATACTTAGGAAATTTCAGGTGTCCATTTTCTAGAGCATTTAATTGTTTACATCTTCAATTGATTTTGTTATGTGTCTTCAAGCCCTATGACAACCCTAAGGCAAACTGATATATCACAGGCTGATATTCCTTTTTATCAAATGCGACTGAAGCATTTTCTGGAGAGCCCACTATAAATTCTGCATGTTCTGGCTAACAGATTCATGTAAATGTCTAAAAAGAGCACAACCCCATTAGGTGTTGGGTCCCACCCATTAAGAAGCAGTGTGATAGACTACAATTCACACCATCCCAAGTCAGCATGGAGTAGCCTGCCAATTTTTAATGTTATTTCATATAATTTATATAAAAAACAAGAAGCTTGTATCACACCTATTTTGGCACTGGACCCTCCTTTCTGGTTATTATTTTCACCCTCCAGATAACTGACATATTAGTATCATACGTGTTTATTCGAAATTAGCTCTAGTGAACAGAATGGGGTTGCATGTGTGTAAAATGTCAACAGTGTGCAAATAATATTGAAATAAAGAAAGGAAGAACTTTGTATATTTCAATCATTCTTTAAGATTCCTTTATTGTTCAGCAGGGAGAGCACACCTCTTGCATTTTCCAGTTTCCAGAAGCATTTCTAGAAAGAAAGATTTCATTATGTTTTCAACATAATCTGAAAAAGAGAAAAAAAGATTCAAGATTCTTTGTAGCTCAGAAAGTATTTCATCAATTTATTTTACCAGATAGCATTCTAGAGCACAGGTTAATTTTATAATCTTCACCTTTTAAATATTTAATAGATATCACTCTTAATATCTCAAATTAATTTATATCTAGTCAGTGCTCTAAACCTTCTTATTGATGTGAAATGCAGGAGCCTCAGATGCACATTTTTTAAAAATCACCTAGGGTTACTTAAGTCCACATCCTGAAGAGATCTGAGCTTTTTCATGGGGGGCGGATCCAGACAGGCCTTAATCCCAGAAGCATCCACATTAAAAAACACAGATGTTTCTGGGGGCCTGTCCACACCCACCCCAGAAAGCGCGTGCTAGCCAGAGAGAATGTGTGGAGGCCTTACCCCTCTCCCCCAAGCCCCCAGACCCCTTAGAAAACGGATAAAAACTTACGTGCCCTCCATTGGAAGTTTTTATTAGTTTTCTAAGGGGTCTGGTGGCTGGGGGGAGGGGTGGGTATTCCCACAGTTTACCTGATTTAGTTAGCCCAGTAAACTGTGGGAATACTATCTGGACTGCAGTATTCTGCAGTCCAGACCCGGAAATATTGAATTTACTTGCACCTTCCTGTGGATATCACCGATGGAAGCATTCCATAAGAAAGAAATTCCCAGGGAGAGATGGCTCAGTTATAAACAATTTTTAATAAACGATAACAATGAATGGCAGTTAAAAACTATGGAAGAACTAAAAGAAATAGATAGAGAAATAGGCTGGTTTCAATATTTACAGACTAAAGAATACTTCAAGGAAGATCTAAAAGTAGGTTTCAATGAAAATGATACCTGCTGGGATATAGTAATGATAAAGGGAAAAAATATGATTAAAATAATATACCAGAGCCTTCTAGAGTGGAACAATGAAAAAGATTTAATAAAGGAAAACATGACCAAATGGGCGAGGGATATAGGTCGCTCCATTTTACCTAAAGAATGGGAATGGATTTGGAAGGACAAAATAAGATTCACAAGAGCCACTACCATAATAGAGAACTGGTACAAAGATTTTACAGATGGCATCTAACACCAGTCCAACTTTCCAAATTTAACGGAAAACACAATAATTTATGTTGGAAATGTAAGAAAGAAACAGGAACATATTTCCATCTATTTTGGAGCTGTAAGGAGATTCAAAAGTTTTCGTCACTGGTCCATATACATATACAAAATATAATTAAAACAAAATTCGACATGAAGCCAGAGTACTATTTGTTGAATATAACTAATCTTGATTTAAAGAACAATGAGGAAAAAAAATACCTGTCAGCAGCTGCAAGAATATTAATTGCACAAAAATGGAAAATTAAAGAAATACCTTCTAATGATGATTGGATTAAGAAGGCAGTAGAATGTATGGGCTTGGACAGACTCTCATATCTACTAAAGGGCCAGAGTAAGGAAAAACAAATAAATTGGAACCAATTAAAAGAATACCTAAGAGGGAAAAAATAAACTCAATATATAATATTAGGTATTAGGAGCCAAACCGAACATGGAATAAATGACAGACCATAAGAAGATGTACAAATTCAAAGACATTACCTCTGTGGACTGAAAGGAAAGTCAATATGGTGTGTGTGTATTATTATTTTTTTTTTGCATTGGTGTGTGGACTGCCCTTCCCCGACACCCTTCACCCATACCCCCCCCCCACTTTCCATATTTTCCTAACACTTCAATAACTTCCTACTTTCCTACTTTCCTATCATTCCGATTGTTCTCCCTCTTTCATTGTCAAAGAAAACTCACAATAAAGATTATTGAAACAGAATTTACTTGCACCTTCCAAGAAGGCGCAGAATAAATCCACTATCAAATTAATTTGCTCCAAACAAGGGTTTTCCTGGTTTGTAGCAAATTAATTTAGGACTGTCCAGAATGTTGTCTGAACAACCCCTCCTTTATTGCGGGAGTTCTCACAATAAAGGTCCTGTCTGGATGGGGCCTGGGTGCCAAAACTGCCCTGGACATTCCTCAATCCAGTCCTAAACTGGCTGAAAATGGAATTCAGTTTATATTGAGAAATCATGTCCTTTGTGTAGTACAATAAGAAGATTATGTGTAATTTATACAATAAACTGTGAGCAGGAGCATACAGATTTGAGGACTACCCAAACAGTTGCCTGTCTCTCCATAGGTAGAGAGCAGAAAATGGGAAGAGAAAGGAAAGGTTTATTGATAAGATTAGATGCTTTTTTTTAATTTTATTAGTTTTAGAATAATAATAAACAAAGAGCTGAGTACAAGTACAAAAAGTGACAAGACAGACAATAGGACTAAACCTAATGGCATCAATTGACAAGACATCGTGCTGAACCAAGATACGAACACATATATGTCATCACAAAAACAGCGCCCTCTTAATCCCGCCCCCTCCCCCCTCTCATCCCCCCTCTCTAAAACCGACTTCCCCTCATCTTCATCCACTTCTTAAATATTTTCTTCTTATTATTACATTCTTTCTCTCCTCATTTCCTAAAATAATATTACTATCTCCTTAATACAATACATTTGCTACATCAATCTTAAGTGAACTCTAGTCTAACTTTACATCTCAATACATTTCCTTTTCTATGTAATTCTTAAGCAAGAATTAGATGCTTTTGGTCTATTGCAGGGGTCCCCAAACTCAGGCCCGCGGGCCGGATACGGCCCGCCAAGGGCATTTATCCAGCTCGCGCGGCCTGGCCTGGCCTGGCGCAAAGCCCCTCACCGTTTCTCTCTTCCTCCAGAGTGGCTTCAGGCGGGGTCGCGCTGGACCAGGCTTCTCCTTCTTTCTTTCCTTCCTTCCTTCCCCTTCCCCCTTTCTCTCCCCTTCCCCTTCCTTCTGCTTTCCCCTCCCTCCTTCCCTCCCTTCCTTTCCTTCTTCCTTCCTTCCTTCCCTCCCCCTGGATGCCGGCCCGGGGAAGCCAGCGCTGCCTGGCCACGCCCACCCAGCGCTGCCTCCGCTTGTTCTCCTGCCATGGCTGGGAGGGGAACAGGAGGAACCTCATGGCCGCGGATCTTCTTCTGCTGCGCTCCCTTGTTCTCCGTTGCCACGAGACGCCACCTGCTTCCCTCCCAGCCACGCCAGGAGACAAGCAGAGGCAGCGCCTGGACCAGTGTCCCCACGGAGAGAAGGAAGAAGGAAGGAAAGGAAGGGAGCGAAGGAGGGAGAGGAAAGGGGAAGGAAGGGAAGGAAGGAAGGGGAAGGGAAGAGAAAGGGGCAAGGGGAAGGAAGGAAGGAAAGAAGGAAAGAAGGAAAGAGGGAGAAGCCTGGTCTGGCCAAGTTTGGTCCAGATCCATCCTTGTTTGAGTCCACGGTGATCTCTGGATGTAGGTAAACTACAACTCCAAAACCAAAGGACACTGCCCACCAAACCCTTCCAGTATTTTCTGTTAGTCAGGGGAGAACTGTGTGCCAAGTTTGGTTCCATTCCATCGTTGGTGGGGTTCAGAATGCTCTTTGATTATAGGTGAACTATAAATCCCAGTAACTACAATTCCCAAATGTCAAGGTCTATTTCCCCCAAACTCCACCAGTGTCCACATTTGGGCATATTGAGTATTTGTGCCAAGTTTGGTCCAAATCCATCCTTGTTTGAGTCCACAGTGATCTCTGGATGTAGGTAAACTACAACTCCAAAATCATAGGACACTGCCCACCAAACCTTTCCAGTATTTTCTGTTAGTCAGAGAACTGTGTGCCAAGTTTGGTTCCATTCCATCGTTGGTGGGGGGGGGGGGGGGGGTTTCAGAATGTTCTTTGATTATAAATCCCAGGAACTACAACTCCCAAATGTCAAAATCAATTTTTTTGAGTGAAGGACATACATTGGGTTGTTAAGTGTCCAGTAGTTTTATCTCTGTTAATCCCACAAATGAACATTACATTTTTATTTATATAGATTTATTTCCTATATTTATACCTTGCCCTTCTCCCCCTGAAAGGGGACTCATGCTTACCTATTCCAAAAAACCACTTTCAAAATGACAGAAAATATAATTTTTTTCCTCATTTTCATTGGAACTATTTTATTTTCAGAAATGCTAAAGCTATCTTTTTCTATGTACTCCTATATTGCTTTCCGCAGCCCATGGTTGGGTGTGTGTTCTCCTTTTATTGGGTGTGTTCTCCTTTTATTTATGGTGACCCCATGAATTTAATAGGGTTTTCTTTGAGAGGAAATACTCAAAAATAGTTTTGTCAGTTTCTTTCTCTGAAATAGAGTACCTGCTATTCATTTATGGCTTCCCATCCAAATACTAACCAGAACTGGCCCTACTTAGCATTCCAGGTCAGAGACATTTAATCTTTCATTGACTTTGCCAGGTATTATTCTTCTGTACAGTCGTCTCTGTGACCCCCTGTGACCCAACCTGGACAGGCAGTCCCCAAGTTACAAACAAATTATGTAGTTTTGTCCTCACTGAGGGCTGAACAGTAAACATATTCATGGATTCCCTGCTGTTATATTAAGACTGTTACACATGCTGTGACATGCTTGAAATCAAAATTTCATTTATTTGTAATTAGAAATAAATATTTCACAATGTATATTACATATTGTTTTTGTGATTCATCACTATGCTTTATGTTCAGATTGTAACAATAAAAATACATCGTGCATATCAGATATTTACATTACGATTCATAACAGTAGCAAAATAAGACATGTGCAGTGTGCATAGAATTTGGTCATTGTTTTTTTTAAAAAAACTATAGTCCGGCCCTCCAATGGTCTGGGGGACAGTAATCTGGCCCCCGGTTTAAAAAGTTTGGGGACCCCTGGTCTATTGCATATTATTTATTTTCCACCTTTTCCCCTAGTATCGAGAATCAAGCTGGCTTTAAAATGAAAATAATTACTATATAATTAAAAATATACAAAAAGTAAACATTTGAAATGGAATTGAAATATTAACCAATATAAACACTAAACACCTATCTCCAACAGACAAGAGTTCTTTCCCACATCCCGGACTTCCCACAGATATTTCCCAATTTTCCTAGTTTCCAACAGACCTCACAACCTCTGAGGATGCCTGCCGTACATGCAGGCAAAACATCAGGAGAGAATGCTTCTAGAACATGGCCATACAGCCCGAAAAACCCTCAACAACCCACTACAAATATGATTTAAAACAATACATCAGAGTGCAAATATTGGCTTTGGTTGCCAGCATGCTTCAGGATATCCTGTAGAGTCTTTAATTCTAAAAACCTGTGAATTTTGCCTCCATCTGTGGCTGGCATCTTCAGAGGATCCTCTGAAGATGCCAGCCATATATGCATCTGAAACATCAGGAGAAAATGCTGCGAGACCATGGCCATACAGCTTGGAAACAATGTAACATTGCAGTGATTCTGGTCATGAAAGCCTTTGACAATACACTAAGCCATATTGTTGTAAATCCGGATGCTGCCTCCTGCAGAATTCTGGGGTTTGTAGTTTAGGGAGGAGCCTTTAACAACCTCACTAAACTGTAAACCTCACAATTCTACAGGAGGCAGAAACCAGATTTAAAGTGAATTCATTCTCTAGTGTGATGAGGTGGACACCACATTTCAGACATATGGCGAACATAAGACAAACTTATCATGGAATTTTCATAGCAAAATTTGTTCAGAATGTGTTTTTCTTTGCATTTGTCAGAAACTGAAAGATTGTGCCTTGCCCAGTCACTCAGTGACCTTTCATAACAACACGTATTCGACTCTGGTCTCCAGATTCCTGCTTCAACTACTACACCACATTGGCTTAGAAGGGTTCTTTTTGATAATTCTGCATGTTTGTGTACATGCCTTCAAGTCACCTGTCGACATATGGCAAACCTATTTGTTTCAAAGAGCTCTCTTAGGTAAGGAATATTCAGAGGTGCATTTACTAGTTCCTCTGAAATATAGCCAGGAATTCATTGGTGGTCTGCCATCCAAATCATATAGGGCTTTATAGATCATAATCAGCATTTTAAATTGTACCTGGAAACAGACTTGCAGCCACTAGTGTTTTTAAGGGAGTTGTATGGTGAAACAGGTGAGTTTAATGTTGCTTTGCATTTTAAATTGTTCAAACCACCCGGAGATTGGAACAGAAAATCTCTAAAGACACATGTAGAGAACTCATAGCAGTGTGGTAATGTGGTGAACTCTATTTTCATATTCATATGAGTATACAAGTCAGTTGAGTATTAGTATGTTAGTTTTCTCTGTGTCTTCTGCTTGCCAGCCCATTTGCTCCTCCTGCCAATGTTTTAAACAGCAGCAGGGTTTGTGAGAAAAATCTCCTTTGAGTGAGAAGGGTGAATTTGAGTTTCCATTTTAGATCTACATGCCAGCTGGTGGGCCTTGAAATGATGCTGTTTTTGAAATCTCTTGTTATCTCTAGCATGTTACTGATGCTGGGAAGAATCAGGAAATTGATATCAAGTTGTGCTCATTAGTGAAATGTGGTTTTGACAGGGTTTACAGAATTTGTAAGCATGCCAAGAATGTTTGAATGTTTTTACAATACTGAGTGGTTTAAATCAGCATCTGAGCTATGAAATGTTTTCCCTATAAAATGATTTTATTGCCTGCATACTCAATGTCAAACCTTGGGGTATTCCATGTTTTCCATGGATGCTGGATAATAGGACCCATCTCCTTTGAGCTATATCAAGATATGTTTAGTTAGGAAGTTGAATTTCTTATTTTAGTCCTATTGTATAATCTTGCGAGTATTCTCTGCATTTCTTAAAGGTCTAGCATTGTTCGTATTAGTTCTTTTGTAAATACATTTCACCCATTTTACTTCAATTGTGTGTGTCGTACAATAGGACTGAGTCAATACCTTGTTATTTTATTATTCCCAGAAATAATGGTAGGTTACATACCTGTGACCATCTTTCTTCGAGTGGTGCTCTGCGAATTCACACTTGTGGAGAGACTGCGCCTGCGCGGGCTCCAACGGAAACTTCTACATTTTAAAACTTTTCAAGTTTTGGCGGTAACCCCGCCCAGCCCCGGCAGGGGATAAAAGGGCGCCCCGCGCACACCGATCCAATTCCTATGCCGCTACGGTAGCGAGAAATTGGAGGTTTGCTTAGAGGGGAGGCTGGGCGGGTTAGTGTGAATTCGCAGAGCACCACTCGAAGAAAGATGGTCACAGGTATGTAACCTACCATTTTTCATCGTGGTCTCTGCGAATGCACACTTGTGGAGACTAGCAAGCTCAGGTCCCGGAGGCGGGAAGAATGCAAACCGACTATTCAAGTCAAGGGCCAAACAATTTTATTAAGTGCAAACAGTTACCAAACAAGAGATTGTAATCACTTCCGAAGAAGGGCACAGTGCATAAAACTTATGGGAGTACGTGATCCTCCCGGTCACGTGAGGGTGACCAACCGACAGTGAAGGACACTCAATAAATGAGGGCATTCTTAAACAATTAAAGTGAACTCATGACCCTTGAAATAAACCACATGGTGATTGTCGAAGACACTCATTGCAATGAGGGCACATTAAGTAGTTACACAAAACAGTTTTGTAACAAGTGCAAAAACACATTTGTAAGGCAAAAGACGTCAATATCGACACAAAGCACTACCCGTGATGAGCCCCATTAGGCTATAGTGCAAGGTTGCCTGCGCCTCAGGCAGTAAAGGCATCAAGTGAAAAGGTGCAATTACATTCACCAGCACCGGTAAACAGTTGAATTCAAGTAAAAAACATGGTAATAACATTCACAACAATATACGGTACCGAAGAAGCTGTCGGTACCGATCAAGTATAAGAAAAAACTTTGCAAAGTTTAGGGCGGACACGACCCCAGAATTGCCCTCCCAAAGGCCATGTCAGGTGTACACCTGGTATTCAGTCTATAATGTGAGACAAATGTCTGAGGATTCTTCCAAATGGCCGCTTTGGAAATAGCGTCCAGGGGAATCCCTTTAAGGAAGGCTATCGATGCCGCCATAGCCCTGGTTGACCGAGCCCGGACAACCGAGGGGGGTTGTTGTCGAGCAAGCTGATAACAAAGCTCGATTGTCGAGGTGATCCAATGGGACAAGCGTTGCGCCGTGAGCGGTAGGCCCACCTTCTCCTGGGCATATGCCACGAACAGTCTTTGAGTCCTTCGAGACTGAGCAGTTCTGTCCCTATAACAGAGTAATGCTCTCCGCACATCGAGCATATGAAGTCTTTTTTCCCTCGGGGTAGAGGGAGACTGACACAATGAGGGGAGGACAATGTCTTCACATGGAAAGGGGACACAATCTTAGGGAGGAATGTCACGTCCGTGCGGAGGACCGTTCTGTCCTCGTGGACAACAAAATACGGTTCGTCCACACGCAGTGCCGCAAGTTCCGAAGGCCTATGGGCCGAGGTGATAGCGACAAGAAAGGCCACCTTCCACGACAGAAGTCGAAGGTCAATCGATGCCACTGGTTCAAAAGGCGCTTGTGCGAGCCGAGCCAGCACAAGGTCGAGGTCCCAACCCGGGGTCGGGGAGCGGACTGGGGGGTGCAGGTTGTTGAAGCCCCGCAGGAAAGACCTCACGGAGCTATCCTTAAACAAGGAAGCTTCTCCTGTCCGTTGAAGCTGCCAAGAGATGGCCGCCAGGTGAGACTTGAGTGACGACAGCAAAGAGCCCCGTTCGGTAAGGTGCAGCAAGAACGAAAGAACTGACGGTACCGACTGTCAATGATCGTCTAGGCCCTTCTCGGAGAGGAAGGCCTGGAAGCGGTTAAGGCACGCTGAGTAGCACTTTTTGGTCGCTGGCTTGTGAGCTGCCTCCAGGATCGGAAGAACTCATGGACACAGGGACCTCAGAACTGGATCCTCCACGCCGAAAGATGCAGAGAAGCGAGGTCGGGGTGGAGAAGCTGACCGTCTTCCCGGGAGAGTAGATCCTGCCAAAGTGGAAGGCGCCTCATCCGTCCCTCGGATAATTGGAGAAGGACCGAGAACCACGGTTGTCGTGGCCACTCCGGCGCTATCAAGATGCAGTTCGTTTGCGCCGACTGGATTCTCTCGATCACCCTCGGGATGAGCGGGAAGGGAGGGAAGAGGTAGAGCAGATGCCTCGACCAGTCTAGAAGGAACGCGTCCCCGAGACACCCTGGTACCGTGTTCGGAGCAAGCCGAGCACCGAACTGAGGGAGCTGAGCGTTTTGCGGCGACGCGAAGAGGTCTGCGGCTGGGAGGCCCCAATCCCTGAAGATCTTGGCCAGTTCGTCGGGGTTCAACTTCCATTCGTGAGAGGTTGCCCTGGTTCTGCTGAGTGCGTCCGCCTCGACGTTGACCTCGCCCGGGAGGTGCAAGGCTGTTATCGACACCGACCTGGCCACACACCAGTCCCAAAGTTCCAGTGACAGCTTGAGAAGTTTTCTCGAGCTCGTTCCTCCCTGCTTGTTCACGTAGAACATTGCCACCATGTTGTCCGTGAGGATCTGGACAGACTTCCCCGTGACCAGGAGGGCAAATGCCCTCAGGGCTTTGAAGATTGCCAGCAGTTCCAAGTAATTTATATGGCACTGTCTTTCCTGTGGAGACCAGAGATCGTGGACTGAGAGTTCTCCTGTATGGCATCCCCATGCGAACATCGAGGCGTCCGTCGTGATCGTGATGGCTGGGGGTTCTGGGTGGAACGGAACGCCCCTGCAGACATGCTGGCAGTTCATCCACCAGTTTAGGGAGTCCTTTACTGACTTCGGTACCAGCAAGCGCTTCGCAGCACTGTCTCGCATGGGATTGAAGTGGACCAAGAACCATCTCTGGAGGGGACGGAAGCGGAGCCTCGCCAATGGTGTCACCATCACCGTGGAGGCCATGTGCCCGAGGAGGACCTGTATCTGCTTCGCAGGGGACCACTCGGGATCGACGCACTCTGAGCGCTTCGGCTCGAAGAGCCCTGAACCTCTCCTCTGGAAGGAAGACTGTCTGGGAGAGAGAATCGAACATGGCGCCGATGAACTTTATGCAAGTGGTGGGCTCGAGATGAGATTTCTCCTCGTTTAACTGGAGGCCCAGGTCTTCGAGGAGGGAAAGCGTCTTTGCCACCTGAGTTCGCAGGAGGTCCGGAGAGCGTGCTGCCAACAACCAGTCGTCTAGGTATGGGAAAATGCGGATTTTTTCCCTCCTGAGGGCTGCTGCGACCACCGACATGCATTTGGTGAAAGTTCTCGGTGCCGTCACGAGACCGAACGGGAGGATGTTGAAGGCATACGTCTGTCCCGCTACCCTGAAGGCCAGGAAGCGTCTGTGATGTTTTCTGACCAAGAGATGGAAGTAAGCGTCTTGGAGATCGACGGACGCGAAGAAGTCTCCGTGTCTGAGGAGAGGGAGAATGGACGATACCGTCACCATCCGAAACTTTTGAGGTTCGATGAAGGAGTTTAAGTCTCTGAGATCGAGGATTGGGCGGAGGGAGCCATCCGGCTTTGGGACAGTATAGTATCTGGAGAAGAAGGCTCGATGGTTTTGAGAGTCCGGGAGAGGGGAAATTGCCCCTTTCAGAAGCAAGGTCTCGACCTCTGTCAGAATTGCCGAGGATGGTTCGGTATCGACAATCTGCCCTTTTGGTGGGAGCTCTTCGAACTCCAATGCATAACCTTCGTCGACAATCTTTAAAACCCATGCATCTGAGGTGATATTTTCCCATGCAGGGAGAAAGTTCGTCAGGCGATCCCCGAACGGTGTCGAGCCGGATGGAAGGATGAGGGCGGGTACCATTGGGAGGGACATGGGAACAACATCTGTAATGAAAGAGCAAACGGTATCGTCCATTAGGGCGTCAAATGCGGCGCCTGGCCTGATTTCCTCCAGAAGCCTGACGGGACCGCGAACGCTGCTGCTGGTGCTGCCTCCTCTGCTGTTGGGGTTGTTGAGGGTGGGTTTGTTGGGAGGTATGCAGGGGACGGGCTGGTTGACGGTATTGTATGGTGCGGTACGGGACCGTGTGCCGGCGTTTGTACTGGAACCATCTGGTCCTCTGCACCTGGTTCTGATTCTCGAACCCACACTTAGAAGCCAAGGTCTTGAAGTCGTGATTTGACTTCAGTTTGTCGTCCGTTCCTGCGTTGAAGAGCCCCAGGGCATCGAACGGAAGGTCCTCGATCACCTGCCTCGACGATGTAGAGAGGCCAGAGGATCTAAGCCAGGCATGCCTCCTGATTGCCACAGCATGAGCAATCATCTTGCCCGCAGTGTCTCCCGTGTGTTTGGCCATCTGCATCTGATGATGCGCCAGAGAGTTCGCCTCTTGAGCCAGGGTGGAGAGGGCAGTGCGATCCTCGTCAGACATTCTCTGGAAAAATGGAGCTGCTTTTTCCCAGAGAATTTGTTGGTAAGCGCCCATACAAGCGCCATAATTGGCCATGCGGGCCAGCAGGAGGGCACCGGAGTAAAGCTTCCTGCCTACTGCATCAAACCTCTTCCCTTCACGGTCGGACGGCGCCGACGACTGTCTTCCGAACCCCTGAGCCGCCTTCACGACCACCGAGTTAGGGTCGGGATGGTGTTTCAGCCACTCCAAGCCCTCATCGTCCGTTCTGTACCATGATTCAATTTTCTTAGAGGTTGGAGGGATGGAGGAAGGGGTTTTCCAGGAGCCCTGAATCACTTCAAGGAGGTAGGGAAGGAAGGGAAGAAGAGGAGCGGGTGGGGACTCCGCTTGCACCCTTTTAAACACCAGGTCTTGCACTGCTTTGGAAGTCTGCTTGACCTCCAGGCCTAGGGCATCAGCCATGCGAGCCATTTGATCTGCAAAGGCTCGGACATTGTCAGTGGGAGATGGAGGATCAGCCTCATAGGCGTCGTGAGTGGGTGATCTCTCGATCCCGAGAGACAACACAGACCCCGAGTGTACCGATCCCGGCAACTCGCCATCTTCCTCTTCGTCATCGGCAGCCACGGATTGGGGAGGAGGGGATGAGGAGACATCCCGACTCGGGCGCTGCGGTGGAGCCACTGGGGGGGCTTTTGAGGCCGAAGCCTGAATGGCACGGGCCAATCTCATAGTCTGCCTGCCCCTTTCTGGAGTCTCCAACACTGGAGAAGTCTCCTGTCTTGCCATCACAGTTGTCAAGGTCGTGACCGACGGGAAAAGCTCCTGTCTGGCTGTCACATGTCGAGTTGGTGCCTTGATCACCGTGTCCACCGAGATCACCGGGGACTCGGGTTGTCCCAAAGGCAGTTCTGGCAGAGGCTGTGGCTCCTGAGCAGATTGTGGGGCCGGCTGGGGTTCAGCAGGCTGCAACTGCGATGACCTCGCCGACGAGGTAGCCGAGGAGGCAGTAGTCTGCTTTCGGGAAGAAGAAGAAGATGAGGATGGAGGCGGCATCGTCTTCTTCTTCTTTGCCGGCGGCTGAGCTGTCTTCGACACAGACTTGCCCGGGGTGGGCGGGACGGAGGATGAGGTGGAAGCACGCCGAGATTCTTCTTGAGACCGGCGAAAAGCAATGCGAACCGCCGTGGAAGATGGCGGAGTCGGCGACGTCGACCTCGTGGACCTGATCGATCTCACCGATGCCACTGAGCTGGTCGAAGAGTGCCGGATGCGTACGGTCTCGGTCATGACCGTGCATGGAGCTTTCTGCTTCGTAGGCTTTGTAGCCTTGGAAGCTGTCGACACCGAGGCCTTAGAGGTTGTCGACATAGCTGCTCTCAGCCTTTTCTGCGCAGCCTTCTTCGCCCTTGTCTGGCGGGGCTCGGTCTCCGCCGAGGGATCAACAGATTTTGATGTCGATGCTCCCTTCGACGTCGAAGCTGATGTTGAAGGCCTGGATAGTTTTAAAATGTAGAAGTTTCCGTTGGAGCCCGCGCAGGCGCAGTCTCTCCACAAGTGTGCATTCGCAGAGACCACGAAAAAAAAACACTCTTTATTTTTGGTTTGGGACTTTTGAAAATAGAAGGCAGGTATTTGTTGTGATTGCCATCAAGCTGCAAGACATCTTGTAAGGACTGAGTTCTTCCCCATACTTCAACCGAGTTTGGATAGAGGACATGCATGACAATAACCTTCCTTGAGTGGGTAGAATCCCAGGTGCTGGTTGTATCTTAATAACCCATACCCTAAATACATGAATTTTGAGTATCTTGAGAAACAAGAGTACTTTGTGTTTTAGTGTTCTTCTGTGATGAAGACTGCAGAGAAGAAATTGGAAGACAGTTGCAGGTCTATACTGGGGGTCTGTGCTTTGCATGCAAAAGCTCCCAAGTGCGGATTGGAATATTGGTAACAGATTGCGTTATGAACAATAATTGAATCACAAGTATTGTGGGAAACCAGGGAGTATCCTGTGAATTTGTCTCAGCAGTATTGCTTTGTCAACTGAGTATTGTAATGAAAAAGAACACTAGATGAATGTTACACTATACTTATTTTTGTAAACACGCCCAAGCTGCCTAAGTATTACAGATGGCATGAAGAGAGTCAGTAGACTGGCTTTGTTTGGTCCCTTGTGTTCTTGTATGCTCTTTCTCTAATTGCTCCAGTGTTCTCTGTTCTCCTTGTCTTTGTCATCCTGTATTACGGTGGTGACTCACTAGCAAATTCTGTGGAGCACATGATGTGAAGCCCTAAATCTCTTACAAATGGCAAGACATATGTTGGTGGCTATTTAATTAGCCTTTTTTGGTGTTATCTACTGGAAATTTGCCTTAGGAATTTTAGTCATTTCTGTGAGATGTACTGATATTTTACCCTTGCCTTAGGGTCTTTATAGATCATTGCTTTGTTTGGTGCTGTCACTTTGCATTGCATTACATGTACTGCCCTAATTTTCACCCATATCAAATTGCTTACTCCAGTCCCTTCTATTGTTTGAGCATCAGTAAGCCTTATTAAGGATAACCATATGATATACACTCATGTTATGATATACACTCATGTTAGGATTCAACAATATTTGCTGGCCAACCCATAAAACACGTGAATGTGGGCCACTTTTATTTGAACTATCATCTATTTAGAATTTATCTCCTGAGATGTGCAAAAAGCAGAGAGCAACCTAGTGCAGAAGTAATTGAGGCAAGTGGTCTCTCCCAGACCTCCTCCCCAGTTTCTTCTGGACCAAACAACCAAACCCCAATGAGAACCCGAAGGCTGAATTACATATAGCCATTCTGTCACTGGAAGATCAACCCAAGCATCCAAGTAGCATAAGTTAAAATGAGGGCTAAACCCTCAGAATAACCTCCTTACACACCCTACCCTGGTTCTTATGATATGTATGGGCAACTCCAAGACCTCTCCTTCACCAAATGGATGCTATAGGTGTTCACCAAGCAAGTTTGTGTTTCCACTACCTGCCATGGATAATAGATTAGCATCTGCTAAGCCCCTGTCCTCCACCAGGCTGGGCAAAAGGCACCTCACATCCTGTTGCAAGTCTCAGATGAATAGGAGGTTCCCAACTTCATATACGTTAACCCCATTATCCGGTAGAGTTCAGACTGTTGCAAAATAATTTGAGGATGTGGCAAAAAATGATCCAACACCCTGGCTAGAGCAGTATGGATTTCTCTGTTATCCCTCCTTTGGGCTTTGTCAATGTATCAGGCATCTCCTTCCTCTGATGATACTTTCCTGGGTAAAATAGCTGACCACAAAATAGATACCACAGGCCAAAAGGATCCAATAACTTCTATATTGTGGACAGCTTGTAAGATTAGTGCCCTGTCCTTCAACAAACCTGTCATTACACATTGGGGAATGACCGGGATATATGGTGAAGATCTTTCCTTTCCTGCTCTGCAACTGTGTCACCTAAGGCCTCCACTCAACCACAGCCAGCGACCATTGTGTTTGGTGCTCTGCCCAATAAACAAAGTTATGGCCACAGCTCGGAACATGATGCATCACTGGCCTCAACCTAGAATCTACAAGAAATACGAAACAACCAAATAACATGTGATATCTCTGATCTGTTGAAAATACCTCTGATACGCTGAAGTCCTCCAGCACCCAGTCTTCAAATTAAGTGAAGACTCATGCCATTCACAGGGTGAGGCAGCACCAAATCTAAATGAATGGCTGCCAAATTTAATCGCAGAGTTACTTGCAAATACAGTCTATAACTTCTGAACTCCCTTCGATAGGGGAGGAATCATTTTTTAATATAATAGAACCTCGCATTTGAAACACCCTCCCAAAGACACTCTGCCTGGCTTCATTCTTCTTCAATAACATAGCCAAAACAATATTCCATCTGGACTCCGGTCATAAAAAATGACTTTTTACTAATATATATGTGTGTGTGTGTGTGTGTGTGTGTGTGTGTGTGTGGTTAAAAAATGAAATTATATTTTGTTGTACAAAGTGATTAATATATTCCGAATATACATAAACAGGAGAGTAAATTGCAGCATTGTAGTTCTAGCATTTTAATTGAATTTCCTTTGGATTCTTAATATTAAATAGTTTGATTTTTCCCACACATTAAGTTCAAATAAGTGTTTAAAATTAGTATTTAATATTAGTCTTGATTTTAACACATAGTGGGAAAGTAAAGCTCAGTATACTGTCTTCTGTGATCCAGTGTTCTCTTTTTTGATTAGGGAAATATATGGTGTACACACAGAGGGTAACACTGCATGCATAAGACTTAGCACTGCATTAATTATGTAGCAATATACTTACCATTGAGACACATGTATGGTATAATTAGCATGGCCCAAAGCCTTCGTTATATAATCATCTTCTCATGAGCAACAAGATAAGTTCCTTATGCAAAAAATGGCCGTAAGTCTGTACTACTGTCAGCAGCCTGATACACACACCATGAGCCATCCACGTCTCTTTTTTGAGGACCTGGAAGCAACCAACGGTTACTTCAGGTGGCTGCCAAGGGAGAGCGTATAAATTGTGCTGGGGCCTCCCATTTTAAAGGTGCTACAGACTTCATTTGTCATAATAATGTCATGTAAGCTAGTCATTTGGTGGAAGTGCCATAGGAGATGCTAATTATGAATGGATTGGCAGGAAATAAAATTGATAAAGATGTACAGCTGATATGTCTCTTAAAAGGAGTGTGATGGAATTTCCTTCTCTGGATATTTTTAAACAGAGGCTGCATGGCCATCTGCCAAGAGTGCTTTGATTGTGTATTCCCACATGGCAGGGGTTTGAACTGGATGGCCCTTGTGGTTCTATGAAGGAAAATAAAATAAAAATAGTAGTGAAGTAATTCCAGTGTAGATCATAGGGCCTTTCCATATTGATGAGGTATTGAAATATCCATCATACTACCCTTAAGTGTCTACCACACCACTTTGAAAACAATCAGGATTGAGCCTGACTTGTGTGTGGTTCTGCTAGTACCAATGATCTCTAAATAGGGCTAAGAAAGAAACCTGCCTGAAAATTGAGGGAGCACTGTTAGTTAAGAGTTGGCAGTACAGGGCTAGATGGTCTTGCTCAGTAGAAGACAGCTTCCTGTGTTCTTATGAATAGTGAGACCCCTGAGATTCTGTTTCTAATTCTGTTTGTATTTCAGTGATATTGTATTTTGCAGGCTTGTCTTGCTTAATGAGCCCAATGTCATTTAATCTTTTCTTTGAGAGTTAACTTGCTATGAAGTGAGTCATTCAATAGTTTCCAAAAAGCACTTTTCCATAAAAGCATTCCATATGGTTGGAATATCTCATACACCAGCATCTGTTTCTACATTTCAGTATGCTTCTGTATTTTGAAACCATACTACTACTTAAGGTTTCCTGGTAGCATCAGTGTCAGTTCACACATATTTGATGAATCAAAATGTGGGACACCTAAAACATTTAGGAACAAAAGGGACTTTTTGAAAACTTACAAGATATCCACCTTCATAGCTATGAATTTTGTTTACAGTTTAGTCAGATACACTCTGCAATCTTTATTCTAAAATTGGGAAATCTTTATTCTAAAATCATCTTACAAATTTTTAGATACCTTGACAGGTTGTCATTAGTTATAAAGATATTTTTCAGTATGTGTGGTAGATAACCCCCATGATGCTTGGAGAAAAAGGTGAGAAAAGCATAATGAAACAGTGCATTGGTAACTTCACATCATCTTTTGATGGAGAATGAAGCTTTTCAGATAGATATGGCTGTTTTCTCAGCAGTTGACAAATGACTCTACACAATGACTGTGCTGCTGGCATGTAACACTCTGTCCCCAATCAACAATTCCCCTTGTGTTCCAGACTGTAGATGCTGGAGTCCTCTTGTGGGTAGGGAACGGGTGGAACAACAAAGTGAAATCTGTGCCTTATTTTAAAAACTACAAGGCATGAAATTGATGACCTTATGAGGCAGAGGAAGAAGAATTTTCTCATTATGTTCTGTTATCGGTACCAGGCCCATGGTTTTAGTCCTGTCCTTGTGTGTGTATTTCTATGTCTATGTATGTTCTGGTGATGTAGTTTTTCAGTAGCACTCTTACATTAAATTTCCACATGAACTAATACTTGCATGAAAGGTCGACATTGGTTTTATTGTGCTTGGCAAATTGCTTCATTTTGCTCTTATAAGTGCAATATAGTTAGGTGGGAGAAGGGATCATTATATAAACAGCTCAGTTGAAAACTTGCTGAGGTACCAAGCGAGAACCTCTAGAGAGGCATTTTACAGAGAAATGTGTTTACACTGCAATCTGCAGGCTACTTAAGTGGAGCCCTTGTGCTCAAAATGACTTGAACATATTGAAGATAATCAACATTTTCTGGTTTTACATGCCAATAATTTTTATAAATGGTTTGTAGATTGTATGCTTAAGTTCTAATGCATTGCTTTAAACACATCATTCAAATTAGACAGAAATACTTGCTTATACTACTACTGTGGACAAGATCTACTACTGTGGACAAGAGGAACATCGAAGAAATGGAGTAGCCTTCATAATTAATAAGAAATTCGCTAAAGCGGTGCTTGGATACAACCCAAAAAATGACAGAATGATCTCAATTCGAGTGCAAGGAAAGCCTTTCAACATCACAGTGATCCAAATATACGCCCCAACCACAGCTGCTGAAGAAGCAGAAGTAGATCAGTTCTATGAGGATCTGCAGGACCTACTGGATAATACACCAAAAAGAGACATTATTTTCATTACAGGAGACTGGAATGCCAAGGTGGGAAGTCAAATGACAACTGGGATCACAGGCAAGCATGGTCTGGGAGAACAAAATGAAGCGGGACGCAGGCTGATAGAATTTTGCCAGGAAAACTCACTGTGTATCACAAACACTCTCTTCCAACAACCTAAAAGACGGCTTTACACATGGACTTCACCAGATGGTCAGCACCGAAATCAGATTGACTACATCCTTTGCAGCCAAAGGTGGCGGACATCCATCCAGTCGGTGAAAACAAGACCTGGGGCTGACTGTAGCTCAGATCACGAACTTCTTATTGCCCAATTTAGAATAAAACTAAAGAGATCAGGGAAAATACACAGATCAGTTAGATATGATCTCACTAACATTCCTAGCGAATATACAGTGGAAGTGAAGAACAGATTTGAAGGACTAGATTTAGTAAACAGAGTCCCAGAAGAACTATGGACAGAAGTCCGCAACATTGTTCAGGAGACGGCAACAAAGTACGTTCCAAAGAAAAAGAAAACCAAGAAGGCAAAATGGTTGTCTGCTGAGACACTGGAAGTAGCCCAAGAAAGGAGGAAAGCAAAAGGAAACAGTGATAGTAAGGGGAGATATGCCCAGTTAAATGCGCAATTCCAGAGGTTAGCTAGAAGAGATAAGGAACTATTTTTAAATAAGCAATGCATGGAAGTGGAAGAAGACAACAGAATAGGAAGGACAAGAGACCTCTTCCAGAAAATTAGAAACATTGGAGGTAAATTTCAGGCAAAAATTGGTATGATAAGAAACAAAGATGGCAGGAACCTAACAGAAGCTGAAGAGATCAAGAGAAGGTGGCGAGACTATACAGAAGATCTGTATAGGAAGGATAATAATATTGAGGATAGTTATGATGGTGTGGTGAATGAATTAGAACCAGACATCCTGAGGAGTGAGGTTGAATGGGCCTTAAGAAGCATTGCTAACAACAAGGCAGCAGGAGACGACGGGATCCCAGCTGAACTGTTTAAAATCTTAAAAGATGATGCTGTCAAGGTGATGCATGCCATTTGCCAGCAAATATGGAAAACACAAGAATGGCCATCAGACTGGAAAAAATCAACTTATATCCCCATACCAAAAAAGGGAAATGCGAAAGACTGCTCAAACTTCCGTACAGTGGCCCTTATTTCTCATGCCAGTAAGGTAATGCTCAAGATCCTGCAAGGAAGACTCCAGCAATACATGGAGCGAGAGTTGCCAGATGTTCAAGCTGGGTTTAGAAAAGGCAGAGGAACCAGAGACCAGATTGCCAACATCCGCTGGATAATGGAGAAAGGCAGGGAGTTTCAGAAAAACATCTACTTCTGCTTCATTGATTATTCTAAAGCCTTTGACTGTGTGGATCACAATAAATTGTGGCAAGTTCTTGGTGGGATGGGCATCCCAAGTCACCTTGTCTCTCTCCTGAGGAATCTGTACAAGGACCAAGTAGCAACAGTCAGAACTGACCACGGAACAACAGACTGGTTCAAGATTGGGAAAGGCGTACGGCAAGGCTGCATCCTCTCACCCAACCTTTTTAACTTGTATGCAGAACACATCATGCGATGTGCGGGGCTGGATGAATGCAAAGCTGGGGTGAAAATTGCTGGAAGAAACATTAACAACCTCAGATATGCAGATGACACCACCCTGATGGCCGAAAGCGAGGAGGAGCTGAGGAGCCTTCTAATCAAGGTGAAAGAAGAAAGCGCAAAAGCCGGGTTGCAGCTAAACGTCAAAAAAACCAAGATTATGGCAACAAGAATGATTGACAACTGGAAAATAGAGGGAGAAACCGTGGAGGCTGTGACAGACTTTGTATTTCTAGGCGCAAAGATTACTGCAGATGCAGATTGTGGCCAGGAAATCAGAAGACGCTTACTTCTTGGGAGGAGAGCAATGTCCAGTCTCGATAAAATAGTAAAGAGTAGAGACATCAGACTGGCAACAAAGATCCGCCTAGTCAAAGCCATGGTATTCCCTGTAGTCACCTACGGATGTGAGAGCTGGACCTTAGGGAAGGCTGAGCGAAGGAAGATCGATGCTTTTGAGCTGTGGTGTTGGAGGAAAGTGCTGAGAGTGCCTTGGACTGCGAGAAGATCCAACCAGTCCATCCTCCAGGAAATAAAGCCCGACTGCTCACTGGAGGGAAAGATACTAGAGACAAAGTTGAAGTACTTTGGCCACATCATGAGGAGACAGGAAAGCCTAGAGAAGACAATTATGTTGGGGAAAGTGGAAGGCAAAAGGAAGAGGGGCCGACCAAGGGCAAGATGGATGGATGGCATCCTTGAAGTGACTGGACTGACCTTGAGGGAGCTGGGGGTGGTAACGGCCGACAGGGAGCTCTGGCGTGGGCTGGTCCATGAGGTCACGAAGAGTCGGAGACGACTGAACGAATGAACAACAACAACTTGCTTATAACGTACTTTAATAAATTGGAAAAATATCCAGGATTATGCTTATTTTATATATATCCTGTTTTCAATATCAGGAAGCAGAATCTTGTTTCTTTATGAATATTTTGTATTGTAACATATATAAAAATATGAATAAAAATGATTATTCCAACCTATCCATTGCTGTCTTCTCCAGGCAACTTGGCCACTGGTGACTTGAAAAGTATAGCAGATTTTTTTTAAAAAAAATAGAGCAAGATGTGAGTGACTGAAGAAACCCTAATTCCTGCAGTTTTCTGCTATGTCTAACATTAGTTTCTAATGAGTACTGGAGTCATTCTAGCAATTTAAAGATAATAAAAGAACCTTTAAAAATAAAGTGGCATTTAGAAGAACCAGACAGATAATCTGAGTTTCATCTTTGTTTCTTGTTAGTAACATACCAACACATGGGATTATGAATAGATGCATTTCTTAACATGTTCATTTAAAGCTCCCCTTGTAGGTCAAATTATACCTGCATTCTTTTTATTTAAGAACATGTTTTTTCTTGCTTTTATGCTAGTTCTTTTGCTTGTGTGAAAGTATCACTATGTGAGACCATCACTATGTCCCAATTTTATTTTTTAGCAATACAAATTATTGTCTCTCTGCTGACTTCCATGTGTTTATCACAAAGTGCAAAATATAAAGTGCTAATCCAAAACCACTAAAGTCAGGCAAGTAATCCTGGGCTTGTTTTCTGCTCAGCTGAGGTAGTGTGCCTGATAACGTAATAGTGACATTCTTTAGATCTAAAACATATATATATATATATATATATATATATATATATATATATATATATATATAAACATATATATATAAACGGATTTTAAATGATGGATAGTAAAGGCAAGACTGGTGACAGTTCTCAGCCCATCTCTTTGCAGGTGTGCATTATATGACATAGCACATTTCAGAACATCAGATTTTCCATGGTCTCTTTCAAACGATTGAGAGATGAATCATACAACTTGTAGCCTCATGTGAAGAATTTGTTAGAGTGGAACACGAAGAGATTCTTCACATTAGGATTCTGCTCATATGATTCAACTCCAAGAAATGTGAATTCTAACTTTTGTCATACGGATGTCTCATTTTATTGCTGTGAGGACTTCATTAGCTTCTTGTGGTTTGGCTCAGCCATGATAAGTTTCCAGGTCTGCTTCTTGAGATATTCTGTAAGTATTTGACAGGCAAAAGCTTTCATAAAACCTGATGTGCCTGTGAATAGGCAGAGGTCTCCACTAGTTTAATTTGGCAATATTAATAGCAGCATCCATGCCTCAAAATAGCCACTGATGAGTTAAGTAACCATCTACTGCAAAGACCCTATTGCGCCAAAGCTCTGTTGATGTGTATCATCAATATCTCGAACTTCACTTTCTTCAAGAATGCCTAATGAAAGTGAATGAGATGTTATATGGTGGCATAAAAAACAAATTATTCCAAAAGCAGTTGATGCAGGTTTGAACGGGAGGGAAGATTGGGGGAAGAGGATCTTGAGCAGAAGGTTGCTCACTGCTTTCTGCTCTCACTAACTATTATTTGGATTCTGCATCCCAAAATCAAAGGCACTAACAGAAGTGTTTCTGGTCATGATTACAGATTCACGGTTGCTTCAATCATGTGGCAGAATGAGCCAGACATTTGATGTCATGCAGCAAAGGCAGCCAACCCAGTAAAGCCTTTAGAGTTCAAGGAGAGCTGAAAGATTGATTAGCAGAAAAAACTGAACAGACTGAAGAAGTGACTGGAGTGCCTTTGCACAATTAAAACTAGACCACCAGCTTGCTGAAGGTGTTTGATTTAGGTGCAGTAATATGTGGTTTAGGTGCATCCTATAGATTATTGTCAGGCTACCCTTGAAGAGGGTTTGGGAGACGGTACAAAATTATGGAAGTCGGGCATCTTACAGGGCCTGTTTAAATGGAGGATGTAAATCCCTGCAACAACAGCTCCAATGACTTCTAGTCCATTCCTGGGCACAAGTGAAAGTGCTGGTCATGATCTATAAACCCCAATAAAGCTAATGTCTGTGCTACCTGAAAGACCATACTCTCCCATAAAAACCTTTCTGAGTTTTGAGATCTGAAACTGAAGGCCCTTCTCTTAGTCCTGCCACTTTCAGAGGTACATTTTGGGATGGCATTGGAAGAGTGCAGTAACGACAACAACAATTTTTAAAAATACTATGCAGTGGCTGATCCCAGCCTAAGTTCTTTATAAGTGGGAATAGACTAGTTGTCTCCCTGTTGTAGACTTGCAAGGAAAGACTTTTTTTATTCAGGAGGCCTTCAGCCATTGCCTGCTTGGAACATTTTAATAATTTAACTGAATTTGTTGTTTTTTTGACTGAAACTTGTTAGAAGCTGTCATATCTCCCAGGCATAGGAGAAAAGTCAGCTACACATCAAATGAATAAATAAATACAAGCCAGGGTCCAAAATATCTCATATAAAGTCCCTCGGTGTTTCTTTAAAAAAATTAAATGCCTGAATAAGAGAATTAATCACACATCTCTTGTTCTGCATGTTGGTTCAGTTTTTCAGAGGATACTGTGCTACTTCAAAAAGAGTTGTCTTTTATAAAAGAGTAAAATCACAATACTAGAATAACACATGTCAAGTAGCACCATAGTAACACTTTATAAATGTGTGTCTTTCTTTGCTGAATACAAGGTCAGAGTTTTTCTCCCTCTGCCTCCTAACAATACTTTGAGAGGTTCATTATTGCTAAAGAGCAGAAAGATATGCTATACAGAATCCCTTATTTTTTTCTTGCATCCTGAGACATCCTTGCCCTCATTATATTTGTAGCCCTCTTCATACACAGAGGAGAATGAAATCAAGGACATATATACAGGTAGTCCCCAAATTACGAACAAGATAGGTTCTGTAGGTTTGTTCTTAAGACAAATTTGTTTGTAAGTCAGAAAAGGCAAATTTTAAGTTTTTTGCTGTCTGTGCTTCTGTTCAGTAGATTTCACCTCACTTTCTGTCCCTGTGATAATTGGATTTTGAAAAAATCGGCTTGTGGAAACAAGGATTGGTGAGAAAACTTCAATGAAGATTCCTTTTCTCCATGATAACTATCTTAGGAGTGTATTTCCCTTCCAAGGGGTAGATTTTTCTGACTTCTTATTTTCTCACCCCCGTTTGTAACTATGAGTAATTTGTAAGTCAGATGTTTGTAACTCTGGGACTGCCTGTGCTACGTCTACTTTATTCTTGCTATTGTGTGAATAGCTGGCCCCAGGCAGACTCCAAAGAAACTACAGAAAAGGGTAAAATTTCAGTCCCATGAGGGGAGGTGTGCCATGAATTATTGAGCTGCTCCTCAAATATTACTTTGTGGGTAGAAGGATACTGAGCAGTTTCTTCACTTCCAAAGGGATTGCTAAGGGATGGATCTGTTCAGCCATCACTTTAGCTCACTTCTGGCTTAGAAATCATCGATCTCTTGATTCTGAACTGAATCACCTCATCAGTTTCTCTAGTAAGTACATTTTATAATTAGCCCATTGGCCGTATCAGAAACATTTGACAAACACATACACATACAGTACAACATAAGTAAAAACAAACAAGCTGCTAATCTCATCAGTGTGTTTAGTAATGTCCCTACAAATTGAGAGCAAGAAACTCTGTCATGTCTCCCAGTCCTCTCTCAAGTTGTCAGGGACTGATATTGAGAAATTTTTCATGTATCTGCTCTACCACTTTAGGGTCAACTGAAGGAGGGATAAGCAAATACAGGAGGGGGCATTACCCACCATCACACATACCGCTGCCAGGGGGGACTGATATGCACACCAGTGATTCCAATGAGACCGGAAGGTACATCAACCCATTTTTGTTTTCAACCAAATTTTGACCAATTTGCTGAGTATTTAATTTTGCTAATGCTCTTAACACTACATAGGGCCCTGTTTGTTAAGAAAACACCCATATTAGCATCTAACATGTTCCTGTGCACACTGCATTTTTATGCAGTAAAAATGCATCAATTAAAAAGATGATGAGTAGCTAAGTTATTAATTTTTAAACCCCTCAATGTTAATGTGTGCAGATGTATTTACCCAAAAAGCATATTGTATTTAAATTAAATGTCCATTCAGGGTTCAGCTTCAATAATTTTAAATGAGCCAATAGCCTTGATCAAATGTTACATATTCCCTTGCCTGACCGGTTTCGGTCTATCCGTTATTTCATGCTGGCAGGTTATCTCTACAGAGCTGTAGTTCAGTTCAGTCATTTTTCCCCCTCAAAAAAATGACATTATGAGGAAGCTAAAATGAGTTTGGAAAAGTATAGTTTGTTCCACAGTGAATTCCTGTATCTGGTATAATTTGTCATATTTTTCATTAACATGTGCAAGCAGGAGTGATTGGTAAATCTACCCAAAGCTGTAGTCAAAATCAGGTAGTCTAAAAGGTTGTCCCTGGACTGGTGCTGGTCTCTGAGCCAATGGCTACTACTCTGGCAGGGTTTTCCCACATCATATAACCACAGAGCATTTATCCAAAGTGTGGAATCTCTTTCTCCAAAATAAATTGAGTGTCTTGTACAGTTCCATTAAAATTCAGAATAACAAACATCCAGAGCAGTTTCACAGCCCTGCTAACAAGAGGATAGCCAGTCTTGTGTCTAAGAATGAAGCATAGCAATGGTCTGTAGCTCTAGTATTACTTGTTTGTTTGTGTATTGAAGAATAGCTGCATTATAGCTGTTTTTGAAACTTCTCTTGAACTGTGCATCTTAACCACCTGAAAACTAATCCAGAATATTCAAACTGAGACTGAAGAAAATCTGAGTCCATGTGATACTGACAGGATTTAATGGTCTCCGGTATTTTTATTTTTCCTACTCCCTCTCTTTGAAATGGGGAACAGAAAAAGAAATAGAACTAGCCCTGAGTCAACAACACACCATAAGGCTTCTAAACAACTGAAAATTGATGAACTCTTCAGGGAGGGAACTGTGAGCATACCTGACTTAAACTCCCTGTTTGAAATTACTACTGACAACATAACTACTCCTTTAACTCTTCATGATAGAGTTAATGAGCCTCTATCAGTAGCTTTGACAACAACTTGGCTGTATATCATGAAGGAGTGTCCTTGGAGTCAAATGAAAAAAAAGTGTCAGAACTCCTTCACTACAGAGATAAAACAACATACCGGGCAAACAATTACCCAGGACTTTGTGTTGAACCAATGTCTTCTTACAGTCCACAGTGTGGTTTCTATCTTTGAATGCCTAGAAAAAATTGTGGGACAATTGGAACTTCTTCAACTTGTTGTTGACCATTTCACCCAGAAAAATATACCTTTAAAAGAAAGATCAGCCAAAGCAAACAGTATGTGGGCCAGAGAGGAGGAGAATATGGTGCATGAAAACACTTCTAGGGGCTCCTCAATAATACCTAGTAAGGAGCTACAAAAACGTAACAACAATAGGATTTTGCAAGCAAACCAAATAATACTGCAAACTGCCCACATTGGAATAAATAAGGGCAAATGGAATACATTTAGAGCTATCAGAACTTCTTTGAGTACAACTAATGCTGTTTGGAATGGGTAGCAGTGCTGGGAGGGACGTTGTCTTGGAACTGCATGAGTGATTTATTCATATGGAATTCTTAACTTCATTCTGTTTCTATGTTTTATTATTTATTTACTACATTGCTACACCACTCTGTCTCATCCAGAGAGGGACTCAGAGTGGCTTATAGTTTGACAAAATTCAATGCCATATTTCAATACAAATATTAAAATGGATGAAAAACACTGGGGCTATGCCCCATGCAGTTGTCTTAGGTCAAAACCTAACCTTTCAATGTTATCCACCTGTTAAAAAAGATGGTCTCCTTTATAAATAAACAAATACAATTAAAACAGTTAAAAATATAATACCTCATACCGTTGTCATCAATTCGTGCTGCTATGTGTCAGTTTCACATTGCAGTGATCCCCGAATGCTTGGTGCCATAGCCAGGCCTTGAACTGTTAAACTGTTTAGTCTTTAAAATTACCCCTCTGATTTTTGAATATGGAAACAAGTTTTTAATTGTTGATAAGGAAAAGAAATGCTTCTGGACATTTCCTTGTTAACAACTAGAAAACTATGATGAATTCACATGATTCAGTGCTGTGCAGAGACTTTGGCTCTTTTGTATATATATATTTAAAAATCAGCCATTGTTGCAATCATTTGACATTTAAATATGGTGAGTATCTTGGGTAATCAATTCACAGTATTGCTTCTGTTTATACAGGAATCAGCAGAAGACAATATTACTAAAATGACCAATGAAAGATGAGAAACTGGTTTTCTGGTACAATATCTTATCCTGAAGAGCTAGCATGATGAGACAGGATTCAAAATGCCAGGGTTTGAATCCTCACTCGGCTGTGGAAATCTGCTGGGTGAAATTAACTGGGATTTATTCTAGTTTTCTCTCATGTGTTATCCAGAAAATGAGCTACACTATTCTATCCTTTAATTTGCATTATATTTGTAAGATACTTGTCAAATGTTGTGTTTGGCTCCATTGCCCTCCCAGTTCATTTTATATTCTACTTTCTCCTGAGATTGGGAGAAAAGTTTCTAGAAAGACACTAGTAAAAACACACTAAATTATAATAGTAAAATACAATTTACTGTCATAATACTACTAATAATAAACTTTATTTCTATATTGCCCTATCTCCCCGAGAGGACTCAGGGCAGTTTACAATAGAAAATTGACAAACATTCAATGCCAGCATAATGTAACAAACAGATCAAATCAATCATAAACAATAAAATAAACAACATCAGCAGTACTTATAGAACAACTCAAAAATAACAAATTTAGAAATTTAAATATATAAATCTTTAAATATATAATTAAATATATAAATTTAAATATATAAAATATCTTGTTAAAATGGTAGCTGAATTAGAAATAAAATAAATCAAATCAAGGAGAGATAAGAGTAGAACCCATATCATCAAAGTCCCTTCCTCAGAAACAAGTCAGTTGCCAAAATTCATCATCACCAGCATCTATTTATATAGCACCATCCATCAATGTACAATTTACAACCTAATTAAGACACGACACAATGGAAATGGGGATGGCAGTATCAGAGGGAATAAATTCCATGGCCTCGTCTTCTCTCCCTCCAGGGACAAGGCAGAGGCAGTCAGGGCGGGGAGAAAGATATTTCCACCTGCTCCCTTGAAAGGGAGTTCCACAGCCTGGGAGCAGCCAAGAAATCTTTTTTTCTTGCATTCTTCCTCCAAACATGGGTGAATTAAGAGTCTCCTGTAGGTTATAGAAACCCAGAGAGATTCACAGGAAAAATACTTTTGAGAGCTTTCTTGTGTATATTTATAGCACAACGCAACAATACGCCTTTCATTCAATTGGGGATTGTAAGATATATCTTCTTGCTAATGACAATGAAAATAATCCTTTAGTTAAGTGCTAATTGTGTGGGAAATTTGTGAAGAACACGTTTTACTGTCACTATTTAGCATGGTGTGAGGGGATGGAATCAGAAAAGCACCACTGAAAGGAGACATAATCCAGTTACTCTGGAGGTTGGGAATATAACAAAACCTATCATCATACCTAATTGCTTTTTGTAGCACTGAGTGTTTTGAACGTGTAAGATTGATTCCCTGAATGGGAATTACAGCCACAATAACAACTTTACTTGTCAACACACTAGCAGTACTATTCTGCATATGTGACTCGGTCTTTAGGGATATGAATTTTCAAAGGTTCATGGCAAATGCTTACAGCATGTAATGTTTACTTAGAAAGAGAGACTTTATTATTCCTGCTGAAGTTTAGATGCACAAGCTTGATAATTTGCTGCTTAATTTTCAGCAAATGATAATGGGATCAGGGTTATTAATGAAAAGCCCTTTTTTTCCAGGAGGCACAGCTTGCCTGCAAATCTGGAAATTAAACATTCATGTTGTTCATATGTTTTCGGCAGACTTAGCAGTACTGTAGAGCTACATAAAACTCTGGTTAACATCTCTTCTTTGAGATTAGGGAACAAATTATATAACCAGTGATTTATACCAGCTACACTATTATTTAGGTTACTCATGCAGAGTTTACGCTTACATGAATTTAAATCATAATTGCTTTGCTTGAGATTTGGTGGCAGAGAATTTCAGAAGAGAAAACTACTTTTGGGGATTTTTTTATCTTATGATTTGCTGATTGAAGATGGATATCAAGATCCAGTCAGATTCAACTCTTATTGTTTTCCAAAAAACTTAAGCATTCACTATTTAAAGCAAACAGGTTTAGAAGTGCTTATGTTTGGCAAGGCTACACTGTGTATGCCATGTTCTACGCAGAATCAGAACTCTATTGTTATAAGAATCTTTAATAGCAATAAAATAAAAAACATTAATGAAAAATTGTCTTTCTTAAGATTGTTGAAATACATAGGCATATGTTAGTTAACAAAGGAACTCCTTTTAGCCCACTATAAATATGCCCCAGAGCAGCCCTGAATTTGGGGGTGTTGTTCAGATAGCATAAGAACACATCTATTCCGCTGGGGCAACTGGCATCTTACCTCCTCCAAGTTGCTGCCACTGCCATTCCTTACTGGCGATGTAGTTCCTTCTGAGCGCCTGGTAGCACAGGTCCCTCTGCTGAAATAAGAACAGAGTGGTCATGTGACCAAAAATAGGGAGGCAGAAATTTCCCCTCTTTCTTCTGATAGCATGGGCGCCTCTGCCAATATCAGCTTTGTGGCTAGTTAGCAATGGAGCTGGCAATCCATCCCCTTTTCTTGTTCAAGGAAAGGATAATGTCACTAGTGTCCAGTCTGAATGGCAGAACAGGCCAAACTGGACATGATCCCACTATCCAGACTGCCCCCAAATGGCAAGATAATCCAGAGTTTTCATGAGAAAACCCTATGAAACTCAGTGGAAGTCACTGTCCCTTGTGACCATGTGTCCCTGTTTACAACAGGCCAAGGAAACAGCAGCTATCCTCCTAAAATCCCTTGCTGAGCATGCATGAAGTACAAAACAGAGAGAAAAGGTGAAACGGATAAGCCCAGCATGTTAAAAACAAACATAGATGTATACATTCATTCACTAAAATTGAATTTGCAACTGGAAGCTGGTTTTAAAATATATATCCTGGATGTATTTGGAAGAACACTTCAGGAGATCTCTAGAAGATTCCAAATGTTTTGTTTATTTATGCAAGGCTTGTTTCACCTGGTTGTTTCAATCCATGTGAGCACAATGTTAGTTCTGAATAAAAGATTTGCTGAAATATGTTGAACTTGTTTATAGAATAGGCACCTAAACCCACACTGTTTCTGCCTCTGATGTCAAATTTTCTATTAAAGAAGTAATGCCTATGAAATACATCTTAATGTAACTGATGAATCCACTTCCTGAAAGACAATCCCAAAATATCATTTTAATTGCTAAAGTGCGACAGAACTATTTGTTCTTCATTTTCTCGAATCTGCAAATATAGCTCACTCTGTTAGAACCCTTTGGAGGAGAAAAAAGAAATCTGGATTCAAATTTGTCCAGAATATGAAACATTACATTTGCTTGCAGCTTCAAGAATGTCCGAATCAACTTGATCATTTGCCCTGTGTGTTTTGGGGCTAGTAGGCTAAAAATAATTTTGTCCGAACTCTGCTTTTCCCAAGCGTGCTTTCCAATATTATTTCTATTGGAAGAAAGAGGAATCTTGTTCCTTCATATGTTTTACACCATGTTCAAAAATCTTTTTTTGTTGTTTATAGTTGCTGAGATCCACAACATAATCTGGTATTTGGCCCGACATGTCTCTCACTTGTTCTGGTTCATATGTACACAGGTATCATTCACTGTAGATACTCATATGCAGCACCTTATGCATTGAACATAGCATTTAATCTTTGTGCAGTATCTTACCATATAAAAAAGATGCAGGCCACAGGACTGCCACACAGAATGCTAATTATGTGTGAAGTGGACACAATGTTTTAAAGGCATGGATGCCCCTTGAGAAATTCAAAAACAGAGCATGCTGTATGCTTTGAGTGAGATACTATAACACTGCATTAGATTGAGAAGCATGCTTTGGCTCTAGCCATTTAAGTTTTCCTCATTTGTATTCTTTGTACTTTGCAGAGTTAATAATTGAGTAAACAGCCAACCACTGACCTTGTTTCAAAGCTATTTAGTTTCAAACAGAGTTTGGCCTTGAGCTTATCAGGACATGTGGCATAGCTGCCATAGAGGGAGATGCATCCAAGAACAAATTAACTCTCACAGACAGCAACTGGGACTTGAGGGACCAAAAGCTACAGATGTCAGATTATAGATTATTAGACTGAAAAAATGCTCTTTGCATCCATTAGTTAAATGTTTCCAAACCTGATTCTGGTTGCAGAAAATATACCTGCTTTTGGGTTGTATTTCTGAACATATTAGAAATATGAGCTGATGCTAATTATTATTTCAAATATACAAAAACAATATTTCCAGCTGATTGTGTATATTTGTAGTTACAATATAAACATGTAATAATTAAATGTAGTAGGTAGTCCTGGATGACAAGATGACAGATCACAGAATTAATGCCCTGGCTGGTTTAGTTTGGAGTTTTATTCTTTTTGGAACCTCAAACTAACAGTTTACGTCTATTCCTGGAGAAAGCCCATCTTAGACATTGACTCTCCAAGATACATTTTAGCCAAGAGTGCCTATGCTCAGCTGAAGCTTTTGTGCCAATTGTGTCCTTCTCTTAGAGCTTTTCCATCTAGCTGTGGTTACTGTTTGGATTAATATAATGCCCTTAGGTTGGGCTGTCCTTGAAGACTGCTTGAAAATGTCAACTGGCACAATGTTGCAACCAGATTGTTAAGCAGGCCCAGTTATTAGATGCATATGGCTCTAGTGTTATAGCTTCATTGATATGACTACTGGTCTGTTTCTGGGCACACTTCAAAGTGCTGGTCTGACCTTTCAAGCCTGCGAATTGCCTGGACAGCAGTACCTGAAGGGCCACCTTCTCTTGTACAGCCCTGCCAAATGTTCAGATTTTTCAGAGACCCTTCTGCCTGTCCTGCCAATATCTGATGTAGGTTTGGCAGGAACAAGAGAGAGAAAGAGAGAGAGAGAGAGAGAGAGAGAGAGAGAGAGAGAGCACTTCTCAGAGTCTCTGCCCAGTTTTCAGAAATCTCAGTTGAATGAGGTCCTTCCAACACACTGGCTGATGGCCCTTTCTACTGTCAGGTGAAACCTTTTTATTTAGATAGTATTTGGAACACTGAGTTTCTTCTGCTATGCTACTCTTCCTGCTGCACTATTCTTCCTGCTGTTGTCTGGTTTTCTGTATCAGTACACAGACTGACATACTGTCAGTATTTGACTGATACATTCTTTTACTATTACTGTTTGTTATAATTATTGAATGCCCTTTTAAAATATATTTTGTTGATGGACACCATGGGCATTGAATACAGTTGAAAATCTATGAAAGTTTTCCAGTCAAGATCTGAGACCACACATTAGATTTCCATTAGGTTTTTCACTGCATTTATTAAAATTTAATTATATGTTCATATCCAATCTACTGTTTTCCAGATATGCACTTGTACAAGAATCCCCAAACTCCTCTTGTGACTGGGAGTCATAGTTTAGGAAGACCATCAATTAATATTTCTGGATATCTCTTCAGATATCCAGCTTTAAATTGACAAAAGGATTTTAGGTATCCTTGATATAATAGTGTTTGTTATACAGCAATTATTTATGAATATGGAAGTACCTGAAAAACTAAGGAGCTGCATGCCTATGTTACATTTCTGCTTCCAGGACTTTCAAGAAGATGTGCCTCTGAGGATGTTCCCTGCATGCTTAAAAGTGATATCCATCTTGTTATTATTGAAGCACACAAATGCTCATATCACCATGAAATATAGAATCATATATTTGCCACAAATGTGTTTATCACAGGCATCCAGCCTGGAGTTTTCATTCCTGCCACCAACAATTGTAGCTGCACCTCATGTTCAGTGGTATCCACAAAGCTCTCCTTCAACACCACATTTTGAATGAATTTATTTTCTTCCTGTCACATCTCTTCACTGTCCAGTTTTCACAACCATACATAGAAATTGGAAATACTGTGACATAGATGACTCTGACTGATATCTGACTGATAGCAGAAACCATACACACATACATACATGTGTTCTACACCTGTAGAATACTATTTTGATAATATATCTAGGTACTATAAGTTAATTCTTAATTGTAATTTTCATAGTCACTAACTGCTTTGAATTTCACATCACTATTTATTTATTTATTTACCGTGTCAGGAGCAAACCAAACAGTTGTATTGCATTTTTAACAAACAAACAAACAAAACACAAAGTTTGCAAGCTTAGTAGTTGATTAAATGTCCTTTGACCAGTAGCTGGCCACTTGGAGTGCCTCTGGTGTTACTATAAGAAGGTCCTCCATTGAGCATGTAACAGGGCTCAAGATGCATTGCAGCAGGTGGTCTGTAGTTTGCTCTTCTCCACACTCGCATGTCGTGGACTCCACTTTGTAGCCCCATTTCTGAAGGTTGGCTCTGCATCTCGTGGTGCCAGAGCGCAGTCTGTTCAGCGCCTTCCAAGTCACCCAGTTTTCTGTGTGCCCAGGAGGGAGTCTCTCATTTGTAATCAGCCATTGATTGAGGTTCTGGGTTTTAGCCTGCCACTTTTGGAGGACATGAGAGAAGCCTCCACACAGAATTGCAAGACATCCGGGTGTCCCCTGGGCAATGTCTTCGTAGATGGCTGATTCTCTCCAGAAGTAACTAGAAGCAACTTGCAGCATGCAAACATCACAATAACTGGAAAAATTTGAAATTCCTGAACTTTTGTCTTCACAATTTTTATCAGTTGCTGCATTCCAGTCAGTTTTGAAGGCTTTTATTTGCAGTCAAATTCTCATTTTCATCCCTTTTTAAATATATACACAGAGCAATTTGAGAATCCAGTAATTTAAGAAGACTCATATTGCATTCTATATTTTAGGAAGCCTTCTTCTTTTTGGTGCCTAAATAATTTTCATTGCCCTGTTCTAGTCTACAGAAGAATATAGGCATACCTCAGATAACAAATTAGTGTTGTTTCTGGACTTTAATTCTTTAATAGAAAATTAGTTATCTGATTGCTCATCAACACTGAGCTGATACTTTAAAGTGCTTTATGGTGTGCATTAAGGAGGTTAAATAAAATCAAGCAAACTTAGACGAATGCCTGAAATAAGTCCCCGAATGCACTGCATCATGGGCACAATGTACACCACAGCACATGGTGAAATCAGCTCAGCAGAATGCAAAATCTATTGTTGACATCTAATATTATTATGTATACTGTAATATTCAGAAAGGGTGCTGATGAAAAATGACCAATGGCATGACTGGGCAGAAGGTCTGGCTTTAGGCCGGGACATTGAACTGAGACAGCCTTGGTTACCTTGGTAGATGATCTTCGCTGGGAGCTTGACAGGAGGGATGTGTCCCTGTTAGTTCTGCTGGACCTCTCAGTGGCCTTTGATACCATTGACCACGGTATCCTTGTGGAATGCCTCAAGGATATGGGACTTGGGGGTACTGTTTTGCAGTGGTTCCAGTCCTTTCTTGAGGGAAGGTCCCAGAAGGTGTTATTGGGTGTTCGACCTCACAACCATTGTTGTGTGGAGTCCCACAGCGTTCAATTCTGTCCCCTATGTTGTTCAACATATACATGAAGCCGCTGGGAGAGATCATCTGGAGTTTCAGAATGAGGTGTTATCTCTATTCGGATGACGTCCAGATTTGTCACTCCTTCCCACCTGTTACCAAGGAGGCTGTCGGAACTTTGAACCGGTGCTTGGCTGCTGTGTCGAACTGGATGAGAGCTAACAAATTGAAATTGAATCCAGACAAGACAGAGGTCCTACTGGTCAGTCGTAAGGCCGAACAGGGCATAGGGTTACAGCCTGTGTTGGATGGGGTTACACTCCCCCTGAAGACGCAGGTTCGCAGCTTGGGAGTGATCCTGGATTCATCGCTGAGCCTGGAACCCCAGGTCTCTGCGGTGGCCGGGAGAGCTTCTGCACAGTTAAAACTCGTGCACCAGCTGCGCCCATACCTTGGGAAGTCGGATCTGGCTATGGTGGTCCACGCTCTTGTCACATCCCGAATAGATTACTGCAATGCGCTCTACGTGGGGTTGCCTTTGAAGGCTGTTCGGAAATTGCAATTAGTCCAACGGGCGACAGCTAAATTTCTCACCTGAGCGTCATACAGGGAGCATACCACCCCCCTGCTGTGCCAGCTCCACTGGCTGCTGATCCAATTCCGAGCACAATTCAAAGTGCTGGTCTTGACCTATAAAGCCCTATACAGCTCCGGTCCAGTGTACCTGTCCGAACGTATCTCCTTCTACGTCCCACCTCGGAGCTTAAGATCATCTGGGGAGGCCCTGCTCTCAGCCCTGCCTTTGTCTCAAACATGCTTGGCGGGGATGAGGGACAGGGTCTTCTCGGTGGTGGCCCCCACCGATAGAGTTAAGCGGAGTAATCATTAGTAGATGGCTAGCTAAACAGCCACCAGACGGGCAATAGCTAATCAGAGTGTAAGTATACTGTTTTAATCTTTATTTATTAATGTCCATGTATAATTGTTATATTTGTTATTCTGTATTTTATGATGCGGCATTGAATTATTGCCAATTGTAAGCCACCCTGAGGCCCCCAAGGGGTTGAGAAGGGCGGGGTAGAAATGTTCGAAATAAATAAATAAATAAATAAATAATAAAGTGTCAATTACATGCTGGGGTAGGTAATTGAATGCCTCCACTGCTGTCACTTTCTGCTTTGTTTTCCCACTTTGTATCCCTCCAAAGTGCACAGCTGCATCTTGCCAATAACCAAAAACTATGTGTCTGTCAACCTATGGATACTGCCAGTTCTAGAACTGGTTTGAAACCACCTTCCCTAGTTGATATTATCACCACTCTGACCTTGAAACTGTTCCAGAAATGGTAGTCTAATCATCCAAACTGGTTCCAAACTGACCTAAATCGTCAGTGTAGATTACCCCAAAATTAGAAATACCATGGGAAGAATAGAAATGGGTTCCTATACCTCAAAGAAGAATGAAAGGTAGAGTATTAATTTGATAAATAAATAAATAAATAAATAAAATAGCAGTAGAACATGTCAGTAAACCTTCTACACATTTGTGAAATTAAAGAACCACTTCTAACAAGTTTTTCATGAGGAATCAAAACATTTTTAATCTTCTAGAGGCCACTTGAAAGCATCTTCCAACATGTATTTTGGGATTATTTTGTTTTCTTTCAACAACCATCCCTTTTCTTATTTCCATTTTTGTGGTGAAACCTATAGATCTATACTTTTTCAACATGGCAGGTTAGCTGGAGAGGCAGGATAATATGCTTTTTCTGTTTTTCTTTCTGAATGGGACAGATAACTGTATACAAAATGGGTGTTCTGTCCTGTAGGCCAGATTCTGCATGCTCAGAAGATGAGGAAGGGGATGCTGGGATAGATTCAGAAGGGCTAGAGGAGGATAGAAGTGGTCTAGAGAGAGTTGTTTTGGAATCTCTTGGCAGTTCCCACGAGATTGGAGAAAGCGATATCAGTTCTCATGAAAACCCACCAGAATTGCAGGCTGACACAATTTTGGCAGACAAATGTTTGTCTAGGTCCAGGTGCTTGACATTGTGGAAACAGAGCCTGCAACAAAGACAGATTTAGTTTTCCCAGGGGCTTAGAAATAATTAGAGGAAAAACAGGTGTGAGAGAAATGATGTTATGGGAGGGATTGAGGCCTTTTAAAGTGGTTCCTGCTGGTATAATTCTTTGTGAGAGCAACATTGTATTCAGGTGAACAGCTCTCAGTTTTTGATCCTATGTTCTTGGAATTCATGTATTCAAGTTTATAAGTTTGTTCTTGCTTCTAGTTCATCTGTAGCATAGGTTATTTGCCTTGGATTTATGCTATCTTGGTTATGGATTTATTTGTGGAATGACTCTGGAGACTATATTTGAAGGATTTTGGACTCTCGGGTATCTTGGAAATAACCTTTTGAACTTTGATTCTCTTTTTTGAATTTGCTTGTTTATATATATACTTCTTTAAATAAACTTCTACTTACTCAACAGAATGTGGTTTGTGATGAGTGGCGAAAAGGTGCTGCAGGGCTCTAGTGCAACAATGGGGAACTATGTTAATTTAATAAATAGCAATGTTTGTCTGGATGCTGCTCAACATTATAGTTGTTATGAAGACTGTCAGATGAATCTTTCACAGGGTTTGCTTGGTAAGATTCCCCTTCCTCTGAAGCTGAGAGAGTGTAGCTTGCACAGTGGGTTTCTATGGTTGAGCAATTATTCAAATCCTAGACTCAAGAGTCATGGCCCAGTGCTCAAACAACTACATCATACTGGCTTTCATAAAATCATAAAGTTGGAATAAACTACAAGGACGATCCACTTATATCCTTTGACATTGCCCCAGCCTTTTGGAACATGCTTCAAATATTAATGGTTCCATCAAGATCTATTATCAAATCATAATGTTGGCAAAATTAATATTTATTTATTTATTTATTTATTTACACTATTTATATTCCGCCCTTCTCACCCTGCAGTGGACTCAGGGCAGATTACAATGTACATATACATGGCAAACATTCAATGCCATAGACACACAACATATATAGACAAACACACAGAGGCTATTTAACATTCCAGCTTTTTCATGAGGGTATTCTGGCTACCAGGGGAGCTGTTGCTTCACAGTCCATTTGTGACACTGATGAAGTACTTCCTCATTCTTTGCATGCTTTCTGGAGATTTTTATGGTGTTGTAAATTAGCCTCCCCTCATAAGCGGTACCTAAATTTCCTACTTGACAGATGTAACTGTCTTTCAGGCTGCAAAGGTACACAAATTGGTCAGAAGCTCACTCCGACTCGGGCTGGCTTCAAACTCATGACCTTTTTGGTCAGTAGTGATCTTAATGCAGCTGACTCCCAGCCAGCTGCACCATAGTCCCGATGCTATTGTCCGGCAATACCTTTTGCTATTGCCAGACAATAGCTCAGATTGGGTGTTCAATGTCTTCTCAAGATTTTTGAGTGGTTGGGATTTGTATGAAAAGAAACCTGGAATTGGGGAAAGTGACAACTCTTTTATCACTGTGACTCTTATTGCCATCGCCATCGCCATCTTGAAACTCTGCAAGTGGAAAAACTTGCTTGGAGGAAATTGACCATAAAATAGAGAGAAAACCAAGCAAAATCTTTGGGTTCTATATGTAGTTGGTGCAATTACTACTCTATAAACATCTGCTCTTGGAAAATTAATATATTCTTTGGCAGGATTGAGTATGTTGGCTTACTTCTGATTGAATATTGGTGAATAAACGAATTACTACCATAATGTCATATATTTCCAAAAGGAAGTCATGGGCAAGGGTTCTGCTCTTGGCACTTACATTCCAAGGAACTGGAGAATATGTAACTTTACTTCCTTCCTGTCATTTCTGAACAAGTTTTCTTTCTTCTAACTCCAAGAACAATTTCAAAAGGATTATTTGAGGCAACTCATTATATAAAACTCTTCCTTGTTTTGTTTTGTTTTTTTCTTTGTAGTGATTATGGCAGTTACAATTGGGTAATATTGAAAACAAAGACTGCTTACATAATGTCATATTAGCTTTGATTCCTGGCTTTTAAATAACAGTTTTACTGACTGCTTGTGAGGTTGGATTGATTTTGTTTAATAAAAGAATGGTTGTGAAGAAAAGTCAGGTTCATAAATCATCTTGCAACTGCATTACAAAGTTGTGCTGCACTGTATATCCATTGCAAGAAAGCCTTTGGGAGAGTATTTATTTGTTATCACTCTTACATATATGAAGAATAAATTTGGTGTGCAATGTGTTTAACACATAACCTAGAGCTACAATATAGTCTTCTGTGTCAACTATCTCAATGGATTTCTACCATCTGAACTTGAAAAAAATTCTCTTAGGACATACGTTTTTCTTTATAGTAGTTATATATGAGCATGAAATGTAATGGAAAAGTAGCTCAAGCACCTCTGTTAGTTATTTGTTCAACAATGATCTATTTTATCAAGTTCCTGCTTTATGTGATGGGTCAATGGGAGCAGTCCAAGAAGAGTATATTATTTGTAGCAAAATGCTTTGCTCTCTTGTTCATCAGAAAAAGGAGTCATAGAGCAAGAAAACTATTTTAATCCCTGTACGCATGCATAGTTGTTGGTGTTTATTTCCCAATTATTTTGATAGCTCTAGAAAAAAAAACTGCAGAGGATTTATAGATTTAAATGGGGTGCTTAGAAAGTTCTGAATAACAAAAGATCATCTTGGAAACAATGAGAAAAGATCCACTCACTGCAGTTGGTGTACCCCCCTCCCCACCGCAATGGTTAAAGCGAGAAAGTAGGCTTGGATAGATTGGTATTGGATGAGAATTTGAAACATCCTACATAGATGGAAGACTCTTTTAATCTCAACATGGCTTTAGCTGACCTTCTGCCTACCTTTCAGCCTCTCGGCAGGTTTTAGTAACAAGAGAAACTGTCTGTGACCTTGTCCATCTTTGACAGATCCATACTTTGTTGTTAACTCCTATCATCTACTGTAGAATTGTGTGTATTCTGTCTGGGTCAGTTCAGTAAGATTTCCTTCATTGTAGATTATGTGTGCTTGGCTGAAGGATAAGATAGGTCTGTTCTTTCAAGAGCAGCAATGACTTTTATTCTCTGATCTTTTCTCTTTCTTCCCCACAACACCACTTCATTGTCTGTCTGTGATGGGGAAAGATATTAGGGTTTTTCTTCCCCTGCATGGTTCTCTGTTTTTGGGTGCTTTCTTAATGAGATGACCTTAAGTGCAGCTGTGCTGTCTTTAGTTTGCAAATGTTCAATGTCAACAAACTTGGATTTTCAATTAGAGTAAATTTTTCTGACAAATTCATCACAAGCTAAATTAGAAAGGTTTGGCAAGTGTGACCTGTGATTGGCTATCTGGAACCTTTTGGGTTGCAATGGAGAAAAGATTAAAATGTTGCAAACTGAGACCTGCCCCACAGGCACAATTTTCCAGTTCAAGTCATGAATTATCACCTTCTATGAGATCCAGCCTTTTGGCATATACTTGTAGGGTAGAATATTTTCTTGTGCCCTGCTTAGGTTTTCCTGCTCTTATTATTATTTTTCTGTATTTTCAATGGTTTCCTTTTCTCTTTTCCCTTTTAAATAAACCCATATCAACTATGGGGTTTTTTATGTGTTTCAGATAGTTTCAGTACTGACTTCAAAACCAATTTGAATCATTTCATCTATTTACTACCTTCTGGACTGAATGTCTGGAAACGGATAGTGCAAGGCTTTGACCTCTGAAATTTCAATCAGTAGAAATGTAAGGTATTAGACTTATTAGAGGGCAAAAATGAAATGCAGAGATATGGGCTCAGTGATACCTGGCTTGTGTAAAAGGATCCAGGAGTGTGTTTGGACCCATCTACACAGACAATAAGAGTCGGCCTGGAGATGAAAATACTCCATGGCATCCACAGGGTCCATTCTCCATAATATCTCCTTTTCTTGCATTAAGAAAAGTCATTTTGGGCCAGTGAAAACTGTTGTACTGTTTTGTATTAAAGGAAGCATCAATAGGAGTATAGTATCTTGATTAAAAAAAAAAGTCCCACTTGGTTCTATTTTGTTCAGGCCTCATCTGGAGTACTGTGAACAGTTCTGTGCACCACAGTTCAATAAAGATATTGACAAGCTGGAACATGTCTAGAGAACGGCACCCAAATGATTAAAGGTATAGAAACCAAGTCCAATGAGGAGTGAATGAGGGAGTTAGGTATGTTTAGTTTGGAGAAAAGAAGGCTGAGGGGGGGGGGCATGTTTAACTATTGGGAAGGATGTCACAATGAGGAGAGGGCAGGCTGTTTTCTGCTGTTCTGGAAACTAAGTCATGGAGCAATGGATTTGAACTGGAGGAAAATAGATTCTACCTGAATATTAGAAAAAACTTCATCACAATAAGAAGTATTCAACAGTGGGATATGCTGCCTTGGAGTGTGATGGAGTCTCATTCTTTGGAAGTTTTTGAATAGTCTGGATGGCCATCTGTCTGGAGTGCTTTGATTCCTGCACGGCAAGGGGTTGGGCTGGATGGCTCTTGCAGTCTCTTCCAACTCCATTTTTCTATTCTATTATTCTGTCTTGACACCTAGGAATATACTGTACTGGAAAATCTGAGTTTCTCCTCAACCAGCCTAAATTGAACAGACAGGAGTAGTAGCCATCTACCTCATTAGAGTAATTGTAAATCCAGGGATGTCTCTTGGTCTACAGCTGTACTTCACTGTGACCTCCTAGGGAATTTTTAGAAAGAAAAAATATATACATTATACCTGATCCCATCTCAGTGAAAGTTCTATGAGAAGGATATGCCAATAATTCTGTAAACATACGATCTGATGACTAGCATACTACACACTCTTCAAGTAGGTTCTATATACACGTTCTTTCTATCTGGGCCACAGAATTTGGAAATGAAATTACAATTTACTAACCTTTGAAACCAAATGTTTTGACAATAGAAGCATTATAGTGCTTTATTTAAATTTGTTGAAGACTTTTGTATACAGTTAGCTACGAAATGCTAACTTTCAAAGGATAAATCAGTTCTTTGAGTCTTGATCTCCTTGTGATGAAATTGAAAAATGGATTATGAATAAATATATATTGCAAACCAATCAGTATCTGAAGATGTCAGGTTTGTTGAACTACCTTATTTATTTATTTATTTATTTATTTATTTGCAGTATTTATACCCCATCCTTCTCAACCCCAAAGTGGACTCAGACCAGCCTTACAAAGGCAAAGATCATATAACGATTAAAAAACATTATTAAAACCGCAAAATCCGAGATCATAGCCAAAAAGCCATTCCAATTGCCAGTGCATATTTTCCATCTACAGTGGATTACAGATCCTAGCATCCAGCAGGGAGCTCACTTGATGTGACTGTGCTACCTGGTGGATGCTAGGAGCTGCAATCTGAAAACATAGCTTCTCCAAGCACCAGAAATAATATAGGTTATCTATCGACAGACATTTCTCCTAAAGTAAATAAATGTCTGCCTCCCTCTATTCTGTGAACATATGGCAATTTATTTATGCGAAGATTTCAGCAAAACCCGTCTCTCAGTGCACAGTCATTTCTAAAATAAAAAAGTTTTTAAAAATATATTCCTTACAGATATTAGAAAAGTGTTATCTGTCATAATTGCTTCAAGGGAAGGCAATACATGCAGGTCATAAATGTGGCTAGGGTTGAAAAGAACATTCAAAAATGTTTCTAAAATGATTGAAATTGTTTTTCCAAAAGTTCAGAAATTGTGATATGAAGAATCTGTGACTGATGAGAATCTTTGCAATTCAGGACTTTGTGGAAAATTTACATGTGCAGAAATCAGAAATCTTAATTCCTGCACCAAAAATGCTACTTTCTGTGCAAGTCAACAATGTGCAACTTATACTCAGAATATATTCCCAATTACAGCTTTTTCTGACTAGATACCAGCCTTTTCTGCATGGCAAATGATATTTCAATGCAGAAATATTAGTGTAAAGAGAACGTTGTGATTGGGTATTTATTTGCACTTATCTATTATCAAGCAGCATTTTCTGTGCAGAAAACATCATTTTCTGCTCAGAAATTAATGTTTCTGAATTTAAATACTATTTTCCAAACAGCAAAAACCTACAGAGAATAGTCCTATTTCTTGCATGCAACAGCCATGGGTTTATTTTTCAGAATAAATCCAAAATTATGAATAACCTTTGGTTTTTGAAGACTTTCTCACACTGAGAAGAACATTGTTGACATTACTTACTCTTACCATTGGGGAAAAACTCAGTGAAGAATTACATCCCTAATATAAACCCCATAGCTAGCCTCTAATGGCATCATTTGTTGCTTGTGCCTTCAAAGTCACCTCCAACTTTCAGTGACCCTCTTCTAGGGCTTTTCTTGCCCTGAAGTTTGCCATTGCCTTCTTTGACTGAGGGCACTCCTACACTAACACTGAAATGAAGCTTGGAATAGATTTGTGAAGAACCAGTTTCACTGCTCAGGTAATCAAATTGCAATGCCAGGAACTGTTTTAATGCCAGGAAGATGGTTATATTTACCATAGAATCTGACTTAAACAACTTCGCAGGATTTCCCCCCTTATTTCTGGGAGATATTTGCACCAATGCATCACAGGCATTGGTAGTGGGAGGGAAAAGGAAAAGTGACAGCAGCAGAAACAATTGGTTAAGTCTCTCAGTCCAGCCCAGTCATGCCCCTGAAGCATTTTTCAGCAGCCCCACTCCTCATTTGGGATTCTCAACTGCACTTCAGCAGGGGCGGATATCTACCATGCATCCTACATTTTACAAAGTTGATTTTCCCCTGGATCTGGAATATAGTGGCATCTGCTGGAGCACATTGTTTGACTGAACTCAGACTTTTTCTGTAATATTTTTGAATGTGTTGGAACACCCTTGATAAATGCTTCAGCACTCATTGGCAATATGCACTTTGTGGGCACTGCGTCCTTGAATCAGCTTTGAACTGCACTATATGATCAGTGTAGAAGGGCCCTGAGAGAGTACAAATGTGCCCAATGGCTGACAACAGACAACAGACATGTGAGTAGAAACAGCAGCAACAGCAACTATTGCTTCATTTGAATTCTGAAATGAATAATCAATAAAAGGGGAGTGGTAAAACTCAACTTCCTTTGAGTTTTATGACATAACCTCTATTCTTTTATAAGAGTGAAGTGTAACAAGGAAATTGTTGCCACGTAGTGAGTGTAAGCTCCTGTATCACCTCATTATAGCCCTTATTTGCATTGCCGAACAAGGTCTGCATGAATAATTCTTTGTGCTCTTCTCCTGCCTTCCTTTCCCTTTCTTATTATGCATCTGATTTGTAACTGTTCATTTCAAAGCTTTCACACTCACTGCTTTAGGACACAATGTGCCACGATAACAAAATACAGGATTTGTTTCTCTTTGATCTAACTCTCATGGGTCTTCTTTCCCAACAGATGATGGGCATCTGCTCCTAGAAACTGATAAATGGAACATGGTCTATCATTAACATATTACAGAAAAATGTATTGTAAGTTCAGTCCTTGCCAGAGAAGGGTTTTTGTCTTGTCTGTGTGAGTCTAAGAAGTGAAAGTAAGGATCAGTTGTTATCATTCTTAGAAAAAGCCAAACAATAGGAAAAGAAATCAGACTTTTTTGCATGTGTCTGCATCATAAATTCATGAAGCAAAGTACAATAAAAGTACAATACTAAGGTTTCCCATTTGGAAATAATATTTTCCCCACTTGAACAGGTACTCATCAAGTTTCATTCATTATCTCTAAAGTATGGTGAAAGATAGATTGTTTACAATAACTTATTACTAGACATTAGTCACAATACGAATGGAAGAGTTTTTGCATTCCTGTACTGGTGCAGTTCAAAAAGGTATTATGAGGGCATCCTGAAAGAACAGAAAACAAGACATTTTTAACCTTTTCTGACTTTTGGCTCACCTTTAGCCCAAATACACATAGGTGACCCACATCTTGCTTTGTACCATACATTTATACGGTGGGACAATGCAGATATAGAGGATAATTCAATATGATTTTTTCATTTTTTAAACAAATCGGAGAATTCCAAATTGTAACTCAGCAACCCATGCATTCTTCCAAAAGAACCACACATTAATGTTAGAATATCAACATTTACATGGATATTTTAAACCAATTTGTATTACAAACATCTCCCATCCCACATTGACACAGGAGAGGAGGTGACACCCTGACCCTGGTATCAATGTATTTAATGTGATTGTGAAAGTAGAGTATCAGTACATAGCCAAATATGCACCAGATTTCCCTGTGATCACTTAGGTTTTCTTATTACATGGAAGAGCTGCATGGAATCTGCTTTCACAAAAATACTGAACATATCAAAAAGATGTCTATTTTATTCATCTGTTTAACATTCTACCCTTGCTCCCTTTGGGACACAAAGCAATGCATAAAATTAAAAACAACTAAATTGCAGATAAAACCATACACAAGATTATTATTGAAACATAAACAATTTATTCATAACATCCAAAACAATTTAATGCTGCCATTTAAAATGCAAAAGATGAAGATCATAGCACTCTGTTAAAAGGCATATTTTCAAAACAGCGAGTTGCCAAAAGCCAGTTAAAATAAATTAATAAAAATATTTGCCTCCAGACAGAAGGTCAAGTCTGAGTGACACAGCGTTTCCAGAGCCTAGCAGCAGTTATTAATACCCTCCAACATTGCTGGGAAATACGTGGCCAAACAACATCAAAATGGCATCAACACAGCAAGAATTATTAATGATGGAAAATAGACAAGCCAGAGAGGCTGCAGCAGTTTGGTTTTGTCTGGATCTACAGTGAAGGTCAAGATTCTGCCTTTTCTTGCTGTAAATCCCGATTTAATTAACTACTTTTGTACTTTGATCTCAGTTTGCAGCAACCAAATGAAGCCAAGGATAAAAGAAAGTGAGGTGGTGCAACGGAAGAGAATATATATTTTTATTACTTACAATTACTGAGTTTGAGTAAAATGCTACATATTATTATGATATTATATATTATTTCTAAACAGGGCTTTTTAATGTCAGGGGTGAATCACAGGATCAAATACTATCCCCATCTCAATTTGTCCTGGAAATCTTTATCTCTGGTTATCAAGCAGTTCATACTCTTTGTAGGGTTTTGCATTGGTCATCAAGAAAAGCATTACCATATATTCCGGCATATAAGACGACTGGGCGTATAAGACGACCCCCAACTTTTCCAGTTAAAATATAGAGTTAAGACGACTCCCATGCATAAGACTACACCCGCGTATAAGACGACCCCTGACTTTTGAGAAGATTTTCTTGGGTTAAAAAGTAGTCTTATACGCCAGAATATACTGTATATATTTTGGACACTAAACCTCACATTACATTTGTTTAGTCAATGAAGTAATAGAAGAAACACAAAACAATCTATGTGTAATATCAAAGTGTAATATCAAAAGAGCATTTAGTATGCAATTTACCAAAATCCCCAGTACATAGCTCAATTCGGTGGCACAAAGCAAAATCAAAAAGGAGCAACCGCTCTCAAACTTAACAGTTCTAGGTCTGAATAAGGGTTCCACTGTATATAGGCTTCAGGGATACATTCAGTGAGAAAAATTATATACAAAGTAAGCATTGAGTCATGAGACTATATGTAGACTGAAGACAATGATGAAGACGGAGCACTACTCTCATACATTAAAACTAGGTGACCCACAACCCCGATACACTAAAAATTAGCGCTATTGGCATTGCTACAGTGATAACTGGCGTCTGGACCTTACAGTACTTTTCGGCTCATGGTTGATTGCTCTTGGCTGGCCAAAGAACGGAAATAATGTGATGTGCTGAGCAGTTAATCTGCATTCTGAAACTGGATTATATGGCAATGTAGAACCAGTCTTAGATTATATTCTTACAGTAGCTAGCTCTGTAAGAATGCTGGAAATCCTTAGCACTCATATAAAATAGAAAGTTTCTTATATATATGATGACAGAAAAGTTATAACAGAACACAGAATCAACATGAAATTCTTATGCTTCCTGGAGCAAGTGCAAATTGCTAATCTTTAATTAAGATTTGAAATAAAATTTATTATTTTTAAAAGCGGAGACTGGAAAATTACCATTTGATGGATTAATATCTTCTCAAATTTTGATCAGCTATCACACATATGTCAAAAATAAATGGAAGCTAAGAGTTTGGGAAGTGATTTTGTGTCAAAATATATACATTCTCAAACATGAAGTACATAACAAGCCCTATTATTTATATGGCATGCACTGGACAAAAGGAAAGTCTATGCTATATGTTTGAAATATTCAACAAATTTGGCACAAGGAACTGCTGGATAGCTTGGAAATACAGAAACTTTGGTGACATACTAGAATTTCTTCATTGTTTTTCTTCAGATTTATTGGTTTGCTCTCTTTTTGGATAATACATAGTTAACATCATCAGCAAAAACATCAAAAACTTCCAGTTTAAGGTGGCTTCCTTTTTATTCAGAGTGTCCAGGTAATGTTCGAGGCATTGAGCAGAATGGATGAAAAAGCTGTAGCTTACCATAAATAATCTCTAGACCCATTTTATATCTCCTGCTGCAAAGCTGCCCTTATTAGATAATTCTGATCTCCACTGTACAATTACACTGAACTTTGGATGCCATTTCACAAAAAAAGAAAAGCAAAACAAAACCTAGCTCATCTACTCCAATCACTGGCATTCCACCACCAGCTCCCTGAAACCAATGAATGTTTTACTATCAATATGGCCACATTTCATCAAACAGCAACTTTTTCCATCCCAAACTAAAGGCAAATTTATACTATATCACTCTGCGATTTTTTCAAAGATTATATACATTTTGTATAGCTTTTATGGCTATTATTGACTGAAGAAAAAAATTCACAATTTTTGTACAATTGTTTTTAATATATGCATTCTGCATCAATTTTCTGAATTATGTGTTATTTTTCATAATCCTTATGCTTCTATGAACAATTTTCTTTCTCATACATAAATCCCAAAATTTGAAAAAGTGCAACATCCCCCCTCAGGTATAAGTGTTTGTATATCAGCTCATCTAGCACATCTATGTTGTTAGAATCTTAATTAAAAACTATTTCAAGGCATCTCTCCTTTTGTTTTGCTCTTTGCCTGTTTATGTGATCTACTACATATAACAGGTGTACTTGTTTTTATGTCCCAAAATAATATTTAAGGATGTGTCAATTTTATTGATCCTTGTAGTCTAGGAAAATTTCTAATTTTTACATACTTTTCTTTCTATATATCAGTTTGACTCTGATATAGCTTAATTAGTTTCTTCAAAGCTGTGCCATGATGGTGCTACATTGCACTGCAGAATGTAATTATATTTAACAGGGAAACAGAGCATCATCTATACATATATGCAGAGAGCTTCAAAGGACCTTTTGGACTTTTTGTAAATGAAAGGCTCTATTTAAAATTGTAATTGTTGTGGTAATAATAGTATCTCCACTCTACACTAATATTTGTGTGCCATGCTGGCTGGAACTGGCATGCTGTGTTTTTGTTAATGTTAGTGTTATGTTCAATCAAATACAGAAAATCATACATTGTAGAAACACAAAATTGCTAAGTTTCACATTGACCTCAACAATTAGTTTTGCATTGACTTTGCTACACAATAGCAATAATTAAATAGCCCGCAATTGTTATTTTAATGGATATGAGTAGTATTAGACAAGAGTCTAGAGTGCTATATGTGGTGAATTCCCTACCTGTTAAGCTAGGGAAAGCCTAGAAAAGTAGGCCCAGGATGTTTGGCAGTCATTTTGGAAAGGGTGCCGGGGGAAATCCATTTTAGAATCTCATTTCCTGAAGAGGGCATGCTTAGAAACAGCTTGGAGGGAAATGAGGGGAGATAGTGATTGGCTGGGAGAGAGTGGGCGGAGCTTAACTTAGAAAAGGGAAAAAATGACTTTAAGGGTGTGCTTTAAAACCCTGTTAGCTCAGATTGAGTCTGGGTGTCAGAGAAGAAAGAGTTAGGAGTTTGGAGGGAGAAGAGAATAGTGAGAGAGCCCTGAAGTTGGTCAGTTAGCTAGTAGAGATAGCTAGTGAGAAGATTTTACAGCTATTAGAGAAGATAGCTGGTGGAGGAGTGTAGAGATAGATCCAGGAAAGGACTATCTGTGGAGGAGTTTAGAATTGCTTGGCAGAGAGGGATCCTGTCAGTAATTTCTGGAGGGAGAGAGGAGTGTTACTTGCAACTAAGTTGAACTGCTTAAAGAAATCACATGCTTTTATGACAATTTTTCCAAACAGCTAAGCTTAATGCTTGTTTTGTTCAAGTTCACTTAAATAAACATCATTGTTATATTGTTCACAGCATCTGTCTCATGTGTGCCTCTGTAGGTGAAGTTTTAAAAGCAGTTTCCTGCAGCAATCAAAAGTCTAATGGTGGCAGCATATATTTTAAAAGAGTAATCTTTTCAGTGTTACCTCAGAACACAATCCTGAGTGCTAATCCAGCACACCCTTGCCTAAGATACTTCAAGTAAGCCAAGGGCTTACCATTGATTTTAAGTTTGGTGGTGGTCAGAGTTCTTTCAAAAGGGTTTTTCAGCCAGAAGAAAGTTCCAGCTTTATTATAGCTTATTACAGCTTTTGATGTTGGGTTTTAATTACCTAAAGCAACATTCCATTACCAAGTGGTGGTACAGCTGCTGAGATTTATTATTTAAATAGTCCCTCTATCCTTTATAATTGGGGTCAGCCTGTAGGATTATATTCCCAAATAAGTCTCTATCCATACATGAGAGACTAGTGACATTCTATATACTGTTTCCCTTCAATACTCTTGCATGGCCTAATATACCTTTAAAATCAGTTCTAATATAGATTTCTCAAATACATAACAGATGTAGTGGATTTTCTCCCCTTCCCAAATCTAGATGTTTGGTGATCAGAACAGAACTTTCATTTAGGGTGGCACTTAGTTTGTTCATACAAAATATGTTTCATAGAATCATAGAATCAAAGAGTTGGAAGAGACCTCATGGGCCATCCAGTCCAACCCCCTGCCAAGAAGCATGAATATTGCATTCAAATCACCCCTGACAGATGGCCATCCAGCCTCTGTTTAAAAGCTTCCAAAGAAGGAGCCTCCACCACACTCCGGGGCAGAGAGTTCCACTGCTGAACGGCTCTCACAGTCAGGAAGTTCTTCCTCGTGTTCAGATGGAATCTCCTCTCTTGTAGTTTGAAGCCATTGTTCTTTTTGTCTTCCAACATTGGTTTTGCTACTTTATAATTTAGATCAGGGCTTTAAAAACTTTTCCACTTAGGACCACTTTCTTCCCAATAAGTTTTTATGTGACCCTAGGTACTAGGTATGAAAACCAATAGGTATGAAAACCAAAAATTTACTGATAACAAATCAGCATTTGCAAGGCTTGCTAAACAGGCTGGTTTTCCTTTTTGTGGAGTACAGCTGAAGCATTTTCTGCACTGTCCACTGGGAGCACTATACATTATTGCTAACAGATTTGTCTAAATGGGTGGAGTTCAGAAGCCTGTACTATTACCAAATTTTTGTAGCCCTGACATTGAGCCAAGTGGACCCCATTTGGTGTTCTGACCCAATGTTTAAAAAGTAGTGACCTAGATGGGCACTGTACCTGTTTATTCACAATTGACCAATGGGAAGCAGAAAGTAAACTTGAAGATTATTCCTCAAAACTGTTCTCTAATTCTACTGACTGAATCAAAAGAGTATGTGTAACCATCCCATCTAATTAGCAGCAAAAATGATATTGCAGGTGGTAGAATTCTGGATCTAGGTATGTGATCTAGCTTAAAATTGTAATTGGTTGGCTGTTGGGTGACCTTGGTCAGTGAATATACCTGACCACAATCACAGAATTCTGAGGATAACTGCACTGAGAAAGTAGTATTGATTTGTTTTTCATGTGATGTCTGGCTCGTTATTTTGACTAATGAGTTCTAAGAGGTAATTTTCTAAATGTCTTCTTTATATCTTGTTTTTAATAGCTCTTGATCCATCCAAAGACCCATGTTTGAAGGTAAAGTGCAGCCCACATAAAGTGTGTGTCACTCATGACTACGAGACAGCCATTTGTGTAAGCCGCAAACAGCTAGTACACAGGTAAGGATGTGGTGATTTATGATTTCAGTTAAACACCTCTGATTGCAAAATACTCCAAAATTCCACCTATCAGTATGATCTTGCTTGTTTTCAAAATATATATTTGTATATAAGTAAATTATAACATTGTTACAGGCACCATTACAGTTTTTCCCATATATTCTCATAACATTCTGATTGTTCATGTTTTCCTATCCTTTACAATTCTATACTTATCTACTACTTATATAGCTCCAATTTTCCCCTTCCCTCTTCTTCCCTCCCCTCTCCCTCCAAGAACAGTTGTACCTCTGCTCATTGTATTATTTTATTTGTTCGATCATGAAGATGGTCTGATTCAATTCCTTGTATGTTCATTTCCCTTTTACTTTGGCTATAAGCCCTTTCCATGTTTACTTCCAGTTCTCCTTAAGATGTCCATCCATATATTTTATTTTCCTTTCAGTGATGTAATCTTGAAGCATATAATCTGATAAATACTAATACCATCTTTAAAATTCCCATTTCTTTTGCTCTTTCCATCCTAAGGCTACAGTTGATTGGGTTGCTGCTATCATGTATTTTACGATTCTTTATTTCCACCTTTACCTTCCATTTTCTGAGTTAAAAAAATGTTTTTCTTGTTGAACTCTATTTTATCCCTAATATTTTCTGCATCTTGTTCTTAGTTTTTTCCGCTATGTCTATGCCAGCACAGTTTTGATGTATTTTTTGTAATATGGGCCAATTGATATGGGGTTCAAGACTATTTTGTTTCTGAAGGGAACTCAAGGAGGATCAGAGAACGCATATACAGCAAACATTCAATGCTGATTATACAATGACAAGATAGACAACAGAAATATTTAGGCTTTTTCTCATCATTCGACATCTTTTGGAGGCTGTGCTCGGTTCCGGCCACAGGAGGGTGTTGTTGCTTCATAACCTTGCTGAAGAGCTTTTTTTGTTCATAAACTTTCCTACGAAAAACCATGCCTAAAATATCTCCCCACTTAATGTGGTTCCTGTTCATCTACTTACATTGCTTATTTATTTATTTATTTATTTACTTACAGTATTCTCACCCCTAGGGGGACTCAAAGCAGTTTACACATAAGTAAAGGCAAAATTCAATGCCAATACAAACAATTACAGTTATACACTACAATTAGACATAAATCAACTTAAAACAATACATCCACAAGCATTAAAACAATAATTAAAACAATAAAACAGTCTTGTCCGTCGATTTGTCGTTCCAGTCATTGTCCTTCTAAAATGCTGCATACATTTACTTCTAGTGCCCGAAGGCCTGGTCCCAAAACCATGATATTTTTTTTTCTAAAAGCCAGGAGGGAGGGAGTGGATCTTACCTCATTTGGGAGTGTGTTCCATAGGCGGGGGGCCACAGCTGAAAAGGCCCTGTCTCTTGTCCCTGCCAGACGCATCTGTGCTGTTGACGGGAGCGAGAGCAGGGCCTCCCAGAGTGATCTTAGATTATGAGGTGGGACATAGGGGTGGATGCGTTCGGACAAGTAAGCTGGACCAGAACCATATAGAGCTTTATAGGTCAAAACCAGCACTTTGAATTGGGCTCAGAGATGGATCGGCAGCCAGTGGAGCTGGCATAGCAGGGGGTGGTATGCTCCCTGTATGCCACACCAGTTAGTAATCTGGCTCTCACCCATTGAACTAGCTGAAGTTTACAAATCATCTTCAAAGGCAGCCCCACATAGAGCGCATTGCAGTAATCTATTCGGGATGTAATCAGAGCATTGACCACCGTGGCCAAATCAGACTTCCCAAAGTACAGCCACTGCTGGTGCATGAGTTTTAACTGTGCAAAAGCTCCCCTGGCCACCGTCAAGACCTGAGGTTCCAGGCTCAGCAATGAGTCCAGGATCACTCCCAAGCTGCGAACCTACATCTTCAGGGGGAGTATAACCCCATCCAACACACGCTGTAGCCCTATGCCCTGTTCAGCCTTTCGAATGACCAGGAGGACCTCTGTCTTGTTTGGATTTAGTTTCAATTTGCTAGCCCTCCTCCAAGGCTAGCACTGAGTGCACAAGGGAGCTGGGCTGAAGTTCACCCTGACCTGGCTTCGAATGGTCAACCTTTCAGTTGGAAAGATTTACTGCAGCTGGTGATTAACCTGTTGTGATAAAGCCGGCCCTACACTGGGTGTGCAGTCTCCTTGGTACCTCAATGACATCCAGGGGTTTCAGGTCCTTATTGTGGTTTAAACTGGGTTAGATCAATTTAGTCTCATACTAAGGAAAGTCAAGAAATGCTCTAGAGTTTGAGTTAAACTCTGGAGAAACCCACGCATTGGGCTAATAAAACTGAATTACTGTGTTGCTAAATGATGCATGTCTAAAATGTGTGTTGCCAACATGAAATCTTTGTAAAGCTCTGCCTGAGGACATGAACCATGAAGTATCTAACCATTTGTTACCTATAAGCGAACAGTACTGCTGGAGCCCTGATTAAGAAAAAAAAGCAAATATTCTGTGTAAAATCATCTGTGTGTGCACATATGCGCATACATGTTTAAAGATCTGGACAAGTTCCCAGATAAAACATCTGTCCCTGCAACCTGTCTATGAGGTCCTTCTGTTAAATAGGGCCAGTAGGCAGTGCTGACAATTCCATTTACCCGAAAGAAGTGGAGTTAATCTTTTTTTTCCTTTCTGAAAGTATCTAATTCCACTCGTTAGCTAGCTCCCTGTGGCATATAAAAGCTGTAAAATCATTTCTCCCAAGCATGCAAAACTATCTGTATCACTCCTAATCTACAGGGTGTTTGATCCAAGCTGTGCCTAAAAGGAAATTCAAGAAAGAAAGATACTAATCATTGCAATAATTTCTAATTCTTGGCTCCTTTTAAGAAATGAAGCAGAAACTTGGATATCCATCTGTGTCTATCCTTGTTTGGGCATCTTGGATGCAAAGATTGAGTTTTTAAAGTGTGCTACCATTAGTTTTTTTTCTATTTGGGATTGCTGGGGTTTTTGTTTTGATTTGCTTTGGGGTATTTTTTTGGGGGGGGGGGGGCTTAAAAGCACTGTTTGCATTTTCTCTTAAGATGCACTGAACGTGGAGTGTGTAAAATTGGTCTGTGTCTCATTAATCAATTTTGCCTCATCTCTTGTACATCCTCATGTTTTCCTTTTTTATGTTCCTCCTTTGCCAGAATATTAATTAAGTGTTGGCTTAATTCCAAACACTCCTTTGGTGTTAGTTTTTCCATGTATTAAATATTGAACCCTTGCCTTTTCATAGCTAAGACACGGTGAAATGCATCCTTATTGTCGATTCACCCTTATTTAATTCTATTCTGTTTCTATGTGAGATACAATTAATGGTCAGAATAGCCAAAGAATCTCCATATACATTTTTGTTTGACACCCTGGATTTTCACATATCAAAACCTGAAGTTGGCTTGGGAGGAAAAGAATTAAAATATCTGTTCAATTACACCAGCTTTCCCCAAACATGGCACCTTCCAGCTATCTTACTGTGCAACTCGCACATTCTGTGGTGGCTAAAGGTAGACATTGGACCTCATCACATGGAGGTTCCTAATGCCAGTGACAGTGGAGGGGGGGATTCACTGGGCAATGTGGTGAATCCGTGAGGCAGTAGGGGAAACCGTTGCCCCGCATCACCCACATCACTGCTTTCCTCATCACACAGGGGAAAGTGTCACTGTTTGGCTTCCCCTGAACGCTGGCCCAATTCTAAGCAATAAGAACATGTGAAGCCTCCCATGTTTTCTGGGATTCTTCCACGATGGAGCAAAGACAGAGGCCCACCAGAAATAGCCCTGTGTTATGTGATGGGCTCTGTTAGGCTCCGTCCTGGAAGCACCCTAGGACAGAGCCAAAAGACAATGTGATGAGGTCCATAGTTGCTGTTCAAAGCTACTGGGGGACACTGCACTCTGAATCCACTAAAATCAGCATCAGATTCTTACACTTGCTGGACGGAGTAATATCTCATCCTTATTGTGGTTTTTCAGTAATAAGAACGAATATGGTCATCATGACTAATAGGTGCTGGTAATTGTCATGCATTTGCATAATTGTACTACAGAAGTATCTGCCTGTAGCAGCAAAAGGCATCCACCTGTAGCAGCAAATTCCATAGCGGTAGATATTATCTTTAATCTATCCTTATTGTCATGTCATTCAATTCACTTTATTTTCAATACTCAAGGAGAAAGAGAAAAAATATATCTCTGTCATTACTATACTGTGCACAATACTACGAACATTAAATTGTCTTTCACTACCATTCCAATGTGTATACAAACACAAACTTTTGTCATAAACTAATTCATAAATCCAAGGGAGAAGATTTCAGCTTCCAAAATTGATGACCCTAAATTAGGTAGTTTTAGGTTTATTTGGGCTATATGGTCATGTTCTAGAGGCATCCTCTCCTGACGTTTCACCTGCATCTATGGCAAGCATCCTCAGAGGTTGTGAGGTCTGTTGGAACTAGGAAAATTGGGTTTATATATCTGTGGATATATACATCACATATATGCATCATATCATAGGCTATCACTTGTGGTCAAGTATGATTGTCTTCCAAATGTAGAATTTTAGTAGTGGGACCACAAATGACTGTGGAGCCTATTTTGCGTCTGCATGGTCTTTTGCAGTGAAGACATACATTTCCCTCCAGCAAAGGATCACCGCCTTGTTGTGGTGCTGGAGCTTGAGCACCACAACAGGGTCATGAGCGAAACCGTGAAGGGCCACCCAAAACGGGACGGTCGTGGCAGAGAGGTCAGACCAAGCATGATCCCTGGGGAAGGCAATGGCAAACCACCCCAGTATCCTTGCCAAGTACAACCAGAGATATGTCGGTATGCCATTGGAAGATGGGACTCCCAGGTCGGAAGATGGCCAAAATGCTACTGGGGAGGAGCAGAGGATAAGTTCAACTAGCCCCAGATGTGATGATGCAGCTAGCTCAAAGCCGAAAGGAAGGCTAGCGGCCGACGGTACTGGAGGTGAACGACGAATCCGATGCTCTAAAGATCAACACACCATAGGAACCTGGAATGTAAGATCTATGAGCCAGGGCAAATTGGATGTTGTTATTGGTGAGATGTCAAGACTAAAGATAGACATTCTGGGGGTCAGCGAACTGAAATGGATTGGAATGGGCCAGTTCACATCAGATGACCACCAGATCTACTACTGCGGACAAGAGGAACATAGAAGAAATGGGGTAGCCTTCATAATTAATAAGAAATTCGCCAAAGCAGTGCTTGGACACAACCCAAAAAATGACAGAATGATCTCAATTGGAGTGCAAGGAAAGCCTTTCAACATCACAGTGATCCAAATATACGCCCCAACCACAGCTGCTGAAGAAGCAGAAGTAGATCAGTTCTATGAGGATCTGCAGGACCTACTGGATAATACACCAAAAAGAGACATTATTTTCATTACAGGAGACTGGAATGCCAAGGTGGGAAGTCAAATGACAACTGGGATCACAGGCAAGCATGGTCTGGGAGAACAAAATGAAGCGGGACGCAGGCTGATAGAATTTTGCCAGGAAAACTCGCTGTGTATAGCAAACACTCTCTTCCAACAACCTAAAAGACGGCTTTATACATGGACTTCACCAGATGGTCAGCACCGAAATCAGATTGACTACATCCTTTGCAGCCAAAGGTGGCAGACATCCATCCAGTCGGTGGAAACAAGAACTGGGGCTGACTGCAGCTCAGATCACAAACTTCTTATTGCTCAATTTAGAATAAAACTAAAGAGATCAGGGAAAATACATAGACCAGTTAGATATGATCTCACTAACATTCCTAGCGAATATACAGTGGAAGTGAAGAACAGATTTGAAGGACTAGATTTAGTAAACAGAGTCCCAGAAGAACTATGGACAGAAGTCCGAGACATTGTTCAGGAGGCGGCAACAAAGTATGTCCCAAAGAAAAAGAAAACCAAGAAGGCAAGATGGTTGTCTGCTGAGACACTGGAAGTAGCCCAAGAAAGGAGGAAAGCAAAAGGAAACACTGATAAGGGGAGATATGCCCAGTTAAATACGCAATTCCAGAGGTTAGCCAGAAGAGATAAGGAACTATTTTTAAATAAGCAATGCATGGAAGTGGAAGAAGACAACAGAATAGGAAGGACAAGAGACCTGTTCCAGAAAATTAGAAAAATTGGAGGTAAATTTCAGGCAAAAATTGGTATGATAAGAAACAAAGATGGCAGGGACCTAACAGAAGCTGAAGAGATCAAGAGAAGGTGGCGAGACTATACAGAAGATCTGTATAGGAAGGATAATAATATCGAGGATAGCTTTGACGGTGTGGTGAATGAATTAGAACCAGACATCCTGAGGAGTGAGGTTGAATGGGCCTTAAGAAGCATTGCTAACAACAAGGCAGCAGGAGACGACGGGATCCCAGCTGAACTGTTTAAAATCTTAAAAGATGATGCTGTCAAGGTGATGCATGCCATATGCCAGCAAATATGGAAAACACAAGAATGGCCATCAGACTGGAAGAAATCAACTTATATCCCCATACCAAAAAAGGGAAATGCGAAAGACTGCTCCAACTTCCGTACAGTGGCCCTTATTTCTCATGCCAGTAAGGTAATGCTCAAGATCCTGCAAGGAAGACTCCAGCAATACATGGAGCGAGAGTTGCCAGATGCTCAAGCTGGGTTTAGAAAAGGCAGAGGAACGAGAGACCAGATTGCCAATATCCGCTGGATAATGGAGAAAGGCAGGGAGTTTCAGAAAAACATCTATTTCTGCTTCATTGACTATTCTAAAGCCTTTGACTGTGTGGATCATAATAAATTGCGGCAAGTTCTTGGTGGGATGGGCATACCAAACCACCTTGTCTCTCTCCTGAGGAATCTGTACAAGGACCAAGTAGCAACAGTAAGAACTGACCACGGAACAACAGACTGGTTCAAGATTGGGAAAGGCGTATGGCAAGGCTGCATACTCTCACCCAACCTTTTTAACTTGTATGCAGAACACATCATGCGATGTGCGGGGCTTGATGAATGCAAAGCTGGGGTGAAAATTGCTGGAAGAAACATTAACAACCTCAGATATGCAGATGACACCACTCTGATGGCCGAAAGCGAGGAGGAGCTGAGGAGCCTTCTAATCAAGGTGAAAGAAGAAAGCGCAAAAGCTGGGTTGCAGCTAAACATAAAAAAAACCAAGATTATGGCAACAAGAATGATTGACAACTGGGAAATAGAGGGAGAAAATGTGGAGGCCGTGACAGACTTTTTATTTCTAGGTGCAAAGATTACCGCAGATGCAGACTGTGGCCAGGAAATCAGAAGACGCTTACTTCTTGGGAGGAGAGCAATGTCCAATCTCGATAAAATATTAAAGAGTAGAAACATCAGACTGGCAACAAAGATCCGCCTAGTCAAAGCCATGGTATTCCCTGTAGTAACCTACGGATGTGAGAGCTGGACCTTAGGGAAGGCTGAGCGAAGGAAGATCGATGCTTTTGAGCTGTGGTGCTGGAGGAAAGTTCTGAGAGTGCCTTGGACTGCGAGAAGATCCAACCAGTCAATCCTCCAGGAAATAAAGCCCGACTGCTCACTGGAGGGAAAGATACTAGAGACAAAGTTGAAGTACTTTGGCCACATCATGAGGAGACAGGAAAGCCTAGAGAAGACAATTATGCTGGGGAAAGTGGAAGGCAAAAGGAAGAGGGGCCGACCAAGGGCAAGATGGATGGATGGCATCCTTGAAGTGACTGGACTGACCTTGAAGGAGCTGGGGGTGGTGACGGCCGACAGGGAGCTCTGGCGTGGGCTGGTCCATGAGGTCACGAAGAGTCGGAGATGACTGAACGAATGAACAACAACAACAACATACATTTCCAGATGAAAGGTAGTCCTGACAATGTTTTTCTTGATGGGCCTTCCTCTTGGCATGTTCCTTCTTTTTGCTCCCTATTTATGCCTCTTCAAAATTCACAGCACTGTTGGTAATAGCCGATCTCCAGTTAAAACACTCAAGGGCAGACTTTGCAGTTCTCAGTGTTTAAATCATCTTTAAATCTCTTTTGCTGTCCACTAACATTCTGTTTTCCATTCTTGAGCTGAGAGTAAAGTAACTGCTTTGGGAGACAGTGATTGGGCATTCAGACAACATGGCCAGCCCAGCAAAATTGATGGCGAAGGATCATTTCTTCAGTGTTGGTGGTCTTTGCTGCTTCCAGAAAGTTGATGTTTGTCCATCTGTCTTCCCAAGAGATTTGCAAGATATTTCAAAGGCAGCAATGATGGAATAGTTCCAGAAGTTTAAGGTGTAATTATCTTGGAGAAAGGCAGCATACAAATGAAATGAAATAAGTAAATTACCAGTACTCTCTTTTTTTGTCTGACAAGAAATATCCTAAATCCCACTGGGAAAAAATATATAAAAGGACCCTAACTACTATTGCTGGAAATTGTTTGGCAGCGCTATGCTTTCCCAGTCACACTGCAAGTAACAACAAACAGGGGACCACTTACAGTATAGCTTGCTTTGTGCAGCTATGCCTTGAACACAGAGCTCTTTAAAATGTATTTTAAACCGAAATATATTAAAAGGTAGGATTACTTCCTTGAGGGGATTATGATAGAAACATTTATCCCATATCAGGTGGGAAAAATGAATGTATCTTAGTGAATTAAAATATACTAATTAAATGAACACATAAAAAGGCAATAGCATGTATTCTTCATTTTCTGATCATCTTGCCAAACGGTCCAATTTATCTAAAATTTATACACAAACCAAAGGTAATTATTATGTTTCAGACACTATAGTAGAGATTTAAAAGTTTTTTTTTCTGCAGATGCATGTAGTATGTTATATACCTTAGCTTTAGCACACACTAGTTATCCATGGAGATAGTTTGGGATGATACAAATAGACATTATTATTGTTATCATGTCACTGCTATTATCATTTTAAAGAGCCAGAATATAGAATAAGTTTTAATGTTTATATTGGAAAGTGCTTAATATACTTTTAAAGGTTGTATATTATTTTATGTCATGGCCTATGGCTGATACTATAAACCATTCATTCACTAGTTAAATATAAAATAAATTCAGCCCAGGATGATCATGAGATCATTGCCTCAGAGGTCAAGGGAAAAGGAATTACCAGACATTAAAAAATAAATAAAATAATCTCAGCTCAACAGGGAAAAATCCAAAGCTTTATAATAGCACAGTATCTTTTCTCTATTTTATAAGATGGCCAGGCAATTTATTACTATGCACTGGAGCTTCACATTTTATGACAAAGGAAATAATAGCCACCAAGAAATGTGAACTATATTGTTCCTTCCCCTGTTGATAGAAAACTGCAGTAAAATTTCTGTTGGGTAGGTTCCATTGAGACCTATTTTTCAAGCAATTTTGTTCATTCAAATGCCCTTGAGAACTTTATAGAACAAGACAGTTTATCTCTACAATTGGCCCATTTGAAATAGCTGCATTTGATAGAGATTAACTTGGCTGTGAATATATAGTGAGATTGTTATTTTTATTTCTGTATTGATCCATGAATGAATTCAACAGTAAGCAAGATTGAAGGTGTTATTTAGACAACATTATCAGTTATTTTTACAGAGATAATGCTTGTCAACTATTTATAAATCCTTTTTAGTTAATGCTAGTCAACTATTAATTGCAGGGAAGTACAACTTGAACCTTTCATATTATAGACCTGACAATAAATTACATATCACTAAATGTCCTGTTGGAGCCCCTGGTGGCACAGTGGGTTAAAGCACTGAGCTGCTGAGCTTGTTGATCGAAAGGTCACAGGTTTGATTCCAGGGAGCGGCATGAGCTTCCACTGTCAGCCCTAGCTTCTGCCAACCTAGCAGTTCGAAAACATGCAAATGTGAGTAGATCAATAGATACCACTCCGGCGGGAAGGTAACAGCGCTCCATGCAGTCATGCCGGCCACATGACCTTGTCTACGGACAACGCTGGCTCTTCGGCTTAGAAATGGAGATGAGCACCACACCCCAGAGTCAGACATGACTGGACTTAATGTCAGGGGACTACCTTTACCTTAAATGTCCTGTTAGCATGTTTCTTTGGAAAGATTCACTTGTGAAGAAAAATATAAAGATTATATTAGTAAATATGTACTTTATATGTTATGCTTAGGAAGAAAATTAAGATTATACATACTTTCATACTCCTGACATTTTCTTGACTGAGGAATACTTTATTGAATAGCCTTTTGTATTCTATTACTATATGGGAGAAGATTATATTCTTTTTCATCATCATCATCATCATCTTAAAATAGGTATCACTAATCACATCTCTCAGTTATTTCCTTGAAGGAATGCTGCAAAGCTTATGGAATGTAACTCTGAAGATTTCCACCATCTTAAATCCTTGCATATTCAATTCTATACTTCCAGGATCCCTAGACAGGGAGTTGGCAGCTAGACAGGATAGGAATAACCAATTGATAAAGTTCATTAGAAAGATTTCTATATTAGATCATTTGTTGTTGTGTGAATTGAACAATTTCCAATTTATGGTGACTTTAAGGTGAACATATCACAGTTTTCTTGACAGGATTTGTGCGGAGGAGGGTTACTTTTGTCTCCCTCTGTGAATGAGAGAGTTATTTCCCCAGTCACCTTGTGGGTCGCCATGGCCAAGTGAGAATTCAGGCTTTGTTCTTCAGAGTCATAGTTCAATGCTCAAACCACTTCACCATGCTGGTTCTGGATTAGGCATCAATCCTGTTATATCCATTATGATGAAAATGGTGGCAGGTTGTTGTTTGAACAAAACCTAGTTAATGAAGTTACAGTGGTGTAAAGAGCCCACTCTGAGAGACAGGCAGCATATTAAATAAATGGTCATGGGAGTAGTAGGGAAAGGCCTCAGCTTTGAAGAAGACAAGCTGTGGGAGAAATGGACAGTTTGGATCTGGAAGGTTTTTGTCTACTTGCTCTTGCTACTGCTGCACAACCACAGGAAAATTGTGTCCCTGTCCACTGGTGTAGTGTAGTGAAAACAGAAACTCTAACCTTCCTCTCCAAACTGATGGAGTGGGCAACACAGTAGCAACTAAGGTTCTTTGTAAGCAAGATGATACGTCTTAGAGGATAAATATTCACTTCACATTTATACTCAATGGCATATGAACTGATCAAGATTAATGATGACAGAGATATTAAAGCCACAGTAGAAGGCTCAGCATAAATGTCAACCCAATGTGTGGCAGCTTATAAGAATTGTGAATTTGATGGTAGGAATGATTAGATAAGCAATACATAAACATTACAGAACTGTAATGCCCTTATACAGATCTATGGTGCAGCTGTTTATAAACATTCAGTGGGTTGTTCAAGTAATTCCAGCTTGTAAAGAAATCGTATTGCTAAAAAAGATACAGAAGAGAACATGCAAAAAAGAGGATATATTTTATTTCTTTTTATGCTGAAAGGGGTTCAGAAAAGGATAAACAAAAGTGGTCATGGATGGCAAAGGCTACATAGTTTGCAGGTATAAGTATAGGAAAAAACTTAAGTAAATGGAATGTGGTAGACATTCATGAAGTTACACACAATGTGGAAAAACTGAACAGAGAGAATTTCATAGTTTTAGTGCACTGGTATAGCGAAGATCAAAACGACAACCCTGACAGAGGGGAACACCAACCCACCACTGGACACTAGTGTGATAAAGATCAAGGCTATCTTGGCAAGGGAGACAAGCAATCCACCCACTGCCCAACAACTTACAGGGTTATCGCTCAGCTGGACACTACATAAATAAAGTTAGTTAACTATAACAAAGGGGGAAAGACTTTCTTATCCCACCTCAGTATTATATCTAATAAGTGACCAGCTATGATGTAGTTTTAGACCGATGTAATTAGTTAAAATCACTGCCACCACCTCAATTAAATGGGTCTGAGGAAAACCATATGTGTGAGTGTGAAAATAGGAAAAGTTGTATTCAAGCTCTCTGTTCTTCTTCAACCACTGCTACTTCTGCTGGCTGGACTGAAAGTAATCTTCTTTAAGTTAGCTGAGATGTAAAGATTATGATAGACTGAGGCAGACACCAATTTGAAAGTGAAATAAGAAACAGGTTTATTTTAGAACTAGATAAACAGATCAACTCTTAAAAAGAGTGGTACAATAATCTTGATGCAGTTCAGTTTCTTAATGCTTAGCTGGATAAACAGGCAGTTTTACTTAAAGGCTTCAACTTTTGTTTCTCAGTGAGTTACTTGTCCTCACACTGATCACCACTGACACAGTGTGTCTTTGGAGCACAGCACCCAAACTGCCTCCCAAAGCAAAATCAGGCTTCCCTTTCACTGACCCTATCCTGTACAGTGAACCAGGATCCCTTGCCTATGCCTTGCTCTAATTCTAAAGCCTCACACAAAAGTTTTCCCTCCCTGCCTAAGATCTCTATAGCTCTCTCTCCCTAAAATATACTTCTTTCCTCCACGATGTCCAAACTCCAACTTTCCTTACTTGTCAAATAAGCCAGCCTCTTTCCCCTCTAAATCCAAACTGCTCCCCTGACTGTCCTAACCAATCAGGAGTCGGCTGACTCCTCCCTCCTGCCCCTGGCTCTCTTGCCTAACCCAGAATATGTCAGCTACTGACTTCCAGGCTTCGGCCTTCCTGCCAAAAAGGTCAGTTTCATGACAACTGGTTCTCAACCTGTGGGTCCCCAGATGTTTTGGCCTTTACCTCCCAGAAGTCCTAACAGCTGGTAAACTGGCTGGGATTTCTGGGAGTTGTAGGCCAAAACACCTGGGGACCCACAGGTTGAGAACCACTGGTCTATGGTACGAGTTTTCATGAGTGGAACTATATTTATTTTATGCTATTGTTGGACTAAAGATAGTGATGCTTTTCACTGGTTTTTGCTCATTAATTTGTATAAAACCTCCTCCAGAGAGTAGAGGATTTATATCCAAAGGACCAATGGTTTGTCTCTCCCTTTCATCCCATCCTGTATGCTGAGCTCCTGTACACCAAGCTCCAGGAACCGGTGCTATAGCTATATAGAAAGCAAATGGCCAATCCTAAGGGTTATCTGGTTAACCAGTTTATCCTTAAGGGTCCTATTCTATGGACTTCTTGGTTCTAATATCTGATTTGTACCATCCAGCTCTAACTGTACAACCATAAAAATAATTGGTCATACTCTCCCAGATCAGCCTCACTGTTAGAATTGGTAGAAAAATTGATATGAGAATGCATTTTCCACACTTTCATAGTTAATTGCTTAAAATTCCACTAATAATGATTGATAACTATAGATATGCCACCAATGATACTGTAATATTACTGATGGTAACTCCCCCCCCCCTCATTAATCCATATTTGAAATTGGCTACACAAGCCATTCAGCCAGGAAAAGGTTATTTAATGCTTACAAATGACCACAAATATTGTTTAAATTATTCCTTATTTATACAATAATCTACTTAGAAGAGATTCTAAATTTATTGGTGCAGCAAAAGCCACAGGATACAAATATGTGGCAAAAGGGTCTAATAAAAAGAGTATTTATAATATTGAAATAGATGTTTGCAAAGAATTGGTTGTATTAAAGCCTTTCTTAACTTCCTAGGACCTCTTCACACGGGCTTAATTTTGGCGCCTTTGAGGGGTTTTTTTCTGCTTCCCCCACAGAGCCTTCTGGTTCTCATTACACACATTAAAAGTACTTCAGATGCCGCTCCGTGGCAAAAGTGGGGGGAAAGCTCTACCATCACTGAATAATTGCCGATGGTGCATGACAGGAGGCTCCTCTCTTTCCATAAGGAAAGATGGATCAGGCCAGCTTAAGGAGCCCCCCCCCCCCCCCCGGGATGGTGCAGATCATTGGGCGACAGGTCTCCATGCCTGCTGGGCAGGCACTGCCAGGATTGCCACAATCCAAGGAGATTCGGGGCAATTCTAGTGGTACGTGTGACAAGGTCCTTAGCATTTGTACTGCACTTACACAAAAAAACCTTAAATGTGCAACCTAGTAAAAATAGTACTTGTACCAATAGCATAATGTTGAAATATTATGTTCATATGACAGTTCCAGCTTGCTCTCTGAAATTAGTAGTGAAAAAAGTAGTCAGTATGTTCAATCCATTTTCACTTCTTTATTCATTGTGAATTAAAATTGAATATTAAACAGGCAATTGAAGTTGATCATTGATGAGTGAAAGGTTTCTTTACTAAATGCTCATCAAAATATATACAGAGGGGGGGGGAAACCTCTGCATATTTGGCACTCTAACCTTTGTAATATTTTGCGATAAGCCCCTTGACAAGAGTTTTATAAGCCTACAGGGAAGTCATGATGCTAAAATTATGGTTGATGTCAGGGGTGGATTGTGCTTCCTCCATAATTAGGCACTAGTTGAGTTTTTAAGTTCTAATTCATAGGGCTAGAAGGTTTTCTTAGTGGATGGTTACAGCTCTTTTCCTGAAGCTTATTAGTCAAAGTCATTTTCCAAAATTCCATGAGAAATGATATTCAATGGTCTTGAAACATTGGAGCTATCCTGAGTTTTCTGTATTAAAATAAAAAGATTTAATACAATATTTCCCTGTTTGACAAAATTGCTTTTGCAACATTTAACTTTAAATCTGTCAGTTCCTAGTACTTTCAGTTTCCATCCATCTCCCTTTTCATTAATAAGCCTACAATTGCCTGCTTAGCATTCTGCCAAAACTCATCAAGAGCTCAACCCACAGATTTTCAATTTAGTCATTTTCTATCAGATTAATTTGACCAATGAACCGTGAATAACATTATTTATGGGCATCAGTCATATAAGTACAGTATTTCAGGCACTGAACATGGGAATTATACTAATGCTTGTCAAAAATTAAGTCAAAGGATTTTGCTTATTTAAAAAAAAGTTCTATTAATATAGTATTCCTTGGGTTGAAAAATAAATCTAAACCTTGTACAAAGAAAGGCACCATCCATAACAATTAGGAGAAATGAAAAAACTCTTATGATCTAAATAGAAAGTTACACAGGAAATGTTTGTGATCCGATGGAAGTTGTTTAACTTCTTTAGACCCTTGGCATCTGTTGACCTGGTTTTATCAAAACAGAGAGCCCATCTACACTAGGCATTGTTTGCACAACCAGGAAGTGCAATCACTCTAGGGCAGTGCTCACCTTATCTTCTCCATGTTGCCCTATTTATTCCTGATCATATGAGTACCCCATTCTGATGTCAGCAGAGGCACCCACAAAGATCTTCCATGAAACTCTGTGGCCAGCTAGTGGTGGCAGCAGCAGTGGCACAGCCACAATCCAACACATTTCCCTGCTGATGAGTTCAGAGAAAAATTAACAGTGCCAGTGTCTCATCAGACAACAGACTGGGATGAATCAGACCTGATCCAGATGTCTAGACTGCCCTGAAGCTACAAGATACTTCAGGGTTTCCAGCAGGAATCAGTAGTAGCAGAAAATTGTGTAGAAGGGGTGAAGAGGAATTTATTCACTCAGTAGCCTATGGAAAAATTAGAAGAGCATACTGTTGAATCAGAGATTCAGCTTAACTGAAAGAAATGCATTTCTATCTCACATTCTAGCAGCCCGCTACAGTTCAGAACTAGAGCACTGAATCACTGATTCACACACTCTAATATAGAGTGGAGGTTATACGGACACAATCATCTAGCTTGAAAGTGGATTGAAACAAACTGGTTTCATTGCGAGGTGATCAGATTGACTGGTCTAGAACTGGTTAGAGGTCAGGAAGTTGATTAAACTGAATATGGAACCTCGCCTCAGAACACTTTTTAGGGTTCCCCTCTCACACACACACCCCTATTTCCTGAAAAGATGCATATCAGTGAGCCATAGGTATACATCTGAGAAAAAGGGAAATTTAACAGGGAGAAATGGAGGTAATCAATTATCCTTCCCAGGGGCCATGCCCTGGCGCATTTTTGGCAGCCTCTCCTTTGGAATCTTTTACTATGTTTCAGTAGGGCCGGATATCTATAGTGAGCTGTGCATTTTGCAAGGATGATTTTGCCTTAGACCTGGGATACAGTGTTTTTTGGCTTAAACTCAGACTTTCCTGTGACTTTTTTTAAAGCACTCTATCACTCTTGATGCATGTTGCACCCTTGAGCCTACTTTTAACTCTGTATAGTGTCTGTGTAGAATCACTCAGTTTCCACTGATTTTGCAAACTCCTAATGCACTGTGCTAAGATAATTTTTCACCAAGCTGTGCATTTCAAGTATCTATTTGGACAGATTTTGGATTGGTCGTCTATTGTTTTCTTCTGAGAGAGCAACTTACTTTGTTGAGAAATTCCTGCACTCCTATGTTTGAGTATAGGACAAGTTATTATGCTGGATCTAACCTTCACTTAGAAGTTTCTGGCAGAATTCCCTATTAGCCATGGCAAATATTATTACATTGTGGCCTATAGCACCTTGACCAAAAAGCAAAGCAAAACCATGTTATATTCATTCCCCTTCAGGAAGTATTTATCCCTCAGTGGCTGGTAAGCCTACGGTGGCAAATGGTACAATTTCAGAATGCCTAGTTCAAGACCTTTAGTGTTTTAAAATGTAGTTCATCCCATGCTCCAGACACATTTTTGATGTTTATGTACCCCATATATTCATGCAAAAGTCTAGAAATTGTAGTCATCTAACGCCCCATTTACCCTGCCAGATAATCCAGTTTTTAAATCCAGATTATCTGTTTTAAAATGGGGGCCTCTACACTGCCATATAAAATTCAGGTCATCTGCTTTGAATTGGGTTATATGGCAGTTTAGAATCATATAATCAATTTCAAAGCAGATAGTGTGGATTATCTGTTTTGATAATTTGGATTATATGGCAGTGTAGACACATATAATCCAGTTCAAACCAGTTAATCTAGATTCAAAAACTGAACTATATGACTGTGTAGAGCCAGCCTATGATATAGAGTAAGTACTGTACTTTTGCTATTATATATTTAAAACAAACTATCCCCTTCTCTGAGTAGAATGGAGAAAGGCAAGAGCTTGGTACATCCTGAGTGAACCTAAAAGATGCACCCATCCCCTGTACTCTGTCTGCCATGAGGGCCACTTCTGGCCTTTATGAATGACTGGGTCGGGAAATAGCAGCAACAGCCAGGGTGGCAGATCTCTGAGGTTGCATTGGTGCTTCCCTTCTATCTGCAGAATGACCCTCGACTTATCCATGGGTCATATCAATATTTATTTATTTACATTATTTCTATCCCACCCATTTCAGCCTGAAGGCGACTCAGGGCGGTATACATAGTCAGCACAATTCGATGCCGAAACAAAATACATACATTAATAAAGCAAAAACATTAAGTGCAAATTAAACATAAACGACAGTGCATAATAAACAATTTAAAATCCATAATTTTGGTCTCAAAACCTACCCTGAACTTGTACATGAAGATGACTTGTACATGAGTTTAAACAGCAGGCATTTTTACTAAACAAGCATTATTTCAGTAGAGAGACAGATTACACACCAAAATCAAAATGACCATATGGGCATGTATTATTTCTGAAGAGAAATCCTGTAACATGTCCAGTTCGCTCCTTCAGTGGACTATTCCTTATTGCAACAGTAACCAATTCTATGACATCAAGAAGCAAGCCACAAACCTTTTAGTAATACGTTGACACAAATGATGTAGTTTTGGGACATTATTATGGACTGGTTCCTAGAGGATGGATCAAAATCTTTGAAATAAATACTTACTGGCAGTTCATGTTGAACTTTCTCTGATTTTGTTACTACTCAGCCTGTCTAGAATGTCCTAACTAAATAAAGAAATGATTGCAAGTCCTTAGTATAAGAGCTAGTGCTGTCTCGTGTATCTGATTTTACACTGGGCATCTTCTGGGCATGATGTTATACAGCCTGGCATTAAAAAAAACACCTGCACATATACACTGGTTATAATTACAGACTTTTGTCATCACTGTGCTATTTTGTATTGATGTTTCCCTTGCTGAAATGCAAAACTACCATCATTGTGCTCATCAGTGGGATCCCAGCTGTTTTCACTATGATGAGCAGCATGTTTTTACATGCCATGTGCTCATTTAAAGAAAATTCAGTTTACACTGCTGCAGGGCAACTTTATTCCATAACTTTCTTAAAATTAAGGTAATGATGCTATCTCCTGATAGCTACAGTTGGTAGCTATTTTGAATTTGAATTTTGAATTTCCTTTTATACTTAGGAATCAATACAGCCACCTCAGTTTTTATGTATTGCTGTGGACTCCACCATCTGTGATGGCATTGGCAATGGTCAGAATGGGAGGCAGCCAATGTGAGAAGCGATTGAGGATAGAGTGAGATTGACAGGTAGCAGTCAGGTGGGCAAAATACATTTTGGAGCATGGAAGAAATTCAGCAGTAAAATACAAATAATTTGCTGCCTAGGAACTACTAATAACACAGGGCTGCAAATGTTAGGGTCTTTCAAAAATGTATGCTGGCTTTAGCCTTTTCTGCCAAAGAGTGCTGGTGCCTCACCAAACTACAAATCCCATGATTCCATAGTGTTGAGCCATGACAGTTAAACTGGTGTCAAACTGCATTAATTATATAGTATAGATGCATTCAAAGTCTTCTAATAGACTTTCAAAGCACAGAAATCTGCTCAAAAGCACCAAAAGAAATTGCACGAGTGTTTGCACCCACACTTAATCAAAACAGTGCAATAAATGAATTGATAAAAAGATCAAATTTGTGGAAAAACTATGTGTGGTACAAGATTTTAATTGTGTTTTTCCAACTTAGTACCCAGAAATACTATGAAAACAACATTAAAAATTACACAGGCCTGTGTCATCAGGCATTTATAATCTGGCCAGTAGGGTCTTGACTCTTGTTAGTCACTTGGAAACTGGCAATGTAAAAGCATTTTAACACACCATTTAAAATACAGTATAGCATTTCTGAGCCTATGACAAACCATTCAGTGTTTATGGGTCTGCTTGATTAATGATATTTGAACAGTTTGTCTTTGGTGATGACAACAACAGCTGTATTTCATGGGAGATGATTTGTTCAATAATGTGTTCATAAATCTCTTTGACTTACATAATGGTGTTAGAATTGGCAAATATATATACAATTGCATCCTAAAAAGATATTTAAATGTTTTTTTTAAGTTACTTTTCTAAAAGTTCATTATTCATTTGTGAAAACTCAGTCTTGCAGGTAATCTAAGCAGCCATTTTAGGGGGGGGGGGAATCAAAGGTAAAGGCAGGAACAACTGAAAGATACACAAACTTCCCAGTCCCTTTGGTACTGTGGATTTTGTAGGAATTCCAACAGTCCTAAAACTGGCTAATGTAATGTGAAGATCATAATCCAAACATATCTAGGGAACAATATTTAGTATCCCAAAAAAACCCATGAGCTAAGGTGCAGGAGCAGTTGTGTTAATTTTACAGAGCAGTAAACCATGGGTGAAGAATGCCAATGGATTGTTATGTGAGGGCTGGTGTGCATGAATAGCTTTCAAATGAGACCACTGCATATGGCAGTGCTACATTGTATTCTCAAAGACATCACAAAGAAGATTTACAATACTGTGCAAAAACTGAACTTTTCATAATGAGTTATTATTATTGTATGTCTGACATAGTTTTATTGCCATAGTGGCCAGAGGAAAATCCTAATAAACATGTTACATCTCTAGGCTGACACTTTGGAGTATTATCTTGTTAATTTAGTTGACCTCTATCTTCCAGTGTTTGATTCCTATACAACCTATCTTCTTTAATTAACAACCCTTCCACCAAATCTTAAATAATTATTACCTGTTATCAGTGATTGATATCAAATTAATATCAGTAGCAAGTCAAGTTATTTCATTTACGTTAGAGTTGTGTTTTATGCCAATGCATGGGATATGAAAAGAGTTGCATAGAACTTCCAGTAATATATCATACTAGTCCCAGTAGAGGTATTGTAATGGTATTCAGCCATTATAAACTCTTATAAGTGTACATGAAGATTCAGTAGCTGATTTTTGAAGGATTTCCAATCCCAGTTGTTGATGTTTTTGTATTAGTTTAGCTCTGATGCTTTTCACAGCCACATAGTCATCTAGGTTTACAAAATATTGAAACCATTCCTCCATTCCATATTATGAACGCTTTTTACACTTCTCATACATTGGCATAAACAATTATTTAAAATTAATTGGACTTATAGAGATGTTTAAGCCATTTAATCAAAGAAACTCATTGAGATTGTGACTTGAATAGTCTTGTGTGCAGGATTGCTTATCTGGGAAGAAT